>NW_024502568.1:6021150-6723357 GCF_017590055.1 Onychostruthus taczanowskii
CCCCGCGCCCCCCTTCCCCCCCGCGGAAGTTTCCCGGTCCCCCCCACCCCGGTGGCGGCCCCGCTCGGGCGGCGGAGGTGAGGGCCGGGGTCCCGCCTGCGCCGCCCCCGCGTCTGCGAAGTTGTGCGCGGCCGCACCGCGCCGCCGCTCCCCACCGGGGCCCCGTACGGCCCGGGGTCCCCGCGGCAGCCCCCTGCCCGCTCTCTGGTCCCCCGACCCGGCTCTCCCTGTCCCCAGCTCCCCTCTCCCTCCTCGGCTTCCCTCTCCATCCTTATCCAGTTCTCCTGTTCCTCATCCCTCCCCAGCTGCTCAGTGCATCCTTGGCCCCTCAGCTCGTTCCCTCCCCTCCAGCTCCCATGTCTGTTTTCCCCCTCCTTGCCTGTGGTGTTCCTCCCTTCCCCTGGCTCCCCTTTCTTTCCACCACGTATTGGCTTTTGGAGGGACACCCCCAGCCTGGTGGGGTGCTGCCAGCAGCCCCCATGCCCTGCTGTGCCTTGCTCCATCCCAGCCCGCAGCTCCCTTTGTTCTTCTCCGGGTTCCTTCCCCTGCTGAAACCCCTTGACAGCTGCCCCACGCCCTCCTGGTGCCCCTGCCTATGCTGTCACGGGGTTTACGGGGCAGTGCCCGGCTCTGGTGCTGCTCGCCTGCCGCACCTCACTGCTTGCTGCAACTTCCTCCTTGCTCGCAGCTCACAGGGTCCCACCAGCCTCCCACGGGTGCAAAGGGAGTATAAGGTCCAAGGGCTGCAAACACATGAGGGCCACACGTCTTTCAGAAGCTGCTTTGCCGGGTGTCCAGGCTCAGGGGGCCATGGGCACACAGGGGCTCATTCTCCCTGGCAGACAAAGCGCTGGCTTTACCTGGGCCAGCCAGAAGTGGGGACCAAGCTGAGGGTCAGCACAGCATCCTCAGGAGTGAGGAAGCCTCAGCAGCTCCAGTTTAGGAGTCAGCATGCATGCCAGGGCTGTGGAGGGGTGTCTTAGCTTGGTGGGTGTTTTCCTGGAGCCCCTTTGGTAGAGCCTGCTGTGGTAGGCTGCCCTGATCTCGGGTGTCTGGCCTAGCTGTCCCTGCCAGCCTGCCCGCTAGGGATGGGTGATAAGCACTACTGGGCCCCCCTTGGCTTGGGCAGCCCCCAATCCCATCCCTGCAGCCTTAGCTGGCAGAAGCCAGGCACCATGGCAGGAACCTGCTGAGCAGCTGCCATCCCTAGCCAAAGCCAATGCCACAGCAGGAGCCAAAACCAGAGGTGTCAGCCACTCTCAGGGTGAGGTGTGAGCAAAGGGTTCCGAAGCTGTGGAGTCTAACAGGGAGTCACCTTCTAGGGGCACACAGTGTGCGCTTACCCCACGCTGCAAACCGTCACCTGCTTTCTTCTCACCAGGAGGGTCTGAGCCTGATCGAGGCTGGGCCAGGCAGGTGTGAGAGCAAACACCCCATCCCAGGGTCTTCCCAGTTGCTCTCCACGTGCTTTCCATAGCACCTTGTCTGAGCAGTTTTGCAGCGACTCCTCCAGTGCTGGTCAGGTATCAGCTCTTACTGCTTCTGTTGCAAGTATGGGTAAATGTCAGTGTCCTTGTTCCTTTAAAGCCTTAGGTTTTGGAGTGATCTCATTGTGGGGGAATTATGGTTTTCTCTGAAGTAGACCTGAATATGGTCTTTCCGCTCTGGATGCTGTAGAAATCCCAGGTTTGTGATCTGAGCACCCCTTAAAGACTGAGTAGTGCTGAGCAGAATGACATAAAGTTGTGTCGCCTCAAAGTGGAAAACTTGTGATCCAAGGGGGACAGACTGGTGCTGGAAGGCTTGGTGACACAAAGGTTTTGCTGCCGTTTGGTGACTTTTCCCCTCACCAGGAGCAAGTCACAATCCATGTAAAATAGGAAAAGGGCAGTGAAAAGCCATAGAAGTTCAGTTGAAGCAAAGGTGCCCCAGGCTGGGGACCTGGAGCCTCTTTCAACTTCTTTTCACAGATCAGCAATAACTGGAAGCCCTGAGCTTGCCCAGCTCCTCAGGATGCAGGAGCAGAGGATGATAAGGACCAGTCCAGCCCCAGGACTCCATTCCTGTTCCATGGCTGGCAGGGTGACAGCAGTGCTTGGCCCACAGTGGTCTCTCTCAGCATGCCCTCTTTCGTGTGCTTGCAGCTCTGTACTGGTGTGAGCTTGACATCTGCATTAACCATACAAACCTGATGTCCTGTGTGGTGGCAGAGCAGGGTAGCACTTCTGCTGGCCCTCTCCCTTGGAAACCTCCCATCCTCTGAGTGATGTGAGGACAGAGTGCTCCTGCTGTTGTTTGCTCTGTGTGTGTTTGTGGGTTGTCACACTTGCCGCAGTGAGGTTTGCTACCCCGTGGGTTGCTGTTGTGTCGGGTGGAGTTGTAACCAGGGATGCTGGGGTAAGAGGGTTTTCCTGGAGCTGGGTTCCTTGTGCCTTCAGGAGCACTAGGCAGGTGTGCTTGACCATACCATGTCCTTTTGCTTCCTGGGGTTTTGGCCCCATCCTGCACTGGTTGTCCAAAGGCCTGACACCAGTGGCAGCACGTGCTGTGTGTTCAGAGGTGGGAGTCCAGCAACCACTGCATTTGCTCTGTCCCCAGTGTTGTCAGCAGCCTGCCTGTCCCTCGTTCAGCCACTTCCATGTTGCCTTTTAACCAAGTACTGAGAAGAGAGAAGTTCTGCCTGAGCAGGGGGGCAGAGGCTTACCCTGGCAGCTCGAAGAAGCCATGGAGGTGCTTTCTAAGTCGCACTGAGTGGGTTCCCGCCATGCTCACACTGTCCCTCCTCTCCATGGGCATCTGTGAGTGGTCCAGACCTTGTGGCAGGCGCTGCACACCAGCGTCATGGTTCGCCCCCGGGCGCACGCTGCCCCAGCGAGGCCAGCTGGATCCTCGCCGCGGGAGTTATCCAGCTCTTTTCCCCCCTCCGGAGCGGGCGTCTGGCCGGCTGCCAGGGCTGCGGGGCTCCACCTAGGAGGCAACATGGAGCAAGGCGGCCGGCGGCTTCAGGGCCGCCGTCTCCGGAGACTACGCGTCCCAGCGTGCAGCTCTCGGCGCTGGCAGCGGCAGGAGCGAGGGGGAGCGTTGCATCCCGGGATCGCGAATCTCCATGCGCCACGTGGGGGCTGACAGCCTCCTGCGCTCCGAGGCAGCAGCGCTGGGGGTCCTGCCGGCCTGGAGGATCACTGTGGATCCCCCTCTCTCAGTGTAAGCACAGGCCGCAGCCTCTTGCTGTCGCTTCACTGCGCTGTGGCTCTCAGCTCCAGCTCTCCCAGGCAGGTCTTGTCCCTATGGAGGGCTGCCCTGAGCAACAAGCCCACAATACCATGCAGAGCTGTGTAGTTTTGTTCCACCATGTGCGTGGCAGGCAAGCAGCTGTGAGTGGGGATGTTGGCTTCATGTTCTGCAGGGCCATTGGCATGGCTAGCTATAACTGAATTTTTCTGTGCTGCCGCAGAGCCTAGAAAACCTTTGATGATGAAAATCCTAGTTTGTCAGGAGGTTTTTATTCTAGGTATGCTGACAGGGTTTTTTTTCCAGCCCCATGGTTCCCACACGACATTGTTCGTTTGTTTGCCAGTGCTGCACTGATGCGTGCTGCAGGAGGGATGTGAGCCTGGGCGCTGCAGGGTGGCAGGGCCCCAAGGTGAAGGGGTCTGGGAGAAAGGGAAAGTGTCTGAAAATTTGAAAGGTGCATTTCTGAGGCTGAAACCAACAGCGTTTGATTATGGATCATTTTTGAGACAGTGAACTGAAAGGAGTAATTAGGGACAGTGGGATATTTCCCTGAGAGTTGCAGGAAATGACTGCCTCGTGGTAAGTTGATAGTAGTGGAGCTGAAACTGGGTTATCTGTGGGATTGCATCTGGGGCTTGCAGCCATGGACGTGATTCAATTTTCTGGCTGTTTTGCAATTGGTGGGGTGTGCTTTTCTCCCTTTTTCCCTCCTGGAGAATTCCCCGTCTACGTGTCTGAATCATCTGAGGAAGAAAATGGGAGAGGGGAGACTCCTGCTGTCCCTAGGTACTGCAGGGCAGTGCAGTTCCCTGGGGCCCCAGCCTAATGTCCAGCTCCAGAGGATGCCTTCCTGGGACACCCTGGACCCTGGCAGAGCTGGGGCTGTGGGACTGTGCTGAGCCCTGACCTGCAATTCCACATCCCGCCAGGTTCTCCTCACCTGATGCTTTCAGATGGCACTGCTTTGCAGCCTACATCAAGATTGTCACTTTGTAATAATTAGCTGCAGGTAGTTATCCCTTCTCTGGCTGTCCCCCTAAATTTGTGACCTGATCTGCAGAGAAGAGCACCCTTGGGTTCAGATGCTTTGTGTGCTGCTGTGGGGGACTTTTGCACTAATGTTGCAGGATGTGACCTGGGGCTGGGACGCCATGCACGTGGTGTGCTGTGGGCAGGGAGGCAGCTTGTGGTCCAGATAAGCTCTGTGGACGGCTCGGATGTGCAGCTTGGGAAAAGTGAGAGAGTAGTCCCTGCATGCAGCCAGGCAGGCAGCGATGCAGGTTTTGCCTTCGGACAGGCAGCATCCTAGCCAGGGTCAGCCTCTGGATGCCACTGAGTCCATGGCACATGGTCTCTTCCAAAAGTGATATCTCCTCTTCCCTGGAGAGCCCAGCCTCGTGGGAGCTTCAGCTTCACCAGTTGTTCATTTTTAAAGCAAACAGGGTTTCTGCAGATTGATATTGTCACTGATAATGTCTCAGGCTGTGTCTTGTGGGTTCCACCTGGGTTCCTGTGGGCTTAAGAACAGCCTCGGAGTTTGCAACTGGTCTCTCCCAATCCACTCTATTCCAAAGAAAGGAGAAAGAAGAGGTGAAGGCAGGCTTGTGGAGACAGACCATGGTGTGCTCCATGTGCCTCTGCCTGTCCTAGTCACTCTGAATACTTTGTGTTTGCCTCCCAGCCCTGCCAACTTCCCGGACACCAGGCACTGTCACTGGGCAAAACCACGTGAATTATTTGAGACGCTGCCCTGCACCCAGTCCCAGATAGCACCCTCATGCCAGCAGTACTGGCCTGGGAAGATGTATTTCTTCCCGCTATCAGGGCACCCACACCCCACCGAGGCAGCCCTGCGAAACAATGCCGCTATTTACACTTTAAAGCCTCGTTAGGCAGCCAGGAAGCAGGCACGGAGCATTCCGGGAAGCACCGGCCCGGCCGGCTTAGGAGACTGGCCTCTCTTCTTCCCAGGCTCCTGGGAGGAGCAGGACCCTCCCCAGCTGAGCTGTAACCCTGCAGCCCCTTTCAAGCCCCACTTCTTCATTTTTTTTTCATCATTTGTGTTTTTAGCCTCTGCCTTGGTGGTGAGCTTTGCTGCTGTCACAGAGAGCACACTGGCTGCCCAGACAGGGGTGGCTCCTGTCTGGTAGGGGGGCACTGATTCCAGCAGCCACAGGTACAGGAGGAACGAGATGTTGATGTTGCTTTGCCTTTGTCCTTTGCTCTTTGATGGTGAACTGAAGTTATGGGAGTTCAGGCAGGGCTTTTCTCCCTGCTTTCCATGTCCCCTGGCCAGGCAGGCAGCTCCATGGTGCTGGTCTCAGCTCACAGTACCCTGCTATCTCCTGGCTGTGTTGGCTCTGTGAGGTCTCCACCGTGCTTTTGGTGCCTTGGGAAATCTGATGTTCCCCAGCTCTGTGAGCTTGGCTGGGATGCGAATCATTCCTGCTCCAGCAAACCCACCGGACAGTGCACCAGAAGAGCTTTTCTCGTAGGGCTGATAGTTCACAAGCAGGAGCAGCAGAGGAGAAGACATGGAGGGTTGGGCAGTGCTGGGCTGTAGACGAGTCACAGGCAGGGCACTGCCGTCTGTTCTGGGCCGGTCGCCCACCTGGAGCTGTTTACTTGCCCACGCTTTTGCAGCAGGTCTGTGGACCTGGCCTCGGCCGAGGGTGCTGAGGTGTGAGATTCCTTCCGGGGTTCTCTTCTCCTGTGCCTCCACGCTGAGGAGGAGCCATGGAGCCTCCCACCTGGCCACGAGCACTGTGCTCTTTGCCCAGACCTGCCTGGGCCGGTAGCTCACCAGCTGCAGCGTCAGCCTGATTTTTTCCCTTGCTGAATGTTTTTGTGTCACTGGGGCAGCACCTGTGAGCCACCACAGGAAGCATCTCCTTTGCCTCATGCTCCACGGGGGCATTGCATGCTCAGCCACCAAGCAGCATCCCTGTTCACACAAAGCCTGCCTGCATCACCAACCCTGCCCAGATCCTGTGCTCAAAGCAGGAGGCAGAGCAGGGGTATGCAGAAACAGCAGCTAGGACCAGGTGCTTAGGACAGGCCACATCCTGCATTTCTGTGTCACTGCACCTGGCTGGACAGGGCTTGCAGGTAGCTGGGGCAGTACCAAGAAAAGAGGTGGTGATGGAGGGATGTCCTGGACCAGGCAGCATGACCTATGTGTGAGTAAAAGTTGGTGTTCCTGCTGCTGTAAAGTAATTGTGTTACTTCATGTAACGTGTGTAGTGTGTCTACAGTGAATGTAGAGTTTGGACAGCTTGTATCAAATCCTAAGGCTGTTGTTAGTGTTATTTCAAACCACTGAATCCAGTGACATATTTTACGCTGCATTAAAAATAATACTTGGTCAGGATGCCAGTCTTGCTGAGGTCACATAACAGTCTTCTCTCTACTCCTCTCGATCCTAACACAGGTCGCTCAGAGCTCCAAAAGCAGGGTGTCTCCATACTAACCTGCTGGGAAAGGCCCAGGATGGAAATGGAGGCTTGGGTAGAAGTGCTGGCCTGGCTGGTCTTCTGTCCCATCTCCAGCAGCAGGGAGCTAGGGAAGAGCATGAGAAGCACAATGGATGGAGAGTGATGTGTCTCCCTGGTCTCACCACCCCAGGAGACCTTCCTGCACCCTGAAAAACAAGATGGGTACTGAAGATAGCAAGAAGCCTTGGGAATTTAGTCTTCCCATGTCTCATCAGTGAATGAAAACAAAGAATTGAAGGATGAGACCTGCTGGGTCTGATTTTTTTCTGCCCCTCAGGACATGATGACCAGAAACAAGCAGTGCTTCAGCCACTGCTGTCTCTGCCTAATGAATTGGTTTGTTTTCAGCAGAAGTTTGGGAGTTTTGGGAAGTTTCCTATGTGCTGAACATGCTTCAGTGTCATGTTGTATAACAACAGAGTGGAGGAAATAGAAATGCTATGTTTCTAGTACAGTTTGGACTGAATTATTGTCTGTTAGGCACAAGTTGATGTGGATAAAGCAGAAAGCAAAAACTCCTCTGCAGCAGCAACTGACTAGCACCGAACTCCCTATTAAAACTTGTTTTATCTGTGAAAACATTCAGTAAGAACAA
Source organism: Onychostruthus taczanowskii (assembly GCF_017590055.1). Classification (NCBI taxonomy): domain Eukaryota; kingdom Metazoa; phylum Chordata; class Aves; order Passeriformes; family Passeridae; genus Onychostruthus; species Onychostruthus taczanowskii. The sequence continues at coordinate 6,028,474 of NW_024502568.1, forward strand.
GGGGCTGACATTGTTAGCAGCTATATGAGAAATTGTGCCATGTCCGACTTATCCTCACTGCAGGCGGGCAGGAGTGGGAACAGTGAGCCACGGCTGAGTGGCTGGGCTGGCTCCAGCCCCACAGGACTGGTAGATCCTGGTGAGTGCTGGAGAGGAGCTGGGTTCAGCTGCTGTGGGGAAACGTGGTGAAAAGGTCCCAAAAAATCAAGAAGTAAAACACGTATTTTCCCCATTGCAAGTTGGATTTAATACTCGGGAGGTGACCCCTTCTATTTTTGACCAGCCCTTGCTCAGCAGCGTGTGCAATCCCTGTGACTGCTGACTTGGGGTCCCAGATGGCTCGGCAGGGGTGAAGGTGGTGCCTTGGTTATTCACCTCTGTTGGCTAATGAGCTCTTTGTTGCAACAAGCTGGACATCTTGGGTCCCTGTGCTGGTGGCACTGCTTTCCTTGGCTCTGGTGCTTTTTACTCCCCTCCTGTATCCATCATGGTCGAGCTGCTGCTCCGATCCTGTCCCGGCACCCTTCTGCACAGCGTGGCCGTGGAGGGGAGCCCAGAGGGGGACTGGTGTGTCTGGCGCCTCTGGGACGCTTCCCTCCCTGCTGGCTTTGCGTTCTGCAGTACCGGGTTGCAATCCTGGCGGTTCGTGGGCGTTGGGAAGTGCCGGTCCCAGGGCTGTGTGCGGGCGGGCAGCCGATGGGGATCCCGCCTTGGCCCCGGCTGCAGCGGTAGCCCGGCACGGCCGGCTCCGGGGCCCCCGCCCGCGGCGGGACGGGGGGAGACGTGTCTGTGCTCTGCAGGCCGGCTGAGCCGGTGGAGCCGGAGCTGCCTGGCAGCTCGCCCACTGCTGCGCCCCATCCAGGTCAGCCCGTCTGCCCGCCTGCCTGCCGGAGGGAGGGAGCCGCGTGCCTCGGCAGCATCCTGGCGCAGCGTGCCGGGTCCTGCCAGCCGCGGGGCGTGCCGGGGCTCCCGCGGGGCTCGGGAGCGCTGCTGGCAGCCACTGCGCCCGGGAACCTGTCCTTGTGGTGGCAGTGGGTGGTGAGTGTGGGAGCTCCTGGCTGCCCCTAAGGAGCCTGGCTGGGGCTGGCTCTGCCCGGCATACCTAATGTCTTCTCTTAGCAGGTCTGGGGGCCCCAGGTTGCTTTCAGGATGTGTGCTGGTTTCACATGTCGTGTGCTCCGTTGCAGACGCCATCACACCCCATACCCCTCTGTGGGCCCTTTTTCCTTTGCCCTGGTGCTGTGGTGGGCGGTGAGGCTTTGGGTGGTTTGATCACAGCTGGGGGCTGGCATGTGGGATCTCTCTGTCCGCCTGGATCCGGGTGGCCACTGGCCTGCCTGAGCAGCAGATGGTGGCTGCCTGGGGACCTGCCATCCATCCCTCTGGGCAATTATTCACCCGTCACCATGACGATAGAAAGGTCAGCAAAAAGATCCTGTGTGATTCCCGGGTCGGTCAGTGTGGGATTAGGAGCAGTGTGGGAGGAAGGGCTAGGGCCCAGCCAGCCCCTCTCTGGGCTCACCAGCTGGACTGTCCCCCTCGGGCACATCCTCAAAGCCCAGCCAGCTGAGAACTGACAAACTTTGGGTACCAGTGAGAAATGCTTGGGATGCAGTTGGACCCCTCTGGCTGCTGATCCTGAGAGCTCAGCCTTGACCCTCTGAGTTCCATCCTGCACACGGGAGGCCTGGAGCTGTGTGTGGGATGAAGGGAGTAAGCTGACATCCGGGGGCAGCAGAGAAGGGATAGGGCTGTGCTGCTGTGCTGATGGGGGCTTGACTAGTGCATCCTTCCACCTCCTCCTCCAGCAGCAGCAGCAGCAGCGTGTCTTTCCTCACAGGGTGCCCCTGACTGACCCGTGTCCTCTCTCTCTCTCTCTCTCTTTCTCCAGGCTGTTCCTCTAAGTCGTTCAAGCTGTACTCGCCAAAGGAGCCCCCGAACGGCAACGCCTTCCCCCCCTTCCACCCAGGCACCATGCTGGATCGAGATGTGGGGTGAGCTGGGGCCCAGGGATGGGTCTGCAATGTCGAGGACACTCTGCAGTTTGCACCCCATGCTCTCTGTGTTATGCTTCCCAGCAGCAAACAGAGACTGCAGTGCATGGAGTTCAGTTAGCACAAGGGCAAAGAGGGAATTGGAGCAGGCACAGGTGATAGTGGGTTGAGAATGAGTGATATTTGGAATGAAGGAAGCCTCCAGGCCCTGAGCTCTGTCAGGCCAAGCCCTTTGCCTGATCAAGCCCCTGGAATGACAGGGAGCCCTCCCAGCTCCTGCCAAAACAGCCCCTTCTTCAGTGTCTGTCCTGCCTGGCACCAGTCACTGCTGCACAGGAGCTGGGTATGTCCCCAAAGAGCAGTTGGCTGGGTCTCAGGGGTGGTGGAGCCAATGATGTGGGATCAGAGGCCAGTTTTGGGCTACAGCTCGCCCCACGGGGCCATCAAATGTTGGCAGCCAGAGTACAGTCTGCACTGTGGGGAGTCACTCAGCTCCAGTGAGCCTGACTGCCTGCTGTAGCCAGGGAAGTAGGAGCTGTGGTGAGCAGAGAGATCCCTGCTAGCACTGATGTGACTGCATCTCTTTCCACTGCTAGACCTACTCCTATGTACCCACCGACGTACCTGGAGCCTGGAATCGGGTAAGCATGGGGGGCCGGTGTGGACCCTGCTTGGGGGGAGCTCGTGCCTGTGGTGGGGGTGCCTCAGCAGGGCCAGCATGCTAGCTGGGGCTTGTGGGAGGATTGCTCAGACTCTGCCAGCCCTGGAGGGGCTGTATGTATTCCCCCTGTGGGCTCAGGACCTCTCCACACCCTGTGGCTGCCATCCCCTCTGATGGCTTGCTGTGCTGTCTGGGCAGGAGGCACACGCCGTACGGGAACCAGACCGACTACAGGATATTTGAGCTCAACAAGCGGCTGCAGAACTGGACAGAGGTAGGCACCTGGGAGGGTGAGGGCTGGCCAGGGCAGTATTTCAGCAGTGGGGCCCCCCACCACCTTCTCCCACATGTGGCCGTGGGACAGGGGTTATCACCCCCATCTCTGAGCACTCAGCTCAGAGCGCAGTCTTCCATGGGTTGAGCACGTGGCTGCTGTGCTTGGCAGCCAGTGCCTGTCTGTCTGTCTGTTTCTGTCTCCTCTCTGTAACTTAGCATCTCTCTGCCGTCCCCAGGAATGTGACAATCTGTGGTGGGATGCCTTCACCACAGAGTTCTTTGAGGATGACGCCATGTTAACAATCACTTTCTGCTTGGAGGATGGACCAAAGAGATACAGTGAGTACCAGCTGGAGCCCTCCTTCCTAAGGGTATTGCCATTCAGCAGGAGACAGTTGTGTGCTATGGGGGATGTGGGTAGCCTGTCAGAGCTCAGCTGTTTCCAGCCAGAAGGCATGGGGGGACCCTCTTCATGTACATTCCAAGGAACATCTGGATGAGCTGGGTTTACTGACCTTATTTTCCTCTTTCTCCTGCTGCAGCGATTGGCCGGACTCTGATTCCCCGTTACTTCCGCAGCATCTTTGAAGGGGGAGCCACAGAGCTGTACTACGTGCTCAAGCACCCCAAGGAATCCTTCCACAACAACTTCGTCTCGCTGGACTGTGACCAGTGCACCATGGTCACCCAGCATGGCAAGCCCATGTTCACCCAGGTACTGCCAGCACCCGCAGCTTCTGCTGCCCTCCTGCCTTGGTTTTTTGTGCCCTCTTGGTGGCTACAATCCCACGGGGCTGTGCATTTTGGGCTCGTGGGTGTGGCTTCTGTTGAGACTCACGAGAGGCAGAGGCAAGCCACTGTGAGTGTGTTCCAGTGTGCAGCAGTGGGTTCCCAGGGGATCTGGGCTGGGGGAAGCTGGGGCAGCCTGTGCCTGACCCTGTGCCCTGCCCACCCAGGTGTGTGTGGAGGGGCGGCTCTACCTGGAGTTCATGTTTGATGACATGATGAGGATAAAGACGTGGCATTTCAGCATCCGCCAGCATCGAGAACTTATTCCCCGCAGCATCCTTGCCATGCATGTGAGTACAGCTCCTGGAGCTCCCCTGGGCATGAACAGCACAGGGCTGTTGAGCTCCTCAGGCTGCTGTACAGGTGGGGGACCTCAACCCAGTCCTGCATCACAGGCCAGGGCACAGGAGGGCTGTTCCCAGCCTGGATGCAGCTGAGCCTTCTGTCCCTCTCACTCCTAGGCACAGGATCCCCAGATGCTGGACCAGTTATCCAAGAACATCACACGCTGTGGGCTCTCAAACTCCACACTCAACTACCTCCGAGTAAGTGTGCGAGAAGAGGGGGGTTGCAGCTCTGCCATGTCTTGTGCTCTCAGCTGCCTGAAGCCTGGGTGCCCTGGCATGTGGGTAGGCTGCAAGGCTGGCTGTGTGAAAAGGATCTTGCAGAGGGGCTGTAGAGAGCTATGGAGCAGTGAGTCTGCCAAATCCCACAAACTCATGGCGTGGCTTGGGTTGTTGCAGCACAGACACCTGCCTGTAGAGCTGTAGGGTTAGGGTTTTGGGGTCTCCATTTTTTCTGAGGCATTTTTCATTGCAATCTAACCCAGAGTCTGTCTGTTCTCTGCAGCTCTGTGTAATCCTAGAACCAATGCAGGAGCTCATGTCACGGCACAAGACCTACAGCCTCAGTCCCCGGGACTGCCTCAAGACTTGCCTCTTCCAGAAGTGGCAGCGGATGGTTGCTCCGCCCGGTGAGTCTCACACTGCCTGCTGTGCTGCCTGGGGGTCTCTGGGACTGCCTGCTCAGGCCCTGCCCTCCGTGCCAGCTTCTCCCAGCCCCAGAGCTGTTCTTGGCTTTGTTTCATAAGGCTGGGAGTGGTGAACCAGGCATTTGGCTTCTTTCTATGCTGGTCTGCCTTCCCAGTGGTGCAGAGCAGGGCTGCAGGCAGCCAGTGCTCCCTGCCTCGGGGCTGCCAGCTGCTAGTGGAAAACAAAGCAGGAATGGAAATGTTCCTCACCTCAGCTGCCCCCTCACCTGTCCTCTGGTCTGGGAGGACAGCAGAGCTGTGGAGGTGAGGAGGGTGGTGATACAGCCTGGAGAGGAATGTGTTCCTTGAAGAAGTAGGGTTTGCATAAAAGGGCCTGGGGGGTATCAGCTTCCTCTTGTTGGGACTGACCATGTATGTCTCCATCCTTCACCAGCTGAGCCAGCACGGCAGCAGCCCAGCAAGCGCCGGAAAAGGAAGATGTCGGGCGGCAGCACCATGAGCTCTGGTGGGGGAAACACCAACAACAGCAACAGCAAGAAGAAGAGCCCAGCCAGCACCTTTGCCCTGTCCAGTCAGGTACCTGTAAGCATCCCGTTTCCATTCTCTCTTCCTGCTCTGGGGTGGAGGGGAGGGTTCTCTACCCCTGCCCCTGGGAGCTGTTAGGGGCTGACCCCCAGGGTTGCCTATCTGAGCCACCCCAGTTCTTCCCATGTGATGGAGAAAAGAAGGAGGGGGTGTCCCAGCTGCCTTCCCTGAGTCCCTTTGCTCTCCTGCAAGGGAGCGAGGATGTGTTTGCCCCACTCAGTGCCCCAGCTCAGGTTCTGCAGTGGAGATGAGGACGTGGCCCTACAGCTGGGGAAAGGGGCTGCGCTGATGAGAGGGGGTCTAGCGGCCCAGGCTCCCCCCACCTCGATTATGTTTCGGGACCGTCTCCCCTTTCAGGATGTGATGGTGGTAGGCGAGCCCACGCTGATGGGGGGGGAGTTTGGGGACGAGGACGAGCGCCTCATCACCCGGCTGGAGAACACGCAGTTTGACGCCGCCAACGGCATCGACGACGAGGACAGCTTCAACAACTCGCCGGCGCTGGGGGCCAACAGCCCCTGGAACAGCAAACCGCCCTCCAGCCAGGAGAGCAAGTCAGAGAACCCCACGTCGCAGGCGTCGCAGTAACGGCCCCCCCGCCGCCCCGTGGACTCAGTCCCAACCAATCTACCTGTACATTTGCAACGGAGAGTGACTGGGAAGCGGCGAGGTACCGGGGGCGGATCGGCGCCACGTCAATGATGGGGTGCACGGCCCGGGGTGCACACCAGGCAGGCAGCCCCCAGCCGTCACCCCCGCCGCCTCCCCGCGCCCCCACGCCTGCCTCCCTGACGGACCCCAGGGCAGGGGTGGGTTTCCGGGGCCGTAGCTTCATTATTCCCCCTCCGCTCTTCTTTTCTGCTTCTTGCCCAGAGAGCTTCTCATCCCTGTCCCAACATGCCCGACCCCTCCCTGCCAAGTGAGGGGGAATGGTGGGGAGGTGTTGGCAGCGGCTGGCGTTACCAGATGCCGTGTGTTGGGGTCTGGCACAGCGCAGAGACCCTCCTCCTCCCTGGGCCCTGTGGCTGGTGTTTGCTGAGCAGCCACTTGCAGTGGGGTTGCACATCCCCAGTCCAACGTGGGGCTGGTTGGGAGGGGCAGTGATGGAAAGCCTTCCCTGTGCCTCAGGCTCTGCCACGGAGCTTCCTCCTGCCAGGGTCAGATCCTGCAGTGCTGGGATGGTGTTGAGGATAGGGCCCCGTCACATTTTCCCACTCTCCTGCACCTTCCCCTTCCCCTCGCTCCCCAGAGCGAGAGCGCAGCACAGCCATGGGGGGACTCTTGTATATAGGAAGTGCGTGGTGGGGGGCTGGGGGGGCACGGAGGACCTGGGGCTCTGCTGGAGCAGCCGGTGTCCTTGTTCCCTGCCTGCAGCCCCTGTGTTTCCCTCCACCCTGCGTGAGTCTGCCTGGGGCCCCTTTGGAACCCCTGGCTCCTGGTACCTCCTACTTTTGTCTTTTTTTAAGAAAAAAAAAATAATATTATTAAATTGTAAGTTTAAAAAAGAGAAAGAAAAAAAAAAATGGGAAAATACCCCCTGAGCCCCCTTGCCCATTCCCCCCTCCTGTCCCAAACCCTTTCACCCTGTCCTGACTTTTGTACAGGCTTCTTCTCTTGGAAGTCTCGTTTTATATCCAGTTCGGAGAGCTTCAAACCAAGGAGAGACTTTGCAGACTTCCTTTCTAATCCCTCCAGAGGTCAGGGGGGCCAGCCCCCCGCCTCTCTTCTCAATGTAAATCTTGTGTGCTGTTGTCCCCGCTCCCCCCCTCGGGTTCGTGTACCTCGTGCTTGTACATTTCCGCGCTGTAGACAGTGTGTACGATACTGTTCTTTCAATGTGTTATCACTAGAGCAGGTGCCTCCATTGATGTTAGGGGAAACGATGAGAAAAGTAATAATTTTTGGGGTTTTTTTTTTGGTTTAAAAAAAAAAAAAAAGAGAAAAAAAATAATCCCTTCCAAGGCTTTTTCCAAGGAGAAGATGGGAGGTGCCGGGGGAGGGTGTTTGTGCTAACTAACTAGTTCACCCCAGCAGCCTTGGAGTGGGGTTTTGGGGGAAGATGGGAGTCTGGGCTGCCTGTGGGAGCCCCCTGGCATGCCCCGTGGTGGGGTTGCAGCAAGTGCTGCTGTGGGAGGGGACTGCCCTAGTGGGGGTATCAGTGTGTGTAAGAGTGTGTGTGCGAGAGGTCTGTGTGTCTGTCTGCGTGCGTAAGGGAGCCTGGGGCAGGCAGAGCAGCCCTGAAGTTTGGGGGAGTGAGGGGTGCACTCCATTCTCTCTGTCATACACCCCCCAGTTCCCTGCTGGGGATCCCACAGTCTGTGTCCCACTGCCCCATGGGGCTTGGGGCTGGCAGGGTGTCACTGAGGGCCTGCTGTCCCCGGGGCTCTGGCTGCTGCAGGGGTGCTACTAGCACCCTGTGCTTTGCCCACTCGTGGGTGAGACTGCAGGAGGTTGGCTGAGATGGAGTGGGGGAAACCCTGTGTGTCCTCTCCTTCTGCTGTCCCTGTGGTTGAGCAGGGAGACAGAGCCTTGAGTCAGCCCTGGTGTGATGTCAAGCTGAAGATCCCTGGAGAGATGCCTGTGTTGGCTCCTGGGCCCCTCCATGGGCAGGCCGGAGCTGGAGGGCTCGGCCCCTCAGACCCCCAGGCACAGGGGTCCCCCCAGCCCCTTTGCAGGGGGGGTGGGAGCCCAGTGTGGCAGGGAGGGGGGCTCTGCATCACAGTTAAGGTACGATTCTCCATGCCATGCTGCACGGCTGCTGTGGAGGGTGCAGAGCCCTCACTGCCATGGGCACACTGTAATGCCTTTTTGTTCCTTTTTTTTTTTTTTTTTTTTTTTTTCTTCCTTCCTCCCCTCCATAGTTTGTGCCATTTATGAGTCATGTATGGTACCAATAAAATGACTTTTCGGTTTGAAGCTGTCCTGATCACTTATATCTGAACATGGGACCAGGCTGATGTGGGCAAGGCAGAGGGGAGTTGTCTCCTTATGTCCCTCGTACCCTGGCAGAGAGTGTGGGCACAGGGCTCACTGTGTTCCCTGGATGATGCTGGCCTGCCTCTGCCTGCTCGTTCCCAGGCACGCCACAGCTGGCTCCCTGCCATGCCACGGAAAGCAGAAATCCCAGCAAGGGTAAGGCAGAGGGTTGCTGGGAAATGGCCCAGTCCCCAAGGCAGAGCAAACAAGCAGCTCGAGGCCTGCCCGGACACCAAGGTGATGGGCACGTTCCCTGGGGAGCAGTGGGGGCCGTGTAGTCCTGCCTGGGAGCAGGGCAGGAGCAGCTGAGCAGCATGGAGGTGTCCTGGAAGGAGCAGAGGAGGGACAGGGGACTGTAACAATCTCCTCCCAGAAGCTGGAGTGCCCTGTGCCAGCTTTATTAGGGATATGGGGGAAACCATGCCCGTAAAACAGGGCTGATGCAGAGGGTGAGAGCAGGATGGGCCTGTATCTTCAAAGTAGGAGCAGGGGTTGGGTTGACGTCTGCAGTGAGGGACATCACCAGGCTATGACAGTGCTGAGGTCGAGGGGGCTGCAGGACACAGGTGCTGTGGTAGGAGCTCACGGCTGGGCAGGTGAGGGCTGGGTGGCCCTGGTGAGCCCATGGTGTGGCACACAGAGCTGAGGCATCAGTAAATACCCTTGTTTCTGATGTGCCCTGAGCTCTGGCAGGCTCAGTGGGATGCCCTGGGTGGGAAGGGAGCAATGCCCTGGAGGAGCAGATCCTGCCATCTCTGGTGGATCCTGCATATGCCTGGCTGGATCCTGCACATGCACCCAAGAGCTACTGGAGGGCTCCAAGGCAACACTTCAGGGTTGAGGTCTGACCTGGAAAGCCCAAAGGTACCTGTGAAGCTCCCAAACCTCCCCTCACATCAGCTCCAGTGCTGTGGGAAACTCACTGTGCTTTTTTTCCCTCTCTTTTTGTTGGGATGAATCTGTGCCCTCTGCTGCTCTTCCCCAGTGCCAGTGCTGTGCCAGAGGGTCCCTCATGACACTGGCACCCAGTATGGGCCAGACCAGGAAGAAAATCTGAAGCAGGGCTGCCCTCCTCCCTGGGCCACCTTCACCTGAGGTCACAGAGTGCAGTGGTGCCTGCTTGTGCCAAGGAAAGTTAAGCAGTAACTGGGACATGGCCATGAGTAAGCCGTGGGCTGGAGGGGCCAGGGAGCTCGCCATGCAAAGGTCATTCAGGTACAGCTGACCCAGAGTTCCTGCTGGTCCCTGTCCAAAAGCCCGTGGTGTCCCAAGCAGGGACACGGGGCAGGGGCCGAGGACCATGCTGGGGGCTCCAGCTACTTCGGGGCAGGAGGTGAAGGGTGCGGGGCACAGCTGAGGGCTGGCATAGGGGCAGGGTGGGCAGCGGGGCAGGCTCTCGGCAGGGGTGCTATGGCAGGGTGTGCTGCTGGAGGGGCAGCAGCGGCTCTGGCAGTGTGGGGGGAGTGCTGGTTCTCTTAGACAAGGAGGGAGCATCCCCAGGCAGAGAGCCTGTGGGCGGCCGGCTCCCCCATGCGGGACAGGGCCGGGGTCTCGGGGGGAGATGCAGGATGTCAGGATGGGCTGGGGCCAGGAGCAGGGCTGCCCCTCGGGTGAAGGAGGAGCGCCAAGGTGCAGCGGGAAGGGTGGGGCAGAGGGTTCCCCCTCGGCAGAAGAGGGGGCCGGCGCGGCCGCCCGCCCCGGACAGACCCCGGCGGGCCAGGGCGGAAGGGGCGGCTCTGTCCGGCCCTCCCCGCAGCTCCCGGGGCCCCCCGCGCCGCGGGCTCGGTGCGGAGCCGTGCCGAGCTGGGGAGCTCCGCCTGCCGAGACGTGACCCCCGGGGCACCTGCCCCGCGTCCACCGGGTGCGTCCGCGGCACAACCGGGAGCGACCTGCGGCCCCTCCCCGCTCCTGCCTCCGGCTGCGGTTCCCGGAGCTCCGGCGGCGGGGCGGGGGATGGAGCCACGCGGCGTGGGAAAGCTCCGCGGGGAGTGGGGATGGAGCCAAGCGGGCGCCCAGCCTTTGGGAAAAAATGCTGTCTGGGGACCCCTGAGGCTGTTCCCCGCTTGGGGGACCGGGACGCTTGTGAAAAATGCCGGGTTTGCCGCAGTGCCCCATTTCTGTAGGTTTTTAGATGCAAAACCTGCTTCTGTGCTACAGCTGGTTTGTGTTGAAACTCTGAACGGCTCAACGCACCCCATCCCGAAAGGATGCAGATGGTGTGGGGCGGAGCGGGCGGGACGGCTGCCCTGGGGATCACCCCGGGCCACCCAGCTCCTGGGCTGGGGCAGGAGGAAACCAGCACGGGCAGGGGAGCTCAGCGGAGAGGGAGGAGAGGGACTCTTCCCCATGCCTGCGTCGGGACAGGTCGGTGGTGACCCTGACCCCGGTATAGAGAAGCGACCCGAGGCGGCCGGGTGCCAAGAGCCGTGAGGGGCAGGGTGGGGCGATCCCGGCATCGCCCTCTGTCCCGGCAAACAGCTTGTCAGCAATCACCGCTGAAACTTAAACCAACACAGACCTGGGCGCTGGCACGCTGCGGCCGGACCCTGCCGCAGCTGTGGGTGCAGAGAGGTGTCAGAGGACAGGGTGAGTGCTCTGAATCCGCTTCATCCCCCACAGCCCCCCGGTCCCTCGTGGTCACCTCCTGCCTGGCTGCCCACCCCACTGCTCACAGGGGTGTGGATGGGTGCACCCATCCTTCCTCGGGGCTCTCCCGCAGCTCTTTCCTTCCGGGCAGGAGCGGGCAGGTGCCTGATTTTTTCTCTCTGCATTTCCTGGTCGGAGGCAGGAGGCAGGGCAGTGTGGGTGGTCCCGTGCCCCGACGACACCGACAGCTCCTCTCGGTGCCCAGGTGTCCAGAGGAGCTGCTGCCATGGAGCTGGGGAACATCTCGAAGCCCACGTACGGGCCTGGCCCCGAGGCGCCGGGGAGCAGCACGCCGGGGATGGTGGCGATGGCACACGGCTTCCTGCGGCTGGTGCAGCCACACGCCCTGCCCACAGGTGGGTGCAGGGCAGCGGGGGGCTGGTAGGGGTGTAATGGCCGCGGTAATCAGCAGTGGGCTCCCAAGGATTGCCAGCTGTGTCCTGCTCATGTCCCATAACTGTGGGGCTATCTTGGCTGGGCCCCAGGACAGGGGTTAGAGGTAGTGCCACCTTGCAGAGTCCTGCCCCATCCTCCCTCCAGGTATCTTAATCCCAAAAATGTGCACGGCAACCCCCACTCTGCCTGCAGAGTCTTTGCCTGCCTTGCAGCCCTCTCTGTTTGCTGGCCACCAAGAGCAGTGTGTCCCGGTGCCAGTGGCAGCAGTGTGTGCCCTCTCTGTGCACTGCCTTGCTTGCCAGCACTTGCCCTTGCTCCTGTCGCTGTCACAGCTCTGTCCTGAAGCAGCTGCAGGTTTGCACAGGTGATACCGGGACCCTACAGCTGCTCCATATTCATGGGGTACGTGCTGCCCACCTGGAGGGAAATGCCACTCTGGGTACTGCCAGTTGTGTTTCTTCCTTCACTGGCTTCAACCCTTGCTTGCCATCAACAGGCTGGCAAAGGTGTGGCTGGCCGCACAGGTCCTGCTTTGTGGACCTGTGTCACATAGACACCAGGGTACAATCAGTGTCCCTATGTGCCATCAAGGCTTGTAATGAGGGCATGTGGCACAGGCAGGGATAGCCCTGGGAATGAAAGAGGCAGCGTGGCAGTGGGCCTTTGCCCCAGTATTCATCCATTACTGGCAGTGCCCTTGGGCCTCTGCGTAGGGCTGGGCTGCAGGAGGGCAAGCCCCAGGGCAGTGTCCCTTATGCCCGCGGTGGTGAGGAACCCCTTGTTCTGTGAACCCCAGAGAGCCTGGGGGCTTTCAGCACTTTTCCTGGGTGCAAAAATGCTGCATGAAGTGATGGTTGGGGAGGGCAGCTGCAAGGGAGAAAAATGCCATACTCAGAGCTGGTCTGAGCTGCAGGTGATGCCTTGGGCTGGGAGGTGTGAGCAGGGTCTGGGGCCCTCTTGAAGAGCTCCACGGGGCCCAGCACCTCCTCACAGCCCTCTGTGCTTCTTGTCTCCCAGGCCTGATTAATTTTGGGCAGCCCCAGAACGGGTTCAGCCAGGAGGACATCCGCGAGGTGAGCAGGCAGCTGGGGTGGGGAGCTGGCAGCCCCAGACCACCGTGGACTGGGGGATGCTGGTGGGTGCTGCTCTGAGGCTGAGCCCTGGATGCTGGGCAGCAGCAAGGGAGCATGTTCTGCTCCCTGGGGGGACCCATTTTGTCTGTTTGGGTCTGGACAGGGTGCGCAGAGCTGAGGGGCCTTCGGGAGCACCAGTGTTATGCTGCTTCTCAATCTTTCTCTCCCAGCTGCTGCTCTATGAACTGGGTTTCTTGGTCTGCGTGGCCATTGGAGTCGTCCTCATCATCCTCGTGCCGCTGGTGGGATGCTGCTTCTGCTGCTGCCGCTGCTGCGGGCACTGCGGGGGCCGCATGTACCAGAAGCAGGGCCGGCGGATGGGCTGCCGGCGCCGGGCGCTCTGGGCCTCTGTCCTGCTGGTCTCCGCTTTCCTCCTGTGAGTGCGCCGGCCGGAGGCTCCGGATGGAACCCAGGGGTGGCTGGAAATGCCGGCGCTTGGCGGCCGTGCCAGGAAACTGCCATTGTTCACGAGTAGATCCCGGCACGGCGGGACAAAGGAGAGGAAGCAGCGGCGGTGGGGAGCTGGCCCCGGGGGGCTGCACCCTGGCACCGTGCAGACCTTTCCCGACAGCTTCCCCACGGCGTACCGGGCTCTGCCTCAGTTTCCTGCGTCCCTCCTCTCTGGTCCCTCAGGGCAGGGCATGTGCTGGGGTGCACTGGAAGCAGGAGTCACTGGTGTGCTCCAGACCCTGCAGGCTGGGGGCTGTGTGGGTGGATTTGGAGGGTACTGGGGGGGAGCACTGGGACTGAGCTCCCCACATGCTCACTTTGCCACCCTTCCCTTGTAGGGCTGGTGGTGTTTGTGCCCTCATCAGCAACACCCGCTTCTCCCAGGCTGTGAAGAGCACCTTTCCCAATGTGAACAACACTCTGGATGATGTCCAGACCTACCTGGCCTCCATCCCCCAGGCATGCATTATCCCCCTGCCACGTCTTGAGGGCAAGGGACCAGGCGGGAGGAGCAGCCCAAACAGGCCACCGGGGAAGGGCAGCAGGTGATCCCTCTGACACGTCTTGAGGGCAAGGGACCAGGCGGGAGGAGCAGCCCAAACAGGCCACCGGGGAAGGGCAGCAGAGGGGCTGGCAGCAGAGAAAGGTCCCCACCCTCACTGACACCACATCTCTGTCCCTGCAGCAAGTTGATTTTATCATCAACAAGAGCGATGTCCCGCTGGACTATGCCAACCGCAGCCTCCAGGGTGAGGGTGTGCGACAGGAGGGGCTGGAGCATCCCCACGGCCCTGTGGCCAGCTGCTCCAGGGCTGGGGGCTCTTGGGCAGTGGGGCTGTTGTGTGGGCTTACCTTTCTGCCCTGTGGGTGGTTGCTGATCCTGGGGACCACTGGGCTTGTACTTACGGGGATGTTTAAAGGGACTGGGCCTGGAGGCTCTTCCAAGCTCCAGCTCTGCTCCAGTTTCTGCTTTTCCCTATTCAGGCTCCTCTCTGGGAAGGGTGATGCAGGTGCTGGGAGAGTAGGAATATCCCCATTTCCCCCACCTGGGGAGTGGGTGAGGGAGGGGTGCTGGTGGTGTCAGTCTTTTCACCAGCTTTTCAGTAAGCCCCAGGACCTTGCAGGGATCCTGTTATTGACACCACCTCTCCCATCTCTGCAGACATTGGGCCCAAACTGGGCAGCATGATCACCTCACGCATCAGGAGCAGCATGGATGGGGCTCTGGGGTCTCTCCAGAGCCTCTTGCAAGGTACTGGCCCCATCCCTGAGAGACTGGCAAGGGACTCAGGGGGATCAAGGATGGGGTGGGTGCATGTTTGGGTAAGGCTCCCATGGAGGTGGATCCCTTTGGCCTCCCAGCCACACCCTGGGACAAGTGCCATGACTTTGGGGGTGCCCCTATATTGCATTTTTTCATGAGTTTCCAAAGTTCAGCTGGATGAGAACGAGTCCCTGCCACAGTGGCAGGATGACGCCCTGAGCTCCCCGCTATCTCCCCAGGGATGGAGATGCTGAAGGACACCTTTGCCAACATTTCCATCATCCGCTCAGAGCTCAAGGAGCTGCAGAGCAACTACAGCCAGTGGCTGGTCAGCCTGCGGGACAGGCTCAACAACACCCTGCAGAAATGTGGCCCCCCCTGCAGCCGAGTGTCCCTGGACGGGCTCGCCTTCACTGCCAACTTCAGCACGGTGAGGAGGGGCAGGGTGTGGGTGAGGAGCCCCAGCAGCCCCTGCCCCCACAGCTCCCTCACCCCAGGCTGTTCCCCGCAGATCCCAGGTGTGGAGCAGCAGCTGGAGGCACTGCGTGAGGTCTCTGAGTCAAACATAGAGACTGATTTAGAGGAGGTAAGGGGTGTCCCCTTCACCCAGACACAAAGCTGGGTGCTCCTCCAACTGCCGGGGCTGTGCTGACAGGCTGTGGGTTGGGAAGAGCTCTGTCAGGAGTTCGGTGTGTGACACCGAGGGAAGGGCTGGCCTGAGGTCTGCTCACTGTCCCAGCCATCGCTGCACTCTGGTAGGGTGGACTTGGTGCTGTGGGGAGCCTGGCTGTTGTGTGTTACTAGGATCTGGGAACAAGAGGATGTGCTGCTCAGCCCTGGATTGCAGGCAGGGATGTGAGTTTCATGCTGTGCTTCCCTGGATGCAGGTTAACAAAACGCTGGGCATGACCCCTGACAAGGTGCAAGAGCAGTCCCAAGAAGTGGTGGCAAGTAAGCAGGGCTTTGTGTGCTGACTTCTCCCTCTCCTAGGATTCCCTCCTCCCTTCTCAAGCCATTCTTCCCTGCAGCCCTGGCTGTCCCCAGGTGCCATCATGCCAATGTCATCCTTGGCCATGACTGCTCCTTTCCTATCCTTTCTGAGTCCCCGGTGCCCTGCAGGACCTCGCAATGTCAGCTTGTCCCCATTCCTTGCAGAGAGCCAGGACCAGCTGCTCCTCGTCAGGCAGGAGATCAGAAGCTTGCAGGAAGGGTTGCCGCTCCTGGATGCAAAGGAGAAAGTTGGGGCCTTTGTGAATGATGCCACATCGGTGCTGGAGGAGTACAGGGAGCCGATCATCGCCTGGGATGGGCTCAGGTGGGCGAGGGGCTCCGGCCCCGGCTTCATTGTCTGGGGAGCTTTAAAGCTCCTGCTCCTCTCATTGCTGGAGGTGGGGGCTTGCTGAGTGGTGGAGTTGTGGGTGCAAAGTAGCCTTGCAGACACACATGCCCCTTCCCTGCTATGGTGTCTGGGACCTTTTTTCCTCCCTAGGAAGGCAGCCAGTGTGCTGCAGGGTGCTGCTCAGGGTCCCAGGTTCTGCTGACTGACTCCCGGCCTTTGTCTTGCCCCAGGCTGATCGTGTGTGCCCTCCTGTGCTGCACAGTGCTGCTGGTGGTCCTCTGCAATGTTTTTGGGCTGCTGCTGGGGCCCCTGGGGCTGAAGGAAGGTGTGCTGCCCACACAGCGCAGCAGCCTCTCCAATGCTGGCGGGAACTTCTTCATGGCGTGAGGCTCAGTTGGCTGCCAAGGACATGTGTGGGAGCGGTGGGATGGGTGGGCAGGGCTGGCCTGGGAATGCTCGAGCTCCTAAATCATCATTTTACTGCAGCTTAATGGCCAGTCCCGTGGTGACTCCCCGTGCAGGTGGTAAATTGAAGGTCAAACGTGGTGCTGGTGAGAGGCATTTGAGGGGAGCCCGTTTGCCCTGACGGCGAGGGCTGGCAGTGTGTGCGTGGGTCCTGCACCTCTGCGGGGGAGTGCTGGCTTGCAAAGCTGTGGGAAGCTGTTCTGGAATCCAGGCTCCAGGGTAGATCCTGGTCATGCTCTGGGTTCTGAAGGCAGAACAGAGACAAGCTTGTGGGAATGGTGGTGTTTCCACAGCTGTGGGGGTGAGTGGTGTACAGCTCCTGGCCTCTGCGAGCTGGGGGCAATGCCAACATCAGTGCTGGGCCACTGGGCTGCTGGTGTTGATGGCATTTCTGTCCTGGCAGAGGGGTTGGTTTCAGTTTCATCTTCTACTGGCTGCTCATGCTGCTGGTGATGATCGTCTTCGCGCTAGGGGGGAACATTTACATGCTCTTCTGTGAGTCCTGGCACAACCAGCAGCTCTTCCAGGTAAGCTTGCTGTGGGGAAACTGCCTGGAGATACTGCTTCCTAAATGAGGGCTGCTGGTGGAGCAAAGGCAGCACTAGCCATTTAGGGTGCTCTTTCAAAGTGTCCTGCCCTGCACTATGTCTAGTTTCTCCATCTCTTTCCTGGCTCTTAGCTCCTCGACACCCCTGGCAAGATCCCTAACTTCAATCTCTCAGAGCTGCTGGGCCTGAAGGGTGACACAACAAACTTCTCAGAGATATACAGGTGGGTGCCAGCCCTGACACTGTGTCTTTGGTGGGGGTAGAGCTGCTCAATGCCCTCAGATGATCCCCAGGAGCAGGGCAGCATGCCCCACCTTCCCAGGCTGTGGGTAGGCACTGATCACAGGGAAGGAGCAAGGTGCAACCTAGCTGAACAGATGAAGACATGCTCTTGGGAGAAGGTGGCCCTCACCTGCCCTGTTTTAAACTCCATGCCCCCATCCTGCAGGCAGTGCCAGCAAGATGCTTCCCTGTGGCAAACTCTGCACTTGGACCAGAGCATGTCCCTAGATGAGCTCTTGAATATCAGCCAGGTGAGCATGGGGGTGCCAGGGTCTTGAGGGCAGGAATCCAGACCAAGGGCTGAGGGACAGTGAGGAGCCAGCACCTGTCCCATCATGGCCCCCTTTGCTCTGGCAGTACACAGGAAACATCTCCACGGCTTTTGAGAAGATGAACATCATCCTAAGCCCCATCTCCCTGCTCAACCAGAGCCAGAAAGACCTGCTGCTGAGTGCTAGTCAGGCTGGACAGCCTCCCAACTTCACCCTCACCCTGGAGCAGGTGTGCTGGGTGTAGCCTGGTCTTGGGATCAGGGTGGAGGGGCTGGATGTGGGTTGAGGAGGTCTATTGCACTCTCCTTTTTGCTGCTGTGAGAGAGCTCTGCCATCTGTGTAACCCGTTAGGGTAACAAGACACATCCTCTGCCCAGAAGGCTCTGGCTCTTCTCTGTCCCACAAAGAAGGGGTATAGCTCCCCTTGTGCACCCCATTCCTCATTCTCATGGCTCTGTCTCTGCCTTTTCCAGCTGGATCAGAATATGACCCAGGGAAGCCTCCTGGATCTGGCTGCAGAGCTGGAGCAGCTGGCAGGAAAAGTGGTGAGAGACCATGATACCCCAGGGCCACAGCCACCCTGTCCCCAAAGCCACTGGTTACTGGGCTCCTCTCTGCCTGCCTGAGTGTTGAGGGGAGGCACAGAGCTGGGCACTGCTGACTGGAGCTCTCCCAGGGCACAGATGTGAAGGAGAGCCTGGAAGATAATGCTCACAAACTGAGGGAGCTGGAAAAGGAGATGCAGGAGAATTTCTCTGGGCCACTGGTGAGCGATGCTGGGGCATGTCCTGGGGATGCTGGGTTGGGCTTCCCTAGAGCTCAGAGCCTGCTGGCAGGTCTTGTCTGAGCTGTGGGGTCTGCACCTCTGATCCCCCTTCTCTGTCCCCAGCAAAGTCTGAAGGAGAGCATCTACTCAGTGCAGAGTGGGGCTGTCCAGCTAGAGGTAAGCTGCACAAGGGGAGTGCATGCCAGTCCCAGGCACCCTGCAAAGCACCCTCGAGGTCCTGCAGTGGAGGTGGTGGGGCTAACCTGCAGTCTGGGGGCTGCAGGGGCTATTCATGGAGTAGAGGGAGGGAGGCCATGGACCCTGCCAGGTGCAGGCTCCCTCCACCTGAGGTACCTGGCACTACCAGCGTGTCACTGCTGGGAACACCACAGCTCCAAGAGGCTATGCCCCAGGGAGTGCTGCTGTGCAGGGTTGGTGAAGTGCAGAGACCCCACTTAGATCACAGTGCTGAGAGCACCTTTCACCTCAGGGACAGACAGCAGCTGCGCTGGACAAAGCCAACAAAACCCAGGAGTTCCTGGAGAGGGAGATGCCAAACATCATCAAGAACGTGAGCTTGCCTTGCCCTGCTGTCAGGTCACATGGACCAGACCCCCTCACCAAGACCTCCCTCTACAGGGAAGCCAAACCTTGTCTGGCTGCTCATCCTGCTTGCCTTCCCTGAGTATCTCCTGCACCCCTGGGTGCCCCCTTCCCTTATGGCACCCCTGGCAAGGGACTGAGGTGGGGTGAATCCTCCAGCCCTGTTGCTGCTGGGCTGAGGTGGCCCGAGAGCCCTGGTCCTGACATGGGGCATGGAGGGGGCTGGTGGTGCAACATCTCCACTCTGTGCTTGCCCCTCCAGGAGACATTGGCCTTCCTGGAGCAGCTGCTGGATTTCTTTGAGACCTACATTTCATGGGCCAAGAGCAGGGTAAGCTGAGCTCAGTGAGGTGGAGAGAAGGGGAGAATGAGCTGCAAGGCTTGGTGGATGCTGACATATGCTGTCCCCACCATGTTCCCAGGTGAGAGAAGATGTGGCGCGTTGCAAGCCCATAGCTCAGTCCTTGGATAATGTGGAGGTCATTGGCTGTGACTATATCATGGACTCCGTGGTGAGTGGGGCAGCGACGTGTAGAGTGACACACACGTGTGGGGTGGCAGTGAGGTCCTCTTGTCCTCCTCATGCACAGGATCAGGGATGCAGGGAAGGATCAGGGATGCACAGGAAGCAGTGCTCAGCTTCTGCCCAGCAAAGTGCTGTGGCTAAGAGGAAAGGCCAGGCTCTGAGAAGGAGTGGGTGGTCATTGGGGAGCGCTGGGAGCAAAAGAGTTTCTCCCAGTTGCTCTGTGGACCTAATGGCTCTTCCTCCACCCTATGCAGAATGCCTTCTGGTTCAGCCTGGGCTGGTGCACCTTGTTCCTGCTGCCCAGCATCATCCTGGCTGTCAGACTTGCCAAGTTTTACCGCCGCATGGATATTGCTGATGTGTACAGGTGAGGAGCAGCCCCACCCCCTGTGACTACACTGGGTCTGGGGTCCCCCTGCCAGCTGTTCCTTCATGTCCCTGGGTAGCCTGTGGGGCTCATGCTAAAGTAATGTGGGCTGGGGAGATTCTGAGAGGTGACTTAGGGCCCTCAGCCTCTGAGGATGGGAATGTTCTGGAGCTTTTCTCTGCCTGCTCTGAACCTCCTGTTTGGGCAGATAAAGGGGGATTCCCTTTGGTGGAAGGAGCCTGGCAGGGCTGCAGCCACAGCCTGGCTCGAGTCCACCACTGGACTCGCTCTGTTTTGCACCATTTTTGTGCTGGAGCACTGGTGTGGGAGCACAGCTGGATGCTGTGCAGAATGCAGTGTGCTGCATGGTTGGTGGCATTGCCACGAGGGTGCAGTGCTTGCTCACATGCCTGTGGCCACCGGTGTCCTGGGGCTGTCCCTCTGCGACACTCTGCCTGGCAGCTCCACCACCAGCACAGGCACTGACCCCTGAGGGTAGTGAGCAGTTTCTAGCTGGATTTCCAGCTCCTGAGGGCTATGTTGTGGCCCTGTGGTGCAGCTGCTGTGCTGAGGGTTCCCCAGCTCCTGCCACCCCTCTGAGCCGGCTGGAGACATGGGCTCAGCTGCCCAGGAACCTCGGGGAGCTCAAGTTGAGGCACAGGGAGCTGGGTGCTGCTGAGCATGGGGCCCTGCTCTGCCTGCCTGGGGAAGGAGCACTGATGCTCTGGGGGCCTCTAAGAGCCAGTGCTCTCTGTTCACATCAGGCAGCCAGGACGGAGGGGACCACAGCACCCTGAAGCCCATGTGCTCTCCTTTTGTGACCCATGGGAGACCTTATCCCACCATGAGATGCTGTCCTGTCCCATAAGGCATCTTCTTGCCCCACTAACACTGTCCCCTCTTTTTTCTCCCCTCTAGGAATGAAGACTTTGAGATGTAAGCTACTTACACTGACAGGTCCCTTTGTGGGGTGGGGGGCAGGCCCTGTAGGTACAGGGGGGGCAGGGGACAGAGGGAGGGGGGTGGGGACCAGGGTGAGTGCAGACCAGGGGCTGTGCTGGTACCAGGGGATGGCTGTGAAGGTGAGACTTTTGTCGTGCCTGCAGTTGTGGTGTCCCCTATCATCTTCCCACACTCTCAAGTCTGGAGGTGCTGCTGGTCCCAGTCTCCCAAGGTGGTGGCTTTGGGGAAGCTGTGTCCATACCCTATTTCCTGTAGGACTGGGTGATAGGAGTGGGTTGATATTTGACCATCCCAGTGTATTCTGAGCTGTCCCTTGCCCCACTCTGTGACTGGGGGTGATATATGTGACCTTGGTTTTGCAGGCCACCAACATTCAACGCCTACAAAATCCCCAGGCCTTCCACAAGGCATTAGCTCCCATCACCTGCAGATGGAGAAGGAAATGGACAGACCCCCTCACTTGAAAAATGTGACTATTTATTTTTGCAGGGAACCTGCCTCTTTCTAAGGTTGTAATTTTTGGTGTCAAACAATAAATGGTGTGTTTGTGTGCATTGTGGGATGTGACTGTGTCCTCAGGTCTAGCAGTGATGGAAGTACGCAGGGCTAGGGGCTGGAGGGTTCCCCACTGCTGGCACGAGCTGAGGCTCTGCCTGGGACCACAGGGCTTTCTGGTGTTGCCAAGTGTGCTCTGCCCACAGCCAGCCTGTGGGTCGATACAGGATCACTGCTCAGTGTCACCAAGACTGGGTGATGTTCCCCTCCCTGGGCAGCCCTTTGCACCTCTGACTGGGTGAGTGCCAGGTCCCTCCCTGGGACAAGCCACACAAAGAGCCTCCTGTCTATGAAGTGCCACCCCAAGCTGTCCCCAGCACATAAGCACTTCCCTCTGGCAACTCTAGCACGTATCATCTGTGGATTTCCAGTGAGTTTATGGGGTGCTTGCAGCCCACACCTTCTCTCTGCAAGATATGGTGCCATGGGTACTTCCTGTGCCCACCCCTGCACACACCGTGCTCTGCACAGAAAAAGCTGCATGCACAGATAAATCAGGGTGACTTGGTCTAGAGCCTTGGGGTGAGTTCAGGTATTGCTTTGTGCTGCTCCTTGGTGCAAGTGCAGGGCCCATCCCGAAAGCTGTGTTGGGCACAGGGGATATACGTGAGCAGCTTGACTCATTTCCTTTGTAGCAAAGTCCAAGTTTCTCTGGAGCACAGTGAGAGGGCCAGGCCAGCTCCCCCTCCACTACGTGCATCTCTTGCTGTTTTTCCCACTTGCCTTCAGATCTAATTGCTAGTTTTTCTTTGGGCTTTATCTGAGGCTGCACCGGCCTTACCTCCTGCTGTCTCCCCCCTGCAGAGTGTGACTGCAGCGAGAGCCCTGTGCTTGCCTATCAGTCAGCTCAATCTGTCCTTCAGATTGCTTTGGCCCCTGCTTCCCCCAGGGCTGCTCACCCTTCCTGGTTCTTGCCGTGAGATATCCAGCAACCCCTTGGAAAGCATTCAGCTCAGTTTTTGGCCCTGGACCCTCAGCCCCCAGAATTCTACTTCCTGTTTGTCTGGGGCCCATACATGGAGGCTTCTGCCCCCAGGCCTCAGGCTGTCCCTACTGCGTCATGTTCCCGCTTCCTCTTCCCTTGCTGTGCCTCGGGGATGCCTGCTCACACAGGACTGCTGCTGGCTTCAGTTTCTGCTTGCTGGCTTTGTGGACATTGCCTCTTCCCTGCTCTCTGTTTTCTGCAGAGCCAGTGCTGGAAGGCAGGGAGCTTCACCCTCATTTACTGTGGCAACCTGCATCCAAACCCAGCCCTGGCAATGAAGACATTCCCCCAGACGACTGCACAGCCTTTGCCAGGGTGTGGGGCTTGCTCTCAGCAGCTCCCCATTCAGTGCAGCTCCAGGGCAGTGTTCCAATCTCTGGAGCCATGAGGCTCTAAGAGGTGCTGGGGTCCATCCATTATCCTCCTCCCAAACAGCCCTGGGCGGTGGGTGAGAGCAGAGTCTGGCAAGGCCACCAGCTGCCTGGAGAGGAGGCAAGGACAGCTCATTACAGAATGCCCTCAGTGGATGCCACCAGCTCTCCTTTCAGGCCCCGCTCCCTCTGCTCACGTGTGGCAGCTGCCAGAGTGAGAGGGAAACTCAGAGTGCCCCATGGCCAAAGCACAAGGACCCTGCGCCAAGGAAGGTCTCATCAATAGCCAGCCACTCTCTAGGGAACCATTGCAGCAGTTCCTCTTCCTCTTTGCCAGGCCTTTTTCCACCACAGGGACTTTCCGCAGCCAAGCCCTTCTCTGGGGGACTCTGCCACCTCTTTACAGTGGTTTCACAAACAATAATCTCCAACAACAGCTCTGACACTGTGCCCGGCAGCAGGATTTTGCTGAGCCAGCCAGGTGCTCTCCGTAGCTAGTTTTCCTAAAAAATAGAGAATTTGCAGCTCTTGAGAAAAAAAATCCTCCCTTCCTCAACTCTCTGTTGGGCCCAGCCACAGCCATGCACGGCCTGGATGCCCTTCCCTGTGGCACATAGCTCCTGCCTGCCTGTGCAGACTCCTGCCTCCACGGCTTCATAGTGGTAAGCAGCGGAGTACCACAGAGGGCATGAGCTAGCTGGCATGCTCTCTGAGCCCAGCTCTACCAGTTGTGAGCCATGCTGGGCAGCACCAGAGAGATGAGCCTGGCCACTTTTCACCAGAGGCAAAACAAGATTGCCCTCTTCCTGAGGGTGTGTACCCTCATAACATCCACCACCACCTCAGCAGTGCTTTAGGAACCTTTATTTTTAAAAGGAGTCTGTCTTCCACACTAAAGACCACTCTCAAGAGGATTAATGCAGGTGAATGTCCCGCAGCCCAACAAGGCACCAGACAGCTCCTTTACACCAGAGCCCAGAATGCAGGGGCAAAGCCACAGTAAGGGTCTCCCTCCTGGTAGATGGGGCCAGGCACTGGGCACCTGAGAGAGGCTGGAACCTGGATCTTCCTGCAAAAACTGATCTCAAGTTACATTGATTTTGCAAACAGAGGCACAATATGAGCCAGACAACCCTGACAAAGCCCCTTTGTATGCAAAGGGCAAAGGTAGAGGAGATGGGAACAGAGGGCTCGGGTGTCCTGCAGCATAATCTAAGCTTCCACAAAGGAAAGGGAAAGGCAGGACCAGCCCCAAGCTCTCATAGCCTGGTGCAAGTGTCTCAGCTCAGCAGAGTATGGGTACTGTCTGGGACAGAGAGATAAGGGAATTAGGCTGCTCTTTTCAGCTAAGTAGCTGCAATCAGTCACAGCTACAGGACTGATCCCAGAGGAGTTGTGGTGAGACAATGTGTGGAGTGCTGCAACTGCCAGCGTGTGTGCTGGGACCCCAGTGCCATTGAGCTCTGCCACACTGGCATTTAGCATCTGACTGAGCCCAGAGCAGCAGGACTCAGTGACCCAGCTGCAGGAAACATGCCCTGTTTCTCACAGGCAGAGCTTGGAGGTACCACCGAGCTCACTGAGCAGAGAACGAGGTGGGGAAAGACTGTATACTGCCTACCACCCCACCACCAGTACCAGAGGATCAGGGAAGTAGAAGTGGAGCTAGAAAGGAGCCAAACAAACTGAAAACAAAGTGCTTTGGGCAGGGAGCAGTTCTGTAGTTTTGTAGTGCAGCCAGTGTTTTCATCTGCATATGCACCTGGCATTTGCTCCTCCACTGGCACACACACAATTGCACTTGCTAGGAATAACCAGAAAGCCTGCCCTGGATCAGAGATCCCCCAACCTCAGCCACCCAACAGGCTCTTTGAGATGCTGCAGGGATGCTTCAGAAAGGAGCAGGCCTCCGTATTGCCAACACAGGTAGGATTTCCCTTCCTTGTGCATCCAGGGCTTGGGATGACATTGTCCTTCCCCCTTCACACACTGTCATCCTGTAGCAGTGCTGAGGGTGAGGAAGTCCTTGCCATAGATGGCTGAGGAACATCATCAGCTGCTGCTTTTGAGGGGATTTTGTGCTCTCGGGGTGGGGTGGGAGGGGGGAAGGTGCTGCTCTGCAGGGCATCTGAGTACATCTCGTCCTGGACACTGGGACGCTGCACAACCCTTTGCAGCAGTGGCTTAAGCAAGCCCACAGTCAGCTGGTTCCCCTCGCTGGAGAAGGGCACTGGGTCCTCCTGGGAATGAGGGAGGTGCTGCAGGACCATGGTGAGGATGTCTGAGGCAGTGAGCTCAGCAGGGCACAGCGGCCACAGCCTGTCCAGGTAAGGGTCCAGCTCCCGGTGCTGGGCAAACTCAGCCAGCAGCGTGATGAATATCTCCTTGTTAAGCAAGGGGCTGAGTTTGGAGAACTTCTCTGCCACCTCCACCACCCTCTGCCACTGCTTCAGATGGATGAGAAGGTGCAGAGCTTGCAGCACGGCCTTAGGCCTCTTGCTGCAGAGCAGCAGTTCCAGCTCCATCTCGTCATCTGGCTTGCCGTGTTTGTTCTTTCGGGCCAGCACTCCCAGTGCTCTCTTGTACAGTGGCACCCGGCCCTCTGGGCCCTCCTTGCTGCTGTATGACCAAGAGCTGCTAACGTACTGCTGGGTCAGCTCCACAAAGCTGGGCAACCACTTGGGTTTGAACGTCAGGAAGGAGCCGCAAATGAGCTCAAAGAGTGGGACCATCCCATTCTGACCCACCTCCTCCAGCTGTGGCTGACACAGGACCTTCTTCCATACCTCTGGGGTGGCCCTGGCTACCAAGAGGCCATCCCCATTCTGCTGCAGCTGCAGGCAGCTCCTTGTGGCCTTCCAGGCAGCCTTGGGGAAGGAGGCAAAGACAGAGTTCAGATAGGCCAAGTTGTCTTTGTCCATGTCAGACTGCAGAATGCGGCTGACCTCCTGCTCCACCAGCTCCTTGCAGTAGCTTTCCACCTCACTCTCTGGGGCACATACCACGCAAGTCTTGAGGAGCTCCAGGCTCATGTAGCTCTGCAGCTCCTGGCTCACTGCATTCAACAGTTTGGCATAAGTGTCTTGTAGGCTTCGGGCTGGCTTCTGCTTCTGGTGGAGGCTGTGCTGCAGGATGGCAGCGAGGACCACAGGAGCCTGGAACGTACCACCTTTCTTTAACTTCTCCACCGTCAGCTTGGAGCTGCTGAGGCTCCTCCTCTGATAATATCTGCAGGCCTCCTCAAACACCATCTCCACCAGGCATGGCTCAGGCCTGCTGCTGTCCTCAGGTTTGGAAAAGCTAAAGCTGTAGATGCCACTCTGACTGAGGAGCTGGATACTGTCCTCCTCTCCCTGGGACTCCAGGAAATGCACCTCCTTCATGCTCAGGACTTCCTTTTCTACAAGCCTTCCACTGTTCTGGTCGACAAGGTACAGTATTCCAGCCAGCACACAGGCCAGGATGCTGCCGGAAGTCTTCAGCTGGACAAGACTCCCGTGGGCCAGGGGCCCGCCCTCCAGGTCAAATATATGCCTCTGTGTCCCATCTGGCTCCACGATACTCACAGAACCCTTTGTGCTCACCAGCAGCAGACCCCCACTGTTGGACACAGCGGAGGTGTGAATGTCCAGAGGCGCAAAACCTGAGAGAAGGCCCACAGAACCCAGCAGGAGCTTCTTGAAGTCTGACTCGCTGCTGGAGCGCAGCACCTTGCTGTGGATGAAGCCTGCAGAGGGGGCTGTGATGGTGAACTCTGCCTTCTCTGGATGCCAGATGAGGAGGAATTTGGAAGTGGTGGCAAAGCCGGCAGCAGCAGGCACTAGGAAGACGTGTTGGGGAGAGGCCAGGACCTGGTACTCGGGGCTGTTGTGCAGGACTATCCTCGCAGTGCCCAGCCGCACGCCTTGCTCCCCCACCTCCAGAGCACGGGCACACACACAGAACCTGAAGGCACACTTGCTCATGTCCGAGTGAGCACCCAGCGGCGGCCTCTCCTCACACCACACCAGGCTGGCTCCCTGGCTGCACACGGAGACGACTCGTGCCCGGGCACCCTGGCACAGCTCCAGTGTCTGCAGCAGCTGCCAGCCCACGGCCACCACAAAGTGCCAGACCTCGGTCCGGCCGTGTTCCCACACCACGGCCAGTACCCAGGAGTCCGGTACCACAGGGCTCTGCAGGAAGAGCAGTCCCACAGGGGCTGGTTGGGGCGGCTGCCAGCTCCTCTCCAGGTCGGCTCCAGCGATGCTGTGGCGCTGGAAGGCCACCACCCGCGGCAGGGTGGGCGGCCGGCTCTTCTGCAGGAGCAGGAGGTGCTGCCCGTCGGGGCTGGACTGGACGTGGCTGGGCTCTTCTCCGCGGCACAGCAACTCCCGCAGCCAGTGGCCTCGGCTGAAGTCACTCAAGTCGGAGACCTGCCGCAGCTTCATCCTGTCAGCGACAGCGTGCGGCAGGGCGAGCTGGGGCACGGAGCCACAGCCGCCACTCAGTCCCCTCCCGGAGCCCCGCCACACCCTACTCCCCGGCACCCCGCTCCCTCGGCTCTCTAGGAGGCCCCACGGACGCCTTCGCCCCGCGGAGAGCCGGTTCCGCGGCAGCAACTCCCAGCGACCGGCCGCACCCGGAGCTCCCCGCTCCGCCCGAGGGAACTCCGCGCTGCCCCGGGCACACGCCGGGCCCCCTCCCGCCGGGACCCACCTGCCACGGCGGCGACTGGCGACCGGGGCCGGGCCCGGACCAGTGGCAGCTCCGCTCAGCGCTGCGCAGTCACGGGGCCGCGGGTTTCCGGGCGGAGCCGCTCCGCGCCGCCGCGGGCCGTCCCGCTCCTACTTCCGCCGCCGGTGCGGAGTGGGCTGCGGGGCCGCGTCCCGAGGGCGACCCGCGGGTCCCCGCAGACGGCGGAGCCATTTGTTACCGGGGTGCGCGTGTACGTGCGTGTGTCAGTCCCCGCGGGGCGAGCCGAGCCAAACTCCGGCCGGCCCGGGGGCCGGGCGCGCCCCCGCTGCCCCTCCGGCACCGGGGGCTCCGCCGCACCGGGGGCCCCGCGGGGCTGGTGCGCTCCCCGCCGCGAGGGGCCTCGCTGGGTACCTGCACCCCGTTCCAGGGCCGCTCGCTGTGCCCAGCCCGGTTAGCTGCGGGAGCGGCCGCACGCAGCCCGTGCAGCGGGAGGTGCTTCTCATGGCCCGCCGGTAGCGCCGCGGTGCCCCGGTGCGTGCCCCGGTGCCGGCCCGAGGAGGCCCCGGGGCCTGCCGCAGCCCAGCCCTCCGCTGCTCGTGGGCCGCACCGTCCCCGGCCGCCGGTGGTTTGGGCTCGAGGTAACTGCGAGGAAAAGAGCGAGCGTTCGCTGATCATTCCCTTGTCCGGTTCACCTCACCCTTCTCCGAACACTTGTACGGGCAAAGCAAAGGGGAGCAGCAACAGTGGTAAAGCAGTGGGAGCTGGCAGTGTTTATTATGCTGAAGGCACAGGCACTTGCTGCATGAGCGAGCTGCGGCCTCGGTCAAACCCTGTTGGGTATGTGGCTGTAACAAAGTTTGTTCATCAGCAGGGGCTGTAATCCGAATGTATGGTGAGAGCCAATTAGCGTGAGCGGGTGGGTGGAATATGCAAAGCAACGAGATAATTTGAATCGTGGTGATTGCAGTTCACCGGCTGTATGAGCTCTAGTAGGAAATGTGACAAAAATGTAGAAGAGGGATTTCGAGGGGAGGAAAGGACAACAGTGTGGCTTTCCAGTGATAATAGGTTGATCCACTGTGTCATTTATGGCACTTCTGCTGTCTGCAAAGAGATGCTGTGGGCAGGGTACATACAGTGTAAAAAAGTTGAACAGTTATTGGCTAGCATGCACAAAAGGAACAGCCAGGCTTTAATGGGCTGCTGGGCTAAGCATTCATCTGCTCCCTCCCCCAGCTAACACACCAGGCAGCCATGCACACATCCCTTAGGAGGGGAAGGGTCAGCCTCTGCTGCTCAGAGTTGCTGAGTTACTATATTCTGGCTCCCTATTTTTGATTTCTTTTTTTTTTGAACTTACACCTTTTCATGTTTGCATTTTAACTCCTGAGTGCTTGTGCTGCTGATGGTCTGTATCTCAAAAATGTTGCCCACTCTGCAGCTCCACCTTTCTTATCTTGGTATGACTTTACTGTGCAGGTTCTTAGAGCATAGCAGCTACTTCAGTAGTCAGAGCTGAGATCATGCAGCTGCAGTGTATTCAGCATGGGCCTTGGATCCACACCACCAGCTGAAGCCATGGGAAAAGGGCAGGGGAAGGTTGCAGGGAGAGTGTTTTTCTTCAGAAGGAAGGCATTTGAAAAAGTCTGCAGGTGACATGAGCTTTTAGGTGGGAGTGTAAAGGCAGTGCAGAATATTTAATGATAAACTATGTGGGATGGATTCTAAAGCGCTTGAAAAGTGAAAACCCAAAATCATTTTGTGACATGAGAGAGCTGGTTGTGGTAGGCAGGAATACAGAGAGAAAGTGTGGTGAAATGAAAAAATTACCTTGTATGAAAATGGCGTGAACAGATGCTGGCGGAAGCATGCAGTGCTTGTCTGGATGGCATTGACAGGAAGAAGCGTAGCTAGCTGGTGGTGTGAAGCTGATGGATTGGGTGTTATTTTAACTGGACATATAGAAATTAAATGCAGTTATGCATGAAGTGTAAAATCGTAGCTCAAATGTTACTCTTATGTAATTGCTAAAGCAGGTGCAATGGGAGAAGTAGCATGTGGCTGTATTTGCATTAGGAAGCTGCTTTTCTATTTTTTCAAGAGGTAAAAAATGGGTCATAAATGGTGTAACTTTAGATTGCACTATGTAGAAGTATGTAGACTGCTCTGAGTGGGATAGAAGGAATTCCTAGTAAAAATATATATACTGTGGCTGTGCTGGAGGTTGTTGCTTTGTACTGCAGGAAAAGTAGGATCTCTATGGGTTTTTTGTCACCAGCACGCCTTCAGAATATGTTTCTCATTATGTACTGCCTGAAGGCACCTGGAAATTCTGCAGCCTGGATCCAAAGCTTGTATGCTGTCTTACTTTTTCCCTTGTTGGTGGGTTGAGCACCTTACAGTTGTAGAGGAAAACACAGTTCAAGCAGTTTTTATTCCAATGGACAATATTCAAATGAAGTTGTAAGCAATGGAAGGAGTATAAAAGCAGTGTGGATGTACTTGCACAATCTGTAACTGCCAATGCAAGAGTTTGAGGAGAATAAGCTGCAGAAGGGCTTATGGCAGAAATTTGGCCATGATGGTTTCTAAAGCCTTGAAAAAAGCCCTAAGTGTTCTTGCTCTCTTTGTTTTTGATAGTGGGCTGCTGATGGGTGGTCCTGGGGGTTTTAACAGAGGAGCTGGAACTGGGTCCAGGCACTGCCTGTGCACTGGGATTCATAAATTCTTGTGCAGGTTGTGTGTTGCTTCCAGCGATGGATGAGTGCTGGACCTGTGTTGTAACTGCCTGTTGTTCAGGTCCAGTATTGACTCTGCAGATTCATCACATGGATTAAGTGCAAGTTTTTCCTGGTACTTCACTGAAGTATTTAATGAGTGCTTAGCTTGTAACACTTTGCTTTAGAAGCTGTGAGTTAACTTTTAGGCGGGGGTTTATCTCACCCTCTTGCATGATGGAGGCAGTTTTTGAACAACTTTCCTTTAATCCTGAGTGATGTACCTGCAGAACACCTTGAAAGGCAAAGCATGATCACACTGAGCCCCAGGTGCATACACTCAGGGAGGGAGGAGGCAATTGCTGGCTTTGAAATGTTTGAACAGGTGAGTCCAATCTTAGTGGCTCTGACAAGTCAAGGGACATTGGATTCCAAAAGCAGAAGTATCTTAGTTCTTATTCAGAGTCTTTATAAAATTTACTGAGGTTCAGGGCTTTGACGTTAACGAACTAATACAGATCACATCATTTACACAGCCTTTTCCAGGTAGTGAATAAATGGTTTGCCAAGTAAGTCATATGTGAAAATACAATTTTGCATAATCTATATTCTTTTTGTCTAGCCAAGAAGTGTTATAGTATATTTTGTGAGGGGTCCACACTGAAAAAAAATGCACTTATTCAAGTTTGGTTGCATGTAGGGGTTGTGTATGTGCATTTATAATCTTGAAAACTTTGTTAGCCAAGGCAATTGAATGCAAAGTGCTGTTCTTGATGGGCTGCATGGAAGATTACACAAGTTACAAGTTTTGGATCCTGATGTCATTATGGTGTAGATGTGCATTAGTGTTATCCTCTTGACAGTATTTTGCTGTTAAAAGACAGTCTGTGGAATACTAAAAAGTCTGTACAGGAGCTGAGTGACAATGTGGAGCATTGTGTAGCATTTCTCAGTGTGCACAAGTCTGAGTAAATCTCAAACTCAAAATACCAGGTTCATTTTCCCTGTGGCTACTCTAACAAAAAGCTAACAGAGCTGTGTTCATTGGAATGTCATATGTTTGGTTGGAATCTCTGTTATGAGTTCTGGAGTGAAACAGAAAGGAGGTGCATGGTTGGATGTGCTCATCTCTTCCTGACTGGATCAGCTGATCCTGGGGTTGATGAGAGATAAAGCAAGAGTCTGCCTGAACTCGTGTCTGCCATGGCTTTTATCTTCCTGCCTTTGAGATGCCAAAACTTGTGCTCTGTCAAGTTTTCTTTTTAGTTCCAGATGAAGCATCTTGGATCTTCTGCTGCACAGCAAAGTATTTGTTGTTCTAAAAATCCCCATGTGTGTGCTTCTTGTGGCCCTGAGGGGCAGTTCTCCTGTGCAGTCAGTGAATACAGCAGGATTCACTTAGCAGCATGTGTTAATGGGAATGACCTATTGACAGAATAAATTATCCATTTGAACCTAAAATGTGGAAAATGCACCGATGCCTTTTAAATGTGGTGTTTAAAGGAAAATTGTTAATTATCATTAGTTTTGTTGTTTTCATAAGCTGTCAGGGCATCACGACAATTTGACACCTCTGCAACTTATTTATAAATGTTTTGTGCATTTAACTGTTGTTTTCTGCAGCTGTGTAGAAGGTCTCCATTAGCAAAACACAGTTTTCTGTTTGTCTTTTTGACATCTAGAAAATGTAATTGCATAAAGTGAAAAGAAAAAACCATTTGTGTGACCTGATTATCATAGGTCATGAAACAAACACAGCCTAATAAAGCGTTGGCATGAGAGGCATGGTTTATGTTTTTCTCTTTGCTCCTCCATATGCTCATTTGTAGAATAGCAAATTATAAACAAGAACATTATTTAATCCTTGCCTCTAGCAGTTGTCTTTGTATGTGCTCTGTGCATCTTTGGTTGAGAGAATGTGAATCCTAAGACCCATTTTGACAGAGACTAGAATTTTCACATGATCATGTGATCCTTCTGGTGCTCATTCTTTATATCTTGATGTATTTCGATTTTTCCATCTTTCCGGAAATGTAGAGAAGGGTTAAAATACAGCTCTGAAAATCCAGGGACTAAGTAGAGCTTATTGATCCCCTCCCATTCACGTACACATTTGATGTGAGAATGCTGACCTAGAAGCACCGAGAGTTAGTTTATTAGTTTTGACATGGGGATTCGTTAGCTGTAATTCAATTAGAACCACACTGATGGATGTGTTTGTATGCTGGGGCTGGCAGCTGTTTTAGGTTCAGAAACTTACAACTGTACTAGGAAAATTGTTTTGTGCAATCTTACCCAAGATTTGTGTTCCTAGGCTAAAAGTGACATCACTCTTGATTTGGTTTTTAATAGATTTCTCAGTGTTTCCAGTTGTGTTTCTAATTAGAATTATGTCTTATTTCCCTCGACAGTTTAAAAATAATGCAAAGTCGGCAAGAGAGAAGCTATCAAGATGATTGAATGTTTTCTTTTTTTGTTTGTTAGTTGGAAACTTTCTTCCGTCTTAGTTGGATGCATAGACCTACTAGGTTGTGGGAATAATTTTGGTTTTTACAGAAGGTTATGGTGTAGTCGTTGCTAAACTTTCTTCTGGCAGGGTGTCTCAGGACTCTTTCCATTCTCACCTCAGCCCATAACCAGGCAGCTGGTTCCTTTTCTAGTGGGAAAACCACACCTTTCTGCCTGTGTAAATGTTAGCTTTTCAGGTGTGAGATCTGCTGCTCTCTCTCCTACCCTTTCCCATCCTGGCAAAGCTCCTTCCCTTTGCACCTGGGGCAGGGTCTTTTGCAGCAGAATTGTTTTTCCAGGACTGAAAATGTTTTTCTGCCTCTTAGAACCAAGATTTATGGCTAAAGGGATGGATACTTGAATAACTAACTCTGGAAGTCTGAGAGTTCTAGTTGAGAGCATAGTTATAAGTCAGCTACAAAATTGTCTGCAGTGGAAAGAATGTAAGGGAGATATGGAACTGGTATTCAGTAGTTGATGGAACTTGGTCTTTGAGGGAAAGACAGGTCTAAACCTGTAGGAGGGGGTTCAGGCAGTCTGGGATTGAGGCTACATCCAGAACTATCTCCATAGCTGCCAGCTCAGAAAGCTCTGGGGTCCTTGATTGGAACGGTGAACTTACCCCTCTGTGCATAGTTTATCATGGCTGAGTGCAGCTACCACAAGAGCCTGCCCGTGCTTTCCTGGAGCATGACTTTAGTCAAGGCTCTGTGTGTGGGATGCTGTTGCCATGTGCATAATTACCTTTGGAGGTATGGGAGGAAGTCTGGGAGCTCAGGGATATGAGAAGGGATGGCATTCCCTTTCTGCTCTGTACTTCTGACATGCTGCAGTGATGGAGGAGGTTAGAACAGTGCTAAAGCTGTGATGCTTGCCAGGAAAATCTGTGATTGCAGAAAAATGTGTATTTGCGAGGTCAGAGTACTGCTGCACTCGGTAGCATCACACATGAGGTTGAGAATATGTGGCAAGTTGTGTGTTCTGACTCAGCCCCTGGAATGGGTTGTCTCTCACAGAAGGCTCAGGACCACATTACTTTTTGTAATAGCTCATTTTGTAATAAGGATATTCTTTCTTTTTTTTTTTGTTTAATAGTATAATCAGCAAGACACCAATTAATGATAGTAAAACTTCTTTGTGGTTTTAGAAAACCCTTTGCTGTCAAATGGATCATGAAATTAATTTGGTTTAAAAAAAAATCCCTCTGAAGCTTGTCCTCTGTCTTGCATCCTCCTCCCAAAACTGAACTACATGGGATGCTTTTGAGGTTGGGGTTCCTATCTGGCTTAATTTGCAGAGCAGCTGGCCCAGACAAGGATGCTAAGGTGCAGAGGTAGGTGTGAACAAGGGTGGCAGGAGTGCTTTATGGAGGTCTTCCCTGTGTTGGATGCCACTTCAGAGTACAAAAAGCAGAATTTGAAGTGCTTTGGTAGGCAGCAAATTAAACAGAAAAGAGAAGACTTTCAAATAGTTTCAGGAGCTTCTTGTCACCAGATGCCTTTGAGGCTTGACCAGCATCAAAAAAGACTGGGTACCTATTTGATATCAAGTACCAAAATTCCTCCAGTGAGATTAAAAAAATACATACTTTTCTAAATGTAAACTGCATTGATCTGGATAATGAATCAGTTTCTAATAGAGAAGAATCAAAATTTATCCATAAGGAGCTTATTCTGTTTCTGCCTGTGTGTGGACTTCTGCATGTCTTTGAAATGGGACGTAGAACTGGATGGGTCCTTTGATCTGATTTCTTATCTGGTATAGTTATAAATGCCCCTACTTACAGCTTGTGAAAGACTGTTAGTATTTCAGCACAGTGAAAAAAATCTTTCATGGTTGAGGCAGGCCAGATATGCCTTGAAGAAAAGTTCAAGTTTTCTGAGCTCTTTTGTCTGTTCTTACCTTCAGGGTGTCCAGCATGGCCCAAACAGAGAAGAAAGGTGGGCTGCTCCGGAAATCTTCAGCCTCCAAGAAGCCATTGAAAGAGAAAGTGGTGTTGATGTATGATGAAATTTTTACGGTAAGCAGTTGAGCATCTCTTTTTTCTAAAGTGTTGTGTTAAATTTTCTTGGTTAATTTATGCCGAAGGTTTTTTTCCAGTGGATTTCTTTCCTCAAGGTAAGGCCTGCACAGTGTAGGCACATGCTCCAGGCTCTCCTGTTGTCCTGCAGAACTCTGTTTTCTGCTCTCTTCCAAAATGTCTCCATGTCCTGTTGCCTACCAGAACCATACCATCTATGGGAAGTCATGGCTTTCCCAGTATTTCTCAAATAACAATTCAGAAAATAAACAGAGGCATCCCAATTGAGAGCTGCTTCTCTTGGGCCTTCTTTTTTTTGGGAATCTCTGTAGCCGGAATTCTGCACTTTGAGACCTCTTGGTCATCTGGCAGGTGATGCTGACTCTGAGCTACCCATGATAAAGACTTTCTTTAAATTCTGCCTGAATGAGTTCTTTGCCCTCATGCCTTTTTCTTTTCCTTACAGACAGAGGACCCCAGTAAATGCAACCCTAGGTTTTGGGAGGAGCTGTTTCTCATGAAGGTAACAGAATGTGAACATCTTGTTGCTGTTCTGCCTACAAAGTGGCAGACTGTCCGTGCAAGGACTTCTGTTTCGAAGGTGTTGGTGATGGTATAATGTGCATGAACTGCTTCTTAACCTGACAGGTCAACCTGGAGTATCTAGAAGGCAAGCTGGAGGCTCTGGATGGGGAAGAATTAATGAAGATAAAAGATAACATCAACTGCTTGTTTCAGCACTGCATCCAGGCCCTGGGTGAGGAGCACCCAATCAGAGTGGTGAATGCATTACAGGTACCACGCTGGGAGAGGGAACGCTGTCCTTCTGCTTCTGAGGAGGCCATGTATTTGTTGCTGGTATCAATCACCTTGGGCTTGTTTCTTTGTTACTGAGAAGTGATGTCTGCAGGGCAGTTGCTACTTGTTGTCTGTGGAGGTTCCAAACATTCATAGTCTCTTTACTCTTGGCACAGCAATTTTGAGAGGGTCTCAGAAATCAAGAGGATCTGATGATGGAGGATGAAGTGGATGGCAGTGGGCAATCGAAGGGGCTTGTTCACATTGCAGGCTGTTGGTTTGGGTCTCAAAAGTACTTAGGCTGTGTAGCTTTGTGTTTTACTTTCACCTCTTCTCCCTTATTTCAGCTGCCTTTTTCAATTTCCTTGTGGGTCAAAAAAGAAATAAAGCTCTGGAGAAGTTAGTGTGAAATTTATGCAGGAAATTGCCTCAGCTGGACACTTCCTAATTGGAAGCTGTGAAGAATTATCACTCAGAATTCATAGCCATTTTTGTTCAGGTTGTTCCTTACCAAAGCTCTGCTGTTCTGTATCTGTATCTCTGTGGGAGACTCCCCTCCTCAGTTTTGATATTTGATGTTACTAGTTCACAAGCTGATTCTCACAGTTTGGTGAATGCATTTGTTTGAGGAGTATGCAGAATGCATTTCAGCTGTAGGAGTACATGATATGAAATTCAGGTTTGAAGAAGTCATCTGTAGGAGACTTTGGATTGGGAAAAGTTGATTTGAAACAGAATATTACATCTCTGTACAATGTTGCATTGTTTTATTGTTATTTTTGGAATTAGCTTGAAAGTGTGCTACTAAAATTGTAGTTATAGCTACATAGACAGCTTAGACCAGCCCCGAATTCTTAAACTTGTATGCAGACTCCTGGAAGAACTTAGGGCAGGTCACAAGAATCCTGCTGTGTGCATGTAAATAGGAACCAGGTAACACATCCTGAGCTCAAATTGGGAGAGTGTTCCCTTAATCAGACTATGTTAATGTGGAAATCCTGAAGCCAAAACTTATTTAAGCAATCTTTTTTTGAGAATCAGCAGGATGACCAAAGGTGTGTTTAGCCCAGTATCTGTTTCTGACAGTAACCAAAAAAAGGATGACTACCTTACATTTTTGCTTTTGTGAGGTTCTAGAGGTCTGCTAATTCCATCAGGTCTGTTTTGTCTCCAGCTTTACACGTGAAACTAGTTACCTCCAACTGGTGAATTTAAGCTGGAATCTAACAGTGCGGTGGTTGTATTCCTGCTCATTCCCCTCTTCACAGGACTGAGAAATGCCTGATGACAAAAGTCACCCCAGACATTTCTGTCTCTTAGGACAAATGAGTAATTTGCTGCCCATACATTTTCCAGAGAGTCTGCTGGAAGCATAGTGTGCTGATACCTGTGTATCTTCAAGAACTTGGAATGAAGCAGTAATTAAGCTGCCTGATAGACTTGGAGCCTTTTTTTTTTGGTGGGAAGATTGGTTCTTCTTGTTGACAAAGATACAGTTTATTGGTCCAAATTGGTATAGCAATGTGGTAACCAAACAGAAATTTGTGCTCAAACAAGAAAAATATGGACAAATATATTCTTCTCCAATTTTTATGAATTTTCTGCATCCAAGATCCCTTTTGGAAATGCCAGAGCTGGAGGAGAGGTCAGACAAAATGTATGGCCTCCAGGCTGGTGGTATTAATTTCAGGATCTGCCCGTGCTAGGAGGGGATCATGCAGTGGGTTTTGCTGTTGAGTTGGAGGTGTTGCCTTACATCTTACCTTCTGGTTTTTCCCTTTGCAGACTTTGTGTGCATTGATTCGGGGCGTCCATCAGAAGAACAAATCCACTTCTGGGTTTGACATCATCAACATGCTGGTGGGTTTTGACAAGGCAGAGCTGTGTATGAAGGTGAGGCCCTGGCAGTGCAGAGAAGCAGTTTGCACAGCAGCTGTGTTGCAAGGGCAGTGAGTGTACATGGGTGTGTCTACCAGGCAGCAGCTTTTGGGGGAAATATTTGAGCCACTTACTAAAAATAGCTATCCTGAAGTTCTGTACCTGCCAGTAGCACAGACATTTGGGGTCCCTGGGTTGGTTAGTAATATAACAGAGCACGTTCTTTTTCTTTAGTTCCACTCTGTGTAGTCACTGTTGTTGAGAAACCTTAAAGCCAGAAAAGGCTGTCACGGGTGATCACCACCTAGTATTGAACCTCACATCTTTTTCTTTATCTCAGAGTCGTACTCTGGGTTCTCACACTCCATCAGCACATGTACTGTTTTAAACTTACTTGATGTTCTGTTGAGTTTGGGAAATGACAAAGTAACCAGTGATAAAGCTGAATTCTTGTTGTATCTTTCATCTCTCTACAAGAGTAGCAGTTTTTCTTCTCTATACAATCTGTAGTATATTTGAGGAAAACATTAAGTTGTAGTTTGCCTATCAGATTTTTAATCATAACTTATATATGTATTGTTAATTGGAGCTGTGCTGCTGCATCTAGAGAAAACTCATGGAAAATGATAATAATGTTCTACCAGTAGTCATTAAGCTTAGTTAACACAAATAGTGTTGAAAAGCAATAGTATGAATATGGCCTGTGTAGCAGTAGTAATGGCTCTGTTATTGATTCTGGAATAACATGGCTTTATATTGGTGCTCTGCTACTTGAATCTTCCAGAAGGCTTTATATCAAAACATTTCAAGTAATTTAAAAGACTACTTTTCAATAATGTGACTGTTGTTCTTTAGAATCTGATGGAGAGCTTGGACTCCCTCCTCTGTGCAGAAGGTTCTGAAAGCCTCAAAAGCTTGTGTCTGAAGCTACTTCTCTGCTTGGTGACAGTAAGTAATTAACAGCTGTATAATATCTTAAGGGCTTATATGAGCCACATCTGAGGGATGGAACTGTTTCAAAACTTGAGCAGAGTGCTGCAGCATGAAGCTTAAGAAGGGGAAAGAAATGGTGAATGAGAGCCCGCGTCAGTGCAGAATATGCACGATGACTCCAACGGTGATGCCAGCGCAGACTAGTACTTTTTGTCCTGTAGGATAGGTGCCAACTGGGGCTAAAGGGGAGAGGCAGGAGGACGTATCAGTTGGATTCACAGCTGTGGGTTTTTTTGAAGGAAAAAGATACCAAAGAAGTCCCAGATAAATGGAAAGGAAGGGAGAAGGGTTGAGGGAAGACAGAAAGTGTGGAGTAGACCAGAGTGGTGAGGATGTGAAGAACAAGGAAGTTGTAATAAATTACCACTCATCAGCTTTTGGAGATGGTCAACTGTGAACTGTTTTGACTGTGATAAGAGATAATTGAGAGTGGTGGAACTCTTCATTGCCCTCTTCATGATGGGAATGTTCTCAGTGAAGCATATATGCCCTGTTTTTCATTTTCTGCCTCCTTGTAGAGCCTGCAACAGCTGATGGCTGCTGTCATTCAGGCAGCTGTGTAAAATACCGACGTGTGGAGGAATGGGGGAGCTCTTAGTCCGTGGGTGGTGTTTCCTGGCAGAGGAAGGGCTGGCAGTCAGGACAGATTTCTTTTACTTCATGTTTAGCTCTATTGCTAGTCACACCTTGACTTGCAAAGTGTGAGATTCTGGATAAATGTGTCCATCTGGAAGCAGAACTCTTCTGTTCCCAATGTGTGCCAGAGGCAGCTACAGCATTGGTGGAGCTTTTGGATGAGCTTTTAAACTTGTGTTTGTACTCAGGTGACAGATAACATTAGCCAGAACACCATCCTGGAGTATGTGATGATTAACAGCATATTTGAAGCTATTTTACAGGTAAGGGTTCTTCCTTCCGCTGTGGGGACTCTTCCGTAGTGAGAACTTCCAGTAGTGTGTTTGCTTTTCAGCTTTTTCAATGCAATGTAGTTCACTGGCACTGTTGTTACTTCATTCATAGCTCAGTCATGCATATATTTTGTAATGTTCCCTCCCCTTTACTCTAGTCTGCTGTGTTTAGTCGCTACTGACTATTTAAAGTATTTTCACTTGAGACATTTCTGCACAGTTAGAATCTGAACAGATTTCTGGGCTATTTTCACACAGAATTTCTTTACTGGAGAAACTTTTTCAGAAGGTAGTGTGGATATATTTTTTTCTGCTCTTGGATAAATTATACTTTTTTCAGTGGAACTGAGCCTTGGAGAAAACCAGGACACTTGCACAGTTTATGATAAGATACTATACAGTGCTATTGTGCAATATATTTTCCCTTTATGCCCTGAAAGCCTGTGTGCATCCTTTCTGTGATAAATAAGCTTCTCTGTGTGCAGAACTTCCTTGAGGTAGTGACACTCCCTTCACCCTAAATATCCTCTTTCAGATAGGACATAATTTGCTCTTACACATACATTTCATGGCTATGCTCTGAGTCACTGCAAGCTTCCTGAAGGAGGCCTAACAGAACAGTGTGATTGTTTATTCCAGATCCTGTCCAGCCCTCTTAGTCGCAGGGAACATGGGTATGATGCTGTTGTCCTTCTGGCCTTGCTGGTCAACTACAGAAAGTATGAGGTAGGTGTGGAAACATCACTTCTCTCTACTTTATTAATTTAGGGTGGCCTCTGGATTATGAAGGCAGCACACAGTGCAGTTCTGAGCAGTGCACACTGTAGCATCAGGGCATCAGCGTGGAGCAGGAGAAGCTTTGCAAGGCAGCCCTGGTTATGCTCCCTGTGTCTGTCTCTGATGATTGTGTACAATCAAATGTGTGTGATACTCCTACAGCTCCTTCTGTGCCAGCATGAAAGAAACTACCTAGGGAATTTGTATTTCCTTTGTGGAAATAGTCTGAGGAAGGTCCTTTTGGAAGAGTTGCTGTTGTGCCAAACCACATGTCTGCCTCAGTTTGTGTGTGACTGTGTGGCTATACATAATCTCCAAAGTGAAATGAGCTGTCAGTCATCCTGGGCTTCAGACTGAATTTGTGATTCAGGATCTGAGTAGCTGACTGAAAGAGCACAGATCCCCAGAAGAGATGGTGGAGCTGTGACCAAAGAATGAACTGAAACATCACAGCTAGTAGTTCCAAGAGAAGTCTCTCTCTCGCTCTTTGATGGATTCCTCTGTGAGGAACTTTATTCATCATTCTTTTTGTGTTTATGGTATATTCCCATTTTTTTCTGTTCATTTCTGTTATTCATCAGCTTGGAAAAAAGCCCCATTTCAAATGTCAGAACAACACCTAATGTTGGCTTTTTTTTTGTATGAGGCATGATGCTTTAATGATCAGGGTTTTTTTCTTCATAAATAGGAATATCTTAATATACTTTATTAGGCACCAAATAGGAAGGTTCTGGAATAACCTGCCTTTCAACAGAATTACTGGGAGGGAGCAGGCTTCAAAACCTACCTGGTTTTATAATAGATCTTGTTCTGAATTATGAATAGACCTAGAGAATATGCAAGGACAAGAACTACACTTGGTGTCAAAGTAATGCCTGTCAATTTCTCATTCCTGTCAATGATGTCAGAATCATGAATTGCAGATTCTCTTCAGCATTCTGTGCTGTGGTAGCATGGGACAGGAACATGGAGTCTGATTTCAGTATATGGCTATGAAGGAAAACTGTTGGGAACTGTCTGTAAGTGGGGTTACTTATGAGGGTGGACTGGGAAGACCAAAGGTGGCATTGCAACATTCAGACAGATGATGGAGAGCTGTGTGATCCCATCCCGGAGGCATGGATCCCTGTGGACTGCAGTTTATGTCCTTAGGTAGAATGCTGTGAGTGCAGGAGACTTGTCCTTGGATTTCTGGGGAGTATTGAGCTGGACTTGAGTGCTGTGGAGAACACTTGAAACTGGGCACTGTTAAGGAAGTTGGGTGAGAACACTCTGAGACGTCTTGAAACTGGGCACTGTTAAGGAAGTTGTGCTGATGTTTGAAAAGTGCAGTCCGTACAATCCAACTGAAGCAGACATGTAGCA
The DNA here is from genome assembly GCF_017590055.1 of Onychostruthus taczanowskii. NCBI lineage: Eukaryota > Metazoa > Chordata > Aves > Passeriformes > Passeridae > Onychostruthus > Onychostruthus taczanowskii. The sequence goes on from NW_024502568.1 coordinate 6,069,318, forward strand.
AGAGGAACTTCAGCCCAAGCAGCTCCTCTGGCAAGGCTGAAAGCTACACCCAGGAGGGTTTTATGTGACAACTGCCCAACACTGCCCTTTGTAGCAGTGCTACAAGCCAAGCCTCTAGTGATGCAGCCGTAATCTTTGTCCTTGAGTAGCTGCTTTCATTTGCTGTTCTTTGGCCCTTAGGGTCAGTATGGTGGTTGTCTGGTTGTCAGTGAATTGTAGCACACTTTCATGCCTCAGGTGCTCTGGAGTTCTCTTTTTCAACTGTGGTGCAGCTGAAAGGTTCTCTTTTGGTCTGAACTCCATTGGTTAAGTTGTGTTTCCAGCTGTTTAAGAAAATCTAATAAGGCTCAAAATTCATTAGCTGACTATGATTTGTGTCTATTTTTAGTGTAAATACCAGTGTGTTTTACATTAGGATGTTCTTTTGTATTTTTGGGATGTGAATTTTGTAATCTCTCAAATTCCTTGGAGAGTATCTCTCCATTACCTGTGTTGATGAGATCTTGCTTATTAACTCCTGTTCTAGGAATTTACATTTCTTTACTTGTAACCTTTAAAGGGATGCCTCTGATTGAAATCCTAATAATTTTCACAAGTTGTTCCAACTATATACTTATCCAAGGATTCAGCTATATATATATTTTTTTTTTTAATACTAGTCCTGATTTTGGAGAAAATGCTTTTACATGGATACTGTGAGAAAGAAAATGCTGCGAGAAAAAGTAATTATTTGATCAATTTGCCAGCGTTTTAAGGGGTGGCTGATAGGATAGGAAGTTAAAACATAAAATCAAATAGTCACTTTTGAATACATGCTCATTGATAACAACTAGGCAGAAGTTTGTTTGAATCATATTCAACGTGCTAGAATTACATTGTGGCTTTTGTTAGACAGAACTGTAAGAAATAATTTAAAATATGGGGTTTTCCCTTTGTGTGCTTGTCTGGCTGCATATAGTGTATCCAACAACACTTCCTGTCCAGTTTTGTGCACTTGCCTCTCCTTGGTATAGACAACCATGGGTGCTGAAAGACACAGCTTTGGAGAATCAGAAAGTTCATGTGTTTTTCTTTTTTCTTTTTTTTCCAAAGATCTTGTATAACTCAAATGATTTTTAAAAATATTCTCTTTAACAGAAAAGTAGTTATTCAGGCTCCAATTCCCTGCAAAATGACCTGCCTGCAGATGAGACTTTTCTTCTGTGTCTTCATTCAAAATCAGCTTTTTTAGTTTTGCACTGACACATATAAACCAGGAAAAATGTGCATTTGCTAATCTGAAATGCTTCTGAAATTATTAGCATTTGTCTTTATAGATGAAGCCTGTGTGCTTTCTTCAGCTAAATTCAAGGCATTTATCTTCTCTATAGATTTCCAGCTCTTAGTGTGCAAACGAAGTGTTGCTCTCTAACCCAGCAGCAGATGGGTCTGGAATGTTGTCCTGCCTTCCTGGGTGCTGCTTTAAGCAATCTTTACAGGGTGTTGCAGAAGGGAGAGAGCAGAGCACTAATGCTGCATCCAGCTTCACTGCCTGTTCCTGCTGCAAAACTCTGTGTGTCACAGATAACAGGCTTGCAGGATGGCTGCTCCACTTTCCAGACTGGCAGATGAGCTGGTGGAGGGATGGAAACTCCCTCCTCTTCTCAAAATCAGGAGAGTGCCTGGCTGAGCCAATAAGGGGAACATGTCCCTGGCCTAGTGGTCTTACCATGTGCTGTGACTCTGCTTATTTGTGTGTATTCTGTTTTATGGGGCAGTGTGACGGAGATTCTTCCCAGGTGGTTGTGTAAACTTGGAAACATAATAGTGTTTTTTTTCCTCTGAAGGCTGAACTTAAAACCATTTTCCTTTGTTCTTTGTCGCCCCACCTTGAGCAGTCAGTGAATCCCTACATTGTGAAGCTGTCCATTGTGGATGATGAGGCCACACTCAATGTGAGTACTTGGCTTGATTTCTCTATGCTGCTGGAGATGCTCTTTCACATGAAGTGTAGGCTAATGGATGCCAGCGTGGTGTATGGTAGAAATCAGGTCTCAGAACAGTGCTGCTCGAAGGAGCAGCAGTGCAGTGATTGTTCAGCCCTGACTGAATTGCAAAGTGCTCTTGCAATAGGTTAGGCAGCTCATGATTTGAGCAGTTTGATCACCAGTTAAATGGTGGGGGTGGTTAAAAAGCTAGGTAGCAAGAAACATGCTACAGTTGATCTATTATGCATTCATGAACTATCTGTACACTGTTTGCTGTCATGTGCCAAAGAGGACAGGATGATTTATGCCAAAGGGAATCTCATTTCTGGTGCTGTGTCACTTGATTTTACCAGTCCACAAGGCAATTCTTGTAGCTCAGTGGAAGCCTGTATCTGAGTCAAGAGTCCTGCAATATGTTTTGGATTGTAGCTACAGTCTGAGTTTTTTATCCAGGCCTGTATTAAAATTGACAGCAGACTGAGTTATGTGAGTTCTGGGCTTGGGAGCTGCTCTTTAGGCATGAAGCAGAAAGCAAGCTCCATGTAAATGTAAATAAAGGGTGAGAACTGTTAGTAGTTGTGTAAAGGTGGTGGCTGTTTGCAAGCAGTCAAAGGCTATTTGTGTCTATGACTCTTTGTTTTAAATTTTTGGATATCCTTCCTCTGACACCAACTTCTTTCTAAATTGCTTGATGCTTTACTGAGGCTTCTTGAGTGAGAGCTCTGTCGGGCGGTCCGAGGAGAGTAAATGTTTTCTGTTTAACTTAGTAATTAGTAAATAACTTTCAATTTTATTGTCTGGGTTTTTGTGTTATAGTGTTGTTGTATCATAGCACATCTTAATAGTTCAAACAGCTTCAAGAGAAATTCTGCATAGCATGCTAGGTTATCTTGGGAGGGAAGCATTGCTATGTGTGTTCAATGTGTGATTTTTTTCCCTTGAGATTTTAATGTGGAGTTTTTTTTTAAACACTTTTTTTCAGGGAATGGGACTTGTAATTGGCCAGGCTTTATCAGAATATAACAGGTAAAACCAAATTGTGTCTTGTTTTTCAATACATGATAGTTACTGTACATTTTCACGAACTTTATTTTCTTTCTGTGTTAAAGCACTTCTTTATCACCTGACAGCCTTGATGCACCTGGAGAGGCAGGGAATAGTCTTATGCTTTGAAGTACTTGGCTTCAGTTGATGCAGTCATTGCAAGTCTCAGTGCATCTGTACCAGCTGGGCTGACATGCTTCAGGAGAGATCTTGCTGTAGGGGAAGATATCCATTGTATGTTTTTATTGTCATGGATTTTACCTCTGTGTGAACTTTGTGTAAAATCTTAGTCACAAGTGAAAAGATAATAATTTGCTGACAACTTCTCTATTGAAAAATTGATTTAGCTGAAACACTATCTACAACAAACAAACAAATGTATCCAGGGCTGTCTGCATACCAGATCAGAGATGATTAGGAGATGTAAACTCTTCCAAATGGTGGAAAGCAGTAACTACTGCTGAAGAAAGAGCCAGAAAGTCAGCAGAAAGGCAGCATATTCTTAGCCTCTACTTCATAAGTAGCACCATAAAACATGCAAGCTTTCCTAAGAGGAAAGTGCTTTAGAAAAATTTGGAAACTTACAGCAATTTCACCTAGGAAACTCAATTTTTTTTTGTGCAGTAGGGCTCTCAAAATATCCAGAAAAATGTTTTTATTCATTTGAAAGCCTACTGTGATAGTTATGCAGGTGACTTGCAAAATCAGCAAATCATGTAGATGTATTTAACAGAGTAAGTGATTAGGGTAAAGCAGAAAAAAACTTCACCCACCCAATTTCCTTCATTCTGACAAAAGCTGTCTCAGATCATGTACTGGTTTTCTTAGCTCATTTCTTCCCCCTTTCCCAAGAATTTGAAGTTGGTTTCTTGACATGTTACACTGTGTGTGATCAGATTCCTGTGTGACAGACAAAATAAATGGCCGTGTGGGCTTTGCTAGTCCCTTTGAGTGCCCGAGGAAGCAGTGTAGCTTAAATCTGAAGTACCCAACTGTTTGTTGACTTCACTTGCTCTAGTTCCAGTCTCTTCACTTGCTCCAGGAAAATGGGATCAGGCCATGAACCATAAAGGTCCATGTGGTTTCTGCTGGCCATTTCTGATTTCTTTCTGTACACAGTTGGATGACCAACTCTGATTTTTTCTCTAGTGGATGATGAAATGAAAATGTTCTGTGTGCTCATGTGGCTTATTACCATTTGTCCAGTGCAGGACAAAATTTGTGAAGTCACTTGATCCCTTTCCTTCAGAGTTAGCCCAAACTGCTTGTCCTCTGCAACAGCACAAGCGTTGTTCAAGTTTCACATCTTCCTGCAGTTGCACTTCAACTCTACACAATTTACAAATATTTTAGTACCCTTTATCTCTTCTTTTGTGAGTCCTTGAAAAAGGCTGTTGAATGTTGAAGTTTCCTCCATCCTATATTCTTGTCAAATAGGACTAAGACATAGGGATTTAGGTGAAGTAACCCTGGTTCCATTTCTAGCCCTGAAACTTCATGCTTATTCCTTTTTGTTCAGGCAATACAAAGATAAAGAAGAGGAGCATCAGACTGGTTTCTTCTCAGCCCTAACTAACATGGTAAGCATGGAAACATGTTTTTCCATTCTCAAAAAGGTGCATTCATGCAAGTTCAGGAGGAGAGTGTTTCTAAAAAGTGTGAGTTTGGAATGTGAGGTCTGGAGATAGAGATGGATTGAATGAATCAAAACTAAATACAACTGAAATGGTTGTATTCTGAGGAGTGTGTTGTCTGGCTGGGAAAGCTCTTTCAAAGGACGAGACCTCTACTCTTGTGTTGATAGCTGAAATTCTTTTCCTGCATCTTCTTCACTCCAGCTGACTTTATTTTAAAAATCACCTTACTTTAAACTTGTAATAATTTTTTAACTTCTTAATCCTTTTAGGCAGCTATGTATTTTTAAAAACTAGCTACTACTTGGTGATGTGGCCTAAAACATAGTGGCACATAGTCTGGAATGTCACTAGTCTTTGAGGTTCTGTTTCTGTACTGTTTTGTTTCTCAAGCTTGGATGCACTTTAGCTATGAAGTAAATCTTGGATTCTGCAGTGGGCACTGTCTGCATTTTTGAAGGGATACCCTTCAAAAACAGTTGTCAATTTCTTCCTTGTAAAGAGTATTCACTGTTCCTCTTGTTCAGTTTGGCTTTGCTTTAGTCAGAGATTTCATACTAATCTGAAATCTAACTGACAGAAAAATTTCCTGTAGGTAAGGGTAGTTCAGTGTAGACAGCTTTCTGTAGGAGTGACTTGGGTAAAACTGTGGCCACCCTGGGGCAAGCAGATAGGAAATAATCTCTGTTGTACTCTTAAAAAATGGCAAACTAATCCAGGCTGGGATTCAAGATTCAGTATTTTTTTTTGTCCCTTTTTAATGATTTGACAGGTGAAGCATTTGGTCAGTGACAGTACAGCAAAATAAAATGTGTTTTTATCCATGTGTTGTCTCTTGCTGTCTAATAGCTTTCCCAAATTCCTGCTGTGCAATGCTCTCTCTTTCCATAGGTGGGCAGCATGTTCATAGCAGATGCTGATGAGAAGATCTCTGTCCAGTAAGTGCACAGCTGTTATTTACACAGTGGAGTGGTCGGTGCCATCCCTTCCATCATGCAGCTGTTTAATGTCACAAAGCAAACTAGAGGAGCAGGTTCTCCTGTCACTGAAATGGGACCACACCCTGCAAACTGTGATTTGCCCTTCCGTGAGGAGAGTGCAGCAGGAGGAGACACAGCTGAATTGCTTGTAATGAAGTCTATAAAAAAAACTCCAGTGGTTTTTATGAGGTGTTTATGAAATATAATAGGTGTGTTAGGGGTGGCACATGAGAAGCAAAGGTTGTGCACTCTGGCCCTCACCAAAATATTTTCTAAATTAATGGGGCAAGTGATAAATGTAAGAGATTTTAGTGTTTTTAGGACCGTCTGCTCTTAAAAGAGAGGGCTTTAAGTGGAAAACAGTAACTAGGGACACCTTCAGTGGGAAAGCAACAAAACTTGTAGATGTGCTGTATTTTTGTGGATTGCTGCTACTAGTACTGTAATTAGTACTACTAATAGTTGGAAGAACAACTGGACTACAGAGGCAGAGTTTTCCATAGTTGAAAAAAAAATTCTTTTTTCAGATAGGCTATGCTTCTGAAGAACTTGGCTGCTGGTATTCTGATCACTAACCGTGCCTTTGTCTGCATCCTTCCCACAGAACAAATGAAGCAATCCTTCTGGCCCTCTATGAAGCTGTTCACTTAAACAGGAATTTCATCACAGTTCTGGCACAAGTGAGTTTCAGTGGAATGTTTCCCCATTTCTTTGTAGTGGATGTCTTTGAAATCAGAGAGCCAGAAATGGAATTGGTGAAAAGATAGTTTCTTTTTTTTCCCCCCTTATGTACTTATCATAGGATCAGCATGAAAGAGCAGAAGCAGGCCAGGACCAGGGGAAGAATTTTTATGATATATTTCCTGTCTTGACAGTAAATGAGTAGAGTTTTGAGGTCACAGTTCATGTTGGAATGATTAATTTTTGCCACTAAATGGGAAGGGCTGCATGAAGTGCCTTGTGTGCCCTATTGGTAGTCTACTTAGGGGAAGGATGTAGTGAGCAAAGCAGTTGCTGTAGCTCTCAGAGCAAATCACAGTTTTGTTAGGGTTGAGAGAAAGAGGCTGATCCAGCTCCCAAACTAGGTGGATTGTCCTGTATGTGTGTGCATGGACTGCGTGTTGTCTGTTGGGTTTTCTTCACTTAGGGACCAATTGACATGTGACAGTTGTTGTTTCAAATACTATTTTGTGTTCAGACTTCCTTGAAGAGCTCAACCCCTTTGGCATGGGAACCCGTTGTTGGAGCATAGCATTTGTTCTTGGGATTTTTATGGGGGAGAAACAGCCTTCTGAGAGGCTGCTCTGAGCACAGGTCTCTGGAAGCTTTTCTAAATGCTGTGTGAGTTTGGAGAGGTGGTTGGTGCTGGGAGGCAGATAATGAGCCTGTCTGATGCAGTGATTGTGCTGAAAGGGTAGCCTGACGTGTTTAGGAAGACCTTCAGGCTTTTAATTTGGTCTGTAGGTACTGCTTGTAATCTGTGAGAAAAACAACATCAACAAAACAGTTAACACCTTTCCCCAGTTTGTTCGGGTCCTCAGAGTGCAGCCATAGATTGCAGGCTGGACACTTGGCATGACAGAGGAGACCTTTGGGGGCTCCCGACAGTAGTGGTGATGGAAGAGGTCTGATAAGCAGATCTACAGCCTCTGAAGAAAGCTTCTTTTTCATGGATGGTTAATTTGCTGAAGTTCCCAGCTTGTCTTTTCCCAGGTTATTCATTCCTACCACTTCTCAGGGATTTCTGCTCTTTCAGTTCTTTGTAGTACCAACTCAGGCCTTTCTGTGGGCAAGATACTCCTCAGGGAAGAGAGGCATTTGGCAGGGGAAAGAGCAGAGCAGAAAAAGATCAGCTAGAGTAAAAGCTCTTGAAAATAAAAGGATAGACTAGTTGTGAAAGAAGTTGAAGCAGCCACTGATCAGTGGGTTGAATTGGAGAACTTATACTCTTGGGTGGATGGTCTGTAATCCTTCATTTAAGAGAGGGCAAGGTAGGTCATGTCATGTTGAAAAAACTTCATAAAAGCTGATGAATGCTCTTGCCTAAGCTGGTGTCCATTGCTTGGTGCTGCATGAATGGCTTTCTGCTGCTGTGTGGCTCATGGGGAGAGCAGGGATTCAGTTGTGTGGGTATCTGGAGTGTTAAATGTGTGCTCACCAGCTGTGGGTGCTCGGGTTTGCTGCTGGGTGGCACTCTTGTCTCTCATCTGCCAGTCACTGTTCTGGAGAAAGAAGGTAAGCCCCCAAAACCTGTCTAAGGAAATCTGGCTTATGTAAGACTTCCAGTAAAAAATGGTGTTTTAAGTGTAAGTTGGTAGCTGTAGGGATGTAAATTGTTTTTGAGTTGTAGTATGTGTGCCTGTGCTTCCCATAAAATATATGTATTTATATTGCTCATAAAATGAGATATTCAAAAGCAGTATGGAGGATATCCACTTGTGAAAAATCCTATGGAATTAACTAACATCAAATCAGCAGTTCTGTATCTTCCTTTTATTTTGAAATTGTGATGATATATTAAGGCAGATGATACATTTATGTAAAACTTGCCCTATGAAATGGACACTTTGCTTGGCAGCCAGACTCAAAAATAGCATGGCAGATTGCCTACGCTCTCACCAGTGTGGATGGGTCTGGAAGCTTGCAAAGAGTGAAGTCAAAGCAGTAATTAGGCAGGCAACTATTAGCAAAGATGAAATGGGGAGAGTAACTGGCTGATGGAAGCTGAGAGGATCAATAATGATAGTATTATTTATGTTATGCACTGTTTTCCTGCAGTGTCTTTCCTGCAGGGCTTTACAGTGAGACAGGAAAGTAATAAATTGCCATTATCTTTGAATATGAACAGGTGGGGGACAGGAGCAAGGAGAATTTGCTCTTAGAAATAGAAGTAAAAGGATCATGGAGAAAGCCTTCAAGTGCACATCCTTGCGTTGTTTCAGTGGGAATCAGAAGCTATTAACATTGTAGGCTTTTGCAAATCTTCTCCCATTCTACATTAGGGAGGGGGATTTTTTCTGTCTGCTGGGGAGAGTCACCATTTTCTGATGTGTTTTTGTGTTTTGTGGAGTACAGTTAGACATCCAAGGTCAGGAACCATGGCCTGGCCCTTTGGAGAAGAGATTGAAGTTTCTTGAGACTTTAGTCATGTCTATTGTACAAGAGCGTGGAACAGTACAAGCAGTGGTCTGTGTTTCTAGTGCCTGGGGAAGCAGTTGACCTGTGCATTTGTTTTCTTTTAGAGCCATCCTGAAATGGGCCTGATGACATCACCAATGAGCCCAGTTCCAACCACACCTGTCACTCCACTTGGAACCACCCCGCCTTCTTCAGATGGTAAAAACGCAATGATCTCCTGAGGAAAAATAATTTAAAACTGTTAAATAACTAGCAAACTGTTTTCTGGAGATTGCAACTAATGAGGTCTGTCTGGAGCAGATGTAACTTGGTGGTCCCTTCCTGGAGTAATATGCCCTGCTAAACACGGACAAGATTATCTGACTCAAATTTATTTTTATTTTGCCTTGTGTATTGCTCAATGAAATTATGCTGATATTCCTTCTGAAAATAGTACTGCCCCAATATTTGCATGAAAGTACACCCAGCCCATTAGTTATTCTCTGTAGGCTTTTACTTATGAATATTACTGGTGTCAGGTCCTTTGCCTGGGATTATTTGTCATTGGAACAGATTTACAGAGGATCGCTGTGGATTCCTGCTTGCCATTAATGCACTTGTCCTCAGCTTTGAATTAATTGGGATTTGAATTCAGTCTGGGTGTGGAAGTATTCCTCCCTCTTATTGCCTTTTCTTTGATAGGCTTTGTAAAGGACTGCTTAACCTGAGATCTCTCTTCTAAATGAGATGTTATGTGTCCACATAAATATGCTTTGAAATCATCTCAAATAAAACCCTTTCATTTTAAGGTATGGATAGATGTAGCCTAGTTGAAGAGAAGAAATGAAATGGCTGTTTTCATGTACTTTAATGGCATCTGAGCTGAAGAGTGTTTAATGAAGGAACAGTCAATTTGAATAGAGCACAGTTTGGAAATATTTCTGGGGAAAAGCAGCCTGGGTTACTCAGTTATATCAGCTATTCAGGTCATTTGATACCCTAGTTAAGGATGATCCTCCTCATGGATGGATTCTGTCTGGTTGCCATGGATAACAAAAGCTTCAGATAAAGAGTCCCCTGTGTCTTTGTGTGCATATAACATAAAATGTGGAGGGATGGGCATTTTATGGGCTTCTGTTCAATGTGTTCATTGCAAATGTATCCACCCACACCATATTACACAACTGACAGAATTTGTGCTTACCTACATCTACAGCTTGCTTGCACTTTTTTTTCTTTATTTTTTCATTTACCACAAGACAAAATGAAAACAAAACCTCCATCCTGCTTTCAGCAGAGGCAGTGATCTTGAGAAGTTTGAGGCTTCTTGTGGCTTCTATGGTTACTAAATTTAAGAAAAGGATCTGATCTTTATGTGCAGCAATTGCATTGGGAAGCTTGCATTATTTTTATCTGCTGTCACCTTGTTGATCCCTACAATTTGATTTTTTTTTTTTTCTTGTGGCCCTTGGCTTGGTTTAGTTTGGTGGTGCTTGAGTACTGCTGTTTTAAAGAGATGTCAGAATTTTCCTCATTTACTAAGGTCTTGCAACTCAGCTGTAAAATTTGCCTCTGGCTGCCAGTTAGCAAGAGGCTTCTTGGCTGTGGAATGATAGGATTGCTTTCTCTTTACTGCACTAAAATAATGTGTAGTTGAACTGTTTTGAAGTTACATTAATGTGTAGAAATCCATCTATGAATTTCAGATGCTTTTGTTTTATGCTGTCTGGGATAAAAATAGGGTTCATGTTCTGGTTTGAAATTTCTCTGGCTGTTAACCTATAGTGTAAATTAAGACCTTGTAAAGTTTCAAAATGCGTGTTAAAAAAGGTCTGTATCATGAACCAGGATAAGCAGCGATGTGTGCTTCAGAGTGATTTCTTCCCTTTTTTTTTTTTTGAGAAATGAGGCTTTTGCTAGAAACTGTTTATCCATAATATGTAAATCAAGTGTGCCTGTCACCATAGTTATCTAAATGTCAGTTTGCTTACTGTTGTTAAATATTCATTCACTACGTTCATTGTAACAGCTCAAGAAGGATCCACTGGGGATATAAATACATTTTTCAGACTTTTAGCTAAATCTTTGAGCTATTCATAATATTGGGAGTGAGAAAGCTTCCAGTCTCATTGCACAGACTTTGCCAACAGACATGGCACATTAGTAATGTGTCTGGAGCTCCAGGTCTTTGACTGAATGGACTAAACCAGCTCACAGGTGGGCACATGCAACCTTTATAACCTAAAAGCCCAGGTTTTTTTTTTTTTATGTGATTTGAACAGTGAAGTTACATTGATGTGTTTGACCTGTTGTTTCCAAGGGCTGCAGTTTTGTATTGAAGGTGATTGTGTAATCCTGAGTTCCATGAGAACCTCTGCTGTACTCTGGGCCTCTCACTGCACAGTTTAAAGGATTCTGCATTTTACTCTTGGCTTGTCTCCTTCATCCTTCTGTGCCTGCCCTTGCCCCAGTTGAAGCCTTACTTGCCTCATTACAGGGTACAAGCCTTGAATTTTGAAAGGTGTTTTGTATTAAAGCAGACTTATCTCTGAACCAAAATACACTTGTGTACAGGATGAAATTGTTTCCCCTCAGAACCCCCAGCCTAGTCATCCAATAATCAGATGTAATTCCTCATTTCTTACAAGGTCCAATCTCATGATAAATACCTTTTTCTTTCCTAAAAGGTGAGAAAGCCTTGAGCATTCCTGAGGATAGGCAGAGAAGAGATGGTATAATACTTAAATGGGTGTAATAGCAAATCTGTTTCCAGTGCAAAAGGAGCCCTGTCTTAGGCTGTCTTTACAGCATGAGAAGAGAGAGACCTTGGTCAATCATAATTCAAGCCATCTATGACCTCCTGAATGTGAGAACCTGTGAGTTTTACCCCCTAGGCAGCCAGAACAGTCATGTCGTTGTCATGTCAGGACAGTTGCATGGAGCTGGAAAAGGTCTCCTTGACTCTTGAGCCTAGTGCCCTGCGCTTGCAGGCATATCAGCATGTGATCCCTTGAATTTATCAAGCTCTGACTCAATCTCTTAAATTTATTTCCCAATAATTTCTGTTGGGGGGCAGTTTCAGCGTCTTGTTCCTTGGTTAGAAATATTCAACTTTGCAGCCTGGATTTCTTGTCAATTCATACCCATTTGTCATGGTGTTAGGCCTCCCTTGAAACAAAGGTTGCTCTTCTTCATGTGTTGGTTTACTTACCTGTGTGTTTTGCTGTCTCACAAAAAAAGGTACTCTGTTCTTGTGATCAACATACTAGCCTGTCTTTAAACTTGTTCAAGTTGAAGTTTGTCCTCTTTGAACACAGCTTGTCCATAATTATGCGCAGTGGTTGAGACAAAGTCTCACCAGCACCTTGTGCAGGGCATTACAGTGTTTGTGTCTCTGCTGGAACTGCATTTCTGGATATATGTTGTAGAACTGCACTCTTGAGCCCTTCATGTTGGTAGCTTGTCACCTTGTGATCTGATCATGGTATTTTTTTTTATTCCTGACTGTATGGCTTGCATTGCTTATTTTTGTCTTGTGTTTATTATCTGTTCTTGCTTATATCCCATTCTTTATGTGCGGTCTGATACTCCTCTGTGTTTACACATCCCAACTTTCTGCCATTAGCAAGTTCATTATCAAGCAACTGTTTCTTATGTCCAGGTCACACAGGGGAAAAAAAAAAGAACTATTCTCTAAAATGATGTCTGCAGAATTCAAGCAGTAATTTTGTCTCACACCAGTATTTTCTCCAATTGTATCTTGTTTGCCAGGTCTTTGATGTGAAATAGAAAAGAAATTTAATTTAAATTTCTTTATGGGTTCCCACCTATTTCCTTCACTTTTAGTTTTTTTTTTTATACATAACTGTATTAAGTGCTTTACTGAAGTGTTCCTTGGCTAACTCAATCAGTTTGAGGATTTTTTTATCTGAGCTACTTTATCTTAAATGGTATCAGACTTATCTGGCAGGATCTGCAGGTAAATGCATGATGCATGTTACCCACTGGTCTTTCTCCTCCCTTTCAATATTTCTTGTAAAGCTTTCCAAGTGGAAAGGCAGAGAATGGCCCTTTAGGACAGCTCAGGCTCAGTCATCAGTAAAAATGTGGCTCAGTCACATGATAGAGGCTTGACAGCTCATAAACTCAGTGCTTCAGATGGTGCACGGGGAATGGGGGAGTGAGTGAGGAGGCACATTGTGCAATTAGCTGAGGAGATGAAATAGCTTCTTGTAAAGTCTCAGGCAGATGATGTCCACTGTTAGGGTGTCAAAAGTACAGCTGGTGCTAGAGAAATGCCAATGAGCTGCTGCGGGTATGGAAAGTACATTTCTGATTCCTGCTGGGTTGAGATGTATCTAGCACAAGCTGTGACTGCTTTTGCTTCTTGATTTTTATAAATCTTCTGTTTCTGCCTTCGTATTCTATCTCTTTGGTCCTGCAATAATTGTTACATTATGTCTTGTGTGTTGCTCTTGCAAGAGAAACTGTTGTTGAGAGGGAAGAATGGAATTGACACAGACGTTTTGGAACTAACATTTCAAAATTGCTGAAACAGAGAAGGGCCTTTCCTGGGCACATCTTTTTACAAAATGAGAATTGTGTGACTGTTATCTGTGTTGCTTGTAAGAATTAATTTGATATCAGGGCAAATATCCCGATTTCCCTGGGCTGGGGATATTGATGAGTGCTAAAACAGTGGGCTCATCTCCCTGGGAGGAGGAGCAGGGGCAGGACAGAGGAGGATATCACTTTGCAGGTACCACAGTCTGTGCTTAGAGCAGGAGAAATGGTTTCTGAGGGAGTGGTACAAGTCTTCATAACGAAATTTTTCCTGGGTGGTCATGGAGGAAGGAGGAGGAGGTCAGGTGGCCCTGCAGATAGGTTGATCCTACCCCAGACCTGTCAGTCTGTGTCTTAGTTCTCTGTATAGTTATTTCTTGTATTTGTACAGGATAAATGTGTCTTATCTGCTTTGTTCCAGTTATAAGCTCTGCAGAGCTGCCTCTGGATGCTGATGTGCAAACGAGCAACCTGCTGATAACCTTCTTGAAGTACAGCTCAATTGTGATGCAGGACACAAAAGGTAAGTGAATTCTGTGGATGCAGCCAACAGTGCTTCTGAAGTCAGGAGGGCACAAGAACATGCCTAGTGACTCCAGAAATAGAAGTGGAGTCTCTTTATAAAAAGATTGAAGATTTCACCTTTTGCAAAATTAAGTGATTTCTTATTGTGAGATAAGACTTATGAAAGTAGGAGAGACCTAATACTGGCAGGAGAGATGTCAGGTATGGAAAGAATGTAATAATAAATGATAATACCTAATAACCAAGCCTGTCTATGTGCTGTAGGTGCGAGTGTATCTGGTGTCAGAGAGGGGAAGTCTGAGACCAGAGCTGTATTTTTAAGAACACTTGGAAACTGACACAGAGGGCAAAGCTCAGCATTAGAAGGAAATACTTCCTTTGTCCTTTGCTTAAACAAGTAGCTCTGTTATTATAAATAGGGCAGCAGCAACTTAGACTGCAGTGGCAGTAATTTGCTTGAGAAAGTATCTGTCTGTGTTGTGGCCTTTTGTTTCTCCTGTAGTTCTGGGGGGTTAATTTCAGCTTGCTGGAGCTGAAGTATTGCTTAATCTCCTGCTCAGGGTACCCAAGGGTGCTATTTTGCCCAGTGGTTATAAGGGCAGGACCATAGTGTGAACATAACAAGTGATCTTTGCACCGTATTTCAGGCTGTTACCGACTTCCACTGTTAAGTTAGATATAACAGTAGAAATATGAAGATATCTGCAGAGCTATGATACATCAATTACTGAATTTCATGAATGCTTAGCATTCGGTAAGAGAGCAGGCAGTTTCCTTTTATCTGCTAGCTTGCAGTGAAATTGTATTTGGCTGTCTTGCACTTGTTCAGTAAGCAAGCTAGTTGAAGAAAAAGTAATAACTGAAATTAGGGCCAAAAGGAACTTCATGCTCCCCTAATTGGTTTTGTCTGGGACAGAGTTAATTTTCTTCTTAGTATCTGGTATAGTGCTGTGGTTTTGCATTCAGTATGAGAATGATACTGGTAACACACTGATATTTTGGCTCTGGCTAAGTAGTGCTAACCCTGTGTCAAGGACTTTGCAGTGTCTTGTGCTCTGCCAGTGAGGAGGTGCACAAAAAGCAGGGAGGGAGCAGGGCCAGGATAGGTGGCCTGAACTGGCCAAAGGGATATTCCACACCATGGAATGTCATGCCCAGTATATAAACCGCAGGAGTTAGCCAGAAGGAGATGATTGTTGTTTGGGGATGGGATGGGCAGGAGGCAATGAGCAATTGTATCAAGAACCTTATTATGCATCACTTTGTTTCTCTTTGGTTCTGCTACCTAATCTCACTCTGCTGATGATTATTATGATTATCATGATGAGATTTCAGTTATTAAATTGTTCTTATCTCAAACCACATGATTTACCTTTTATTTTTAATTCTTCTCCCCACTGTGGGGAGAGGAGAAGCATTGCAAGTGATTGAGCAGCTGCATGGCACTTAGTTGCTGTCTGGAGTTAAACCACAATTCCTTGGAACCAGGGCAGAATCAGGTTTACCTGTATCTTTTCTCAGAGATTTTGCTGACAGGTTGGATGAAGATACTGTGACAATGGAGCACCATTTTCAGACTATCCATTCCAGTGTTAACTGTCCTTACTGTGAGAAAGCTTCGTGTGCTTCCTAAATTCTTTGCTGTGATTTAAATTAATTACCAGTTATCTTCTCCAAGATAGATATTGAGAATGGATTATTTCTTTTTTCTGTGTGTCATCCCTTATGTATTTGAAGTCTTCTTTAATGTTTCCTCTTGCTTTTGTCTTTTGAACTAAACCACATCAATCTTGGCTCAGTCATTTTAATAGATTGCACACGTGAGGAGGGCTTACCAGCTCTCTAATGTGCTCATTCTCATTTGCTTCTCTCAGGGTCTGTCTTGCTGATCCAAGACTCTGATGGAACAATTTTATATTTTTCAGTTTAACTTCTGCCCTTATTAGTAATATGGAAAGTCTGCACAGGGCCTTGGAAACTACCACACTGCATTAGTTTCAGATAGAATGAAATCTGATAGAAGGGATTCCTTACTAAACAAGCCAGTGAGATATGAATTTATTGTGTTATGAGACAGGAGTTGATGTTTCTTTCTTTACTTTGGTTCTAGTTTATTTAAGGTCTGGAATTTGTGCTGAAAGACCTCCTTCCCACCACAGTAGTTCATGGCAGTGAGCTCCACTGATTGATCATTTAAAAAATGTGCCTCGCAAACCAATACTTACTAATTCTAGTGGGTATATTCCTGACCTATTTTTTTGATTATAGATGAAGAACTGCCTTATTTTTTTTTTCTTTTATAAGATCAAGCATGGAACAGACTGCCCAGGGAAGTGCTTGAGTCACAATCCCTGAAGGTATTTAATTTGGCAGTTAGGGGCATGGTGTGCTGGATTAATGATTGGACTCCATGGTCTTAGAGGTCTGTTCTAGCCTAAATGATTCTATGCTTCTCTGTGACACCAATGTAATAAGAAGAATTAATAATTCTAATTTACTCCTCGTGTCTTGAGACAGGTGGGAACACTTAGAGGGGAAACTGGTTTGTTCCACAACCAGGGCTAGACAGTTGTTTTGGTCCTATCCCAGAGAGCATAATTTAATAGACTGTGTTTGCTACTTCCTTCTCTTGTTATCCTCCCTTGTGTCAGTTAGAGGCAGCTGCCTTGGGAGAAACAAAACCTCTGTGTCATTTTCTCCCATCTGCAAAATAGGTTTCATACTGATATGCCTCCCTGTAGAAAGTGGTCTGCTTTGTTGCTTTAATGAAGGTTTCTGTGAAAGTGTGAAGTGTGTGTGCAAGTAACTGCTTGCATAGCTGCCCCATAGCTCCTGAAAATGGTCTGATGTTCACAAAGACACTGGCAGAGGGCAGAGTCCATGGTGTGAAACAGGAGCCTTTACAGCATGATCCCTGGAGAGAGAAGTGGTAGCAGCACCTACAGAAATGTACAGGGAGGCTTTACAATATAAAAATAACAAGACTCTTGTGTATCAGTTTTATTCTAGGTCATTTCTCCTTCTTGCTGAAGTACAAAACTTCACACTTAAAGGTTTTAGCTGAGGTAAGGAGGTGGGAGAGGCTTTTAACTCTCCCATTCCAAAATTCCTCTTCATCTTAGTGCTGCAAGATGAAACCAGCACACTTCAGGGCACATCTTGTTAGTAAATATCTGTCCCTGAGCAGCATAGAAAAGAAAACAAAACAGGTGTCAAACTAGACAGAACAGCTAGCTAAGCCCATTCTATCTGTTTTTCTAATTACCATATACACACCAGCTAGCAAAGTGTTTGTCAAAGTCACCTGCAAAGAAGGAATTTGGCTGATGCTGTCTTGTGCTTTATATGAAAGTGTGGCTGACTGTTTCAGATAGCCCTCTCCTTTGAGTTTGACTCTAAGGCAGATGTCTGGGGTGGCATGTTTTGCACTCCTGTGCTTTAGAGCAGCTATTGGAAATCTCAGGAATGTGCAATGTGAAGCCTTCTCTGAGTTTAGTTATCAGTGTGTTGTTTTTTGTTGGTTTGTTTTTGTGGGTTTTGGGGATGTGTGGTCCAAGCACATTGTTTTTTAGAATGAAGACTTTAAAATGGGCTTGATTGAACAGTGCCTTCCACAACATGATCTTATCTGGCCCTGCTCTGAGCAAGGATTGAACCAGAGGTTTCTTCTGTCCTGTGTTACTCCATGGCTGTATGTGTCTTGGGGTTTTTTTATATATTCAAGGTTAAAATTGAGAGGAGTTTTAAATAATCCAAATAAAAATTGTATTCTTCTGCCTTAGTCTCTCTGTTTTGCTCCAGCTATCATTCAAGGCAAAAGCTGTTTGAAGTTGTGAGATGAATAAGAAGTTGTGGAACATGAACAGGGTGAAACTCTTGACTTAAAATACTAAGTCTTTGCAGACTCCCTTCTTTCATAGTTTTGCAAAGAGCAAAGTAGGTCGTGTCTCTCAGTATTGGGGTTAAAACTTGGAACTTGGAGCATAATGTCAGCAGTTGTTTTGCTACACAGTGCTGTGCCTCTGTGAAAGCTTTGCTGCTTGTTTCATAACCTACAGCAAAGGTGATGTTTTGCTTTCCACCTTGTCTAAGAGAGGGAACTGTGTGTCTGCTGTGACAGAAGGACAGTATTAAGAATATCTGTGGAAGTAAAACTGAATGAGACAGAATCCCAGCAGATTGTTACAATGCTGTTGGAAGTTCAAACCCGAGTCGTTGCTGTTGGTGCAGACTGGTGACAAGTGAGTGGGATTTAGTGGCCAGGCTGGAGGATGAGTGCTTAATGCTACTAGCTGTTGTGGAGGAGCTAGGACTATGGAGAATCTCCAAGCTGGGCTTTTCTTTTGGTGCAGCAGCTTTCTTGCTCTTCAGCCTTGCTGGGTGTGTGTGGCTCATGGAGGACTTGTTTTCTCTCCTTTGCAGATGAGCACCGGCTGCACAGTGGCAAGCTGTGCCTCATTATCCTGACATGCATAGCAGAGGTAGGTTTCTCATGTGAAGCTGCTCAGCTGATGGTGTGTTACAGGGCTCTATGCCCCTGCCTCCTGTGGGGCAGGAGCTGAATATCCACAGTGGTACTGAGTGGTGAGGTCCTCAGGCATTTACTGTTTGCCAATATACTTGATGCAATACTGCTAAAGTTGACTCGAAACTTGAAAATTGGATCATCTTATTTGAGTTAGCCAGCTTCTGGGGCTGAGGAGAAAAAAGAGTGAACCTAAGCCTTTTCTCTCTAAGCTTTTGAGTGACCCTGTGGTGTGGCTTTTAGGTGAGTAATGTGCTAATGCCTTTCAGCTCTGTGCTGTTCATGGTAAACACGGGCTGTGCCATATCCCTTCTGCCAAAGAAGGATACAAGTCTGAAAGTAAGCCAAGTGTTTGTAGGTCCCTACAAGCAAGACAAGTAGCAAATGTGGTAGTAGGGTGAGAAAGCAGCATCACAGAGTTCTGCCAGCAGCCCTGCCTGAATGTGGCCCTGTCTGATGGGGACTATGTTCTAATGGCTGACTGATGTCCTGAATGGTGGTTGTGTTTGTGTAGCATTCACATCTTGCTTACTTGCAAGTAAAGACCTTTCATCCTTAAAGAATAAAAAGCAGTGAGGGTGATAGCCAGTGTAAGGATTCTGTAATAATGTTTCTTCAGGGTGCAGCCTGAAAATGAATAATCTACATTTAAAATTTTTCTAATTAAATGGCTTTGGTACTTGTTCTTCAGGTGGCTGCATAGATAACACAAGATAAGAAATTCTGTTCCTGCATAACAAGGGCATTCTTTGGTTCTGATATTAAAGAGAGGGTATATTTAGTAGCTGTTCTGGCTGTGCATTATCTGGAGAAGTCTCTTTAATTTAGAGGTGGTCTTGGAATGAGATTTGTTTGAGGAGTGGAACAGCTCATAAACCTATCTGCTAGTAGCTTCTGGAATCAAAATGCCAGAAGAAACTTTTATCCACACAGTCACAGAACTGGTGCTGGAGACCCACCGCTTGTATTATATACCTGGAGCACTTGTTAAACTTGTGACACCATGGTGTCCACAGTCAGAGTTTAAATGAGCTAAGGGGGAGAAAGTTAGAATGAACTACTGCTTGTTTTGTTAGCAATTTATTTTTCTGAAGTGGAATTGGGATCAGGAGGGGTTTACTTTTGTGTGACTGGAAAGATGGGTGGGAAAGAAGAAATGAACAGGTGGCTTTATAGCTTTGTGGTTGTATCTTGGGAGTTTTACACTGAAATGTGATTTGAAAGGCAGCTGTAGGGTGTTGGGCTTTTCATATCTCCTCCCTTTTCTTGCCCTTTTCAATAGGATCAATATGCTAATGCTTTTCTTCATGATGACAACATGAATTTTCGTGTAAACCTACACAGAATGGTGAGTCTTTTCCTCCAGATTGTTTTCTCTTTGGCATGCAAATGCAGAGGATTTGAATATGTATGAAAAATATATGTTGAAAATTGTGTCACAGACATGTAACCTACATTGCTAAGGCATGTGGAACTACTGTCAGAAATGCAGTAGTTGCAGAATGATTTTGAAATTGCTCTCACAATGTCTCCATTCTTCAAAGAACAAAGAGCTCTTTGCCCTGTCAGTGAATTTAGAGGCCTGTCTAGCTGGCGAGGAGCTGTGTATTACAAGGTCTCTGAGGAAATCAGTGGTGGGGAGAATGTTCTGCCTTAATCTCCAGCAAGCATTAGCCCTCATGTGATACATAATAGCCAGCTGGAGTTACACTGAGTGCTCTTATTTGGCTTATTCTGGTGGAGTAATTCACCTTCAGGGAGCAAAGTATTTTTTCCAGAGCTTTTTCCTGTGGTAGAAGTGTCCTTACCTGGCTCATGAAGTTCTGCACTTACAAGTAACTTGAATGGTTATCCTAACTTGATGTATTCTGTCTTTGTGGTACTGGCACAAAGTTCACCTCATCTGACAGTGAAGCAGCACTTGAAAGTCACTCACTGTTCAAGAAAGAAACAAACATTTTACTTTATGGAGACCATACTGCAAGAATGCTAGTCATTACCCCTTAACAACAGAACTGCTATCCAGTTAGCTTTTCTGGTCTGTTACAGTGAACACCAAAGCCATTAACTACTGTACACACTTTTAAGAATGCCAGTCAGACTTCTGGGGTCAGAAGCACATCAGTATGTTAACCAAGGGGGAGGAATTTCTGTGTGATTTGTTTTTGTCTTGGGGTCCCTCCCATCAGTAGAACAGTGCCTTCCAGCTGCACAGCTAGAGAAACAAACCCCCAGTATCAGCATGCTGGAAAGCAGGCACAATTTTGCTCCAGCCATGGTCTTCAGGGTTAGTGTGTATAAGATGGCAGTTGGAGAAAAAGACAAAAGGAAGCCTCTGCCATTGTACTGTTTGCTTGCAAAATACAGTAATACACAGACTGTCACTTGAGGCCTCTGCTGACTTCTTTTCATCTTTGTGTGTTTGAAGCCAATGAGGCATCGGAAGAAAGCAGCAGACAAGAACCTGCCCTGCCGCCCGCTGGTGTGTGCGGTGCTCGGTGAGTGTGGTCAGAGCACCTGTGTGCTTGTGGCTCCTGCAGCATCTCTTGTTGGGCAATAGAAATATGAGATTTGAGGATTTAATGGAGCAGTGGATAGACTTAAAAGGACAGTTACATACTAAAGATGTTTCCAGCAATCCATGCCCATCTTTGTACATGGCTACCTCGCAGACAAATCTGAGATTGCAGCTCTGTAGCAATAAATCCTATATGCATTTACAGAAAGTTTTGCATACACAGTGTGGCCCATTTGAGGTGAGTTTTTAACAGGAGGGAGGGCAGTTGATTAATAAATTCAGTGTTTAGGTGAGTGTGGTAGCAACAAGTACTTTGTAGATGATGTGATGATGGCAGACCTCTGCTTCAAAAAAACATATTTGTGAACATGTTTGCTGGGCATTGAGCCTTTTCTGAGCCAAAAAACAACAGGAATGTTAGTAGCTAGGATTGGTTTTGCCTGTGGATATGGAGGCGTAGTTGAAAGCTTTTCATGCAGCGCATGATTAAGTTGTGACTCTCGTTACTGTGAAGGCCAAAAGCACATGTGGGTTCAGAAAGGGATGGAGCCTGGATCCCTGAATGGCTGTTCAGCCTGATGGTACAGAAGCAGTCTTAGGCTTCAACATTTTCCAATGTGATTGTTGAGGCCAAGACACAACAGCTGCATGAAGAATCTTTCTAGAGATAACAGATCTCGTACATTCTTCACCTGCACTGTTTCTAGTCACTGTTGAATCACACTGCTGGGCTGTTACTGCCCTAGGAGGTGACAGCTCACCATTGTTACCAGGGGCTTGGTATAAGCATTTCATGCTGAAGTTGGGTTGAACACACCCCCACACATGTTCAGTTATCATTGATTAGCTTCTTTCAATTATATTTCTATACTCTTTGCCTCTTATCTTCCTACTGGAAGCCCTTAAATGTTAGACACATACTGCATTTTTCTTTTTTCCCCTAATTAGTCTTAAGCAAAAGCTTAGCCTGTGTTGAGATCAAACTAGCTTTACTTACTTCCTAATTTGTTTTAGGAAAAATAGGTGTTATTTACAATGTCTGTTTAAGTAGCATCTAGGTTGTGCATTGTTTCTGAATAATTTTCTAAAATGTGCTTCTTAATGGAATTTTTCCTTACTGACAGGTCTTGAAATATGAGAGCAATTTTAAACATCAGAATTCATGGTATAGTCTTTATTTGACTAATAGTGGGGGAAACCATATGGGGAAGCAGTGCCTCAAAGCAAATTACAGTATGTACCCTCAGTTTCCAGTAGGTTCTTTTCTAGTTGTAGCAAATGTCTAATGTTCTTTAGAACAAACAAACAAAAAAGTGAAGTCCCTTTCATCTAAGCAGGACTATTGTCTGGTAGAGATAGGTAGGTGGGGCAGTTTGACTTCCTTGTAGTCTACTAAAAGCTAACAGTAGCCAGCTCAATACTTACCTTATAATTTTCTTTTCTGTCAGATTTGATGGTGGAATTCATTGTAACACACATGATGAAAGAATTTCCTATGGATCTCTATGTGTAAGTGTCTGTGGGGTAACTCACTGTGATTTCATTTGAAGTTTGAATTTAGGTAGAATCCTGCTCACAGAGCAATCTTCTGGCTGAAATAACACTTTGTGGCTGGTGGGGAGTGGGATGGCTTTTCATGAACTCTTCCAGTAACTTTTTCTACTTCAAAAATCCTCTGTGTGCCAGAAAATTGAAAGCAATTCAATTTCAGACTGTTTCCCTAATCTACTTGATCTGACACAAAGAGCTTTTCAGTCTAAAAGAAGTTTCGTAACGCGGAGTCATTGCAGCAATCCCCACTTCCCAGAAGATGAATCTTGGTCTAGAAACAGAAAAGATACTTTTGAAAAAGCAAGGATGACTGACACGAGGCCTGGAAGGCAGTGTGGAGAGGGAGGGAGGTGTAGGCAGCAAGGGGTAAAACTCAGCAATGGGCAAAAGGAGACCAGAGGACAGAGCTACTCATGAGCACTCCATGTGTCCCACAGGGGCCTGTCCAAAGCTTTGTACTGCTTTAGCCTGGAGGGCAGGAGTAGGATTTAGACAGTTTATTGGCTTTGCTCTGTTTGTACAGTGCTGAATTTCCCCAAGATGTGAACAGCACTGTGTTCTGGAGCAAAGATAAACACACATAGGATGTTTTCCCTTAAGGTAACTTTTCAGCATATTCTGATTTTGCCCAAATAACCTTGCAATTCGGGTGCCTTTTCAAGGGTTGTACAGCTCAACTGAGTTGGCGAGAATTTTTCTTTTTAAATTACAATTGCAGAACTAATTGTAGATAGGTGCAATGCTCTGGAGTTTCACAAGAAGGGTGTGAAATGCTTGGACTCAAAAGCAACATCACGTCTAGAAACCCCATAACACTAGAAATAATGAGCAGTAGCAACCATCAGTGGACCAGTGTATCCATTTATTTTGGCATGTTTGTGCAGTCCTTTCACTCTGCTCCTGTCTGAAACCATCCCATGGCAGACACAGTTATTGCAGACAAAGTGGGTGTTTTGAATGCACAAGTAGTGTTGTACTTCTCTGCAGTACATTTAAGAGGTGACAATATGAAGCTGCACAAGGCTGGGCATGTTAATATTTAAAAGAGAAATCCAGGTTCCTTAGACTAAGAGTACTTTTTGTCCATTATTTGTATTATGAATCCTCAGCACAAAACTTTTAAAAACCAGAGACACCCCACCAGCATGGATAACTTCATAACTTGACTTACAGCCAAGCAGATATAGAGGTAAAAAGGTGCTGGGCATTGTCCAGTACCAGTAACATCAGAAGTAGGAGGTTTCTTCCCACAGATATTGTTGTTCCTGATCTGAGGACAGCTGTCTATCCTAGCTGGTTTGCTTCCTTTTCTTGGTTGAATTTATGAGAATCCAATTTGAAATGCAGCACTTAATGTCATGCTCAGTGATTATAAATAGTTTTACCTTTATTCAAAGTTAGTTTCAGTTCCTGCCTTATTGTGGTATTTTTGGGATTATCTATGGGTCTGAAAAGAATAATGCATAACTTCTGCATATTTTTTTTGCTACAGCCTTGTTTTAAAGCCTTGTCTTGAACTTTTCACCTGATTTTTGAATAAATTCCATGCAAATTTTTAGAATTTAATTTCTCCATGTTTATCTGATGTGCAGTGTCTGTCATCAATGTCTTTTCAGAAAGATGTGGGTTTTAATGAGATAGTGTGTTTTTGAGAAGTAGGGATTTGGGGGGAAAGGGATTTATTCTTTTTGTTGTCTTTCTTCTATTTTTTCTACATGTCAATAGATAAAATAGCTTGGCCTGACAAATTCAAATTTGTATATATGTTTTGTCTTGTCTGTAATGAACAGTTAGAGAATTTACTCACTGTGCTGTATTTTTAGTCTGGATGTTATTTGTGAAGAATGTTTGTGCACCTAAGAGTATGGATGAACATTAGATGCTATAGAGACCTGCAGGATTTGGAGACTTGACACATGCACTGCTTGTATGCTGGGGGATTCCAGAGGTTGTATGTGTATTCCATGAACATTCCAAAGCTCACACTTAAGGAGACTGGAAAATTTGATTTTTTAATGTAATTAAACCATACACCTTAATCAAACTAAAAATCCTGCAGTTTTTCTGACACCCTCATTTCCTTCAGCCTCATCACCGGGGCCAGAGAAATGGAGAAGCTCCATTGTGTCCAAATTTTACAGCAGCTTGCAGTATCTCACTGCAAGTTAAGTAACTCATTTTGTAGAGTTTATGAGGCCCTTAGGGTAGCAAAGAGTGAAAAGTATTTATTGAACAGCAAACATGCATTTGTGGTCAGTCCTATCCTGTTGAGTATAAACTGGCATGCAGGTCCCTTTTTTTATTTGGTCATATTCTTTTTTTTTGTGAGTGTTCATTCCCCTTAGGAGGCAAAAGTCACAACTCCCATATTCCTCTGATTGTCTTTGAATTTGGCTATTTCCCTGCTGCTGATTTCAGCGATATTTCCAGGCTTGCTGTAGAATTGTGGGAAGATGCAATGTCATTAATCCTTTGCCCTCTCTTTTCCAGACGGTGCATTCAGATTGTGCACAAGCTGCTGTGCTACCAGAAGAAATGCAGAGTGAGGCTTCATTACACTTGGAGGGAGCTCTGGTCAGGTACTTGGCCTCTGCAGAGACAGTCAAAGAGGAAAAACCCACAGTGATGGTTGTTTTGTGGCCGTGACTGCTTGTTCCATTGCTGCAGGGATGAAAAGCAAGCAGCAGTTCTGTTAAAGCATCTTTATGTTGCTTCTTAGTTGTTACATGCAAATTGCCTCCTTTGGAAAGCCAGTTCGTTATCATAATGGTAGCTAATTTACTTCCTTGTCTTCCATGCTCACTGTGGTATCCAAATGTCTTTGTTTTTCTGTTCCATTACCTGAGTCTCTCTTTACCTGATTGGAGAAAATGGAGTAATGTTTTAAGGAGTAGTATTTCTCTCTCTGATAGTTGTGAGTGGAAAGGAGGTAGGCTCTTGGGTAAAGGGAGATGGGCCTTGCTTTTCCTTTTACTGCAAGAGATGCTTACACATAGAATAGGGTATGTGGCTCCTAAAGGGAGCAGCCTTGAAATGTCAGTGTGAGGGGAGAGAGGCTTTTAACTCTGACCTTTGAGTCGATGGTAGATGGCCTGGTTCATGCCACTTGCATCCTGAGATAGATAAATAAGTATTGTGGAGTTTGCCATAATCTAGTGGACAGCTTTGTAGGACTCTGATGTGCTGCAGTCATTGTGTGGGAGGTCTGGCCAGGGGAGTCGCAGAATGGATGACGAGACCTATCAGCGTCTTTGGTGGGTATGGTTTGTGCTTCAGTTCTTACCTAGCCAGTGAAGTAGCTCAGCCAGGAATGTACAGTTAATCCCCTTGTTGGTGTGGCTTAAACAAGAGCTTTATGAAAATTCAAGGGAACATGGCCCTAATTGTGTATTCCTGGAGCTGTGCTTGGGACCTAGGATCAGTGATTTGCCTGGTGTAATGCAAGTCCCATCAGAAATTTGAAAGGGGCAGATTTGATCAGTGGTTTGTGAAGCTGTTCTCAGTTGACACTGAGTACTTCCCTTCAGTAGCCTTGCCCAGCTGAGATGTAGGTACTGAGAAGTGAACCAACAACCTGAGTCATTTTTAGTTACTGAATTTTCACCTTGTGTGATGTGTGGCCCATTCAGACTTTCTAAATTATTCCTGCAGAAGGTGAAGTGGGTGCCACTAATTAAGGGATTAGCAGTTCCTTTTCTGTTGTTTTCCTCAGAACAGAGCCCCTAGAGGCATGGCTGTAGTGTAGTGCCAGTTCAGGAGATGAGTGTGTACAACGTGGATGTCTGTTTTGAATGGAAATTGCATCTGACACTGTGTGTGATATCTTCTCAGCAGTTACAGTGAATCAGAGCAATTTCTGTTTGGCCAGGGTGGAATTTTCTGCTTTTCTACACACTGGCAGAATGGAAGTTTGAAATACAGCACCTTTTCCTTGAAAATATTGTTCCGTAGTTCAGGGAGCACACTTGTAGGCATCTTTAGATCCTTAACTTTCCCTGTTTTAGGGAAGGAGAAAAAATTAACATACTCACTACACACTGAGATTCAGCATCTTGGGATATTCTTGTTAGCTGTCTCTAATTTAGCTGGTGTGTATATAGACCTTTGGAAACATAAAGTGCCTTAGAAATATAAAGTACTGCACATGCTTTGAAAGCAAAGCAGTAATATAAAACACTTGGGTTGGTCAGGTTTCTGTGAAGGAACTGAAGCATTGGCACACCTGATGTAGCTGAAGAGCTCCATGCTTACAATAGATTTTTGTGTATTTTAGGTGATCCTCTCCTGGGAGTAAACTACTGTAGAATGTTTCAAAATTATTATTTTTTTTAATAGGATGTTGAGGTGAACAGAGAGAGATTCTTCTGCAGCTGCTTAAGTGGTTTATACAGGCTGGAAGACCCAGGGTGAAATGATGCATACACCTGCAAAAGGGCGGGTCCTGGCTGCCCCAGGTGTGCTTCTAGAATGCTATATAAGTTACAGAGTAAATGCTAATTGCTAGCCCTGTCTTGAGATCTGTGTCATACTTAGCTCTGACCCTGTCAAGGTTGCTCTTTGATTACCCAGAATGCTGCTGCCTTTGATGTGAAAGAATGTCTCTTTCTGTGGTCTTGATCTATGTGACAGACAATTCCAAACCAGAGCACAGTATTTCTGAATTAATTTCTGTCCTTCATATGACCATCAGGCTTTTGTTTTGGATTGAAGAGTTAGTTATCACTGCTGGATGAACAGCCAAGAGGGAGCAGCTATTCACCTAAGGTCTGAGATGCCAGGTTGCCCCATCAGGTGTGCTTTACAGAAGGTCTTCAATCCCACACTTGTCTTCTGGAATGACAAAGTGTGTGATGACTTGAGCAGTGCCCGTGTGATGCAGTGTGGATAATAGCAGTGGAGGCCCCCCAACAGAGCTGAGTGGAGCAAAGAAGGTGGAGGGAATTTGTGTAAGGAAGTATTGAAAGAAAGGGAGGGAGTTCTACCTGGCACATAAAAGGAGGAGAGTTTTTTCAGGCAGAAAATTGAGTGGGAGAAGAAGACAAAGAGAGTACTGGGGGCAGGTAGTCGGTGTAGGGTGCGGGGGAGCGGAGATAAAGGCTGTAGGGTGGAAGCAGTAGCAGTGTATGGAGCCTTCTGTTCACTTGCCAGTTCTAATGTTAGCTAATCTCTAATTAAGGAAAGCCACTTGGGTGTCGTCTGATGGATTGATGCTCTTCCTTTGTGGATGCTTTGTCTTGAGTATGGAAGGCCAGCAGCACTTTGAGAGTTGCTGCATTTACTCTGTTTGATTTTAATTTGCAGTGATGGCAGGGAAAAGCATTGGAGCCAGGTGCTTTGGCATCTCTCAGGACACCTATCATGCTGTTTATGCAGTCTGTAATACTTTATGCTTTTTTTGGATGTGCCACTATTTGGCACATTGTTTCCATATGATCTTATTTCTGTTGAACTTTCTTCTGCAACATCTGAGCTTAAAGAAGAGCAATATTGTTACAGTCTTTGGATGTGATCCAGCCTGAGCTTCTCTGTTAGAATAATTTCTTCACATTAAATTAAGGGACCAGGGCAATGGCACTCAAAGCAGTATAAATCTCTGGCTGTGCTCGCCAGATGACCAAGGATGTTTAGGTGACAGAGAAAGATGCAGGGATTTGAGAGCTGGAAACAGGATTGACAGAAAGAAAATTCTGTGGGTGGCAACAGTAGTGTGTAGAAGCTAGTTCTAGCTAAAAGCAGTGTGAAAATAAATATCAGATCACTAGTGGAGCTAAATTCTGGAACATCTTAAAAAGAGGGCTGGAGGGTGAAAAGCAGCTGTAATCTGATTAACCTATGAAAGTGATTACCAAAGGCAGTTACTAGGTGGACCAGGCATTCAGATCGAGAAATGTCTGTTGATCTTGCTTCTTTTTTAGTAGCCCTTTTCAGCAGTCTGTTCACTTCTGTTCCACCACTGATTAGTGTGCAGCTCTTCCCTTCCAGTGCTAAAGAAAATCTTCAGGTTTTTCACCACTGACAATGTACCATTGCTGGTACTAGCCTGGAAATTTGGCCAAGGTCAGAAACTCTTAAGTGGATATGACTCTGTTGATCTGTTTGCTTGCAGACATTTTGGCCATCTGGAAGTCTCCTGGACTGTTATGCCAGGTACCTTATTCTTTTTAAACACTGATTAATTGAATGTCAAATGTAAGGTACTTCCTAGAGCAAATTAGGAAACTTGGGAGCAGCCAGTTCACTGGTCTCAGAAACAGGCTGTTATGCCCAATGTTCTTGGGCTGGTTTGTACAGAGCTTGAGTGATGGACAGTGCTATATGTGTTGTTGTTGTTGTCAAGCATGTATGAGCTATGCCAGAAGAGTTTTCATGAGTCATTTAAGCTTTTTATATAAAAAAGACCTCATTTTTTCAACTCCTCCCACTTCAAAATTAGCAATGCTTGAGCAATTCACGCTGAGCTTAGGGGGTGCAGGTAA
Source organism: Onychostruthus taczanowskii (assembly GCF_017590055.1). Taxonomy (NCBI): domain Eukaryota; kingdom Metazoa; phylum Chordata; class Aves; order Passeriformes; family Passeridae; genus Onychostruthus; species Onychostruthus taczanowskii. The sequence continues at coordinate 6,098,218 of NW_024502568.1, forward strand.
CTTCTTTGCAGTTGCTATGGTTTGCTTTAAGCACAAGCTGTGTTTAAAGAAACAGAAAAGCAATACTAATAAAGACTGCTAATAGCAAGAGTAGATCCTAAAAAAATTTGAATTATAATAATAATGGTGAAATAGCTATTTATTGTGGTAGTTGAATGCAAAGTAGGATTAACAGTGGGTATTGCCATTAGTAAGTGTTGAGGATCAATTTTCAAATTGTTTTAACATAAGGCTGTAGTTCCATATCTTGTAGCTTAATTAATTTGGTAGATTTGGAGAATGCACTGTTAAAATAAGGATGCTTCAAATATGTAGCACCATCAAGAAGTTAATTTTTCTCCTTTTTCATTTTAAGGTTATCAAAGCAGACTTCTACAATGCTACTAGGCAAAATACTTTTTTCCTTTTTTCTACACTCTTCAGATCTTTTTGTCAGGTTCTGTATTTATAACAAGGGTAGTACTGCATTCAAAATTTTTTTGGATGCATACTAAAAATATGAAAGGTTCCTTTGTGGAAGATTTTAAAATAAAGAAGCAATTTTTTGTGGTGGAGAATCTCCCCCCAACTTTCAGTATATATAATACTGCCCTTATGCATTGCATATTTAAAATGGTTTAATCACTTTGCTTTATTATTTTTGTGACCTAAATGTTGATTACTGAGAATGTGTTAGCTATGTCATTTCTGGTTCTACAGCTGTTGATCAGGTCTGCTTCAACCCTCTGATTTTTGTTGCTGAACAGACTGGAAGTCAGGTGATGTTGTGTCTTCCCTTCATCTGTAATCCAGCTGTCACTGTCACTTTCTGCAGCAGCTATCTGCCAAGGGAAGCTTATCATCTTGCAGCTCTTGTGGAGGCAGGATTCACACACTGGTGTACCAGACAGTCGAGTTCACTGGCAAAGTTCCTGGTCACTAGGTGCCATGAGAGTATGGAAGACCATAGAGCTGCTTGGCCAGTTAGCAAATGACTTGGTTTCTCACACAAACCAAAGGCTGTAACTGCTGTGGGCCATGGAATACATACTGGAGTTTGCAGCCCTTAGGGGGTCCTGGTTTCTTTATTACAGGAGTGTTGGTGTTTGTGGTATGTGGTACTGTGTTGGCCCAAGCTGGGTTCAGGAGTGCAATTGTTGATCCTGTTATCTGTATCACAGTGTGATGTATCTATCATACTGAAGGAATTCAGGAAAGGATTGAAATTGAAAGATGGATTTATAAAATAATTTTTGTTTATAGTTGTGGTGTGTGTTGTGGGTTGATATTCATTGATTTATTTAATTTGTACTCCTGGCAGAACTCCATGTTACCCCAAAGAAAACCCCAGTCCCATCTTACAAAGCTCAGTTACAGGGAGCAAGATGGGAAGGTCAGAAGGAAGACTGCAAATGTCTGCTTGTAGTATTCTGCTGTTATTCTCAACTGGTGGGACAATGTCATGCTCACCTATCCACATTACCTCCTTCAACCAAAGCTAGAATATTTTCATGGGAACACTCCAGCCACTTAGTGAAATACCCTGGTGTTAAACTCTTAAAGAAGATAGTGTAAGAAGTGCAGAAACTCAGTGGCTTTCTTGTAAAGGAGGATGTTCTAAATTCCCTGCATGGGTCATTTTTAGGAAAAGCCATCTGGTTTTACTTAATTCTAGTTTATCTTTACTTTATGTTAGCATATTTTGATACTGATGATAAAGAGTTTGACCCTGATAGCTAGTGAACAGAAAAAGAATAATGTAAGATTTGTGGCTGTTACTGATCACCAGGTGTGATGAGAGTGGGAATTTCTCGACATAGCCTTGCTCAGATAAGCACAAATGGACTTTAGTAATTTGCATGGATGAAGTCTGGCAACCTTTTGGTCATCCTGCCTCAGCCTGGCAGATCTCATCCAGATATGTTGCTCTGTTGTGTTTTAAATAAAGCTAGCAAATGCTGGAGAACTTGATTGTGGATCACTAACAGTTTGCAGATCATAGTGACCTAGTGGAGATGGTGTGATAATTTCTCCTGGGAAATGGTGCCATCGATGATAGAAGTGTTACAGTCAGCTGTTCAAAGGTGTTCATCTGCACGGAGGGATTGCAGCTCTCAATGCAGTAATTTATCCCATGCCCCTTTTTGTCTTCAAGCAGCATCACTCCTGGGTTCCTTACCTTGCAGTCTTTCCATGTTCTCACACAATATTTCTTCTCTTTCTCCAGATTCTCCACCTTTTCAGTTTTAAAACCTGAGGCAAAAATATGCAACGTTAACTCCCAAGACTACTGTTTAGCAGTGTGAACCTGCACTATCAGACAAAACAGAAGTGGGCTCAATACTACCCTTTCCTCTAAAGAGGGATGAAGCTTGTGGGTGTGGTTTTTTAAAAAAAATATTTAGTTTTAAAATAAAAAGAAGAATTGTTCATCAGAGCTTTAGCTGAAGTTGGAAAATTTGTGTTATTGCTTGCTGGATTGCCATCTAGCAGCATTGCTCTGGCATCAGCAATCAGCATTTCCATTAAGCTTGCAATTTCACACTGTTGGCTCCATTTAGGTGGGAACAGTGAGTACCAGGGATGGGGGCTGTATAAAGAGAGTAAAGGCTTGGAAGTGAAGTCGCCTGCTCGACTAATCCTGGGAGCGATGGCTTGTGCCAGCATGTGCTCCAGCCCTCTGGCAGGCTGTTGATTCTCATTAAGAAAGCAGCCTGCTTTCATGGATGTACTCTTGAGAGCGAGTCATGGGGAAAAGAGAGGACAGCTGTAGGGTGCTGGTGATGGGGAGGGAGCCTGCCAGTTGCCAGCTGCTTTTCGCCACAGAGCTGTGGTGGCTGGGAGGAGGAACTCGGCAGTGCCTGCGGCAGCAAGAGGCAGGGTAGAGGAGTGTCCAGGCAGGTGATTGTTACAGCAGGGAGCAGGGTGAAGGAGCTGGAACATGTTGGCTCCTGATGTTGACAGAGCTTTTATTGCTTCCCCTGCTCCCCTGAGAGGGGACTGCAGCATTGATGCAAGAGTCTTGTGTTCTAATGCTGTGGCTGATTGACAGGAAGCTGCAAGTGCTGTCCCTGAGTAATTGTTTCACTTGTCCAAGGGTGCTGGGATAGTTTGTGCCTCAGGGAGTTCTGGTGTGTTAGTTTGTAATAGCAATGTAACTATTTCTCTGACAGGATTCGTATTCCTACAACTCTATCTGGAAAATACCTCTGTTGGTTCTTTCCTGTCAAACCCAATCTGTAAATTCTCATCTCCTGCTGAGTTTGTTTTGATCATTGTTCTTCTGAGTGCCTGCCAAAGCTGAATGTGGCCAGATCTGCGTCCTCTTAACACTTAGGTCATCTCAGAATGTCATATTTGAGCCTTTTGCTTCCCTAAATCCAAATTGCCTTTCAGGTATAGCATTTTCTAGAGGTGATTACGCTGTTCTGGGGTCTCTTCTCCTCATAGCTGATCAGTGGGCTGTATGGTTATCCTAGCTTAGCCCTTGTGACTTCCAGTCTGGAACAAGAGAGTGGACTGCTTGTGGTTATGGTATTGGCATGTTGTGAGGATCTGCTTTTTTCACATTCTGTGCTGTAATTTCCCTCATGTAAGGGAATCATGCTGAGTTTTGGAATCTGGAAGAACATATTAGAAAGCATTGTTTGGCCTATTGTTTTTCAACAATGTTTGATGTTGACCATTTAGAGACAGAACACTAAGCATAGGTGGACCTTGGATCTGGCCAGGTACAGCCAGGGCTCGTGGTGTTGCTCTGTTTATACTTCCAGTGCTGTTGCGGACAGAATGCTTCTGTTGTCTCTTGTATGTTGGAAGAACTGAAACACAGAAGGACCAGTGCTGCTTCATGGAGAATCTAATCCACTCTATTCTCAGTTGCAGCCTTAGTTGCGCTAGGCCTTAACCAAATCTGGCTTACCTTGTGCTACAGTGAGTAATGTGGACCTTGCCTTGGGAGTATCTACATGTGAACAGGATGGCTGCAGGAGGTGGTTACTGTGCACTTGTAGGCAGATGACTTCTCTGCAGCATGGAAGCATTGCCCAGATGTCATGATCAGCTGCCTTCTAGTGATAGATGGGTGGGGATCCTTCTAAGGGGGTTGTGATTTGAGACACTGGAAGGGGGACACTGAATACACTGTTGGTTCAATGGTAACTTCTGGAGGGAATGGGAAAATCACTGTTCTTCCCCGTGTGCCCTGAAAGTTGAAGGGTAGAAAATTGGAGAATTTTAGTAGAGCACTGGATCCTATTAATGGATGTTGTACTGCAGCTGAGGAGCCCTCACATCTCTCTCTGCCTTGCTCCTTTCTTAAGGGCCATTATACGCACCATTAGAAGATCCTTGACCTGTAAGTGCAGCAGATTCAGTGACAGAGGCATTTGTACTGTGCTCAACCCATCCAGCTCTCATTGATGAGTGTTACAGGGCTTTTCTCTTTTGCTCCACTGTGCAATAACACATCAGAGCCTTCTGATGCTCCTGGCAGAGTCTGTGCTACGTTCTGACTTGCCCAGGGGATAATACTACTACTTTGTTCCCCCCTTTTCTCTTGGCCTATCTCCATGGTCCTGCATTACAGGTGATCCAAACAGAGAGCACTGAGACACTAAATTAAAAAAAAAAAAACAACTTTGTGTGAAGCCAGATTCACCTGGGGCTGAATATACTTCTGTTTGAAACAAGGCTTACAGGGAGAGAAGGTAAGTCTGCTATGTGAATAGGAGTAGGGGAAGGAGGCAGTGAAGGGCAACTGTAACAGGAATTACCTCCTTCCTGGTAGAAGAAAAGGAGGAGATGGTGGCTGCCCACAGTCTTCTCACTGAGGACCGGCTTGAGGGAGGGCAGCAAATAACTGAGCACGTGTACTGCTGTTCCTTGGCAGACAGAATGGCTACAGAAGCTGATAAGGGAAAGTGTCTTCAAAAGTAGCTGTGCAGCAGAAGAGCTAAGAGGTTCTTCCACTGCAGTCATTTCAGTTTAAAAAGTAGGGAGGATATCCGTGATGTCACTTTTCATCCTTTCGCTATAATAATCCTTTGGAGAGAAAATTGTCCAAGAGCCAACCTGCTATATACCACTTTTCACATACAGCCTGTCACATGGCTCTGTGTCCACTCAGCATGCTTGTCTGCTTGGGTTTGAGGCTCTAAACATAGGTGTCCAAAGCTGTGTTCTCTTCTTGTTGATTTAAGAAGCATAGCCAATATACTCAGCTCAGGTCACCTGAACATACTGGTGGCTGTTTGTTTAGTTACAGCCTTCTCCCTTTATTACTAAAGAAGTCCTAGTGACACTGTTGTATTGTGAAATTATGGATGTTCCAAGACTCACCACAGTGGCTGTTTCAGGTCCTGCTAATGAATGCCAAGAACAGATATCTTTAGGGAGGACAAAAAGGCTGTAGAGGGTACTGCAAAAATGGTGCTGTTTTCCAGTTAATGTTGAAATGGATCTCATACCCAAACCATCCATTGCTGTTAAATCCTGGAGCATAATTTGGGCTAAGGTGGCTGAACCCAGGGAACACATTTGTGTCTGCCTGTGCAGCTGGGAGACTGAATTGCTCCTCTGCTGGGGGAAAAAAAAAAAGATAATTTCCTGGCTAGAGAGGGCAGTCTGCAGGTGGGGTGTGAGAGGCGAACAGTTGATTGCAGCAGGGAAAATGTGACACATCTGGTTTGGCTTCAGATTGTTTAGGAATCGTAGCATCAGTGCTCTGTTGGAGCTCAAGGGCAGAGGGGTGTTCAGTCAGTTGGACTTTCCTCTAAAGGTTTATTTTGTGTGTGTAATTGTTGCTGAAGGGCACTTGGCATATGAAGCCAGATCTAAAAGTTGCTAGTTCTGAAAACTTCAGGGCATAGCTGTCCTAATTTTCTGTACAGGGTCTGCCTTACAAACTACAGAGACATGGCAAAGGGATTTAAAGGTTCCATGGTATTTGTGGTCCTTAGAGGCACTTGAGTAGAGGCTGCTGTAGAATGTGCTGCTGTGGAAAAAGATTGTTTGCTCTTTTAATGTTGATGTAGTGTATATCCCAGTTAGGAACACTGCAACTTTTTTAGGAATATGTGGTTTCCTGGCAGATAAATTTTTCAGTGCAGGGCACACAGTGACTGTAGACCTCTGATGGGTTAGTTCTTCTGACCAGGCTCTGAGCCCACACTCAGTTTCTTCTTCGTGTGAAGCATGTCCCTCTCCTTCCTAGTTCTTAAGGAAGGAACAGCACAGATAGTTTTGAGTGGGCTATGATTCAGTGCAATTCAGGTATAAATACTGATTTCAAGCAGAGCTAATCTTTTGTCTTCTTTCTAACTGAAGCAGGAAAATTAAACATACATTCGTCACAATGGCTGAAACAAATGTAGAAGAGAGAAAGTTCTCCTTCAAGTGTTGTCACCAATAGAGAGCAGTACAAGTGCTTCAGGGTGGTCCATGAGAAGTGCTGAAGTGGGCAGTTGTAGAGTGCTTGTCCTTGCCATTTGGTGGGTGCTTGTGCTCTGGACAAATACACTTGTTCTTTTAAAAATGGTTTCTCCTCCCCACGGACAGCTGTCATAGTCACTGTTTTTGGATGGTTGGTGGTGGCTTCTTGTCACGCTATGCCATGACCGGCTGACAAAGGCCATTCAGCAGGGCTCTTGTGGGAGGGTAAGAGGCAAAAAAATGAACATGAGGCTTCTTCACAACTTGTCATAGGAAATCCAGAGCTCTGCTACTTTGCTTCCACAAACCCCAGCTGCTGGTAATTGAACAGCAGCACCTGGTCATGAGCTGTGGCCCTGTGGACTTTGTGGCTGGGAAGGAGGTAAAATCAAGCTTGTAATTATGAGATGGAGAAATGGCCCATGAGCTGCTGTGACAGAGATGCAGGGCAGCTGTCTGCAGTCCAAGGCGCTGACTGCAGGAGACTTTTTTGCTGTGGAGGTTTGGTTACCTTGGCAACCTGGTTTTAGCTGGATCTTTGCTCTGGTGGAGAGCCCATCTGTACCTGCTACTTTGTTTTGAAACGTTTGTTTTGCAGGAAAAGAACTGACAGGGATATTTTCAGAGCTGTGTTAGTGTGGAATCCAGGCTCTGCTTTTGGTCCCAGGAGTTTGTGTGATGATGGGGTGATGATGGTATGGAGAGTTATGTGGCTGGATTGAAAAGGTGTTAATCTATCTGCTTCATGAGGTGAGCTGCTGACATGGAAGGGAGAAATGCTATTGCTGATGGTTAGTCCTGGAGTAGCTCTGAAAGATACATCACTTGCATGTCTGGAGTTTGCAGGGAATTTTGTTCATTCTTGGTTTTCAGTTCAGCATCAGGCACCTGCTGGAGGATTAGACAGAAGTAGCTTCTGCCTGTGATGAGTAAATACCCACTGTGGGGCTGCAGGCTTCCCTTTGGGTGTGCATGTGTAAACTTGTGATACTCATGGTGAACTTCTAGTATTGTGGAGTAGAGGTTGCAGGACTGCATTCAGAATCTGACAGTTTTGTTTAATTCAAGATCTGACCAGTGTGTTTGCATGGTTTTGCTGTAGGTATTTTGATTTTACCTTTTGTCATTACTTTGTAATCTTGAAAGGGGTGAGTATCTAAATTCTACCCATACCTCATTGCTGTTCCCTGTGCTTTATCTCTTCCTGTTTCATAGCCTGTAGCTTGGGCTGAATGGTCTTTTCTGCATTCACTGTGGAGTTCTCCCAAACCACAGTTTATTTTCTCACCAGTTACTGGATAGAGTGTGACACATGTGTAATGGTGGGGGGAAAAATGGATTAACAAGTTCTACTTGTGCCTGTAAGAAATAGGAGCAATGCGTGGTATTGTTCTGTTGGATGAAGTTACTAATTAGTAGATAATTAAGAACCTTTTAAAAAGGGGTGTACAGTGTTCCAGCATTGACTTTTCAGGACATCTTAATTCAGATGTTTTAAGTCTTGAAATGTGTTGACTTCAGAGCAGAGAGTACATGAAGAACCTCTTCTAGTCAGGCATCAGCTTTCACTCCTGAACAGCTATAATGCAGAAGAAACTAGTTTTCTGAAAATTTCAACAGCTAGGAAACAAAAAGGATAAGAAACTTTACATTTTATTCAAGTGCATGAAATGCAGTTGTTTATTGTAAAGTCTGTTTGATTAAAGCATTTTTAGCCAACCTTTTTGTTAATTACCACTGTTACTAACTGATACTGGGTGGTTACAGCAGCAGCTTTTGTTGTTTTATTATTTAAGACAAGTGTGAACCAGATCTGTAATCTTTACGGCACAGCCCCAGATAACTGACACAATAAAGTACTACATCCTTCTTTTTACCATTGCAGCAGCATTGACACAGAGCTACAGAAAAGCTGTGCTGGGGGGGTTTTCTTACCTTTTTTATTTTTTATAACTGCGGGTATCAACAAGAGTGACAGTTTGGGGCTGACTGTGCATACATCGTGTTGGTGATACATGAAGCAGAAACGAGACAGTTAGATTCTCCAACCCCAAAGCTCACTCCAGGATCCAGCAGATAGAAAAATCTTGAACTGCCTGAGTTAACAAGAGATATACCTTGAGCCTGAGTAGATTTGATTGGGAAGTCAGTGAAGGAGAATAAATGTGGGAAGGCAAAATAGCTGTCACTTACCTGTTTGGCGTGGTATTTTAGTAACAAAAAGCACCGCCAAACCCTACATCTAAATTGATATATTTCTGAGGTGAATAGCTGGCACTTAGTTTAATTTACAGTAGACAGTATAAATGCATCTGTATATAAGTGACTTGTTGAGAATGGCTTTGCTTTTTATAGTATTTAAAAAGTACTTATTATTTTCTCCTAGCTTTGATCAACTTGTTGAAGTTCCTCATGTCTAATGAGACTGTGTTGCTGGCCAAGCACAACATCTTCACCCTTGCTCTTATGGTGAGCATCTTTACCCTTGCACAAATCCTCTTAATTTTAACAACTTAATTGTGAATTAATATTAGGAGATATGAGAACAAGGCCGTGAAGCAGAGGAATATCATGGTTGGTTTCACTAGGTGTTTGGAAAGGGCAGTGCTTGGACTCACTATAGGGTTGGCTCATTGAAATAAAGAAGTCTGTGTGAGGAAAAGCCTAGTTTAATTTTCCAGATTTGTTAATTTTTTTTTTTTGTTGTTGTTCTGTGGTCCTTTATATGCAAAATAGAAACATGTTTCTGGCCCTAGATAAAACAGTATTTAAGCTTCTTGTCTGTCTTTGGTACTATAAGGAAAATCTGCTGCAACTGCAAGCTATTAATTTGAAGGTTTTGGACATAATGTGTATTGCTTCTGTTGCAGAAAGATTTGGGATAAATGTTGCTGTTGCAACTTCTTTTCACTTGTATAGGTTGTGAACCTGTTCAACATGTTCATCACTTACGGAGACACATTTCTGCCCACTCCCAGCAGCTATGATGAGCTGTACTATGAAATCATTCGCATGCACCAGAGTTTTGACAACCTTTATTCTATGGGTGAGTACCTCCTGACTCGTCAGGACTGCTGCTGCCTGGAAGTGAGGGTGGTGCAAGAGGGATGTTTGCGTCAGGTGTTTCCTGAATACCTGCCACTGATGTGTGCTGTGCTGGGTGAGCATGTTTTGTGTACTAGGGCATGTTGGTAAGTTAAGATTTGAGAGAGGGATAAACTTATTAAAAGGAGAAGTTTTTTTTAATGTCACAAAAAATACAGACAGGCTCCTTGCCTCTCCCTCTGTCACTTAATGTTGGAAATATAAATTTATTGTCACAATGGAGTGTGTGGTATTTAATGCATTTTGTGTGGTTTTCTTCTATTACATTTGACAATTTCAAGTCAAAAAGCAGGTACATGCTGCAGAACCACCCAGCATAGAGAAACACTGAATGCAAATAAGAATTTGGAAAATAATTTGAGAAACTTACAGCAAGAAGCTTGCTGTGCTAGACAAATCACATCTACTTCACTCATTGCCAAAGCAACCAGGAAAACAGCTCTCACAAACCTGCTTGCAGTGACGAGTGAGTCGCTGGACTGAAGAATGTGCCCCCTGGCAAAACAGGGAGAAGCTGCCATCCTTCAAGAGAGAGGGAAGGGAGCCAAGTGACACCCAGCAGGGAAGAGGAACAAAGAAAAGCAAGGAATGCATGGAGGCATAATCAGTCAGTGTTACACACTGGCACCTGCAGCCCAGGGTAGCTGCAGCAGCATTGGTGTGCTGCATGCTTGAAGCTGTGAAAAAAAGAATATGGCTGTGTCCTTTGTTTGCTTCATTCCAAAAGGACCTTTCAGTCCTTCACCCTCCATTCCCTTCTCAGCGTGATCACCCAACGAACAACAGGAATTAAATAAGCGTATAAGGAGAGTTAGAATATGGCTTTGTTCTTTGTTTGCTTCATTCCAATCCTTCACCCTCTGCTCCCTTCTCAGTGTGATCACCCAACGAACAACAGGAATTAAATAAGCGTATAAGGAGAGTTAAAGGGCAGACAGTTGGGCCACAGCCCTCTTCTGACATGGGGGAGAGACATCCTCACCTAAATGAAAGTAGCCGAGTACCCCCTGTACTGCAAGCAGAAACAAACTGCCCTTTTGTATAAATTTCCCAGTGTTTTCAGCTGTTACATAAGGGACTGCTTGGCCATTTTTGTGCCCTCTGAGTGCATGAGGTTTTTTGCTAATCCATTTTCTACTCCCAAGAGTTGCAACTAGTAAGATGAGGTGCTTTTACTAGGTAATAATTTTTTCAAACCCATCCCCTGTAGAAGCTGAAATTAAGTGGAGTAGAAGAATAATGCAGTCAAATACTTCCTCAGTTGGGTTGCAAAAGGCACAACTGAGCTGTTGAAACAATTTATCACATGAATATTTGCCATCCTCCTGTGTAGAGTAAACCCCATTGAATTACTCTTGCAAATGCCTGAACTGAATATATTACTTCAGATATTCCTGTACAGTACCTACTGTTTGACAAAACAATGTTACTCAGAGATGACAACATTTTTCTGCAGATGACATGTAATGGTGGAATAGAAGGTGAGAAGGTAGCAAGGTAGCACTGTCTCAAGTTAATGAAAGCTACCAGGTGTCCTGATAGCTTCCCTTTGCTTATCAGCCCATCTCTGAGACGACAGTGATTCTTCTGTCCTCTAGCCTTTGGGTATTAGCACAGATAGAGAAAGCTACTCAGTCCTTTAATTTTTCTGTTAATGTGGACAAAACTTTCCATGTTGGGAGTGGAAGTGGAATCTAATTGACTTGTTTTTTTTCTCTTGTTCTGTAACTAAACTTTATCCAGATCTGCAGGACTGAAAGTTTCTGTCCTTCAGTTACAGACATAAGTATGCAGCCACTGTGTTTAAGCACTCACTTGTAAAATCCATGTTTCTGGATGATCCTAAATTTGGATGGTGAGCTGTTCCTTCACTTCTAAATTGAGGGTGAACCTTTCTTATGGAGTCTAACCTCCAGAAACCCTGTATGTACAAATTCATAGAAAATTCCCTTTGTTTAGGCAAGATGGAGGGAAATTAAAACATCTGCTGCAGTATCTTTTATTGTTTTGATGCTTACCAAGAGTTGTGCAAGTAACTGCCACCATAAAAACACTACATGTTTTGACCTAAATAAATATTTTTGGTACTCTGGCAAAAAGAATTGGATTCCCTAGAAGGTCTTCCTGTTGCAGAATGTTTTCAGATCTGCTCTTAAGTCTGTCAGAGACCATCTGTGCAGGAGAACACCACCCTTCTTGCTACAGGCAGTGTTTTTTCTTTACACTGGTGTGTAATTCCTCTCTGCAGCTCTAGATAAATGGGCATGGGAAGAATTCTTCATTGCTGGAGAGGGTTTTAACTGCAGTATGTAGTCCAGTTCAGATGGAGCCTTGTGTTACCAGGAGCTGGAGGAGAACAGCTGTGTGTGGAATAAGAGCTATTCTAGGCTTGGGATGCTGCTCTGTTTCTGGGGAAAATGAGCTGTCTGTGTGATAGTGAAAGCAGCTTGGAGGACCCAGGTTCTCCCATCCCCTCAGGCTCAAGTCATTATTCTGTTTGGCTCACCCCTTCCGTGTTCCTTATGTTTCTTAGAAGGGCTTTGAAGGGAATTTCTTACTCTGGATCACAGATTCTTAAAGATGACCTTTGTTTTGATGTGGCTCCTGGACTGCCATCTTTCCAAAGCAGATTTTTTTTTTCCTGGTTTGAATTATGAAATTGCTAGTTCTGTGCCAGCACAACTGTCTTCTCCTTTCAGTTCTGAGGCTGTCTACCAATGCTGGACAATGGAAAGAGCCTGCAAGCAAGGTGACCCATGCATTAGTCAATATTAGGTAAGGAGTAGAAATTAATTGCTCTTTTAAAGTTTCTCATTTCCTGTGTGACTACATTTTTATCATGACATTACACATTTGTTTTAATGAATTTTGTTTTGAATTTGTTCTACTTGTTGGGCTAAGTTGTTACTCTGCACAGGGCTGGCGGGCATAAAGGAATGATCACCAGGGTTTGATTGTCCTCTAGTAATTCTCTCAGCTCTTCTGCAGACTGAGTGCTTTCAAAGCATAGCACAAACTGTAATGAATTAATCCTCATATCATTCTTGGGAGAGGTTATACAGTAGAGAATAATGCTGTGCTGGCAGAGCAGTTGTGAACCTAATGGATTTCTGTTGCATGGTTCTATAGCAATTCCACAAAGTTATGAAGGGACTGTAAGCCTGCTGTAATAAGCAGATTTGAGGCCTCTTAACATTGCAAGATTTCTGTATGTTTAAAACTGATTATTTAAGGACATTTCAATGTTCTCTTAAACCTCCACTTCCTGTTCAAGGGCAGAAGGGGAGAAGTTATGCTTTACTTCTAAGGCTAAGGAGTGTAAATCTAGGTATGTATTCTTTCACAGTGGCAATCATTTATTTTTCTGGCACCTAAAGCAGCTACTAGTGACCAAGCTGGGTACTGGGCAAGAAGATCATGGACATGATTGATTGGAAAACAGAGGAATGGTGAGAGGGAAAATTTACTTTTTAGTTCTGGCCTGTAAACAAACCATAAAAGATAAAAGTACTGAGAAAAAAATCTGTATATCGCTTCCCTAGTCACCCCAGGCACTTGGTGTCTGTGCAACAGCAAGTAGCTCAGTAAAGCTGCATTGCTAGTACTCCTTGTTTTCCTCACTACAAAAGACGTTGTGTAGGACAAACTCCCTGAGGGCATTTTTCAAGTCAATATACATTTACATGTCTGTGAACCACCTTAAAGGTTCCCTTAAAAAGTCTGTAAGCTTGATAATATCATATATGATTCTAGACTTACTTTGATGCTATCCTTATTTTGGGTTTTTTTAAACAGATGTAGGTGAACATGTGTGGGTAGATAGTGCACTTGGAGTGAAGCAGCAGAACAGGTGGCTGTTGACTAATGTCACTTAATGTGACAAAGTGCCTGTTCTGGGAATGCTCTGTACAACCAGCGAGTAGAAGTCTACCCTTGCAAGGGAGAAAAACCAAGTGATCACAGAGTTTGTGCTCACCTCTGGTTTGTGGAACCCACTTTGCATGGGCTTATTTCCTGTTGGCTTTGCAACTGCTTTTGTGAAGATCAGCATGCAGTTGAGACAAGATGCAATCAAAAAACCAGCAAAAAAACCCACTTTGTGTGTCCTGTTATGGTGTGAACATGATATGCCTTCAAGGACAACCTGTATCAGACATGTTCAGAAGATGGTGACGTCTGGAATCAGTGGAGCCTCTAGTCTGTTTCTCTTCTGGACTTCTGGTAGCGTTCCTGTGCTCCACCTAACTGCTCATCTGTATTGAAATTTCATGAATGACTGCTTTTCATTCAGTGAAATCAGTAAAGGTCTAAATTACAGATGATTCAAGGCCTTGGAAGGGATTAGAGTTCTGAGAAGTTTGTTTGATTGATCCCATTTCCTTGTTCTCAAACAAGGGAAGGAAGAGAGTTTTGCCTTCTGGTTTGTTTTCTTCTGGTGGTAAAAATACTATGTTTGAAGGATTCTTTAGCTGAATAGATTGCAGAGCAGCCAGAGAGGTCCAAAGGTAGTGTCCTTTTGTGAAGGTGTTTGGCAGTGTGATGGTTCAAAGAGGTGACTGGGACTAGAAGCTGGCTTAGCTCCCCATTATCTGGACTTCCTGTTTGTGTGTGCCCCTTTGGTTTTCCCTTAGAGTGTCTTATTTGGATGCTTTTGCCATGAAGGAAAGGAATTTAGAGAAATCCGCACAGGATTTTTTCCTCACCTTGCTTCATCATTCTCTGAAGTTTTTATGAGCGGTGATTACCTGCTTTTTGCTGTAACTGTGCAGTGCAAAGTCATGCTTTGGTTTATATCTTGGTCTCATTGCACAAGCTATTTAAAAATAAATAAACATTGCAATTTCCCTATCCTAGGGCTTTTAGTGGGTTTTAGAAATATAAAAGCATCTGCCTGTGCATGCATACAGTGGGCTTTAACAAGTGTCTTAAATCCTAGTGTACAATTTTATGTGCATTTGTGCCGGGGGAGGAGAGGTAAGTTGTTTACCAAGTTCAAGGCTGCAATGCATTTGTGTTACAGGAGTAGCTATTGAGGAGACACCAAAACAGTCCTGCTGTACCCCACAGTGCTGGACTGATGAGCTCTGCTGAGTAATTGCTTAAATAGACAGGATGAGTAATGCCTCGAGAATCTTAGACATGTTCTTCTTTAAACTCAGCTGCAGAGAGATCCCGCTTTGTGTGTCCTATTATGGTATGAACAGCACCTTTTAGTTGGACTAAAAATTCTCCAGCAGACAGTCTGAGTTTTGTTGTTGCTGATTATTTGAATTTTGTTGTCCTTACTCCAGTCAAAAAAGCAGACATGAATATTCTTTTTGAGTATTAAGAGATAGGGAGGCTATTCCTGCCTTCTATTATCCTTTCTACAGATAATTCATAATTTCTGTCCAACCCAAAGAAAATGAAAAATTGAAGAAGAAAGAATAATAATATCCTTATCTGTCTGAAAATCTTACATACCAAACCGGAATGAGTGATTCTGATTGCTGTCCTATCTCATAATAGTCATTATAATTTCTGACTGTGGATTTGTCTCTGTGGTTTTCATAAATAATTGAGATATGATAGACTGTGAGATACAGCTGCAGCACTGATGAGGTTGAAATAGGAAGGTGCAGCAGTTGGTGGTTTGAAAACTCACCTTCTCACCTACGAGGAAGTAAACACATTTTGAGACAAGTTTTTTTTTTAAACTAATGAGCCTCTTCAAGATAACATTGTGCAGGTTTGCATTTTGCATTTAATGAGAATTTTATTAACACAGGGTTCAAAGGGGCATTTTCCAATTGACTATTCAGTGAGCACAGTGGTAGCTGAATCCCTGTATTCTTTTAATAGACTTTCTCCTGATCAGGATTTTTCCAAGGTGAATAAATAGATTAACTCAATGATTAATAGGCTGAATTTCTCCCTCGTCTGAAATTCAGCCCCATGGTAATTTTTAAAGTAATTTTATTTTTCCCACTGAAACACTTTTAATAAGCAGAGAGTAAGTTTGTAGCGTGGAAGTGGGAGATAGGATTTTTTTTTAGGTGTTTCTGTGCTGTTGTAGCATAGGTTGCCGTCCTTGCTTGGGTGCTTTCGTTCACTCTTCCATCTTGCAGCTACTTTTGTTCCACTTGAGCCACCCTGATGCTTTTTCCTTGAATGGGAGATGCTGCTTCTCCCAGGGCTGCTTTTGGGGCTGTCAAGGAGAGACTGGGGATTTGGGAGGAGCACTCAGAGCATTGCGTGGATGCGTATAAAATAATTATGCTTGGTGCCAGTCTACGTAGGAGCACTCTGAAGGAACATTGGCAATTTTAGTTAGGCCAAATTGGACTGTGCTTGTTTGTTGTAGGACACTTGTCATCCTGGCCCTGAAGCTATAGCTCCTGATAAATTACCAGCACTCACAGAACTGCACTTACTGAAAACCTTGACAGAGGAGAAGGCTCCGCTCAGGTATTTGTTAGAAAGTGGGTGACTGCAAGCAGTCCACCTAGAACCTTCAGGATTGTTCCCCCAGACTGCAAGGAATTCAGCATCTGTTTAAGGGGAGAGAAGACCAAAATGCTGCTGACCTAGTCAGGTTGCAATGGCTTTTATGCCATTGTGTGAAGTGTGTGGATGTGTGAAAGTGGACCTGCTGATAGAGAAATGCATCTCTGTTTGTGGTGTAGGTGGTGACCTATGGATTACAGTCAGCTGAGACTGTGTGCAAAATATGTGCTTGCATGTGTACACACACACACTGTCTTCCCTCTCTGTACAGACTAACAGGCATACAAACACATTTCTTGCCAATATGAATCAGAGTGAAAATGGGAGAACAAACTTAAAGCCTATTTATGAAAAGAAATGGTCAAGAAAATCTATGTGCATATGTATTAAAATACAGATGTCTGTGTGAGCATTATAGATATATGCACCTATATAAATGTGAATATCCATATATGGATGTCTGTGTATATAAATACATATATAATACATATACAGGCATACTCACACGCATATATACACTTAAATTATATCTATTTATTTACATATATACTATATATAAAATTTATTTACATATAGAACACACACACACAGATATGTTTCCTTTGACAGTGGGCTTATTGAAGCCATAATCTCTGAGCTGAAAATACCAAGGTTCTACCAAGCTAGAACCTTGTTTCTAGTTTCTCCCAGATGAACCACAAGGATTGGCTATAGATGCTCAGGTGTTGCTTCTTCCAGCAGCATGGCTGCACTGGATGAGTCCTCTGGGACTGTGGGGCCATGTGGAGCTGCTCGGGGCCAGCCAGTGCAGAGCAGCAGAGGGTGCTCAGGCATGCAGGTTACAGCCCACAGTGATCTGGAGTTCATCCCCTGCAATTCTTCAAACCACCTGTGAGGACTGCACTGATGGAATAACAACTCCATTGAATTGTTCACTGAGGTGTGTTTAATGGTAATGACCTCTGACATGCTGTCACTGCTAATCAGCCTGACTGAGCTCAGATCACAGGATAGTACAAGACAGTCAACAATTATTTTTTAATAAGAAAAAAGCAACAAGGCCCAAAGAGAAACTCAGCAATGTATTTTATCAGTACTTCTAAATCGTAACACAAGCTTGATAAGATTATGGGTCAAATTCTTACTAAAATGATGTAAGAAAATTTCTGAAGTGTATGCATCCAAGCTATTTGAAGAATTAGTTCATTGCAGTTTTCAGGTGGTAGCGTGGTAGCCTGAAAAAATTCTGATGCTGAAATCTGAAAGCAGATTTTCAGATTCTGGCTTTGTTCTGGTTCTTTTTTAGTGATCTGTGATCACTCCTTGCAGAACTAGCAAAACTAGCAGTCCTTTCTTGTAATTTCATGTGTTTTCTGGGACTTTGGCGCAGCAGAACAGTTCCTGAAATGCCACAGTGGTTATAACAGAGCTGGAGTAGTTACCCAGAGTCCACCTGCTACCACTGCTTGTTTTTCACTCAACCTTGCAGTATTGTGGTAGGGAGAGTTCCTTAGCTAGGAGCAGCAGATCTTGATGTCAACAGGTTCTGGCATTGGCTGGCACCTGAACAGAGGAAGCAGGCAGATTGAAAGGGAAAGACCTTATGACCAGCAACATATTAACAGAAGAATCAAAAAAGAAGGAAAGAAGCATTCCTATCTTGGGTTGCAATGTTACATCTTTTCACAGCAGTCAGTCAAACCCATGTTTCAGTTATTTTTATTTGTATTTAAGGCTTTCATCTAGTTGTGTAACTTCAGTGCTTGGTTTCTCGTCCATTATCTGATTTCTTCTCAAGGCAGGAGTGTTAGTTTTCAGTTGTTGCTCTTTATTTACTAGCTGATTCATCTTGGTGTGTTTCTTTTATAGAGCCATAGCCAATTTCATTCTGCTGTAATTTTCTTTCATTCTTTCTCATTTGTGCAGTGGCTTAATTAAATGTTGTCTCTGCCACTGGCCCAAATCCAGAGAGCAAATCTGTTGGTTGAGTGGCGTTGTGTGGACCATTTCCACAAGCACAGCAGCACAGTTTGGCAAGTCAAGTACATGCCAGGTCACCTTCCTTCTTTCTGCCAGTTCCTTCCATTTCAGTCTTGAAGGGACTCTTGACAACATCAAGCCTGTTTTCTCTTTCATGAAAGTAGGTTTTCAAAAGGATTGATTTGGTACATGCCAGGTCATCTTCCTTCTTCCTGCCAGTTCCTTCCATTTCGGTCATGAAGGGACTCTGACAACGTCAAGCCTGTTTTCTCTTTCATGAAAGTAGGTTTTCAAAAGGATTGATTTCTTTGTTGTTTACTTTTTTCTGTGGTGACTTACAGTTTCTGGAGCTGATGCTGATTTTAAGCAAAGATGTTTGTATGGTATCTCTGTCTGAGATACCATAGCCATGGCTTGCTTTCTTCATTGGATTTGGATCTCTGCTATTCTGCAGAGATCACTTTTGCTCTAAAATTTCATCCTGAAAGTAAACAAGGCTTTTTGGATTGGGGTGGGGAGGATCTTGAAGTGATTTATTCCTAGGACAGTAGCCTCGCTTAATTGGTTTTTGTAATTTTTTTCCAAGGTCTGCAATTGTATCAGCAGCTTTCATCTCCTTTCTTTTTGTCTCAAAGGCAACAGGCTGGCCTTCAAGAAGGGCCTGGGAGCAGGACACACTTCTGTACTTCAGGTACTCTGTAGGGTTTGCTGTGGAGGTGAGCCCTGTGTACAAGGGAGAATTGTTTGCTGGGTGGAAAGGAAACTCCTCTGCAGAGCAGGCGCTGCTTGGCAGCCTCTTCCAAAGTTTAGCAGGTCCCTTAGCTCCTGTGATCCTTGTAAGGTGAGTATCTCACTGCAGTTTGCCTTCTTGTGTGCTTTTGTCCTCCTGGACATTTTATTGGAAGTATTTCTTCCTTGAAATGTGAAAGGTTTGCAAAGTTAGGCACGATCTGTAGGCTGCTTAGCAGTTTGGTGAGAAATGTTGCCTCTGTTGCAAAAGTATTAGGATCCAGATTTCATTTGTTCTTTGTTGAATGCAGCTGCTCTGCGAATAGGGAATTGCTGTCTGCAGATCTCTGCTGGACTCATGGGTGCTGAGTTTAGGCTTACAAGGTGGAGTTAGTTAAGCTGCTAGCAATTTTTATTTTCCTTTTAAAGCTGTGTATGCAGCCTTGGAAGTGTGATGTTGGCACATAATTTCAGCTGTTGTGCTGATGAATTTGTGGTGTGAAGCTTTGGGAAAACAGTAGAGAAGTCAGAGGCTTCTCAGTGCAGTTGAGGTCTCTTGTTTGATTCAGGGGGGTGACTGTGCACAGCCTGGTCTGAAGAAGTGTGGCACCAGGCACACTTTTTGTTTTGCTTGCCAAATACCTTTCTCTGTAGAAACATCAAAGTAGTGGAGAGTATATGTCAGCATGGGGAGTACTTCCAGTTTATTTTAGAAGTGGATATAGTATTTATTGGTCAGAAGTTCTTTTTCTATTTTCAGATATTTTTGGTCTTGAATCTCAGTGCTGGACCACAGGCAAGTTATGTCTGAGCTCAGTAATGCCTTAAAGCAGATCCTGCAAACCTAGGAAGCAGACTTGTAAACATCTTGGATTTTTTGTTGAAGCTCAAAATCCTGAGAGCTCTGCTGTTTCTCTCTCTGAATTGTTGTATTGTTTCCTCCTGTTTATGAGAACAATCTTCATTATTTCTCTGGTACTGTGGCTGGCATGAGTTCAGTTCCTAATTGATAGATTTCAACCTTACAGTCTATGTCTTTGTTGATAGCTCTATTGCAGCCAGGAAGCAACCAGATTCTTTTGGCCCCAAGAACTGGCTCTACTGGAACATGATTGAAGCACAGTTTGAAACAGCTGTTTATAGCTTGTCGAAACTTCATCCATGCTGGTTTTATTCTTTGGGTAAATATAAGGGACTCTGATCTCTGCTGGTCTCAAATCTGGCTTTCAAGCTTTGCTTCAGTGGAGAAAGAACATTAAGCAACTTTCTTCATAACCCAAACAATGTAAAAATCATTGTGAGCTTAAATAACACCTTTTTCCCTTGAAAAGTGATGTAGTATAATGCTGTTTTGCTCTTTCTGTTTAAAAGAAATCTGTTGCTCACAGCAGCAGCCAGAATTATTATTCCCTGTGAAAGTCTGGGCTGTGGGATGTATACTTAAAGAAAAGCTTTTCAAAAGCCAGTAACATGTATTTCTTATTATCTTATACTAGTGGGGGGCCTAAAATTTGGGTTCGCTCTAGGAATGTAAATGCCCTGTTCTCCTAATCTTCCTTTAGGACTAAACTGACAAAGTACCCACTCATTAAGTACATCTGCTCATTAAGGTAATGAAGTACCTACCTTATCTTGAACTGATACCCAGGATAATACATTGTTAGCATGACTGCAGAACTGCAGTCTGGTTTGTTTGTTTTTTTTCTGGTGCACTCCAGATTGCACCAGAATCTGGAGCTCAGTTCCCAGAGAACTGTGAGAAGAAGACATCTTGTTTCTGAGACTTTGTTCTTTAAAAGAAATACTCATTCCAGCTTTTAAAGTGCTGGGCTTTTTTAGGAGCTCTAGCCATGAAGGTAGAAAAGGTTGTCTTACCCTACCAATAGGTTATCTTACCCTATTTGTCAAGGAAAACAAAAAACAAGTATCTTGCCTGGTGCCACACTTCTTCAGATGAGGAGTGCACAGTCCCTCACATAAATCAAGGCTGCAAAGGGGCTGACTTTGCAATTCCCAGGAAAGTAAGGTGCTGCTTGGAAGGGAGGAAAAAAATAGAACTTGAGTGAGTGTAATTTCCACACACCACCCCTCCCCACCTTCCAAAATGTGACATCTATGTGCTCTAATATCTCTGAGTCCAGATAGAAACTCTAGGGTACATCAGAGTTCCTGATGGCCTGAATGAAATTGGCTGCTTGGGAATCCTAGAATGCAACCTTTTATTCCTATTCTATGTAGTCTTTAAATTTTTTTCTAACTCTTGCAGCTAGAATTTTCTTCTAATGATGGCATAATGGTTGAGCAGTAGCAATTTCTCCCTTAGCTCTGAGGTCAGACTTCTGTTGCCTATTTCAAGGGGTGCTGACTGAAGGTTCAGCAGTCAGAAATGCCCATGTGCTTGGCTGCTTCTCAGCAGTCAAAGCCAACCAGGTTAAGGTAACAGCAATCTCATGAAGAATTCTTCTGTGTTGGGTACCAGATTCTGATATCTCATCCTGGTAAGGGTTTAGTTCAAGGATGCTCCTCTGGCAAAAGTGCCCAAGTGTGCTTCCTCAGCCTGTGCTCTGCTCCCTTGGAGAAGGTATAAACTGATGGGGTTCCTGCCTTCTCTTCTGTGGGAGCAGCCTGCATCGTTCAGCTGCATGTAAAGGAGGAGACAGGGGACCTGACTCAGGGTAAGACTCTGCAGGCAGGATGAAAAAGGACAAAACAATGTGTTTTAATGTGGCTCTGTTCTCAAGCCTTCACTGACACAGGTTGTGTCAGCCTGTAAAGGGTGGAGGCACAAACAGCTCAGTGTTGGGGACAAGAGGACAGTCTCTCTTAGCAGCATTGACCTGTTAAACTAGTTTTAAGCTGAAATGTTACCAAGTGTTCTTTATGGTTGTGTCCAAAGTCATCAGTGGTCACAGATGTGATGCTTTGCAGGGTCTAAACACATGTTCTCTTGCTTGTGCTGGTATAGTGCAGGGTGGCTTTTGCAAACTGTCCTTGCTGTTAATATCAACATAATCATTACCTCAAGCTTTGCCTTAAGCAGTGGGCTTGAGACAATAGTACTGTGAGCCCAAAAAGTGGGAACCTGGGTATTAATTGATTGGGAGTCTGAAGTAGGAGATCACTGACTTACTGAAGGCATCTCACTGCAGTGGAGTCCTGTTTGATAGGATATAAGCATGGTCTCAAAAGCATCTTATTTTCAGGGTGACCACAAGTGGAATGACCTTAAAAGCTCCCTGGCAATCCTTTTGCCTGACTTTGCTAGAAAACTTTGAAAGCCTAAAGCTTTTTCATGTTGCTGCTTTAGTGATTAATTAGGTCACCACTTCGTGTGTTAATTACAGTGACATTTTTCTTCTCATTAGTTGGATTATGGAAAGTTTTTGAGTCTGTGTGGGATGGAAAGTAATGCAACCTTTGTGGCCAAGGGAAGGATGATTTCAAACTTTAGAACATTGAATTTCAGTGTGGCTTTGGGTACTGTAAAATAAATGCTGCAATCTGCTATACCAAATGTGGCTGGTAAGTGCTTTGAGGGCAGGATAAATGCCTTTTATTCTAAACAAGCGTGATGTTGCACACACTTTGATGAGGAATTTTAAACTGGATCCTTATTCTGGAAGTTTGTTTAGTTGTGTATTGTGTTAATTAATGTAAAGCTCTTGCTGCTGACAGGGGTGTGAATATGATACATTTCATACAATGTCCATAGTGTGTCTGAAAAGACTTTGCAGAGAGGTCATTAAGCAAAGCAGTGTACATGAACGAAGGCCAATTGCTTTTACTTAGAATTTTTTCTAATTATTTTTTGTCTTCCGTGTAATTTTGCAACACTGTTTGCTTTGAAATCTGAGCTTTACATTAATTTTTTATGATGTTTGAGATGAGCTTGTCTGGGGTAGACATTTCCTTGTAAACTTAGAAAGCAATAGATCTGCCATACATTGTTGTTCTTTCCTTGGTTTGAAAGCTGTGGCTGCTTTGAGGTTAAGCCCACAGGTGATATGCTGAGCCTTGCTGAAGGAGCAGACTGTGATTCTCACTGGATAACACCTATTTTTCTTCCTTGTTTGGTGACTTTTATTCTTAGCATGAGCTAATATCAGAAATGAAGAGTCCCAAAACAAGAGTGTCCAGGATCTGAGGTTTGACTGGGAAATAAAGTTAGTCAGATTGCAATAAAGGAGGCTCTTCTCAGAATGAGTGATCCCATACTGGAGCAGATAGCTCAGTGCAATCTCCATCCTTGGGACTTGTTCATACCTGGCCTGAACATAGCTGTGACTGAACTGACCTAGTACTGGTACAAACTTGGACCATGGAAGCTGCCAAGGTCCTTGTTAACCTAACCCATTTGATTTTAGAGAGCAGTCTCTTCACTGCATGGGCAAATGGTAAAAGAGGCAAGAAGGCTTGTTTTCATGGAGTGTCTTGTGCTGTGTGTTAACTCTGGACCTGTCTGCTAGACGTGCAGAGTAGAGCACTTCACTTACTTAAATCAGTAGGTGTTTGGCATCTATTTTCTTTCCCTGAAAAGTCTTTAAAGGGTAAAAACTAGAGAACTTGCTGTATGTCTTGTTGCAGATGCCTGCTGTCTGTGATCTTACCATTAAATTGGATCCTGCCAGTGAAATCCAACTACCCAACTCAGTCATTTGTGAGGAGAAGCTGTTCTCTGTGATTAATGCTGTGCTTGATGACGGGCACGGAAAGCCCAGCTTTGAATAATGCCCAGAATGGCACATTCCCCTGTGTGTGTGCCTTTAAAGGAAGAGCCTGTGCTTATATGGGATTGAGGGCATTTAAGAGGCAGCTGATGACAAGTGAAAATGATAGCTAGGGTGGATTAATTGTTAAATGAATTGTGCCTGCCCTTGCCGTCCTTTTAATGTGGTGTTGGTCTAAGTATGATGTTGTATAGCAGGAAGGCATCAGGGAGCAATTCCATGCACTTGGGCTCAGGTCAGGGGAGTTTAAAGGCTTAGCCATCAGAAGTTTTTCTCTACTTTACACATCTGTTTGCAGTGTGGAGTTTTCTTCTTCCCCTCTGGGATTAGCCATCAGGAGTTTTTCTCTACACATCTGTTTGCAGTGTGGAGTTTTCTTCTTCCCCTCTGGGAGTACAAAAATCTTTTGTTTTGATTAATTTTGGTTTAATAAGTTTTTTTCCCCATGCTTTTTTTGGCAGTGGGGTAAAGCAGTGTTTTTTCATCATCAGTTTAATATAAGCTTTGCATTAACTGTTTCTGGAATGGGATGATACTAACTGAACTTGGTCTAGAGCGTAGCTTAGGGATTTTTCTCTTATTTTTTTAAATTGTACTCTATCTCCAGGACTACATATTTAACTTTGATTTGTCATGGGACTGCTTTATATTCATGCCTTCAGTCTGAGTGGAGCATAAGGGAAATTAAGCTGGAAGAGGACTGAAAGCAGCCAGCCATAGGTCTCATCCTGTCATTACTGTGAAGAAATTTGTCCTTTGAATTGATTTGGAGTGACAGTGGGGCAGGAAGGCACTGGCAGAAGTTATATGTGTCTTGCAAGCTTTCGGTCACACGTGGCCAGTAGCCTCATTTGAGTGAATTTTGTGTGCTTTCTAGATGAAATGTTATCACATATGTTTCAGTGAAGTTCACTGGTCCCTGATAAGACTTAACTGTACTGAGGGGCTCTTAGGCCTTTTTCTCTGCTCACACTTTTTAATTTTTGAAGTATTTGCTGTGTTTGGAGATGAATCAGTTTGGACCAAGGGCACTTAGAGGATGTGAGCTTTGATTGCTTTCAGCCTGCTAATCTTCATGATCACTCAGGCAGAAGAAAAATAATGCCGTCTACACAGGAAGATAGACTTTCTGTTAAGTATTTGACTTTCCTAGGAAGAGAGGAGGCCTTCAAATTCACCTTATAGGAAGATAAACTTGTATGGGGATGGGAATCATGATTTCCTTCTGAAGGACTCTTGGCTCATGCTTTGCCCAATCCAGAAAAGAGAAAACTAAAACTAGTGGATAATGCTAATGTAGTGGAAAACAAAAGAGATGTAGAAGAGCTTGTGAAGCTGAAGGGTAGTTTGCAATGGGAACAAATGGATGGGGGGTGGGGGGAGTATCATGAATAAATAAAAGTTGGAAATGAAAGGTTTTCTAAAATTAAAAGCACTGAAAGTCTGGGGCACTCCTGTAATCAGTTAGAATGATGCAATCTAAACAAGGAAGGATTGTTTTGAAGCTGAGAATATGAGAGACTGGGGAGAGCCAGAGCACTGAATTTGCACCAGGAGGAACCCAGGTGAAAGATGTCTGCAGAAGTTCTCCGTGAGCAAGGAAGGTGGGGTTTTTTGTGGGTTTGACTTTGTTTTTTAAATTCCCCCTCCCCCATCAGTAATGTTACCAGCTCCAGGGCTTGGGCAAGGAAGGTGGGGTTTTTTTGTGGGTTTGACTTTTGTTTTTTAAATTCCCCCTCCCCCATCAGTAATGTTACCAGCTCCAGGGCGTTAGAGATGGATCAGATCATGCTGGTCCATGGCTTAAGACATGATTCATACAGTGTGATAGATGCCATTGCAGGGTTTTCTACAGTATAAGGCCTGTAACAGCTCATACCTGCTCTTACAGTGCATGCAGGTTACTTGCTTCCTGCATCAGTGATTGAGAACCTGTGAGTTTAACAGGGCAGCCACTTCCAAAAGGCTGATGCCACTCCCTCCTGTCAGTCAGGGATCACTTTTCCACTGAAGGAAGACAGTAAATGTCTTCAGTAAAATTCAGGGGTTGGCTAACAAATTGCAGTTTAGAATACATTACAGATGATGAATGTGATCTCCTTAAAGGGAAATCTGTTCGTTTGACTTAGTGCTCTTACGATTAATTGCTTGCCAGATTAAATTGCTCCATAAAATGCATGCTACTTTATTCCATCTCTTCATGATGAGATTAGCTAGGCTGTGCTGGTTCTTTGTATGTTAATTACAGTGGTATTTTCTTCTTCAATTTAATTATTAAATTGTTTAGCACAGCATGCTTTCTCCTAGCCTCAGGAAAGTTGTCTGTATTTTTCTTTTGACCACCATTCTGTAATCACACTACCCTTTTCCCAGAAATATTCTGGGTTCCTTTATAGAAGTATCACACACTGTAGAGGATACATCCTGAGATTTTTCTGTTTTCTCTGGTGTTCTGCTGAAACACTGAAATGGTTCTAATCTTACACAGGTTTATTATGTGACAGTCTAGGGTGAGGAATGAGGAAAGTCTGAATCGAAGCTGTGGAGGCAAATTTCCAGAGTTGCTACACAAACAGAAATTCATCCAGATAAACTAAGCATTCTGCTTTTGTTGAGAAGTGTAAAGCTCACTGAGTGGCCAGAATGTTTGCTTTTTGTCTCAGCTGGAGAATCAACACTATAGCAGTTCAGGGTTCTGTGCTGTTGATGTTTCAGAGCAAATTTGGAAGGAAGAACCATGTATGCTTTCCTTGTTCTTGGAGGACTTGTCTGTACTCAATGACCATAACCAAGACACATTTTTTCTTGAAAACCTGGAAAATGGAAACACAGGAAATTGAACAGCACTAGAACTGTGGTGACAGCCTACAATTACTGAAGGAGGCCAGCAGTAAAAAATTTAAGGAAAATTTAAGAAAAAAATGAATTTAAATTTTCATTATCAGACTTTTCCCAGCCTTTAGGATATTAGTTCATGCTCTCTTCCTCAGTCAGGTGCAACTACCCCCCACATGCATGCACAAAATAACCCCCTAATCTTTTTCAGTTTCCAGACTGGGATCTGCACATAACTGAATGTTCCCAAAGTAGCATTACAGAGTCTCTGTTGAAAAATTGTCAGTTTTCTTTATTTTTTATTTTTTAAAATGTTTATTCTGCTATACCACTCTAGATAAAATATGTAATATGTATCAATTAAAATGTTGTAGTGGTTGAAATAATTTTTGAAATCATTCAGATCTCTTGGTCTAAAATGGAGCTTCTCTTACCCAGCTGTAAGAACTTCTAAAAAAAAAATTGTTTCTCAGTTTAACACCTCTCCCTCAGAAAATAGTGTGTTATCTTCTGTTAGAATTGATTCCCAAAGGCAAGGCAAATTTTTGTATTTATTAACCTCGTCTTTCATTTCCCATCTATCCAGAGCTTAGAAAATTCAAAAGGGTATAGGAGGACTAGGAAAGTTTCAGAAAGGAGCATCAAGAATGACTGAAGGCATGGAGCTAGATGTGTTATGAAGAACATTTATATACTTGACAAGTCTTCAGACTGGAAGAGATGGCAGAGAATATATACAAGAGTTACTAAAAATTACCAAATGTCAGAGAGAAGGTGAAGGGGAGCTGTAAGAAGAGGGTGCATCAGAGGATAAGCTTGAACCAAAGAGATACTGCTTCATTCTATGCTTAGTTAGGCTGTGAAATGTCTAAAAAGTTATGTGAATTTAAAGCAATGATGATACAAATTAATGGAACAGAATTTAATCATGGGTTGCTGAATCATACAGATGTCACCTCTGCTTCACATATTACCTTGAAGTGTATTTGGGTGGAAGCAAGGGTTCTTTTTGGGGCAGTATCATTTTGTTTGTCTGCTTTTATACTGCTACCTGAGCTCCAAATTCTAGACAGTTTTGAAGCAGGGACACAGAGGCCTTTGCTATCTCAGTATGGCAATTTTAAATTTTTATCTGTCAGCCTTTTCTCAGGAATAAGTTGCTTCAAAGTCTTTAGCCAGGAGTAAATCAACATGTCAGCATCCCCCTCCCACTGCTGCCAGGATGGAGGCATTGCAGTTTACTTTGTCACACATCTGGTTATGTGCATGGTGTGTTCAGTCAGCCTCTGACTGCAAGCTGAGCAGGCTGAATTCCCATGTCAGGGGGCTGTAAGGGTTCGTTGTTAGGTGAAGGAGTCTCCTACCTGCACTTTGACCCACGCTCTCATTGTGTGCAGAAGAGGAGACTCCAAGCCTCTCTGGCTTGCTGCTGTTACCTGTGTGTGCACAGGAACTACTGTCTGTGGTGATTTAAAAGAGGGGTGTGTAAGGAAGAACATGAGCTGATCTCCTGTTTGGCAGCCTTTTGGTCTTTTGTGGGAGTGGCAGAGAAGTGCATGATTTTCTGGAGCTCTGGGGAAGACAAGAGTAGAATGAATAACCATGGAAGATTTTTCTTCCCTCGTGATTTTACTTCAGGATTTCCATCATTGTCACTGTTCCTTTTTTCTCCAGAAAGAGCTCATGGAGAGCTGTCAGGATCATGTACTTATAAACCTCATGAAAGTAAAACCCATGCCATCTGAGCAAGACATGATTTTAATTAAGACTAGCAGGATTTTTTGTCTTTTTCTCTCTCTTGCTAGGCCCTACCCAAATATAAAAGTCTTCTAATTTCAGTAGCCTCTTGTTTGTCAGCTAAAAAAAGCTGAGTTGATGGAGCCTTTTGAGACTTCCTTGATTTAAAAAATTAAAAGTTAAAGGCCCTGTGTTTTTTAAATTTGCTTAAGGGGACAAATCCTTTTACTGCATCTGTAGAGCAAGGAATTAAGCAGGAATATAATCAGTTTTTTTTCTGTTGCAGGTTACTGTTCTAAAAGGAAGTTCGTGTTGGATAATTTATCATTCGTTCCTTTTTCCTTCTGGCTACGGTAGATCCCAATGCACTGCTCTATAAATAGATGTATAAAAGGTTCTTTTGCTGACATCTCTGAAGACAACTTTCGATTTCGCTTAATCCAAAGGAAAAAAAAAACTAGAGTGAATTCTCAGTGCACAAGTTAGAGGAGTTAGGAAAAGAAAGGGATCAGGGTAATCTGATCTGTGTAAGTGCCTCAAATAATGATCTTTTCTTTGTGATGAAAACCAGCCAAGGTGAATTAAAAGAGCATTGTCTGGAAGCAGGTGAAGCCACATATCCTCATGTTGTCCCCAGACTAGCTGTGTGTGGAGGTGGGGAGGATTTTTCCCTTGCTGAGGAGCTGAGTGAGACCTTGTGGCTCCATCTGGTTCTCCTGCCCAGTGCTGGTCTCGCAGGCCAGTTCTCCATCCCTTCTGTGCTCCCTGCAGGCAGCACCAGCACAGCAGAGGCTGAGAAGGGTCTCCTTCGGAGCACAGTGCTGACCTGACTGAGTGCCAGGCTGAATTTGCTTCCCATCCATTTCTCCCCAGTCCATGGTACCTCTTACAGGGAAAGCCATCTGTGTTACAGCGTTTTTATCTTTGCTTGGGGAAGCAAATGAAACAGAGCTATTGTGATGCTTGTGGACTGATGCTGTGAAGCACTTCAGGTTGCCTGCTGCATGTAAACCTAGTCCTGACTGTTTAGGTTCTAAATGATGCAGGTACAGTTCTCCTGGAAGGGCTGGATGCTGAGGGTGTCTCTAATTCCTGACTTTCTAAACAAACCTTTCCTTTTGTGTTACCAGTTATTCAGTTTAAAGAATTTGCTTGATGTGGAACAATGCTGCTGTGGAACCCTACTAAGGCCCCATCTGCTAAGAGCTTGTATTGATTTGTGTCTTAGTTTATAAAAGCCTTCAATTCACCTTGTGTAAATGCCATAAATAATGCAGATGTACTAGATGAAATGTGCTGTGGGAACATCCCAGAAATTATTTTGGTCTGGGTTGAATAGAGCTAATCTAATCATGGTTAGGAGTGTCTCAATAGCTGTGAAGCAAAAAGTGTATTGTCTTATTCCAGCTTAATGTATTAGTCAATACACAGGGGGCAGGAAGATAGGTATTTGAAAGTGATAATCAACTTTAATGAAAGCAAGAGTTTTTAGTGTTAAAATATTATGAAACTTCAGCTGAAACTATTTGTAGATTATATATGTACACACACAGTGGAAGTATAGTCAAGTCCAGTCCTGTGCCTGTGATTTATCTGCATAATCCTAACATTTGTATGCTCTTTGTCACCAGGACTGCGGTGCTTCAGAGGCTGTATGTATATATCCTAAATAAATCATTTTACCCACTCATAGCAAACAGCCACTTTGTGCCAGCAACATTGCCAAATGCATTTTAGTACATAGGGGACATTGATGACTATTTTGTCCTTTTGAAATTCCATGGGCTTTAGGGCACCAAAATGTAGTTCAAGTTGGACTAGGTCCAGATGTGTATGAGAACTCCTTGGCAGTCTTGTAGAAAGCATATGGGAGTTTTAAAGGTGACCTCTTTTTAGAAATTTAATTGGATTTTTCTTCTATTCAATTATGTGTAAAGAAAGCAAAAACGTAAAGGGATGTGGTATTTCTTAGATTGTTCAGTTAGGAATATCCATCGTATCAAGGCTTATTTTTCTTCAGAGTGGTCTGTGGGCATGGCATCTTGAGTTCTCTGCATTGGAGAGATCAGCTGATGTGCAGTGGTTCCTGTAGAGGAAAGAGAATGTATGCTCATAAATTGCTTCTAATAAATGTTTTCCTGGCAATTACTACAGTTGCAAGATGAAGAATGTGTCTAGGTGCTATTAACATTGTTAATTGAGAGGAAACATAGATGGAACCCATTGTCAGAGCTGAGACTTCTCTTCCTGTCACTTTTCTGCTCTTGATGGCCCCAAAACTGCTGATGTGATCAAATAGGACATTGCAGACAGCAGCGATGGGACAAGTCCAGAACTCACTAATTCTCAAATTTTTTATCGGCCAGCACTTGGTCTTGGCTAAAGCAGACAAACCATACCAACAGTTGTGCACTGGCAAAGAGTTTTTAGCAATTAGGGGTCATGTGTCAGCATTGATTGCTGAAGGAGCTCCAGGTGCCTAGAGGAACTTGGAGAGCTCTTGAATGTCAGTGCAGGGCAAGACTTCCGAAGCCCTTGAGATTGCTGCTGGTGCAACTTGGCTTGATGTTGGTGCCCCAGGTATTATTTGCTGACAATTGTAGCTCAAGTGGAAAGCTCACAGCAGTAGAGAGAAATGGTATTTAAGAGCCTTTGTGTGTCAGTTTTGTAGCAGGGATTACTGAGGGTCTGGGGACACGTGGAACTCGCATTGTTTCTTTTGGAGCTAGTAGCGGGCATCAGTGACAATGCTGGAGGTGCCAAGAGTGAAAGATGTGACAAAGCACTTGTGGAGCATCTCTAGAAGAAAAGGAGAGGTGCCTTTCTTAAGTGATAAGCATGAAAAGAGTGCTACATAAATTTGTCAGTGATCAGAAGGGACCTAAGAATTTCTTATGAATGTTGCAAGTTACTGGAAGACTGGCAGAAGGTTAAATCATGAAGCAGATGAAGCGTGTGATCTGAATTGCTTTTTAATCTATCAGGCAGTTCTTGAAATGCAGTTCTTGAAAAAATAAGCGCCAGTTTGCAAAAAGGGACTGTATCTTGAAAAGCAGTGTTTCAAAAAGCCTTGACTGACAGGTCTTTACTCCAGGTCTTTTGTGAAACGTTCAGCTAAAGAGGTTTTTTAACCCTAGAAATATTAAGAAGAGACAAAGTGATTTTATGATCATGTATATTTTGCCATTTTTTCTGGTGTCTGTTTCAAAAAAGGATATTGAATAATTGGAGAGAGGACAGAGAAGTCCCAGTTATGAGAAACTAGTGAGAATGCTTTCAAGATTTCAGTATCATAATCTCTTTAAAACAAAACCTGTGGTATGCTCTTTAAAGTGTTCAAACATCTTTGATGAGATAAAATACCAAAAACAGAAAAGGAATATAAGGCTGGACACTGAAACCAAATTGCAGCTGCAGGTTACATAACCATTTCCTAATAGGCAATTAATTGCTGTAGTAAATGACTGAAAGAATGGGTTTTCTCCTCCTGTTCCTATCTGAATAGAATACCTTGGTGAAAGGTGCTCTAGCTGTCTACTGACATGAGAAAGGTGATGTTGAAAAATGTGGTATACAGAAGTTCAGATAAGCTGATCCACTAACTTGTAGTGTCATGAATCAGGTAGGTTGGATCAAAGGTATCATTTTGCATTTAAAACTTAACAAATTCACTCTGGATTCTTGTGCTTTCGGCTTTTATCTTTGCAATGAGAGATTTCTCTTCCAGTACGACAGTCACAGCCATACTGAAATTTATCCATGGAGCAATTAAACAGATGGGCAGCCCCGAGAATTATTTTGAGACCTATTTTCTCTTAAGACCACAAGAAAGAGGTAAGATTCAATGAGATGTCAGTAGGCCACAAGCTTTTCGTTTTTCTGCAGTTTGCAGTCACCGTGATGACTGTGCTGAGAGAATAGGGCCCAGAATGAAGTACTTGTGCTGCAAGGAAGTGTGGAGAAATTGTTCACTAGCTTAACCTCCAAGTGAAATTATTACATCTGTAATTTGAATTTTCAGTAGTACATGTTTCAGTTTTTCTAGCAGAGAAGGGATTTTTCCCATGTGTTTCAGAATGGAAAGAGTTTTGTACTCAGTTGTAATAGCAAAAGCAAGCTAGAGTGCTTCAGAGAGGCCTTAAAAAATAAGGTTTTACTGAATGAATTTCGCTCAGTTTTCCATGTTAAGTCTTGGAATTAGTGGACAGGAGCAGGATATCATGCTAGGAATTGTCCTCAAACCCAAGGAAGGGTTAAGTATGCTGATTATTTCAGCAAAGTCTCTCTTTTTTTTTAAAGTGCATACATCTAGAGTAAGCTGAAGTGCTGGTGTTCTTGAGCACTGTGATCTTGAGGATGCCAAGACATCCTTTGGCACAAGAGGACCTGGTTTGTCGCTTCAGGGTCTGAAGCCTGGCACCTGGAAGAGGGCACCTGTATCCATGTATCCAGATACTCTGCAATTGGAACACGACTGGCAGTCCCATAGCAGCTCTTTGTGTGTAAAAGTAGGGCGGGAACTGAACCTTAATGATGCCCACCATCAGAGAAAGGGAACTGCTGAGCTGTGCCGTGGTGAATTGTGACTCCCAGCTCCTGCCAGAGCTGGAAGAGAGCTCGACCTTCAGCAGCTGTCTGACTGCAGTTTTCCTGGAATGGTTAAAAATACTTAAAAGTGATGGTGTGATTGATGATATGTTAAAAACCATTAAAGGAAACAGGAAAAGCAGTCAATACTTGGTGCAGATCTATTGCTGGGTCATGAAGAGCTGCTCTGAGAGAGGGTGTAAAAAGCCCAGAACAATGTGTTTTAGAGCTTTTAGTAGCTGCCCCAGGATGTAACTGCAGAGAATCTGCAAGTCTGTCTTTGCTCTTTTCATGCCATCCCCTAATTCTGTCTGCTGTATAATGGCAGAGATGTTTTGGGGCACCAAATCAAGCTCTCAGGTTTGCCATTGCAATTCAGGAGGTTAAGCACTCTGTTTACTCCTGCTCTCCTGTGCCACTTGCACTGAGGCAAGAGGTTCTTTGTTTCTCTGCTAGCACTCCCTGTTTGTTCATCACTATGCAGAATGAAACTGTTCATCACTATGCAGAATGAAACTTAGAAGTTGCCTGAATATTAATTTTTCAGGCTTTCTGAGAACTGTGGAAAGTAAAGGTCGGAGAAAATATATTGGCTTCTACTAAGGCAGGATGATGAACACACTGAGCAGTGAACAGGCATGCCAGCCTGTAACACACCCCAAACTTGGGCCTGCTACCAGCACCTCTGGCCTCCTGCCAGGAGCCTGGCAGCAGCTTGTACAGAGCAGTTGCACATCTCTGAATGCAAGGATGTTGTGTCTGAAGGCTTAGAGATCCATAGATCTTGAGATGAGAGTCCTGCTCTGTGGCAAGAGGACTCCTACTAGAAAGGGAGGTGAACCATTAGTCCTTGGTAGGTCTGTTTTGTGTATAAGTGCAGTGTGCAAGGAAATACTCTGTGCTGGAGCCAGTAGGTTTATTTTAGAGATTGCTTGGAAAGAACTTGGATGTAACCATTTTTCAGTGTACAGCTGAAATCAAAACACTTTTCAATATTTGCCAATTCTTATTTTGAAATATCACCTCACTTGTTTAAATAGCTGGATGCTTTCAACTTTTACTCCAAACCCTGTATTTCAAAATTGAACTGAAATCTTGACTTTTGTCCAAAGTTTTGAATCAACTCAATTTACGCACGAATATGGAAGGTAAAAAAAAAACCCTTCTAAATTTTTTCACCTTTCTTATTGAAATATTATGCAGCTTGTCTATGAATCCAAATACAGTTCTGCCCTTTAGATAGCATTCATGGTTTTGTTTTATTTGTTTGGGTTTATATCCTTTTTTGCTTTCCATATGTAATTTTTTTCCAGGAAGAGGTTTATACAGTTTGAGCTTTCTTGAATAATGAGCATGCTGCCAAGCCTTGGCTCCTGCAAACTGCTACGTGCTGTTGCTCATTAGCATCAAATGCCACAGCCCATATCACTTTGCTCTGTTGCTCAGCGAGTGCATGCTGGCTGTTGTACTGGGTTTGTGTGGCAAGGGTTTGGTGGAGGGGCTGCAGGGGTGGCTTCTCTGAGAAGCTGCCAGAAGCTTCCCCAGTGTCCCATGGAGCCAGTGCAGCCAGCTCCAAGGTGGATCCACTCCTGGCCAGGGCTGAGCCCATCAGTGGTGGTGGTAGTGCTTCTGAAATAATTTAATTAAGAAGGCAAAAAGTGACCCCATGGGAATCCCTCTCTGGAGCAGACCCCTGGAATGATCTGTGGTGGTGCTGTGGAGAGAGGAGCCCACACTGGAGCAGGCTTGTTGGCAGGATCCTGCAGAAAGGGATCCGTGCTGGAGCTGCTGTTCCTGAAGGACTGCGCTCTGTGAAGGGACCACATTGGTGCAGTTCGTGAAGAGCTGCAGCCTGTGGGAAGGACTCACATTGGAGAAGTTCCTGGAGAACTGTCTCCCATTGGATGGACCCACACTGGAGCAGTGTGGATGTTTCATTACCCATCCCTGATTTCTTTGGCAATGAATTAAACTAACTTCCCCAAGCTGAGTCTGTTTTGGCAGTGTTGGTAACTGGCAAGTAATCTCTCCCTTTCCTTAGATCATCCCATAACCTTGTCATTATAGATTCTCTCACCTGTTCAGCTGAGAAGGGAAAAGACAGAGTGTCTTTGGTGGGCATCTGACATCTAGCCAGGGCTAACCCACCCTGGCTGTTAAAGCAGCAATTAATTGCTTTGATACCGAATGGGTTCTGTAATCATCTGACCTGTTATTTAAAATAATAATCAAAGTTCTCTAATGACTCTCATGATTTAATTCCTCCAGGAATCTTGCAACAGATGAGAAAATTTTGCCATGCAAGCTAACTTACATTAGCTGGAGAGTTGCTGGCAAAGAATGCTTTCTAAATACAGTCAGGAAAAAGATGTCTTAAGCAAGAGCAGTGTGGGTGAAGGGAAGACAGGGTTTGGTAGTGAACAGTGAGCAAGTCTGATTGCTTTCTGTTGCTCTAACACATTTTTTGCTGCAAATTGGACTAGAGTTTTTGGAGCAAAATTTTTACAGGATTTTACCTGGCAGTAAGTGCTGTATCAGTTAGGCTAGAGCAGTGTTGGATCTGGGTTAAGTTGTCAGAAATTTCTAAGTGTGTGCCTATCAATAGTAAGTAATTATGCATATGCTCAGAAGGAATGCTAGCCAAGGGAAAGAAGGCATGCAAATTTTTTTCCTCTCTAAATGTGGTGGAATCTGCAGTATCACAAAAGCATGCAGTAATCATCCACAGTTTAAAGCTTTGTAATAGTGACCTGTATATGTGCTGAATGCCTTTTTTGAATGATATGCCTGTTCCTTCATGTTTTCTAAAATCCTTAAATTGGGCACTTTTCCCTTAGTGGCATATGACAGCACTCCTGTCTCAAATGTTGCTTGTGCTGGGCTGATTTTGCTAATGCTGGTTCACAGGCAACACCAGGGAAAAGATTGTGGCCCCTTGCCTGCAGACAGAAGAGTGGTTAGGTGGGACAGGACTAGGAATCAGCCTGCTGCAGTGGTTGGACCACAAGAGAAGTGTTGCCTTCAGTCTTTGAATGGAAGAGCTAAAAGGAACTGAGGGAAAATCAAATAGCTGACAAGTAGTTAACACTGCATTTTTGACAATGCAAAATGACAAATCAAGGTTTCAACAGCCTTTTAGTGCTTAGATTTTGTTGTTCACTAGAGCAATTCTGAATCAAATAGAACTCAGATAAATGAATGCACCTAAGTGTGCTGACTTCCTTTTTGGTATTAATTATTTTTCAAAAAGCTGCAACACATGTGGCTTTTTTCATTAAGTTTGGTGGTTTTTTTTTTCCTTGCATTTTCACTTGATTATAGATAACATTTATTTGTGTGGTTGCTGAATTGGGAAGTTGTGTGGTCTTCCCCAACTGCTGAATGTCTACAAACCTTTACAGCACCAACTGAATACATGGATGTTTTGTGTTTCAAAAAAATAAAGAAAGAAGGGGATAAAACACAGACCGTGTTGTGCAGCTCAGAGGGTGACTCAAGGCCTGGAATGCTGAATTAGAACTGTTGGTGTAAGAATTGTGCAGCTTCAAAAAGAAACTGGCTTGAGCTTTCCAAAGCTACTGCCTGGTTAGAACTAATGTACCTCCCTGGTGTCTAGTTGTGTATTAGCAATTACAAGGAAAAAGCAGAGGCAAACCTTTAGCTCTCCTTCCACAGAGAAAAGTCCAGGGCTCCTTCCTTAGATCTCTCTGATCCTCTGCCACCTGTATTATGTCACACATAACTGGTTAAAAATCATGTGGCCTTTTTTTGCATTATGTTTTTGTAAGAGCCTTGAAAAACACTTAAATTGTAAAGCAGGAAAGATATATCAGTAGCAGAACACTGTAGGAGTTGGGCTTTTTGTTTGACTTGATGGATGGGAAAACATCAGCAGTTAACTTGGAAATGTTTGGTGTGCTGCTGTTTCTAAGACTGGAGGACTGTACTTCACTTTTGAAATAGAAAATGCACTTCACTGGCCTTGCTTTTGCTAACATCCATACAAAGAACAGAGCACAAAAAGCTTATGTCTAAATTACAAACCCTAAGCTTTGAGGGAGAGGTGAGCATGTATAGATGTGTCAGGGATGATAGTGGGTGATTTGAAAAGAAACTAAATTTCTCTACTTTTGTGACTTGGGAAAGTGTTCCCAAAGATTTGCACTTCAGCGGCCGATTCAGCTGAATGGGTTTTGTCAACATCTGCCTGAAATTCACTGCAGGATAAGGATGGGTGAAGTAAAAGCAAAACCCAGAAAACCCCAGCACTGCTGAAGTGATTCTGGAAACCCTTGGTGAGGCAGATGAATGAAAAAAAAGTTGCCTCTTGTCCTCTGGGCTGTGATGAGTTGACCCCCAATCCTCCTGTGGTCCGGAATGGGGAGTGTGTGGGCACAGGTGAGTTTATTTCTGGCATTTTACTCTGCAGGTACAATGGATTTACAATGTGCTGGTTGCCAGTAACTCAGCTCATAACTTGATCAATGTCAATAAATGACTTGCTTCTGATCATCAGCTCTTAGTGAGAGTAGAGATCTCAGTAGTGTCAATACTTGTGGGATGTGTGGATAGTGGGATGCAGGGGGCTAGGCTTTCAGGCAGATGGGTCAGGTTAAGGCAGTTGAATGGGGAAGAAGATGGGTGTACATGAAATACAGCAAAGGAGGTAAGATGAAGTCCTCCACTGGTCCATAAACCAGGTGCCCTGTCTCAGGAAAACAGAATCTTAATCAGCTACAGGTCCTCCCCTCTTTCAGACAGGAAATAAATATCCTAACAAGAGTCCCATTCATTCAGCTGTAATGCTGTTTGACTCTGGCTTTCCTTGCCATTGAAAACCAACTTCACCTTGTCCCAGGTGATGTGTGGTGACATCTTTATTGAGGATGTGGTATTCACTTGGGGTGTGTCTGGGGGCATCAACTGAATCCATGGTCTAGACTTGGTCCTGGATTTTGGAAGGATCTGAGTTCCACTAGGCATTTTTCAACAAATGTGATTCGCATTTTCACCTGTCTGACAAGAAAAACATTGTGAACATTTTCACCTGTCTGACAAGAAAAACATTGTGAGGTTTGCAACATCTTGTATTTTCAGAGGATTGGACTGTAAATAATGGGTTTTGGTTGGCATGGTAGTTGGTAGTCTCAAAGGCTGATATTGTGAACCCTGATTTACGTGGCTGTGCAGGTACAGCCATAGCTGACACTTGGTGTAATTAAGTTAATTAAATACCGTTGTGGGACTCATCTTAATTTCCTTTGCAAAGTAGGTTTGACTGTAGCTGATTCTTGCTTAGACAATGTTCCTTCCCCTTCTCTCTCTGTAATTTAATATCCAGCTACTTCACGATTCGATTGCATTGTTCTAACCCTTTACTCACTCAATACAGATAAATGCTGATGCTTCAGGGCCTTGCTTTCCCTCTGGGGCTTCTGTTGCAGGCACAGGTTTTACTCTGAGTCAGTAAAATAAGGTTGTGCTCCATGACCTAAAGAGAGAGGTTTGTCTAGCTGCCACAGACTGCATCAGGGTGTTCAGGACCTCGTGCAATACCTGCTGGCTCACACCTGACAAAATGAGGTAATAAGAGTCGTTTTCATTGTGCTCTAGATAATACAGGGTTGATGGCAAGTTTTCACTAAGTTAATTAAACTAACAGCCTACTCAGAGCCTTTCTCAGAGAGCTTTAAATGGTCCCAGTGGGATGGCTTATAAACTTTCTAAGTCTCCCTCTTGGCTTGATGTGTTTGGAAGCTGGTGTGTGTCTGTACAGTATTGTGTGCTAGATGCAGCATCCAGTAATCCAGGCTTTCCTCAAAGTTAAACATCCTGTGATTAAATACTGATGAAGATACTAAGTGTAACTTAAAAACCTCAGGTTTAGATTCTGTTTGAAGTTTTGCCATGTCTTGTGTCTCAGGAGGCTTGGATGGCATCCTGTAACCTGAATTATGAAGCAGTGGATAGATGCTGACCCACTTATACCACTTGCAGAGAATAAATATTTGCCATAATGCTTTACTTCAGGTCCTAATCAGAGAAGGTGGCCATGCAAACATGTATGATGAACTACTGTCAAATGTGCCTTCTCCCCCCCACCAACCTTTTTTTTTTTCTTGTTATTATTTTTTCCTTGCCTTCTGGATGAATTATTTCTTCATACCTTGCTGTTTGTTTTAGAGAGCAGGTTGCCTTGTACATGGGAGTTAAAAGCTGGGGTGACTGAAAGGCTGTATTTAATGTTAAAGCAGTGTTCTGTAACCCATTTCACTGCTCTATACCAACTAGCTATAAAAGACTAGCACGATGTTTGCATCACAGAATACTTGGATACTGAAAGAACCACAACCTGTTTGGCCTGTGGATTGTACTTGTTTAGTACAAATGAAGATCTTTGGACAAAGGAATTATATAAAGTAAAAGAACTGGGAAATAGGTGCTGCAGAAAAGGTTGTTACAGCTCTGAAAAACTTCCATATTAATATTGCTTGTTATGGCTCTGTGCAGATATTAAGCCAGGACCACAGCCCTAGGGCAGTAGGTACTTTTAAAAGCATATATTAAGGAAGTTTCATAGAACGACTTCTCATTTTAAAAGTCGGTTGAATCTTCAAAATAGGTAGCACAGATGTGGAAGAAGCAGAGACATTGTGCCTAAAATCCAGTATGCTGACATAAATCATGGTTGGCTCTCACACTTGGGACATGCTAGACTGAGCTGCAGGTTTTTGTGCTGGCAGCCCGAGCCCAGAGTTTCTCTATTCCATCACACAGCTCCAACTCTGTAGTCAGAGGTGACCAGGTGTAGTTAACTGCTATGTTAATGCTCTCTGGAATTGAGGTGTAATGAAGGGTTGGCTTTCTAATGTCTTTACTTTGGTAAATGTAAACTCTTGCCACACTCTCACCACTATTAGCCAGCTGTTTTGTAGCAGTGAAATGTGCCATAAAATATGTCATTTGATCTCTCATAAATTACATGTTTGAGATGAGAAATGTATTTGTTATCAAGTGATAGCTTTGTTGTAGAACAGTCAATTACAGGAACACAGATCAGTCTGGTGCCCTGTGCTTCAATAGATATTTTCACTCTCTGTGCCTCGGTAATATTTTTTATTTTGTCATTCATACCACTTAAACTATCAGTGCCACTGGTTATGTATACCTAAGAATTCTGATGCTTACTTATTGAGAAAAGGGAACAGAAATGCTTCTTAGATTAGTTTCCAGTGATGCACTAGCTGCATGAAAATAGGAGAGTGGATAAATTCCCTAAATTGTAGTCTCAAGTGAGGTTGTGCAGCTGTTCCAAAAGATGAGTTAACTGCTCACCCATGAGGATTTCCTTAGCTAAGAAGACAAATATAAGTTAAGTGAGGTATTTGATTTGCTTGACTTAAATTTATAGACATGGACTGTAAAAAGAGAAAATCAGCATATCCTGTAGCTGTGGTGATACTGGGTTAGTATCCAGCAAACAGCAAAGTGTCAAGATGCACTGTGTGGTTCAGAAAGCACATCCTCTGCTTCTGCCCTTGCAGAATGGAGCTTGGTGAAACCATGCTGAGAAATGTGAGAAGCTCAGTTGCTGTGTGTGCACTCTTTTGTCCCCTTCTTATTAAATAAATAGACCATGTATCTCCCTCTGCCATGGAACCTGTCATTGCAATCAATAGTTTTCAGGATGGCAGAGCTGAACAGGTGTAGCAGTTGCTGCTCCTCTGAAATTGCTGCAGTGCTGACTCAGATGTTTTCAGTGAGCTCTAAAGCAAATGCTTTTGACTAAAATATCCTTTTGTCTTGGATTCTTCCCTGCAGTTTATTATTGTGTCTGGAAGATGCCTCCCACTGTGAGTTGTGGACTTTCAGCTTAATGTCAGTACTCATTAAATTGTAGGAGCAAAAGAAATTTAACAGACTGGAGTTAAACCACAGTAGAAGGAAGAATTTGGTGCACAGTTCCAGGGAGTTTGCTTGCTTTTAATTGCTGCAGACAGCTTAGGTATGTAGGTATGTGTACTTCATAGCAATGCTTCATGGACGTGTGTTAAAATAATCTAAACCCTCTCACCTCCTGCCAGGTGGGGTTGTACATGTGGAGCAACTCAGTCTAATTGTTGCAGGCATGGAACAGATGGGGTTTTATTGTCTGGAGTTCTGGGAATGCCTATGAGAGCAATGTCAGCAAGATCCTTGCCCCAAACAGCACTTGCTGAGACACAGCCTGCTGCAGGAAGATTGGCTTGGAAGCTTTGCATAAGTCTCCAGCATCCATGGTTATGACGGCATGTATGGGAGAAAAGGAGAGAGGGTTTGTGTTCATTTTGGTCTCTGTATTGTGTGTAATTTACTTGCTGCCTTGTGCTTGAGCAGTTTCCAACATACCACATAGTAGAACACTGAGTCTTACCACCTTGGTTAAAACACTTTGTGGAAGTGATTGCTCCTATTTCCATTTCATAAAGGAGAAACTAAGATATATGAGAGGGAGAGGGAATTGCTGTGGCAAATCACAGAGAAACTGTTTACTTATTGATTCCTGTTCCTGAACAACAACTACTTCATCTCAGGCCTCCTTTTTGTAGTAAAGCAGCTTTGTGGAGTATGATGAAAGACAACTATGCCCTTTCCTGCTTGCCTATTCCTAGCCTTCATAACGGATGAAGCTTAGTGTGTGCTGGAGTGTTTGTCCATCTCAGATCGTGCCAGTTTTCCTTGCAGAGGGTGAGTGAACTGGCTGCCTTTGCCGTGCATTCAGTTTTACTCAGTGAAGGTTGAGATGCATTCCCTGCTGCCCAGTGTGCTCTGCTGGCATGAGCAGATGAGAAGATGAATGTCTGCAGTGAATATAAGGTCACCCTTGACTTCCTGTGAAGGGGTAAATACCAGCCAAGAGCTGCTGCTTTTCTGTTCCACTCTAGCGCAGTGTAGGAAGAAGTGAACTTGTGGTGCTGCTTTTATTGCACAAGAGATGTTTGGGAATCCACAAGAATTCTTTGTCAGGCTCTCTCTGCATGCTGGACCTGTGAAGTAGGTGCAAAGGCCAGGTTCATGCAGTGAATGATGGCTCAGCATTGCCATCTCTATAATAAGCTTTGCAGCCTTTCTGTTCTTTCCTTAGCCTACTTTCAGCACCTCCACAGTGCTTTACTTTGTTGCTCAGGATAAGAGGACAGTGTTGTCTTATGGGACGCTGGCAATGTAGCTGCTGTCAGGCAAGAGTGGGTATTAGACAGCTCATCTGCAATAACTTGATGGGGAGAGTCTGGAGGTCAGATAAAACGTGCTGAAGGAATGCTGCCTGCCTGAGCATAGTGATTTTGCTTTCCCTGCACATTGGACCCAGACCAGCTCATTGTGAGGTTAAGGAGGGTGAGGTGCCTTCCTTACCGTGGGGGGTCACCTGGGCTGGAAGATCCTGTTAATTGTGGGACCATTGCCTTTGTGTTGCTGGTGTGTTTCACTTCTCACACCTGATGTTACAACTACTAGTGGTGAATTAAACTCAGGAATTAATTAAACATTTTCTTTTCATACATGCCATATTAGTTTTCACAGGAGCCATTTCCAGTCAGCAGAATTTGTGTCTTCAGAAGTTCTTTTACTCTGGGCCTCTCTGCAAGGCAGCACTGCTTGTTTCTCTTTATCAAGGAGTAACTCTAGGCAGTTTTTAAAGACTATGAACCTAAGCTTTTAAATGTTATTGTCTGGAGAGCTACTGCAGCCACTGCAGAAGCAAGTCCTGTTGCAGTGAACACAGTGAGGGTAGGGGCATGCAGCTTACCTGGGGGGATTCCTTCTCTCACCATAGCACTAGGTGAGTGTCATGTCCCTCTTTGGGGAACAAAAAAACAGTAGGGCCCACATGGAGATTCTTCTGCTTCTCACCTTCCACCATATGTGTTTTTGAGGGAGAAAGGGCAAAAAAAGTCGCTTCAGGACTGTCCAATTTCTGCAGCCTCAAGAACAGCCAAAGTAGAAACTTTCCAGCAGTTGGAGCTTTCCAGTTTGTAGAGGACAGACTGCCCTGGGATCAGTTGCTGTTTCTCTGATCCTCTCTGTTCTGCAGTTTTTCACCTCTCTGTATCTTGATCCTATCTGCCCTTCTATCTCCTTTTCCCTATCTCTCTACTTCTTCCTTCAGTATTCTTTCTGTGTTTTTTCTATCCATGGTTTATCTCAAACTGAATTATTTTGTGACACTCAGGAAGGAGCAGCACTGTTACATATTCTGTTGCCAATGAGCTTTTCTGTGCTTTCCCTGTTTTCTTGCATTTGAGATCCTTAGCCCCTGGGACAGAGGCTTTCCACCACTCTGGATTGGTACAATACCTGTTACAGTGGGACCTGCTTTTAGTGTCTAATAACATGATTAATACAGCTAGTACAAATAAATTATTAATCTGCACTTTGAGGTTTCTAAATCAGGATGATTTTTCCTGCAATCATTCTCGTCTTCATGAAGAATTAAATGAATGCAATAAATGCAAACATACGTAAAGTCAAGTGTCCTAGGTTGTTCATCCTGAGAAATATGCAGGTTAATTCAATATGTGTCTCTACATGTTTCTGGCATCATGGTGTGTAGGTAGCTTGAAGAGCTGCATGAAGAAGTGATGTGAGATGTGTGTTTTTTGGAGATCACTAGTATGCCTTGTGTATTTACTAGGAGATCAGCATCTCTCCCCAGGAGATTGAGCAATAAAGAATGTAGAGATGGCTTGTGATCTGCCTGGCAGCACTAAGCATTAACCTCAAGACAAGACACTGGGAGCCAGTTTTTTAATTCCTGAGTCTTCTGCTTATTCAGCATCTTTCCTTTGTCCAGTGACAAGTCTCCTCTTGTCAGTTCACTGCTGAACTGTAGATCTGTCAGAGGAGGCAGTGTTGCTGAAGTGACATCTCTCAGTCCCTGGAGAATTGTGTCCCACAGGTGCTGTGAAATTTGTGTGACACATGGCAGCCAACCCCACCGAGGGACTTGGCAGTGTGGAAACATGTAAATGCAGGTACTGTGGAAGGCTGTGTGGGAACTGCAGCATTTTGTCTTGCAGTTGACACTTCACCATTTCCTTGCTTTACAAATGCGTTGAAGATGTTCACGCTTCATGAATACCAAACACAAGGGTTTTCTTTTTTTCCCCCCATGATCAATATGAAGATCTCAGTAGAACCCATAATCACAAATCTTTCCTAAGTGCTTTAACCGCTCCCTTCCCCCTCCTCAAAGCTACTGGCTGGT
Organism: Onychostruthus taczanowskii; assembly: GCF_017590055.1. Lineage (NCBI taxonomy): Eukaryota > Metazoa > Chordata > Aves > Passeriformes > Passeridae > Onychostruthus > Onychostruthus taczanowskii. The sequence goes on from NW_024502568.1 coordinate 6,142,060, forward strand.
ATGGCAGTAATTGAGGCAATCACAGTGTAAAAATAAATCATTGCAGAGGATTAGCTGTTACCTGCTGGTGTGGGATCTAATGGTGCAGAACCACTGGTTCTTTTGTCAATAACACTGTGTTTCAAAGTTCTGGTCTCCAATTTTCTCCAGGATCAAATTGAAGAGGCATCTCTGCCAAGTGAATTCCAGCTGTTAATCAGTGAATATCCCAGGAGGCCAGTTGCTAAAAACATGCCGCAGGGACAAGATATATTTTGAGAGATAGAAGAATAGCAGAGGTATATGAGAGTAGCTGATGCAGAAAGGTGCTTTTTGGCCTTCATAGCAATGGAATTCCTCATAGCAGATGAGAAGGAGCTGCAGCATGTGCAAAGCCTGGCCCTGGTGGGTGTGTTGGTCAGTAAGAACCTGGCTACACAGAGCCAGGATTGAATCCAAGCTCTTCATGCTTCTCTGCCCCAGGCTGCCTGTGGGTTCAGGACAATAGCTCTGCAGATGGTCAGGTTGGGGAGGAATTCTGCATAGTTAAAACAAATTAAACAGCTGAACTTCATCTAATCACTGAGGAGTTGTCCATTCACGTTTTGGGAAATGAGGAAGGAGACTTGAATTCTTTTCCTTCCTTAATGTCTGTTGATTCTCACTGCAGTGGCAGCTGGTTGCTGGTTTTGCTTTCACTGGGTGAATCCCAGCTGTGATTGCAGGTGCTGCTCCACTAGCTCAGATCCAAGTGGGGCCTTGTGAGCAGGCAGCCCATGTTGAAGTGCTTCACAGCAGTGGGTATAAATGAATGCTAAATCAGTTCCCTGGTAAATGTTGGAGCCATGTGAGTGCACTGAGCCCCTCTGAGCTGCCAAACCTTCTGTCAAGCCAGAAGTTAAGTTGTTGTAAGTCTGTGTTCCATTTTCTTTCCATAACTTGCAGTGTGTCCTGTAGGAGTATAAATATGACTCCAGCCAGGCGTGAAGCTTGCAGTTGAAAGCCAGAGTGTTGGAGAGGCTGGGTAATGGACAGTGTGATTGTGACTCTGGTCACACTGAAATGGGAAGAGTCTGGGCATGTCTCCACCTGTGTGTTTGTCCTCCTCCAGAGGGAAGGGCGTTATGGAAAGCCTGGTAGAGGCACTGCTGAATTTGTTTTCTGGATGTGTGTGTCAAGGTTGGTGAGAAGGCAGAAGTCCCCCTGTGCCAAGTGTGTATGGATGCCGTAGGAGCAGGAGTGCCTGGCCCTGTGTGCTGACTGGCAGCTGGTGTGTTGAGGTGTGGCTGGGAATGCTGCAGTGAAGGTAGCACAGCCAAGAGGGTGAGCGAGATGATTCTGTCCTGCTGCTCTGCCCAGACCCCACCTGGGATGCAGTGTGCAGCTCTGGTGTCCTCAGCACAGGAAGGACATGGACATGCTGGATGGAGCCAGTGCAGGGGAGGCCATGAAAGTGTTTAGAGGGATGAACCCTTCCATGAAGACATGCTGAGAGGACTGGAGAAGAGAAGGTTGTGGGTAGACTATTGCAGCTTTTCAGTATTTAAAGGGGAGTTATAAGAAAGCTGAAGAAAAACTTTTTAGCAGAGCTTGTTGCAACAGGATGAGGGATAATGGTTTTAACTAGGAGAGTTGATACAGATTATATATGATAAATAAGTTTTAAACAATGAGAGTAGTGAGGCATTTGAACTGGGTGGATGACCCCTCCCTGGAGACATTCAGGGCCGGGTTGGATGGAGCTCAGAGCCACCTTGTTGAAGATATGTCTGCTCATTTCAGGGGAGTTGTGCTAGATGAGCTTTAAAGGTCCCCCCACAAGTGAAACAATTATTTGAGTCTGTGAATTGCAGATTCTCTTTGGGCTGGAGGTTTTTTTGGGTTGTGTTTTTTTTTTTTTTTCCCCACTCCCTCTCTCCACATCTTCCACACTTTTTATCTGTGCATTTAAAGAAGTAAGGATGCTTCTAGGTAGGTTTTTATCCACTTGCTCTGACTGGCACCACTGAATATCACATACTCCTAGACTGGGACACAAGCTCTTAGCTGTGATGAGGTCTGGAGAAAGCAGCTGAAAGTCCTTGTGCAGGTAGAGGAGTGGGGAGGAGGGAACCCATTAGAGTACAACAGAGAGAACTGGAGTGAATCTTCATGCTGATGAGTACGAGAGTGGAAGCCCTGGCTGCTGCTGCAGTGTAATCTGGCTGAGCAAGTGTTCTCCAGGCACAGTCAGAACTCATCTGTGCCGAGCACTGACATGGCCTATTCCCATGATGAATATTTACCTCAGCAGTGGAGCTCATGAGTAATATCCCAACTGGAGCAGTTGCAAACTCTATCCCAGAGTATTTTCTGTCCTACCATTTATCTTCACAGCAGCACCTGACAAGCAGAAGGAAGGCTGAGGAAATGCTCCAGCTGCAGTTTGGTGGGGGTTTTTTCCCACAGTTGTTATTTTACTTTCAATTTTAGATTTCTTACATCTGCTTCTAGATCCACCTAGAAGGGAGAGGGAGTGGTGGAGATTGGTGCAGCTAGTGAGAGAAATGAGGCAGAAGAGTAGGAGTGACCAGTGTTTGCTGCTGTGTTTGGGACAGTGACTTGAGTTATCTCTAATGACCTACACTGGGGATGAGGACTGAAGTCATTATATATGAATTCAAAATGTAGTGATTGTAGTGATGGATGACTACGAGTCAGCCAAATACAACATTTTAAACAGAGTGATGGCCAGGTTTGCTGTCGCTCTGCTGGAGCACAGAGCAAATTGCAGCCTGTTCCCAGCAACTCCCCCTGCCAAAGCAGCAAGCACAGGCCAGTGTCTGCTGGGACAAATGCACCCATGTGTAGGACAGTGCCTGTGCTTGCAGCTTCCAGCAAGCTTGTGTCAGGATCTGCACTGGCCTCAGCAGGGAGTTGTGCCTTCAGCACTTTGTGGTGAGGGAGGAATTTCTTGCAGGGCTGGCTCCATGTGCACCTACTTCCCTACTACTTGTAGGAAATTTCTGTTGCATCTCTAAGCTGTTCTGAGACCTCTGAAAATTTCCCTCCTTTGTTTCAGAGCCATCATCAATCACTTCAACCCGAAGATAGAATCTTATGCTGCAGTGAATCACATATCACAGCTCTCCGAGGATCAGGTAAGCCAGGCATGCCATGGCCTTTTCTCAGGTTGACCTCTGGAATATGGGTGTTCAGGGGTACCTTGTGCTCCCTGGGACTGATGATGTGGCAGCAGTAGGAGGTGCATGTGGCAGTCTCATGTTCCTTGTTCAGATGCAAGTGAGAGAAAGAAAAGCAAGAATTGCTTTAGCCAATTTTACCACCACATACAGAGATTTTGGTCCCACAGATGTAGAAGGATGGGTACAAACAAGAAAAATATTCAGCATTGTCAGCGAGTGTATTTGGACACTGTAAGGATGCTGGCATTTAGAATGGGGCAGGAAGTTTTTGGCAGGAAACTTAGTTATCAGAGAACTGCTGAGTGTGATTTGATGTTTTTCTTTTGGTGATGTTGGGGACCTAGAGCTCTGACAGCAACTGGTAAAAATTTTCTAGGGTAATTGAATTCAGTTGAGTTAGATTTTAAAAAGCAGAGTTTTTTAATAAAGAGGGTGATTGTGTTAGGTTTCCCTTCCTTAATTTGGCCTGGTTTGCTATCTTCGTGTTCTGCTTCTATTGCATAAATTTGTAAACGTGGCTTTTTGAAAATAGGCTACTGTGAGTGGTCTCAAGAATGGAAGAGATGGCCTATTTCCCAAAATAAAATATCAGAATTATACATTAATCACTCTTAGAGAGATAAATGGCTCTGCAGGAGCATGTGGTGGACAAAATGCAGAGCTGCCAATGAGAGCTTGGGGAATCATCCCAGATACAGCTGCATCAACAACTCTGGACCTTCTGGAGAAGAAATTGTTTATGCAGTCCAGGACAGACTTCATTTAAGTCACCTTGGGTTGCCCCTTCCACTGGATGGGATCCCATACTTGTGCATGATAGAAGGTCCTGACTGTACCCTGCTCTGCAATTCATTTCTCTTTCTGTCCATGATATTTTTACTATTTCTTGAGTATACCCTTCCATTTTTTTCCACTAACCTTTTCATTTATTAACCTACTTGATCGGTAATATGTAACACCCCAAAGACTTAGGATGAATGCTTTACTGATGCAGTGGGGGAAAAAAAAGGTGGCCCCTACTGGTTTTTATTCTCTTGGTATAGTTGGATAGAAGAACACTGGTTTTAATTTACTCAGTTTTCCTTATTGTTCTGCCTCTGAGAGTCACTGTATCCATAGCTATGCTTTGTGATGGTTTGTGTTATCAATCCTCATTCATTGATGATACACTGATTACATCAACCCAAGCCTCTAAAAAAGAAAAGCATTTGATAGCCCAATTTAAAAGTGAAGGCTTGGATAGAGGGGAATTTTGCATAGTCTGAGTTAGTCTGAGAAAGGAAATGAGCTTTTCACTGTCAGCTCTGTGTAGTATTCATCCCCCAGCAGTTCAGGGAGGTCAGGTTAAATCCTTTCTTCCTTGTGTGTTATTCTTTAAATAAAATCCCTAGCAGCAGGCAGATAATGAAATCAGTGCTGATGCATGAAGCATTTTGAGGAAGATGATTAGGAAGTTGAAAGGCAGACAGATTTCTCTTTTTTCTTTTCTCCCTTCATGCTTTCTCTCAACATAGGGAGAATATAAAACAAAATAAAGCAATAATAGCCCCAGATGAAGTGCAGAGAAATAAGGGAGATGTCACTGTGGTGAGGGAGTGTGTGGTCCCAGGGTGTTTATTCAGACTCTGCAATTTACTGCACAAGGGAGGAGAGGGATGGAGACTTCCACTTTCAGTTGTGCCAGTGATCTCAGGTCTGTGTGTTTGGACTGTGGTTTCCCCTCTGTCAGTAGCTGTAAGTACATGAGACATACTGGTAGCTGGCCCAGATGAAGCCCAGGGTCTGGCTTTTGTGGGCGAACAGAATTTGCTGTTTTCATTGTGTGAGCTGTTCAGCATGTGTGTGGGAAGGGGAGGGATCAAGCTTGCCTTCTGGCTGCTGCAGTCTCTTTCCTTTTTTGTTTTTCTTTCCAGCTGTACCTTTGTTTTAACTCGTGTGTTCACTTAATTACCCATTTCTCTGCTCTCCTTAAATATTTTCTACACAGAATCCACCATCCTTTATAGCCCTGTCTTTTGAAGTGTTCCACACTGAAATATTTAATGCTGACATTTAGATTGTGTGTCCACACACAGATACTGCATTTGGGACTGGTCATTTTCTCCTTTGAGTTATTCTAGTAGTTTCAGAAGACTGGTATTTCTTTACTGGAAACATTTGTTTTTAGAATTTTAAGGGTCAAACTTACCTTTTAATTAAGATTTCCTTCTCAGACACCAGTCGTTCTCTAGATTCTCGTATGGCTGCTTACACTCCTCTGTGGTAACCTCCTACTGATCAGGCAGGTATGTCTTTGACACAGCTTTGTCTGAAGGGGAATTTCCAGCTGCTCTGCTTTGTTTCAAATTCACCTGAAGCTAAGTTCTGATGCCCTATTCATGTGTTAGATTATTTATTTATTTTTATATTTTAATATCCTTAAATGCAGCTAAGTAATCAGCTGAAAGAGATTTTGCTCTATCTTCTTCTTTTCCTAATCCTATTGAAGCCTTTATTACCTTGTTAATTACTAATGTCCATTTATTACTATTCTAAGTCTGTCATTTCAGGGCTTTCTCCTTCTTTATTTACAAGCATTAATTTAACAATATTACATGCTGGGGGGATTTGTAGGCTCTTGAAAATGATGGATGTGGGATTGTTTTAAGGATAGGCTGTTAATGCCACGGTATGTTCTCGGGCCTAGAGATTTCCAGGAACCATAGTCTGAATAGACAGGTTTCTGGTCTAGGCAAGTATATTTGTAAGACTTCATGGAACTGCTTTGCTGACTGTTGTGGGGTTTATCCAATGTTCTGATCAGAAATAGTGGAAAAAGCCCTTTTCCATCCCATGTTCTCTCCAGCAAAGAGTGGGAGATTCCTGGGGGCAAGCAAAAGATGAATTCTCTCAGTCTGTAAACACTATGGGATCCTCAGTGCCTTCTGCAAAGCATTTCCTTGCCAAGGCAAGCTCAGAATCCTTCCTAGTCATTAGCTGTTTTGACCTTGCTGTAGTTCCTCACCGTGAAGCAGGGAATGTCTTAGCTAGTTATTGGCATCTTTCCTCACTTGCTAATTTGTTAAATGTGACTTCAGTGTTAATTTGTTGTTTTGTGGTATTCTCTCTTAACACATTTGATTCCTCCCTGCACATCCTTTAAGGGACTGAAATACGTTGCACAGTCAAAAAGATGGGGTTGGCCACTAACTGCCAGTGTTAGCTCTTCCATGCAAGCGATTATTCCCAGGGCTTCAAAGAGGTTTTGGTACATTCTTGAGCCAAAGGGCAAAATAGCCTTTTATGAAATGAATTCACAGGCTTATCTGTACTTTCCAGATGATTGGACTGCCTTGTACTTAATATGTTGGAGGAAGTAGACTTTCTCAGTGTGCCATATCTGATCTGAGAAGCTCCCAAAATATTTTCTAGCATAAGCACATGTAGAGAACAGTCAAGGCAGTGAGGAAACAGCAGCACAAGAGTTGCTCCAGAAGAGCAAATACAGACAAACAGAAAGGATGAAAACACAGCATGAATGGTCTAAGTGGGGCCTCACATCTGCCCTTTTCTGGATGTGAAAGAGCAGCTGTTTGTAAGAAGGCAGCTCTCTGCCTGATAGCAATGTAGCACAGCTTCCAAGAAAGGCTAAAGTGAGAGGAACCCATTAGTTTGGGTTGAATCTTCTCTGAGTAGGAATGTGTTGTGGTGCTTTGCATGCCAATCAAGTCTTCTGCCAGTTAGAAAATTGCTCACTAAGGTCTTGTTTTCTCTTTGGCATTTTTTCTCTCCACTATTTCCTCTCTAAGGGTCTTAAAATTGAGATATGAGACACACAGGACTGATAATGCTTGTTAGTCAGGAACATCTCTGCGCTTTTTTTAAGTAGAAGCCCCTCTTTTTGCCCAGCCACAGTGGGGACATTATGTCATCTCAAAAACGGAGGTAAAGTTAATGTGAGAGACTGCTGTGAGCACCAGTTTCATGTCTGGTAATTGCAGATGAAAAGTGCTGGGAGCCAGAACAGATTGTGATGGAAAAACAGGACAACTCTATCACTTCTGAAATTGTGACGAATGTAATACTTGGGTTGTTTCACACTGTAGTACCTTTGCAACTCAGGTAGAATCATAGAATTGTTTCAGGTTGGACAAGACCTTTAAGATCATGTAATCCAACCACTAACCCAGCACTACCAGTATCTGCAGTCCAGTTTGGTCAGGCCACTGAGGTCATACCTCAGTTGCTGAATGCTCCTCCTTGCCACCCCAATCCAAATGGCCTTCTGTTACCTGGTGAGGCTCTCAGGGACTAACCTACTCAAGGAAGTTCCACGAGGGACTTGCAATAGAAAGACACAAAAGGGTGCAGTTGGTTTTAGGTGCCCTAAAGTGTTTTAATTCCGAGCCATTGATGTCAGGGTTTATTCAGTTTGTTCTGGTTTCCATAACTAGTAGCAAAGCCACTGGCAGATACCAAATGCTTTGTCTTTTTTTAGCGCTGCTGGCAGTGGTGTTAAAAGCCTCTTGTCAATGTCTGCGTTTGATATTTTTTAAATGCCGAGTACTGTCAGTGCTAGGTGCTACCACAGTAAATCCCCCTAATCTCTTACATTAATATAAAGTGTTCTGAGGACTTGAGAAATACTTTATAATGGCCTTGGCATAATGGTGCTTCACTTCTGAAATGCAGTGAGCTTTGGGGTAGAAGGTCTCCATCCTGCTAGTGTTGTGTTGCATGCAGTAGTGGGAATGTGAAACTCCAGCTAAGGAGGATCACGAAGGCAAGACCTTAATTTGAAGTCATCAGGTCTTTGCAAATGAGGCAGGGATGTTGGTTTTCATGGTCTCATTACAGACACCTACTCATGACTAATGGCTTGAAACAGATTTTATCGTTTAAATAGAGCAGAGCTGCACCAGGTGAAATTGGAAAGAATCTATATAAAAAGTCTTCTGGAATTGGCAAATTGCTGGTTTGCTTAGCTGATGGGTGTTTTCTCTGGTTTAGCTATTGTCCTCTTTTTTTGTTGTCATCGCTTTTGTTGTTTTTTGTTTTATCAGAGAAATATTTGCTATTTGCTAACATCTCAGACTGCTTTATGCAGTGTGCCAGACTGAATGGGTCTGAACAGGCTCCAAGGTCTCCTTGCAGCAAGGAGATTTGGAGCTGGAGGTGAGCTTTGGAGCAGTGACTTTGTGCTGTGTAGTGCCTTTTATTAACATGCAGAATGCAGTAAACTGTGCGTCAGTGGAGGAGGGGGGACAAATGTGCTAGGCCATTAGAGAGACAAAAGAAGGACTTGGATTTTTTAAAACAGCTGCTACTGGAGAGATGTACCCCTTTTCCAGTAAGAAATGGGAGAAACCCTTCCATTCCCTTCCTTCAGGCTCAACCCAAAGGTGCCCCAGCATCCTGCCTTTCTGTTGGTGGGTCTGTTAGCTGCTCTGGGCCTCAGAGGCAGCGTGACCCCAAAAAGCCTTGGCTGCTCCTGGAGCAGAGGAGCCTTTCCACCCTTCGTGCACTGCAGATGCTGAGGCATATCTTGCTTCCACCACTTTGGTGAGCTGCCCTCTTGGGCAGATAAGGGACTGCCTTGAGGTACAAACTAGTAACAAAATAAGTCCATTAAACTTCAAAGCAAGGCCTGCCTTCAGTTCTTACGGCTGTTTTCACATCCTCTCCTGGCTTTGCCGCTACAGCAGGGACCGATAAGGGCCAGAAGACTGCAGTGGTACAGGTGACCACTGAATGCTGGGGACTTAGCTTGGAAGAGCTGCCTTGGGGACATGCTACTCTTTGCTGCCTGCCACTGAACGCAGCTTATCTAGCTGGAGCTAAATAAGTTTCTGTGCTGGGGCTACTGAAGCTGCACTCAGTGGTGTGAGTTACGAGCCCAACCTGATTCACAGCTGGGAGTGTGCTGAGCACAATCCATAGGTTCAGCTTTGTAATGAACTCCCAGTCCACGTTGTGGAGACAGGTTAATGTTGCTCTAGTTCCAGTGCTTGTCCTGTTTACCGGTGAGTTTGTTTCACAAAACACTTCTCAGATTTGCTTTATATGTCCTTCTTTTGCTCATACTTGCTTTTTGTTGCTTCTGAGCCTAGAAAAGGGGCTGTGGGTTGCTGGAGGAAGGGGCTGCAGGGTGGGGTCCAAACTCCTTCCTGCTGTCACTGTCACTGTGCTGCTTTGAGCAAACCTTGAGCCCTGTGTCCTCCTGAGTGAGGGAAGCCAGAAAGGAGCCCTTGGGGAGCCAGGCAGCATTTGAAGTGCTGTGGGATCTGCCAGGGAAGGCTGCTGAGGAAGTGCAGAGCAGTGTATGGATTCCTGTCACTGTTAAGTGCCTGGATGGGGCAGGGAAAGCTCCACAGAGGATTGCAACAGAATGATCAAAACAGTCTGCATTTATAAAGATTAAATTACAACTCTGCACATCTGTGATTAAAGCAGAGGCTGTCAGTGTCTGGCTTGTGTGAATGCACAATTCAATTTGCATTTTGTAAAACTTCAGATTGAGAAGGTTCTTTAATCTCCTGTGAAACAGGAACAATAGGTGTTGGCTTTTGCCATAATGCCTATAGATACCGTGCAAACGTCTTTGGTTGTCCTCTGTAAATTGGATTTATAGCACTATGATTTGTTGCTCTAGTCCTGAGCTCCACCCTAAGCTTCCTTACACTCAGTCATCCCTCTGCTTGGGAGTCCTGAAAGCAGACAGACTACAGCCTGCTGTGCCAGCTACAGACAGCACTGTGGCTGCGAGCAGCCACTCCTGGAGTCACATCTTCTTCTGACAAAAGGGACTGACTGCAGTGACTGCCAGCCCTGCTCGTTCTGGAGCTTCTTTAGGTAAAACTCCCTCCTTTAGAAAGAGACTGCTACTCTTCCTTCTCTCTGGTAGTATCCTGCTGTTACAGATGATGTTTTTCTGCCTTCCTTTTCTGGATCCTCTAGCTGGAGCTGCAGCTGTTTCCCAAAAGTGACAAATTGGGTCATGGCTCTGATTTCAGAGTGGGAAACAAATGGAGCTTTGTGGTCTCCACCCCTCCCAGAGCAGGAGAGTAAATGCTGCTGAGCCAAAATGTGCCACATCTGAACAGAGCTCCACTCAGCTGTAAGATTAGTTTTTTTGGCTCTCTGACACTTGACATTTGGATGTTAGGGCAGTACATAGAAATTTATTGTCCACAGTAGGGACCTCAAAGACAAACCTTTTAATAGTGGAGAGGATGGCACCCCTGATGTGTGTCACTCTTCCTGTCTTCATGGGAGATCTGGGACAGGCATTGGGATTGCTCAGGGAACCAAGATGTGCCACTCAAAAGGCAGCAAGCTGGGGGAATGGATATCTGGAGGGATGGAAGCTGGAGAAGGTGGTTCATCAGCCAAATGCCAGCGGCTATAAATCAATTCCACTGCCTTAGTCAGAGGGCCCCAGGATTCCCCCGTGGCTCAGTTAAGGCACGGATAAGCTCCTGGGGAGCTAAGTATTGCTGGCAGCACATGCTGTTTGAGCAGCAGCATCTGCCTCATAGCTGGCAGGGGTGTAGGCCTGCAGAAGGATTAATTCAGAGCCCTGTTTGCTTTCACCTGAGCACCTGTTTGGAGGAGTTCCTCTTTCACATTTTCTGATCTGTGGATTTGTGTTCTCCACCAATAACTGCTTCACAGCAAGAATTTCTTAGAGGAAAAATGTATTCTGGTCTCCCAGAGAAGGAGCTGGTAAATTGTTGTGGAGCATTGTCTGACAGTACATGCTATGAGCTGATGTGACCCAGCAAGCATCACTAGCATCAGTGTTAACTGGTGTGTCACAGTTGTATCAATGTTAGTTTAAGCTAGAAAGCTTTTCTCTTCTGTGAAAACAGGTCTTAGGATGACCTCTGGGAGTAAGATGGGTAAGTATGGAAAATCTACTGTTACAATCCCAACAATTGGAGAAGGCAGTAATGTGCAGACTGTCACCTAATAACATTGTTTCCAGTGACTCCTGCCATATGCCTTAGTCTCATACCTGGAAACTTTGCCACTAAGTGTCACTGTGTGCAGAATCCCACTAATGAACTGTCCTGCTGAAGGCTTATTTGTGCACAAACCCTATCATGGTTTCCCAAGTGTATTTTCCTCAGCAGCTGTAATTTGGCAGACTGCATTTGTTTTTGAGTTGGATGTAAAAACACACAGAGAATGCTCTGTGGCTTCCTGACTACCCAGAAAATGCTGGTTTTGGGTCCTATGTGAAAGCTGTAGAACTTCTTAAGAGTCCTTCTGCTACTTGTGATGGCATGAATGAGCTTCTGTCTCTGAGACAGTGGCAGCTGCTTGCAGGGACTGACAAGGCATCATTATAGCAGTGAGATTGTGTCAGGGAGCTGATATGAGGTGGCTAGCTAACTCTTCTTGGGGTGCTTTTGCTTTAGGAAGGTCTGCAATACCTTTTTTTGGAGCAAACTGAGCTGCCCTGGAGCCCCATGAGCATATTTAACACAATGGAAAGCTGGAAGTAACAGTACTGTGGGAATACTGTGAGAATCTGGCACTGCTATCAGCTCCCCTCTGGTTATATTTCTTCAGCATATTGTAAACCAAACTATTGCTCTTCCTGCAAGTAAGGCACCACTCTTTTCACTTAGGTAGTGTGTTGTACTTTGCAGCCTTCTCCTAGTTCAGTGGCAAATAATGCTCCAAACTCAGGACGAGTCAATCCATATGTGAATCTGAAAGTCACACAGAGCCCTGAGATGTCTCTCATTCTGCCAGCAGTTCTCTTTCCAAGTGTTTAAAGGGAGAGTGTGCTTAGCTGGCTGATTAATGACTGAATCTCCTTTTCCAGTTCTCTTCTGCACTAGAAATAAATATACCCCTGCCCAAACCTAGGTACCAGCCTCTGCTCAGCTGTGTTATGGTGGTGGTTTGCTGAAGTCAGGCACCTGCCCAGCTTGCAGGAAACATTAGCTATCTCTATCACCACCAAGTTTATCTGTCATTTTATAAACAGCTTACAACACAGATCATGGTTCTAGATGGAGCTTTATGTGACTGTATCTGCAGGTGGTTTTGTCTCTTCATTTCTTAAAAAATGTAGCTGTGAACTGCAGTGTAGAGTTCTTAAGGCTGTGTTTTGTTTGCAGTAAGTGCTCTTTTTGTTGAACACCTTGAAACACTAGAACAAGAACAATCTTTCCACTGATGAAAACAGAAATGTGTATTTGTGAGGGAGCCGAGGTAGGCATGCTGGAACTCAGACTTTGATTGTCTGCTCTCATTTTTTGCATCTGGGCTGCTTTGCTGGGAATTTTCTACCCTGTGCTCCTGAAAACTAGTGACTTGATGGAAGCATCTCACTACAGAGTCTTAGTTCTCACCTCAGCTGTAAAGATGTGCTTTTCTATTTTAAGGGATGGACCTATTTAATTACAGTACCACCTACAAGTCACTTTATAGGCATAGGAAGAAAACTTAGGTCTGTTGCTGGGCTAAACTCCCCTTCTCAGAAGAATAAAAAGAAATCTGCTGTAATACTTCATCTCAGCCTCTTTGCAGATACCTGAGCGTGACACACTTTTTGCAGAGTAGAATATTAACATGATCTGAACCTTAATTTCTCTGGTTGATGACAGCTCTCCACATCATGCAGATTTTGCTGAGCTTTCCACCCTCAGTAGTGCCCAGAGGGATAATATTCCTGGACTCCTTGAGGCCTAAAGTGCTTCTGTTGCTATTTAGTGTGTTGATGCATCAGAACTAGGAATAAGTGGTATTGGGGCTGGGCAGTTCATGTCATACCAAATGTTTTAGCATGGAGAAATTGGTCACTGACCGCTCCTGTCCTCATTGCTCAGGAAGTTAGTTGTTAATGTGTGGTCTTGTTAGCTTAAGGCATAGCCTGGTCCCTCATTGTCACCCAGAAACCCTTCAGTTGAGTGAGGCATGATTTGAAGGTTCAGGTAGCTGTTCTGTTGTGAGATGAGGATTGAAGCTGCCATGGCTTTCATACCTGAGATAATAACTCAGCATGACTTCAGCTAGGTATGTCATGGAGACCTTTTTATGTGACTGGTTTGGAAAAGGTGAGGTTAAGATGCTTGAAGGAAACTGGCCAGTTGGCTTGATCCCGGTCTTTGTTTTAGGAAAGAATGATGCAAAAATATGTGAAGTTAAATCTGGGGAATAAGTGGTTTTTATTTTTATGGAATAACCTGTAGAAACCTGGGGAATGGAGGGTGAGAATCACCTGCTTGCACTCTCCCCGAGCCCCTTACTTTGCAGTTCTTAACAGCATTGTTATTGAAAAGATTAATCCAGACTCTGGGCTGTCAGCCCTCTGCAGTCACCTTACACAGTGGTACCTGGATGTTTACAGACTGCTGCACGTTCTTCTGTCCTGCCACTTGTGACTGAGTCAAGAACAGATGCTGGAGAAATAGCCACAAAATGTTGAAGACAGCTGTCCTCTGTCACTTTGTCTTGGGAAAGGCGATGGGATCGTTCTGATGCTCAGTGTCCCTCCCTGCCAGAGGCTCTGATGAGCCTGCTGGATAAGGGCAAGTGGCATTCCAGATCTCAGGCTTCGTGTGTTCTTTGTAGCTCCTACTGTATGTTCCCTTCTCTCTGGGTACTGAATTGTTGTTCTGGCACAGTATTTGACTGGGGTTTTTTCCCTGCCCTGGTTTTTTCTGTGGGTGGCTGAGTGCTGTCACACTGCTGACAGTGCACGCATTTGAGAGGATTCCTTTGCATGTGCCTTTCTGGCATTTTATGATTCGATCTCTTTCAACATGTGATAACAGAATAGAAAGTAGGTCACTTTATTTCTTTTTTGCTTTTCTCGGTTCTGCAGTTCTTGTGATGTTTGGATTCTTTCTGGTAGCAGTTTTGGAGACTTGTGACTGGGAGAGTTCAGTTGGTTCCTAAAGCCTTGGTAGTCATCTTAGGGTTGGGCCTTAACAGGACACTAGGGATATCTTTTTTTGTAGCCGTTGTGTGCCTTGGGTAGCCTGTTAATTAGTGCCTTTCACATATTTTAGAGAGTTGAGAAGGAAAAATGATGATTCCTAATCACAACCATCCTAATGCACAACCATCATTTGCTGCTATGCTGCATCCTGTGGCTGCTGCCAGCCCTGCCCTGCTGGCCTCTCTGAGTTGATTGTAGATGGCAGTTGTTGTCTAGAAGCAGTAAACAAAGTGAACAGCTCTACTTATTGCAGTTGGTGAAAATACACCGTGTAAAAGCTCTAGGCACAGTCACAAGTTGGGCCTTAAAAAGGCATATGGAAGAAATTCAGTCTTTGCTGAGTCAGGCCAGTTCAGGTTCCAAGAAACCCCAGACCTTTAAAGTACCTGAATTTTTCAACCTGCAGACTTCTGTGTTGTATTTATAAAGTCTAAGATGTAGAAGTGTTGGGGTTAAATTATAGCACTATTTCTCTGAAGCTCCCTTTAGCAAATGATACTTAGAACTGTAAGATCAGAGTCTCTACAGGGTAATTAAAAATGTGACCCCCTTTAGCTTCTGCCACTGGCTTTCTTAGCAAGGTAAGTATAGTACCAATTTGTTCTGTGTTAGCTGAGGGTGAGCATGGATCCCTCTGCTTTATCCTTAAAGGTGTGTTACTATGTGATCAAATGCAGACAAACATTTTGTAGAGCTTCTTTGAAATGTGAGACTGAGTTGAAGACACAGAGAGACCTGGTCCCAAGCTTCCATCCAAACCTTCTAGTGGTGTTGAATTCCTGAGGGGACTGCTCAGCTGTTATGTTTGGTTATTCAGGAAAAGAACTTGAACTTGTGTATTAGTATAAGGTGCAGTTTCTTAAGAAATTTGCTAAGCAAGCATGAAATCCTCTTTACATATAGCCAAAAATTTGGATCTGAGAATAATATCAAGAGGGCAATGCAGCAGCATTTTGGGAAGAGCAGGGTTTGAGTCCCATTTAAACAAAAATAGTTGTGCAAATAAAACTACCAGCTGATGCAGTACAAATTAAAGGTTTTAAAATCTGGAGAAAAAGCTGCTGAGTTATTAATCCCTGAACTGAAGCCCTCAGGTCCTTTTGGTGAGTGATTTCAGCTTGTCATCTAATCCCTTTGACTCACAGAAAAAACAGACCCAGAGTTGTTCTCTGTGGTGTAGGTAGAGGAAATTAAACCAGTGAACTAAATAAATAAATTGATTAATTGGCAACAATAAGGAGTTGTGTATGCACTGTATCTAATTGCTTTCTTTATGTTGTCTTCTTCAAACTCCTGGGAAGACATGGGTTTATGGGATGCTCATGCAAAAATATGCTAAAAAACCCCACTTCACCAAGGCTTTGAACCTTCATCTTCAGAGATCACTTGTGAGTAATCTTAGGTTGCCTTGGACAGTCTCTAATGGGGACGTTGCTCAGCCAGGTTGAATTTATGCAGTGGAAATTCAGGCTGAAATTGAATACACCTCAGGATCACAGGGTAAATCAAATCTCATTTCCTTGCTTACAGGCGATGTGGGCTGTGTGGACTTTGTTTCTCCTTCTCCTCCTCTTCTTCCTTCTCAGTAATTTTTGTTCTACCAGATCAGAGCTACCTTTTTCTCATATGAAATACTGAGGAAGTGGCTTCCCTGAGCCTTATTCAAAAACCCATCAGAGCTAATACTTTTCAAAATGTTTGATGTCCAAGAGGCACTTGGGAGCATTAAATCCTCACACAGGGATTTTTAGGCTGTAGAACAGTGGTGTCCTCCAAGCACTGCAGAAATTACAGTGGAGATGATATTTCCATCACAGATCCTGCAGGTACTGATCCATGGAATATGGCAAAAGAGAAATATATAGAGAAAGCAGACGCACTGGTGATCAGCTTCATATCCCCAGGACAGTGGCATTGTCTTTACCTAAGTCTTCAGTATATCCCACCTCTATAGCCAGCAGGTTCTGTTTAGAGCTGTGACACCAGTGGGTGCATGCTCTTGATTCAGAGGGCAGGCATTGTGGACAAGTAGTTCTCCAGCTTGCTGCTCAACTTGCTGATCAGCTCAGCTTGAGGAGTCAGCAGCTAAAGGTGCTTTGGAAAGGAAGCATAGGTCGTGTCCTTTTGTTCTCCTCATCCTTTGGAGAGAACAGGTGCCAGCACAAGTCACCTTTTCCTTGATTGTCAGTGGTGGGTACACAGCCAACACTGTAATTTTATCTGGCCCGTCAGCAATAAACCTCACCTTTGTGTCATGTCCTTCCTGCCCATCCAGCATCTGAATATCTGTGGAGATAAAAGCTCACTGTCATAGAGGTAAGATGCCTCTTTTCAGTCTTTCTCAGCTACTCATTTGAAGAGATTTGTCTCCTATAGTGTTGGGGGTTGTTGCTGGGAACATATGAATCATGAGAGTGCTGGTGCTGAAGGGGTGGTAGGTCTGATATTTTAAGGACATAAGTGGAAGAAATGTTTATGGGATAAACATTATGTTCCAAGGCATACAAGGCCTTTTTGTTCTCCAAGTATGTTTTGATTGCAAGATGCCATTTAACCATGCTAGGACTTCTTCTTCAGAGGCATAGCTATTATCTTGGGTTCTGATAGTTTCTATCACGTATAAGGAGAAAGGACTAGAAACAAATGAGTGTCAGCAACCTTTGGTGCCTCTGTGTTTACTCCAGAGACTGCACATGGATGTCTTTCTCTGAGAAGGACAGCAATAAGCAGCAGACAGTTTAATTTCTCAGAAACAACTGAGCTGTTTTCTGTGTGTGGTCCATCCATGCCCAAGTCTCTGCTCCCACTCAGCTTCACCTTGCTGGCTGTCTGCTGGCCAGCTTTCCAGCACAACTCCATTTCAGTCAAAAAGTGTCTGAGTCTACAGCATTCAGCATCCTATCAGCCCTGCCCTTGCTAGTGATTGTCTTGGATAGTAGCCTCTGCATTTCCATTTGTCCCAATAGCTGTTTAAATATTCCTTTTAAATTAACTTAGCAGTCAAGTTTAAGCAGTTCTGGTTTTGCGGGCAGAAAACGTTTTCTGTGTTGGCTATGGATTCTTCCAAGCATTAATGGTCTCGTTCTGTTTCAGTTCTGGTCATTGCCCAGATGGAGTTGCAGAAGAATGACACATTCCAACAGCACAAAAGGGAATCATTCCATAAATTAAAATGTTAACAAGCTTCACTCCTTCAGCATATCAGAAATTATTTGGTTTCCTTATTTTTGTCCTCACCACAGACTTTGTGCATTCCTTTTCGTCCGCTGTGCAATGCAGATTAGTCTGAGATCCCAAGGAGTGCCTGGGGTTTGTGAGGAGTCACTTAGTTGGAACAGATTTGATTTGATTCAGTTGTCTTGGTAGGAATTCCATAACTGCTGTAATTCTTAGAAACCTGACTTGCACAGCTGCATTCTCAGTACTTTAGTCATCTCTGCTCCCCCTTTACCTTCTCAGTCCCTCCTAATGTCAGTAGTGCCTGGTCCCCAACATCCTTGGTACTTGTGTTTAGAACAGAGGGAGCTGACTTGCACAGTAGAATGTCTTATTGCTGCAGTGAATGCCTTTGAAGGAAGAACTCCAGACTCTGGATTGCAGGCTAGGTGACCTGCACTCAGATTGACTTATACCACTTTTGGGACTGCTGCCTTAAAGCAGACATTTTGCAGCTGAAGTTTTCTTTTCACTACAGGATTTTCTGTAGGATAAGGATCATCCAGCAGCTTATAGCTGTCTGTTCCAACTCCAGATTTGTAAAAGCCTTAAGAGCTAGAACTTTTATGTGGGTTGAGTCACACAAATTTCCTAGCACTGCCCACCTTTTCTTATTAGCTTGCTACCTTAGCATACTGCTACTACAGTCTTTCCAGCTATTTGTAGCTAACCAGTTGAGTACAGATCTGGTATTTCTTTTGGGCTCTATCTTTAGAAGGCATTTTTGCAGACTGAGTTTGTAAGTCTCTCAGAATTGTTAAACTGTAGTTTTACATATTGTTATGCAAGAAAGGATTCCTGGAGTCACTGTGATAAGCCTGGAAATGTTGGCTCAAGACAACAGTAGTCATAAAGACAAATAGAGAGTTAGAAATTATTAGAGAGAACACAAAAATAAAGGAGAAAAACTGTGTTGTTGTCACTGTGTAAGTCTGTGATAACTCGTGTTTTAAATCTTGTGTATTGATTGCAGTGCCCTTAGTTCATCAAACATATTGAAGAACTGGAAAGTAGTGCAAATAATCAAACAGCTGCTTGCTCAGTGGGTTTCTTAACTATCCAGAGTCTTGCTTGTATTCAAAAATTTTTACTTTCCCTGAGAACAGACTTCAGTTCATTTTCCACATGTAGTCAGGCAGGTGAGCTTATTGTTTCCTCTTTCTTGGCTTCATTGCATCTCCTCAGGCCACTGAATGACTGCCTTTTATCACTTCCACTAACTGCTGAAATGTAAATAGGAACTAGGGAACTGATCTTCCTAATGTCTGCCCCTGCAAACGTATGCCTTCCTTCTCCAGTCCTAGCTGGTTTTCTCCAGCATGTCCTATATTGATTTGACTTACTTTAAATACAAGCATCCACTTGGTTTGTGGCCAGTTTTTTTGGCATATTGGTATTTAGTTTTGCTGCTTCCTTTAATTAAATATATTCATGCTGTGCAAACTAAGTTTAAAAAGATTTCTGATCGTTAAAAAAAAAAAAAGTCATGAGCTAGATTAGCATCCCCTTTTTCTCAGCAAGCATCAGACCTAGGACTGTACATTCATAAAGGCCATTGGCTTGCTAGTTACTGTAAAAGATCAAAAAGAAAATAAAAATGCATGCCAAGCTCCCTAGCTTTCTGGAGTGTCTATGTTCTCCTTTCACCTGTCTTGATCTTCAAGTCAGAGTCCTGGTGAGTTTTGATTTGGTTTTATCTCTATGTTAGCCTGCAATCATTATATCCCAAAGAAGTCTGTGGTGGCTGTGTGAGGGGCACAAGCTCTCTTGGATCCTCTGCTGATTTCTGTGAACCTGACCAGGTGTAGTTGTTCCAAAAGCCTCATGTGACTGCAGGTGTTTGATTAGACCATAACCAGAATAAGCCTCCCCACTGTTTTTGTCTTGGGCACAATTAGGTTTTGGTTTCTCAAACTGGAGCAGTGCACTTCTGTCTGGGTTTGATTGAACAGAAAGGGGTTTGTTGCATATCCTGCCTTAATCTGTTCTCTAGACAACCTTGTTCCTGAGCTAACAGTCTTCTGGGCAAATTTGAATTTCTTTGCTGGGAATGAATTTCCTCTGGTGTACATCAGGTATGCTGTTGTCATTTCATCAAGGCAATCTGGGCTGAAAGCTGTGTATTTGAATTCCAGCATTTGCCAGGATGCTTTCTGGCTACTAGTCCTGGAAAGATTTTATTTCAAATTTTTCTTAAAATCTTCAGCTACCATTTTTAAGATTCTTCTATCTGCCTTTGATTTCTGTAATAACTTTGCACATCTTGGCTTCTCAGTTCAGCTGGAGCAGCAGTTCCCAACTTAAAACTCTTTTATCTTGTTTTGGGGACCAAGGTTACTGCCCTTGCTTTGGTCAGTTAAATGCTGCTGAAGAGCTGCTGCTGATATTTTTTCCCTCGGTGTTCAGGAGGACAAGGTCTTCTGTAAATAGAGAATTGCACCAAAGGTTGCACACAAATCACAGCATTCATTTGCTGAATGCTGGTTAGCCACTTAGGCTGAACGGGTAACATGAATGATAACAGTGAGCATAAGGATGCTCTTGTCCTCTTGTGTGATGTTTTGGTGACAGCAGTTGATTTACTGCTCTGTGAGAATGCAGCTGGTAGATAAAAAGCTTCTCCTGGAATAGCCCATCACATTTCAGCACTTAAGTTAATTGTAAGCACAAAGGGGAAATAAAAAAATTAACGGTCCAGTCCATTGCTATCTGCAGTGCATTTCGAGCCTTGGCAGAATTGCAAGTGCTCTTATGTACCTAGCAGTGAGAAATGTTTTCATAAATGCCACCAGCTGGAGATAAGGGTTCACAACTCCAAAATGGGCTGTAACTCCAAAATAGCAAATCTATCTATCTCAGGGTTTTATGCTCCTGCCATCATCCTGGCCTTTCTTAACGCTGCCTGCCTTCTCAACAAAATTTCTAAAAACAGGCGAGCTTAGTGGGCCTCATTTGGTTTCTGGAGTATCTCCCCTTCCAGATCTAAATGTCTGCTCTGAAGACTGCTTATTTTATTAACTGATAATTTTTAAGATAATTTGTTTCAGGATCTTTGACTTCTTTTTCTCTGCCTGGGTTTTGGAAGTGCCAGGGTTACACAGTACATGGATGTTTGTTCCCTTGGCAGAAGCCCACCGAACCTTTTCCTTCCTTGAATGGCACAGAGTTGCCTCCTTTCTTTTCCCTGGAGAGCCTGTCCCTTCAGTCTGGGAAAGAGCACCCAGTGTCCCACCAAGAATACCAGGTTCTTCGTGGCAAGTGGCATATGCAGATTAGTGTAAACCCACTGACCAGCTTTGAAACTGGAAAAGGTGGATTGGGCTTGAGAAAAAGCAGTGTAACTACATCCAATTTTGCTCCATGTGCTCCAGACCTGAATGGGTTGAGCAAAGTGCATTTAACACATGTGGGAGTTGTCATGTGTACGTATAGATGTGAGTTCTTGAAATTACTCTGCAGCAAAAGCATTCCTGGCATGGGCTTTCTGGTAAGGTGGGCAGGCTTTCACCTGCCTGACAGCTGGAGCTCAGAAGGTGTTTATTGTAGCACAGCAATGCCTAGTCCTAGTGATGGCTGCAGGAATGTCCAGGGTTATCCCCACATTAATCTGTTCTGCTTGTCTATACCTCTTAGAAATTAAGTGCCCTGCAAGCTGTGCACATAGAGACCATATGTCTCCTTCTTACTTGCCTTTGTCCTTGTTTGCAGCCTTACTGCTTCTTCAAGTAGCTGTTGGTTGTTGGGAATGCCTGTCCCGTGGGAGCTTGGAATGGGCACTGTTTTATACATTTACAGTTGTTTCTTGGCGGAGCTGGGTAACAATTTTGGCTTTGAGATGTTTCTGAAAGCTGAGTGATTTCCAGATTGGTTGGATCAGTGTGTTTTTTACCACCATTAAATAAAGTTGAACACGTAAGGCTTCTAATGGATTGTGGGTTTAAAACATTTCTGAAGCAGATAACTCTTGTCCTAAAATAGGATGCCAATTCTGCTAGCAGAGTTCAGAGAACAACAGTAATTTTCTGAGTGAGCTTATAAATTATTTATCTTTAAAAGAGGCACCTGTGGGCAGAAGAGAAAAACTGTAACCAAACCCTCAGCCTCCATGGATGGAAAGTGTTGCCTTTGTAGGCTTGTTCCTTTAAAGATCACAGATCCCTGTGAGATCATTGAACAAACAGCTGAGCTACTATATATCATCTGAGCCTGACAGACTGGCTCTATGCTGAGGTGAGAAAAGGGGGTGTGAAATGTCCCTCCTTGATGTTGCTAAGTAAAATAATAATCATGATAATCTTTTAAGTACGATCAAAACCTTTTCCTTGTGTAGAGAAGTGATGAGGCCTGGATTTTGATACCACTCAAGTGCAGATGTATAAAAGCACTCCTCAGGAAGGATTTGGGACACAGAAAGTTAGAGTTGTGTTTGGCTGGGCACAGAGCCGTTCACTGAAAACAGCAGGACTGTGAGAAGTGACTGGCAGGGACAAAGGACCAACTAGTGGGCAGAGACAGTTCACTTCCAAACTCCAGGAAGCAGTGTCCTGGCTAATGCTCAGTGGGCTGAGCAGAGGGAGATTGACACGTTTTAGTCTGTGCTTGCCAGAGTAAACCTGGTGGGAGCTGTGTGCAGGGGTCCCTGCACCAACCCTAGCAGTGGAGAGCAGGCTGAGGCTCCTCCTCTCCCTGTTTCCTGGCTCACTCATCTTTGCTATGTGCTGCTCAACTTTGTCCATGTGTCCAGCTCCAGACACTGATCAAGACTCCCATGAGTTCCATCAGCTTTGGATTCTCCACAGCAGGACTGGAGCATGTAGTCATGTCTTCTTGTTACCCTGGAGCTCATGGGCAGCTGCACCCACCTCTTACAGCATTACTGCTCAGCATTGTTGGTGCATCCCACCTCAGTGGCATCCTGTTTCATACCTCAGAGGAGAAATTTGCCCTTGTTTGCTTTTACTTAATCTTTTTGTCTGGCTGAACTTTTTACTATTGGAAAAATATCATTTTCAGCAATTTTTCCTGTACTCAGGGCAGAAAAGATGATGCCTTCTGCTCTGGGAATGACAGATGTGTGAGCTGGTGGGGGCTGCCTTACAGGCTCATGCTCTCAGCCCACAGCTCAAGAGGGCCATGGGTCCTTCACTGCCTGTAGTACAAGCTGCAGCTGCTGGATGCAGCAGATCTGGGACACCAAAGCAGGATTGGCAGTGTGCTGTGAGTCTTACACATATGTGGCATGGTTAGCCTTGAATCTGCAGCCCACATCTTTGTCTTTCCCATCAGACCCACTCCTCTGGATCCATAGATATGTGCTGTACACGCAGCATGTCTTGGGAATCTGAGTTGTGAAACTATCATAGCAACATCCTCCTCCTCCTCCTCGACTTAGCATTCATGAGCATGGAAATAATAGTCATGGCTTGATCAGTGTGGGGGTGAGGAGTGGTGCTAAAGCATCAGCACTGCATTTAGCTCCAGGATAGCTGCAAAGCTAAGGTAGTGTTGGGTCAGACAAAATCTCTGTGCTGCTGCTAGTCCTGGATGGTGCTTTCCGGGAAGCCAGTGTGAATGGCAGCTGCTTCCAGCATGTGTGTGTGGCATTGGCAGCCTTAGTGGAGCCTCTCTCTGAACTTGGCTCCTGCAGACACAGAAAGAGGAAAGGGAGAAGGAGATGAGTGCAGCTGGGGTTTGGGCAGAGTCTGTTGGGAAATGTGGCAGCTGTGTGTGTGTTTTTATTTAACTTCTAATTATTTAGTTATGTTCTTTGTCTGTGGTGCTTCTGGGGATTAATTTCAACAAAGACTCCAGCCTGCATCAGCAACTTTAAAGTTGCTCTGTGAGAAGTGTGATGGCACTTGGAAAAAAATAGTTTTCTATATTAATTAGAAGTTACTACTGTAAAATTGATGTCAATTATCCAGCACTTTATTATGGAGAGGCAATAGCCTCTTTGTAGTCCAGGTGTCAGCAGCCTTTTCATTACAATGAGAAATGTTGCAATTCAGTTGAATTCATGAAGAGAAACACTCAGGGACTGTGAGTTGTTGTAGAGATTAAGGAGGGAGAAAAAGGGGAAGATTTGTACTAAACCTGGAATAAACAAGCCCGTTTGAGGACTGCAGTGTAAAATGCACATTTCTACTGGAATAGGAAAACCCTAGAGTCTCTTCCTACAGCCTCCACCCTCTGAGCTGAGGGGACAGCCTGCTGAGTTTGCTTGTGGTGTTTTGCACTTTGACTAGGTTTGGGAGGTGGGACTGTCAGAACTCTCTCTGGGTGTGGTACACAGGCAGTGACAAGCACTCCACCACCTCTGCAGGGTAGACAGAAGTCGTGTTTGGCTGCCCTTGGTCCTTCTGCCCTCTTGTGCAGTAGTGCTGATGAGAGGTTGGCATTACATGCCCCATTGACTGGCTGCTCCATCCTCTGGCATGGAACAGATGGGACAGAGCCTCTGGCTTTTCTGTCCCGTGGGGCCTTGCTAGTCCTGACCTGGAGACCCTCCCCCATCCCTGAGCAGCAGGGGCTTGGTGAGGGGGCAAGTGCATTTTAACCTGAGCATTGATGGGGGTGTTTTGCCTTTTGCTTGATGTGAGATCATTCAGTCAGTGCTGTTCCAACTTCTCCTGTGTCATGGTAGTTAATGACTGTCTTACGGGCATGGAGAAGCTTTAGTGAGGTACTGGTGATGCTGACTGATTGCATTCTTGTGCTTTCCTGTGCTAATTGAAAAGACAGTGTAGAGACCTTGATTTGTTCTTCTGGTTTTCCTTTTATTTTTCTGCCATTACCTGTGCATGTTTCCTGGGACCTACCCACCACCAGGTCCTTTGCTAGGTGCTGTGAATTGCTGGTGCTCTCTAATTTTATGTTCCAGTAAGGCAGAGACTGCAGATGCAGATGATGAAAGATTCTGCAGGTTAAAAAGTTACTAAGCAATGAAGCAAACGATATCTGCTAGATAGATGGGTCTTAGAGCTGCATGTTGCCCATTAGGTTTTACTGCTGGTGCAGCTCCCTCTGGCATTGCTGCTAACAGTAGCAGTGTTCTCCTGGGCACAGTGGGGGTAGGAGACTGCTGTGATCCCTGTGTTTCCCCAGGACAGGATCTTCCAGGTCTCTCCTGGGGGAGTGCAGTACGTTGCCTCTTGTTGAGGATCAGTCAGAGGGAACAGCTCTGGTGCAGTAAGGAAAAAATCAGTGTGTAGGACTAGTACAGCAAAATGATGTTGTGTGATTTGAATGCTGAAAATTTCAGGGCAGGAGCTACTGCTTCTGGGGTAAATGGTTTCAGAGCTTGTGTGACAGGAGGCCACTGACCCAACCAACCAAGATTGTCCGTCCAGTTTGCAAGGTAGCGGTGAGCTGGTGGATGGAGCAAAGTAAAGAGCCACAAACTGGGAAATAATCTTGTTCTCTGGGTGCAGTAACCTGGCATGGCATGGGTGGGATGCTGCAGAGAGCTGAGCCCCACATCAGTCCCTCCTTTGGAAGCTGTGTTCCCTCCTGCCATGTTCCTAAGGGGATGCCTCTACTCACAAGCTGTTGGACTGAGTGACTGGGGAAGGATTTATGGGGCATGGGCAGTTGTAGCTGCAGGAGGAAGCTGAAATCTGAATGCCAGAGAAAGCACTTGCTGTTCAGAGCAGCTTCTGAGAAGTTGGTCTGGGGACACGTGCAGGGACCTGAATCTCCAGCATTTCTCTGGAACTTCTAGAAATCAGTGAGTGAGGGGTGACAGGGGGTTAATTTGATGGCAGATTATCTTTAAATTACAGTGGTGCAGCTCCAGTGAGTTCTGGTTTGTTGCAGTGGAAAAAATGAGCGAATGTAGCCTCTGGGGCTGATACAGGTAACTGCAGGAAGGGAATTCAGCAGCCTTCCCTCCTCTTGTATTGACCCTGAGTTGCTTGCTTCCGTCATACTGCTTTTTTAAGACTCTGATCCCCCTAAGGTAACCTGCAAAAAGACTTTTAGATTGTGACTCCATTAGGGTTTGTTTGTTGGGGTTTTTTTTCACTGTAAAGATCCAGTAAGCCATTAAAAAAAATAATAAACCTTCCCCTGCATGTTTATCCTTGCAGTCTTAGGGGCATCACATCAAGCTCCTTGAAGATATCTACAGTCTGATTTCATCTGTCCTTGCCTGACACTAAAACTGGTGTTTTTCCAGCTTCACATGAGATTATAAAAATCTGAACGACTATTTAAAATCTCTTTGGAAGAGCAGCTAAAAATCCGTTCCCTTCTCATACTTGACCATCATGGAATTCATGTTTTCTAGACACGAGGCTTCCAAGAAGAATGGGTTGAACAAGACTTTGAAGGAGAAATGCTTTAATCCCAAAATTAAATTGCTCTAGTTCCATTGTATCTGACAGAAAGGTGTAGATAAAGATCTTGTGTGTTTAAGGAAAAAGGCTGTTCTTCCTGCAGTAGTTTTCCTGAGCAAAAGTCAAAGCAATGTGTAAGAAGGGCAAAGGATGCTAACATACAGTCTTCTATTACACAAAGGATGTGAATTTTTTTGTCATCTGTGTAGGAAGTTGATGCCTTTTAAACCTTCCTCTTAGGTATTCTTAATACCTTGTGCTGCTCTTTGACCTGTCCTCTGTCTAGCAGCTGCATCTTAAAGAGCAGATGAAATCATCTCAAGGATGGCAGGTCCTAATCTCAGTAATAGTTTCTATCCATTACAAGGTATGAAGTTGAAATGATCTGTGAGTGGGTTTATCTCAGATCCCACGTAGCATTTTTTTCTCAGTAGCAGCAATAAAGGGAAATTATCAGGCAGTGGGGAGAAGCTGTTTATTTTTAACTTACCCTTTCTTTTTAAGTTCTGTTTCATAATTAAAGGAGATAAGGAGTGGAAGCCAATGAAATACATAGCTGAAGGGATAAGCTGACCTCAAGCTCACTGCAGAGATTACAATAAGTAACAGAGTAGAGACTTTGGGGCCTCTTTCCTTCCCTGTCCTCATCCTAAAGTATCAAACCGAGTTCTTAGCTGCCTTTCAAAGGTGAACCAAGCAGACAGATTTAAAGGATTCTGGTTACAGAGCTCACTATTGCTCTCAGAGTTCACTTCTCTTCACCATGGTTTGAGGATGCCTCTCTTGAGTATCCGGAGGGATCTCTACTCAGAGCTAGCAAGGAGGAATCCTGATTGTTCCTAAAGAAATGCATGCATCCACTGAGTGATCACAACTGTGTGGCACTGTGCACACCTGTGTGTATGGGAATACAGGGAGACTAAAGGGAAGGTTCCTAAGGAGTCAGGTAGCCCTGAATAAAATGCCTTTGCTCTTGAATTACTGCTGCAGAAACCTGTTCAACTCCTCACCTTGCAAACCAGGTTCTTTCTCTGCAGCTTACTAATCTTGGTCAATTTGGCTTCCTCTGATTGACAGGAGCAAGCTGCCAGATCCTTTAGTGCTCAGCAGAAGGTGCATTATGCTATTACACTGTGTCCCTAGTGGATAGTTATTCCTGTGCCCATGTGGCTTTCTTTCATCATTGCTCTTGGCTCTGCAATACTTCTTGTAGCTTCTGCACACAGGAGCAAGAAGGGCAGGCTGAATTTGGAGATGGATGTCATTGCAGGGGATTCTTTCTGCCAGTGGAGCTGACAAACAAAACAGCATTAGGAAATGAGTACTGGAGAGGAGGCTGTGAGCCTTTGCAACACTGGCAAGCTGTTTTAAATAGCATTGCAGAATCAGAATCAACGCAGTTGGAAAAGGGCTCTGAGACCTTCAAGTCCAAATCCTTATTCCTATCCCTAGCTTGTGTCTGCAGTGCTGGAGGACAGTTGAGCTGTAGAGACTGCTGAGTGACCATCTCACCTGGGAACCACTTCTGGGACCCCTTTTTTCCCCCAGTCCTCATTTGGGTGATTCCCTGTAGCTTCTGCCATCTCAGGCCCTAGCATGACTGTCTGTGTGCACCACTGCCAAATGCAGAGTTTGGGGGAAATAAGCTTTAGAAGGAACCCTAAGCAACTTCTGATTTCTTAGAATAAAAGATGTAAGGACAAGATTCAGTCCTGTAAAGAGCAGGAGCTGCCTAAAGGGGCAGCTGGCAGGAGTGCTTACACTGCTGGGAGTACAAGAGGAGAAGTGCAAGGGCTCCTTGTTGTTCTGGTCACTGTTGTCTTCAATCCTCTGCAATGCTCTTCTTAGGATCTTTTCTGAATTGTGATGCCTTGGAGCAGGGTCCTCTGCCTTTGCACCTTTTACCATGTGTCTTCTTGACTGAAGCTTGTCATGAGCTGGGGTTACTGTAGTGCAAATCTCACATGTTCATATTCTGTTTAGCTCTCAGAGTAAATGGCAACGGCCTAAGAATGAAGTTATTGTGTTTAGGAGAATCATTTCAGGCATATGTTTGCCTAGGAGTGTTGACCTCTATGGTTCCTTGTAGGAAGATTGTTGTCACCAACCATCTCACAAGTGCTTTGAGTAATATGTTAGTCCATGCAATGCTTTAAAGCTAAAAATCATTGTGGGAGTCCCTCTTGGTGTTCCCTAGTTAGGAAAATGAATAGTTCAGTAGAACAGAGATGTGTAACTATGAGTTTGCAAGTATAGCCCAACGCTGGGAGCAGAGTAGGGCAGTAATAAAAGCTGGAATTGCTTTGGTTGCAATGAAGGCCAACAGTAAAGTATCTCCCAGGCAGAAAGACCTGGATTCATGTCTTCATGTCTTTCTAAAAGCACAGTCCACACCAAGGCTGGTCTTCTCTTAGTGCTTGTCAAAAGCTTGTTCCTGTCAGGAGAGACATGCAGTGCTCTGTATGGAAGCTGACTGAGCAGCTGTAGAAGCTGGTGATTTAGCAGGCTGTGAATGGTGATTCATGAGCCAGGAGGGAAGTGTGGTGACAAAACTAACCTTGGAAAGACTGTGGGGCTGGGCAAATCTGTGTTTGTATTGTGCTTCTGTGTTGTATCTGGGTGTACATGTGGCAATTAGGTTCTTGGTTTATTAATATGTCTAATTCTGATGACAGAAAGCTGCTGCTGCCATGGATATAGGTTTCATCTACCATTCTCATGAGTGGAGAAATTCTGTAAATGTCAGGACTGTTCCTTGGCATTAGGAGGCCTTTAGTGCCCGCCTCAGTGTTGTTAATCATGAACCAAATATTGGCTGTTAAAGCCACCTCTGTCATGAAAACAGGCGCCAGAGCTGTGATCTGTCTCAGCCCTGCTCCTCCTGTGCTGAGGAGTCTGTGGGTACTGATTGCTGTGCTGTGTTTGGCTGTTTCTGGCAGGTTTTGGAGGTGGTACGGTCCAACTACGACACGCTGACGCTGAAGCTGCAGGACGGGCTGGACCAGTACGAGCGCTACTCGGAGCAGCACAAGGAGGCTGCCTTCTTCAAAGAGCTGGTGAGCTGCCTCGGCTCTGAGCAATCAGCAGCCCTCTCCAGAGCCTTTGCTTATGGCCTGGGCAGTGGTATTTGGGGTGGAGCTGAGCAGTCCCATTACTCCACTGGACTGCCCCCAAAGACAGGGCAGGAGCAGGATCTGGACAGACACTGCTTGTCTTAACAGGTCTGAGAGCTTCCTGGAGCTCCCTGTGTGGCTGAAGAGGAACCTCCAGGCTGCTTAGGCCAGCACTGGTCAGATGGTCTCTGTCCCTTTTGCCATGGGATTTGCTCTGCTTTGTAGTGGTAAATCTGTATGGGAAGAATCTGTATGACTGATCTGACTGCTCCCACCTGGGGTTAATCACGCAGAGCAACTTTGCTTTTTTGCTGTTGTTAAGGGGACCATGATGTTTGGGTCTGGTGAAATGCCTTCCTGCTCACTGCTTTTCTCCATCACTCACAAAAAAGGGTTCCCAAGCAAGGAAAGTGAAGGCATTCCCTAGAAATGTCTCCATCTGCAAGAGGAAAAGACTGATGGTAGGAAGACCCACAAAAATTGCAGAGCAAAGACAAAAATGAGTCTAAATAATTCAGGTTGGTAGTTATAATTCTTCAGCAAGTCAGCTTGCTTACCCTTCTCCAGAGAGCCCTGAGGGAACTTTTCTTGTCCAACAGCCACATGAGCATGGAGGCAGTGTTTTTGTAGTGACTGGTGTGTGAGGGAAGCCTCACTCTTGAATCATTACAGCTTCACCAAAAGGGAGGGATCTCTAACTTTGGCAGCCTTCTCCACCAGTCTGAGAACTGATTCTTTCTCCCAGCTCTGTCCCTGCTGATTGATGAGTAATTGATGCCTGCCTACTCTGTCACGAGTCTCCATGAGTTTGGGCATGTTGTTGTGCACCCTTCTGTCAGCTCTGCTCCAGAACAGGCACCTGAAATGGTTTTGTTTCCTTTTACAGCATGCTTTTAACTCCCTTGGGGTCATTCCAGCCCTGACATTGTGTATTACAAGGGCAAAACCACTTGCAATTGCTTCTATGCTATTTTTCTGTGTTTTTTTCTGCCTTTTTTTGTCTCTCTGGTCTGCTGTTTGACACAGCTTTCCTGGAACACAGCAAAGAAATCTGGCCATAGCCTCCCTGTGACACAGACTTCTTCTGTTACTGTACCCTGGAAATAAGACACATTCCTGTTTCTGTTGTCGTTTGTTCTGTCCCAAGGGCTCCCACCCTCAGCCAGCATCTCCTTCCCCTTGGCCACATAACTGCTCTGCTTCCTGCATGTCCCACTTTCCACTTGGCCTGGCAGAAGCTCAGGCTGATCATGCCAATTGATTTAAAATTATACTCTCAGTCCTATGATCATCACAGCCATGAAACACTTCAGTAAAATAATTTTCTTCCTAGACCAATTTCCTATTTTTTTCAAAATCCCAATTTTGTACCATTTAAGAATCTGTTTATCATAACCAGCCCGTCAACTCACTTGTGAAAATTGCCCATCCAGGTACCCCTGGGACCCTCTCCTCAAGAGCATATAAAAGCCTGAATAATTACTGTATAAATGTGCTGATTTGACCCAGTTGTGAATCAGTTTAATCCACATCTCTAGATGCCCTGCGAATTGGGACCCTATTAAATGTTCTTTACTCACAGCTACAGAAAATCCCCTGCATTCCATTAAGCTGTTCCCTCAACACAGCGGGAAATGAACCTGATACGTTGTGATTTGTCTTCAGCAAATCCAGTTGGCCTCCCAGCCTCCTTGCTCTGTTTTTCTCTAGGTGCACAGTAACTGATGGCTTTATTAATTGTTCAAACAACTCACCAAAAAGGCCCTAATCTGCCCTGTCCTTCCCACAGCCCCTTCAAACCAGGTACTTGCTTTCTTATTGTGAAGCTTTTGAGTCTTTACTTTACTTACCAGCTTCTGTTGCTGGTCTGATGCTGGATAATACCCCTCTGCCCAGTTTGGTTTAACCAAAAAAACCCAAATAAACTTTGGGTTTAACCTCTGAGGTTTGCAGGATTTCATGGAGAGGGAAGTTGGTGCAAATCTCTTTGTGGGCTGTACCAGAGGATCAGGGCTGGTGGTGAACTACAAGTTTCTGAATTCACATTGATCCCATCAGGTCTTCCTGGACAGGATCTGCGTGCAAATAATTCTTTCCAGATTCTGCCAGGTTTTCTTATCACTGTCTGCAAATGTTTGCATCAAAGCAAACCCTTCTTGGGTGGGGAATGACACAGAGGAGACATTTTGCTTTTCAGCTGCCTTTTTATCTCTCTTTGCTCCCATTAAGTAGGTGAACAGAAGCTTCCCCAAGCCATTCTGGGGCTCCTTTATGCTTAGAAATCTTGTTCTCTCTCCTTTGACCTGCTTTGCTAATTCACTGCTTCACTTCTCTTGCTTTGCCTCAGTGCTGCTCTTTCTTGCTAATCCCAAAGAAAAATCTGCTTTCTTCTCCCATTCCCTTTTCAGTAAGGTTTTCAAAGGTGCAATACTGTGGCCACATTGTGGTGGAAGGTGATGTGCAGATTGTTTTATCAGCTGGGTTTTTTGGCATGTTGTGCTGCCTTTGAGGGGCTGAAGAAATGAAGTTAGGAAGTTTTCTAACACTTTTTATTTCTTTTCCTTTGAAGCCTCAGGGATGTCATTTGAGGTCTGTGCTGCTTTGATAGAATGAATGGTTTGGATGTGAGCGTTTGGACCCTCACATTGCAGCTGGAGGAGTGTGTGGAAAGAGATTTCAGCATCTTTCCAAAACATTCACTGTCTTTGCATTTAGATAGGTTTCATCAGTCTCAACATAGTCTGATTAGGGGTTGATTTCTGCTGGGGAAATTATCTTAATTTGACTCTTAATTAAGTGTAGTAGTCAGTGTAAATGTTCTTCCCATTGTACAAATAATTTAAGGGCTGCTTGTTGATTAGGAATTGGTTTAGTTGATGAGCTTGCTGTGAAATAGGAGTGTTGGTACAACCTTGCACACTTCCAGCTCTAATGACACAAAACTAAAATTTAATCATGTTTTCCCCCCATGGTTAATGCCCTTTCTTCATCCATTCTTTCATTTACTCATTCTTCCACAAGTGATGTCAGTATTTTGTGCATTTTCCATTTTTTCAATGTTTTTGGACTAATAGTAAGAAAACAATTTAGAGCTCTTCTGTCCCTAATTCTCCAGGGTACTCCATACAGAAGCAAGAGAGGACATGTGTTCTGCATGTACTCCAAGCAGAATTAATGTTAAAGCTCTGACCTTAATTTCTGCAGCTTTGGAGCCTTTGTGCAAGTCTGGAGCGATCTGGTAAATTCCAGGCTGGCAGCCAGGCCTGGGCTGCCCACTGGACCAAAAGCTAGGAGGCATCCTGGGGTGTATCCTTATGGAGCAGCTTAGGTAGACTACAGGAAGCTTCTGAAATTTGTCCTTGTTACAGACTGACACCTCCCTGTGTAACTGTCTGGTCTTCCAACTTTCCAACTCCAAAAGGGGGATGAGCTCTGGCTCCCTGTGCTGAGCCTTGGTGCTGGAGATAACTTCATTTAACTTCAATTTGAGCTATTCTTACCTTTTAAACAGGTTGGCTCAGGCTGCCTGATTTCTCACAGCAGAAGAAATTCTGGGCAGAGATTTGTGGTAAATATCACTCTTGTGTGTTATCATGGCCACTCTTCTCCCCGGTTTGTGTTAAGGCAGATCTACGTTCATCTAGACTGCTCTTGGCCAAAGTTTGTGTCTAAAGCTTCTCTTCAAACCTGAAGCTGTCTTTAAATGAAACTAGCTCCACAGTAGCTTCAGGTGAGCTCCTCCACTTCACACAGGTTTTAAAAGTATTTCCTCTTTTCCTGTGTAAATCTTCTTTGTCTAAATTAGGCTGTGTATTTCTTGCCCCGTCCCTGGAGAGACAGATAAATATTACTCACTGTTCTCTTTCTGACCTCATTTTACATAATGGAGTGTGTTTGCTCTATTCCTCCTTCTCTTTGCAAACTAATCAGGCTAATTAATTTCTTGTGCTCTACCCCATAGCTACGATTTCTGCTAAGCCCTGTGTTCTCATTGTGCCACTCCAGCCTCACTTTCTGGGCTTGCAGTGACTCTTTCTTGGAGACCTTGATGTGTATACAAGCTGGGAATCTTCTACTGCTGGTGCCTGAGTCCTGGCAGCAGTTCCTGAGGCCAGGAGCTCATTACTGCTTGTACTTTGTGTTGTTGCTGGGACCCACAGAAATGCTTTTAGTCAGAATAAGGATACTGGCTTACACTGCTTGTAGCATCTGCCCCTTTTCTTCAGGCAATCATATTCCCCAGAGCAGAGAACTCCCCACAGCTCATTACTGGTCTTCCTTCCTTCTTGTGAGAACTGGCTGGATCACTGGCATTGGAGCACTTGGTAGGACTGGGACCAAATCCTGTCAGTGGGACTCCTGTCTCCTGGCAGCAGGACAGACCCATGCCAACCAGTGTTCTGGAGACCACTTGCAGCGGTGTTTAACACAGGGTACAACCGTGCTACTAAAAACTAAAACTATTTGAGGATGGAGTAAGTAAAAATACTACTAAAGTAGAGAGCTGGGGGGGTGCTCCAAGGGAACAAAGATGCTTGGGGTCTCTGCCAAGCATCCTGAGAGTTTGTGGTTTCTGCAGATGACATAAAACTTAAGTACTTTGTCTTTTAGGGTAGACATCTTTGCTGGCATGCTTGGGTTGTTAGGGTTTATGCAATGGGGCTCACTGGGGTTCATTTCACAGCTTTCCCTGTTAACCTTCCAAGTTTTGATTTCCTTCCCTTTCTTACACATTCTGCCTTTTGGGTAGCTTTCTGCCCTTTGAGTGTGCTTTCCTCACCAGGGTAGCAAGTGGGACCCTTGGCAGTGTGTATATATATGCTCTTCCAGCCCCTGGTATTGGATTCCTCATTATGCATCTATATAATTCTTCCTCCAGTGCTTTTATAAAGTACAAAACACTAACCAGGTCAGCAACAACCTTATTATCACAGGCTCCGAGTCTCTGGGATCGGTAATCCTGTTGTTTGGATGAGCTTGTGTCAGTTTTGCTTTCTGTCACTGCTGCACAGTCGCTGACACAGATGATGTTTGACTTTGTTTTCTCGTTGCCAAGTGCAGCTGAGACTGAGCCCAGTCTGGGGCCTGCGTATTTGGCTAACGAGTCTGCAGGCACGAGGGGGGAAGGGAAGCTGCTGCCAACAGGGCTTCCCAGCTCTTCTTTGTGCTCTGTGGGTGACCAGAAGTCTGGGTGTCATTGAGGGATAAAGGTGTCTCTTCTTCAGAGACAGCCAGTGAGGCAGCTGCACATGTACAGCACTGGGAATACACACAGCTGCCTCTGAACCCAGGGGTTTCTGCCAGCCTGGCTGATAATTTGTGTTTACAGCGCAGTGGTGTGGCCTCTGTCCTCTCCTTTGGTCTGTATCTTTGGCTCTGTGGGTTCTGGAGCAGGACAGAGGCCACGACACTGCATTAATGTGGGAAATGCTCACTGGCACTCTGGTGGGCATTGATGAAATATGATCTTTAAGCTGCAGCCTGGGACTGCTCACTTCCCCCATCTCTTTGCCCCAGAACAGGAAACACAGAGCATCTTCCCCCATCCCTGTCTCATTGGGAGTTTACTCTCCTTGCTGGGATGTCACTGTAGACATTCCTGTTTTTCCAAGAAACAGCTGAACCTCAGCATTTCCTTGCTAGGCTGGAGTCTCAGTGAGAGCTTGCTGCAGCAATTGCTGTGGAGCTGTAAATGCAAAACAGCTTCATGCGGAGCGTGGAGTCAGCAGTGTCAAAACTACCAGGCTCATGAGGAGTCCCGTGGCTAAAACATCCCGTTTTGTTTCTGTCAGGTTCGCTCCATCAGCATCAACGTGAGGAAGAACCTTGCTTTCAACACGCTGAGCCAGGAGCTGCTGCTGAAGGAGTTCTCGACGATCTCGTGAAGCGGGGCCGCAGCCGCAGCGCGGGCGGAGCGGGCCGGGCGGGCAGGGACACTGCGGTCTGCGGCCGCTGCCTGCGGAAGGGACTGTGTTTCTTTTAGGGGAACGCCTTGCTGCTGTGTGTTTGATCCCAAAGGAATGTGTTTAAACAGATCTTGGGCTGAGGAGAGCTGATTGGCATGTTGAGGAGGAAGCAATTTTTTATGGTGCCACGGGAGTGGGCAGCCATTCCTGTGACATGGCAATGGGAGATTCCCTCCACAGCCTCAGGGAAAATGCACTGGAAACCTTTGTAGCAGAGCTGGGGAGAGCTCACAACTGAAATAATAAAACCAGCCCAGCTGTGTGAAACTGTTCTGGGTAGAGATTGCTCACCTGCTCCATTCTCTGGTCCCAGGTGAGGGCTGTTCTTTTCCATCAGCCTGGGTTAACGTGTCCTCCTGTCATGTAAGTCAAATCCACTGCCATCCCATTGGGAACGGCTTTGGATTATAAAACAGTTTCCCCAAGGAGCAGGCCTTGCTCACTGCTGTCTCCTGATGTCAAAAGGTGTCACTTCAACCAAGACATCAGATTACTGGAAAAGGGGAAACTCTGCCTCCAAGGCTGTTGGCTTGCAGGATCCAGTGTGAGCCAGTATACAAGAATATGGGTGATCAAACAGAGCACTTTGTTACTGGAGACCAGCTCTGCTTGGGGTCACTGTTGCTTCCAGTAGCCCCCAGCTCATCCGCTGTTTCTAAGGTAGAGGGACATTTTTAGATATTTGGTTTTCATGGGGCAGAGGACAGGCTGACTCCTTCTCCCCACTCACCTTAAAGCTAGTTAGAGACTGCTTTGCGACAATCCTCCTCTTCCTCACAGGAACATCTGCCTTGCACATGTTTGCAGGTGCCTGGTGACCTTCATAAATGAAGAAGTCTCCAGTTTTTCCTTTGTGTGTAGCACACAGTTAAAATGCATCTGGAGAAGCAGTGACTTCACTTTCTCACCCTCCTGTCTTCACCAAGCGATTTACAGCGGTGGTCTGCTGAGGGCTTCCTAAGGAGGAGCTCTGGGATGATGCTGTGGGGCACAGGCAGACCTCTCTGCTCCCAGAGCCGGTGCTTCAGAGGTGCCCAGGTCTGGCAGAGCCTTTTTGGAGTGCTGTGTCAGGCTCCCAGCTCAGGAATACACAGCACAGACACCCGTTCCACACCTGTTCCCTGCTCATGCATTTTCAGTTCCCAGTAGTGATGTTTTGATATTAGGATCTGGCTTGACTTGGTGGACTGAAGTAGACAAGTTATTTACATCCCAGATCCACAGGGTTTTTTTCCTCCCCCTAGAAAACAGATGTTTTTTTTAAAAAGTGCCTAGTCCTGCTCTTAGCCTTGTAGGTTAGTGTGAGTAATGTGGATGTCATGCTCATTTACTACCATTTTTAGGCAAGGCTTTTTTCATGCTAATGTGCATTAATTGTGTTAATGTTTCATCTTACCTGCTATGAGCATGGGAAACTGAAAGCTGTGTCCTTGGCCACCCACTGGGCACAACACTGATGACATCCCTGTGTTGTCTTTGGGAGCACTGGCTTCTCTCAGCAGATGATACTATTCCTCAGCAGGGAATTGGCTGGCTTTTAACAGCTAAGCCAGACATTTATTTGCTTTCTGCCATACAAGTGTATGGGAATGTGTATGTGTCAGAGGGACAGTGCTTAGGAGAGCAAGCAGCCTCCATAAAATCACTGCCTGAGAACAGGCCAGGGCATGTAGAGGAGGCAGCTTCTCCAGTGGAAAATGAGAACAGTTGTTTGCAGTATGTGCTGCTTGTCTGGGGGAATAGAGGGGGATCTCACCTCTGAGGGGGGAGTTCCTTCTAAAGGGGACTTGAGGTGCAGCCCCAGCATTGTGACTGTCGGAGCATTGAGTCACCCAGCTGTCCTCATGCCTCCTGTTCTCTGAGCCCATTTAGGCTGAGCCTAGACACATACGTGAGAGAGTTTGGGATGAGTCTGCTTCTGACTTGGCAGCCTCTGGAATTTTCAGCTTCTCACTCTGGGCTCAGCTGTCCTGTCTCCCTGAGGATGCTCCCTTGCTGGGATGATATAGAAGCCCAGGCATGTGTAGGATCAGTTCCTGAGCCCAGCCCTCATCCAAGTCTGAGCTGGGGAAGACTGTGATACATGTCCTCTTGTCACACTGTCACTGAACCAAGCACTGTAAATGGATGTACATACAAACCTAGAGCTCAATAAATAGCAGAGCCCCGCCTGTCCAGTGTGCAGTGTTTGTCCTTCACTGGAGGGAGAGGGGGGTGGTTGTGGGAGTGGCCCTGTCACCATTTGGTGGCACACTGGCTGCAGCAGGGCTGTCACCTGCCCTTGGGCTCTTCCTGCCTGTGCAGAGGGAGGCTGTGGCTCTGCACAGTGATGCTTTGTCCTTGGTCCATTGTGCAGGTACCATCCAGTCGTCAGCATTCCTCTTCCTCTTACATGTTCCTGTGGCTGGCACTAAGGAAGCCATGAGTGAGGGATACAGGGACCTGCCTGTGCATGGTGTGATGCTCTCTCGTTGCTGGTGTCAGCAAACTCCTGCTCACAGATTCTGCTGAACATTTGCCTGCTTTGTTGAACACCCTACTACTATTTGTGTTTTGAGGCCAGCTTGAACTGAGCAGAAAGTAATTTAAATCTTAATGTTCAGCTTCAGGATGTGTGTGACAGCCTCCAACTTTCCCGTATCTGATCTGAGCAGGTGAGTGTATTTTGTTATATCTAATTCATAACTCTGTCTGTTATTGGAAGAGCTGTTTCTGAGGCTTGGGGAGTGTGGGGAGAAGTCAGATTGCTTCCTTTAAATTATGCATCAGCTGCAGGGAGACAAATATTTTGCAAAATAATGACCTGGAAGAGAATTGAATTTGAGCTAAACTTTGGAGGGAGTTGCTAAGAGTTGTTTTGTAAGTGCCACTGATTTTTGATCTCTTTTTCCTGAGCTCTTACAGGTCCCACTTTTCATGCAGACTCGATAGAGAGGCAGCTCCTCAGGAGCTGAGTCTTCCCTGTATGGGCCAGCAGCTCCAATGGTGTTTTGTCTGTTCTTTGGAGCTGCTAGGAGCAGGTAATAGCAAATCCCTGATCGTGTACTGCAGCCAGAGGGCAGGGTGCACCTTTGCCCACCTGCTGTGTTTGCTTTGCAAACCTCCTCATCCTCTTCCTGGTCATGGCTATTGCCTGCTCTGGTCCTGTATCCATGGCACAGGGTCCATTCCTCTGTGGGATGGAGCTGCCTTCCATGTGAGCATGTCCTGGTGTCTGCTGTGGGGTGCTTTTCTCTTCCCACTTGAAGAACTGGACACTCCCTGCTCTGGGGTCCTGCTCACTGTTGCATGGTGGGCATCAGCAGAAGTCCTGGAAAGAGATGTTTCCTAGACAGCACCTGCACAAGGGACCAACTGCAGTGTGCTCCACCTGCTTCCCCACACTTCCTTCTCAGCGTGGAGCTGCTCTCTTTCCTAGCTCCCATTCCAGTGCAGGGCAGGCAGAGGGAGCAGCTGTTCCCCCTGCCAGGTCACAGCAGGCACTGTGGATGTTGGGACAGTGCGTGCCCAGCAGTCAGTGGTAAGATTTACAGCTGGCTCTTGGCACTGGAAAGCAGCTCGTGGTCAGCACTGAGGCCTTTTGGGTGTTTATTCTCATCTTCTGTGGGGCTCTGTTTTCCTGTTTCGTGCTTGTTGGTATGAGCAGGGTCATGCTGGACAGAAGTACGATGGCTTTTTTGGCAGATGAGGCATTGCAGTAACCTGAAAGAGGTAAAGCCCAGCTTTGGAAAGCGTAGAAATCCAAAGGGGCCAGCATAAGATGTGCTTTTCCCCTGGTGGCAGCTTATTAATGCCTTTGCTGATGCTTTCAGGGGGAGGGCAGGCAGAAAAATAAATGATGAATGGAAGTCTGGACCAGCAGTCTAGAGAAGAGCTGGTGCAAGGCTGGTGGGACCTGGAGGCTCCTGGGGCTGCTGAGAGTCCTTCGTGCTGGTCAGAGCCCTGGTTCTCCCCACATACAGCACAGTGTGGTGGTGCCCAGGGGGACATTGATCAAGCAGAGGGGTGGTCCTAAATGTATGTGATAGGCAGCACCCTCGAGGGAGCATTGCTGAGTGCTGTTGTCTTTTTAAAGCTTCTTTGGGCCACCCTGGCAGGTGCTCAGGGCTGCAGACCTCAGATCTGACCCAGTGTGGCTGTGACCCCTCAGGGCTGTGACTGACTGTAAAGAGAGATGCTCAGGATGGGGCTTTCCAGCTGTGCTCTACAGCTGCCCACACATCACTCAGGACCAGCAGCTTCTTCCCAGAGGAGCTCCTGCTCTCCAGGACAGAATGGGGCTCCCCTGGAGTCCCTGACATCTCGGCTCATCCCAGAGGGCCAGAACAAGCACAGGGTCCTGTGCTGCCCTCTCCCAGCTTGGCAGCTGCTGGAGCCCAGGCTGGACCATGCTCTGCAGCTTCTGCTCTCTGTGCTGTCCCCCCCAGGGCTAATTGAATCATGTGGCTGGAAATTGAATCCAATTGAATAGATTAAATGAGCCGGGCTTGCCTCTCACTGCAGCACAGCTCAGAGCCTTGCCAAGCTGCTGCCGGAGGCTGGGAGCTCCCAGGAGTCCCATGGGGGCAGGAAGGGGCTATAGGCTGCTGGGAGATGGACACCCACTGTGCTGGGCTGCTTCTCCAGCTCTGCTGTGACAGATGGACCCTCAGCCTTTTCTCAGTGATGTGCAGCCTGGCTGTGTCCCAGGGCCCACAGGTCACTCTGCTACAGGCACACAGGTTGGGTTGGCTCGTTTCCCTTCTGAAGCAATTAATGACTAATTAGCTGGAGCGCCCCTGCTCCAGGGTTCAGCCAGGGCCCTCCCAACAGTGAACAGGGGCTGGGATGCTCTAATGACCTGTGGCTGCTCAGGAGTTCCAATCCTTTTGTTCCCCCAGCCTACCAGTGGAGCAAGTGGTGCTCCAGCAGCAGCCCAGCCCCATGCCCTGCTTTCAGCCCCTCTGCTGCAACCATTGGCAGGCCAGGAGAGGATGGGTGGGGATGGGCAGCTGAGAGCAGAGTGCTGAGACCGCAGTCACAGTGGAGACATCCCTTCCCATGGAGGTGAGCTGGGGCACAGGGCCCTGCCCTGGCAGAGCAGGAGGACACGTGTCCGCAGTGTGGCCTCGCTGGTGACAGAGATGCACATCTGTTCTAGCAGACCCGAGCTGCTGAAAGAGTCCCTGGTGTGGCATCCAGCGTGGCACAAATGAAGGTTGGAAATAGTATCTAGTTCCTCTTTAATTAAAACCTGAGCCCACAGGCACTGAGCACACAAACATGAGACGCTTTGTAATGCTGGGAGGGCTTGTGGGACTCAGGGTATGTCCTGAGCCCAGGAATGCTCCAGTCTCCACTTCCCAGACAAGTCGTTTCCTCACGCAGATTTTGTATCTGTTATGCAGAAGTGGTAAAGAAACATTCTGGGTGGACACAGAGCCCCCCTGCAGCCCACCCAGCAGTGAGGCCGTGCTGGGGAATCCCTCCTTGCTGGAGGGATAAGCAGAGACTGGCTTTCGAGGATACGGAGTGTGATGCAAAGTCCTTTCTCCCTCCTGCACACCCAGATTTCTCACACCTGCTGGTTTGCATTTGACAGAGGAATTTCCTTCCTCCTGCAGCATTCCTTCTTGCAAGGCTCTCCCAGCAGCTTGCAGCATCATCTGTTCCTCCTCCAGCTTAGGAAGATTTTTCAGCAGCTGAAATTCCCCCCAGGTCTGAATCTCACAGTGGATCCCACCTGCCCCTGTGTCTCTGCAGGGAGGGTCAGTGGAGATGGGAGTAGCCCTCCCCTGTGTGTGTCCTGGCTGCTGTCCCCCAGGACCATCACCTCCCAGGGACCTGCTGGTCTACTGCAGCTGTTCCAAGATCTCAGAGACCCATCTCTCTGTGGAGACCGAGGGGCCCATCCTCATCTCGTGTCACCCAGATCCATTTCCTCTGCAGATGTAGTAAATGTGTTTTATTCCTGAGGGAGGCCATTTGCCCTGCCTGGAGCCCTCCCCAGACACCTGCATGGCCATGAACATCCCTGTGCCAGGCTGGGAGCCTGGCTGGGTCCTGGCAGGGGAATAGCCCCTGGTGCAGAGCTGCTCATCTCCATCTGCTGGCATGTTTGCAAAGGGTGAAGCTGGTTTAAGGAGCTCCTCTTGTTTGCCCTCTGCCTCTGGAACCAGTCCCTGGGTGCTGCACCCCTTGTCCCAGCCCGGGAGCTGCCTGGGAGCCCTCTCTGCTGTGGAAACAGAGCTGTCCCTTGTCGCCAAGTGTAAATCTGAGCCCAGAGACACCAGGTGACCACAGCCAAAATAGGATTAATGGCATCTGCTGGGAGCTCATCCTGAGGACTGCTATTGATGATCATGGCTTTAAAATACTGTTAACAGTGGATAAAGCACCGTGATTTCGAGCACTCGACAATTACATCTCTGTTTGAAATTTCCTAAAGATAGGATCAGACTCCTGAGTCCCGCTCTCTGCTTTTTCGATAGAACTAATAAGAATGGAGATTTGCAATTAGAGAGTGTGCAGGATGGTAGGGCAGATCAATGCCTTGTAGTTACCTAATGAAATGTTAAATTATGTCTTTCCCTCTCCCTGTTGCTTAATCACACCCACCCCAGGCTGCTTGCAGAGAGCAGAGGGCCTGGGGGAGATTTCCTTGCATTCCCCTACCCCTGAGGTGCAAACCCAAGCATTCCTGACTCCTCTCCAGGGTTGTCTTCTGTGGTTTGGGACTGTCTTGGGTTTTGTGTGGAGCCTAGGGTTTTCAGCAGGGGGGTGTAGGGACTTGTGGCCCCAGAGCTGGGGTGTCCCAGCAGGGAGCAGGATGCAAAGATGAGCCAAAGGGATCAGTCCAGTATTGCTGGGTGAGTGTCCTGAAGGAGGAGCAGGGACGGCTGTGGGTGGGCTCAGCTCGGCCCAGCCTGGGTATGGATGAGGCTGGTGGCAGCCTAGCACAGTTCTGTCTCCAGCCAGACTTAATCTGGTGAATTTCCAAACTTGTGCTCTTCCCCAGTTATGACAAGGCTGCAGTGGCCACATGATGAGCTGGGGACAAACAAGGCTCCTGGACAGCATGACCCTGCTCATACTTTCCAGCCCTTCTCACCCTGAGTCATTCCTGCCTGGGAGCAGCAGTAATCCTGTGCAGATGTGCCCTGTCAAAGCTCTGCTGTCTCTGACAGGGTGACAGATAGGCCACTTGGGGACCATGCCTTGTGCCCAGGGGATTTCCATCATGACGAGGGTGTCTGAGTGGTCCCAGGCACCCCCTGCCTCACACGGCCTGGGGGGCACCTCATGGGGCAGCACTGTTTGGACCCCCAGCCTGTCTCCCTCTGTTTCCTACTCATCCCACCCCTCTGCTGGCTGTGCCAAGCCCTGGGGCTGGTTTACACGGCCCTATTTTTCTCATGGCTCTCTGCTGCTGTTGCAGGGACAAATTTGGGGACCTGAGTGCATCCACCAGATCCCTGCCTGTCCCAGCAGGCTCGATCCACCTACCTGCTGCCTGCCCTCCACACCTCCCTGGCCCTGGGCTTTGGTGCATGGGATTCATGGTTAGCTGTGCCTGTGGAGCCTGTGCCATGTGTTGGCCCCCCAGAGCACTGCCCTGCCTCCCACTTACACCGTGTAACTGGGATTTGGATTCTCAGGAGCCGACAGAGCTCTTTCTATCCTCTGGAAATAGTTAATCCAGTGACATCTTCTGCAGTGCAGACCACCAGCCCTGCCTGCGGCTGGCTCCTGCCATCCTGAACCTGCTGATTGCTTTTTGTGGTGGATGTGGCCAGCAGCAGCCAGACTGCACAAGGCACGCTTTGATTAAAGCCTCTGCTTAGGTGATTTTCCTCAGCCTGGCCCGCTCTTTTTGCATCTGCAGCACGTCCCGCTGAGATTGAGATGTGTTGTGAGGGATGCTCAGCGTTCTGGGGTGACTTTGCTGCTGTGCCTGTCCCTGTCCAGACATACTCACTGAGGCATCTCTGCACCCCGTGCACCCACAGCAGGTCTGGAGAAAGGGCAGAGATCAGAGCAGTTCCTGCCTCTCCTACCTTGGCAACCTGCAGACCCCCACTTCCCAGTGCCCAGAGGAACATTTAGGGGAGGATGTTGTATTTTTCCCAAGCAGAGAAGGGCTCAGAGGCTGTGAATCCTGGCAGAATGCCCAGCCCTCATGTCTGCTACGGAAAGGAGCTGTAACCAGTGATCAAGTGAGTTGTGTCCCCCTTTTTCTACACTGTGGGGGGGTGGGATATGTTAGCCTGGGCCTGAGGCTGTCCCATCCTCCCCTGCACTACCCACCAAACCACCCAGCTTCCCCCCTCTGCCCAGCCTGGCAAAGCATCTCTTGCTTGCCTGCTAGAACAGGAGCACTTAGCTAGGATAAAAATAGCCATGTTTGCCTCCCAGTGGACCAGGGATGGCAGAAGGTGAAAACTTCCTTGTGCAGCTCTGCTGGAATTGCCACATGGATAGCAGGATGGACCCCGAGGAAGGTGAAGTTGATGGGTGAGCTTGGGCATGGATCACACAGTGCTCCCAATCTACTTCCCTGGAACACTGCTGGTCCCCAAGGGAAGCCAAGAAAAAGTGGGCAAGCACGTGGTGGAGAGGTTGGAGGAGGGAGACTGAGGAGGCCAGGGAGCAGCAGGATGGACAAGCCCAGAAGGGCAGGGGATCTGTGGGCTGGCCAGGCTCCAGCTTGGCTTGTCAGGCTAAGCGGAGGGGGCACTGCCAGAGCTGTCCTGGGAGTTCCCCTCCAGGCAGCCAGAGCATGCGGGCTCCGTGCATCGGCCGGGCCACAGGGAGGGCTGGGGGAATGTGTTTAGTTCTCCAAGCATTTCTCCACTGCGTTTTCCTTGCTAAATGGCTCTTATTTTTAGATCCAGGCAGTTGCTAAGCATCACTGCCTCGCTAAGGCGGCTTCTTTCATGGCTTGACACCAAAGCACGCTGACAACATGCTGCCTCGTGAGCACGGCCCTCCCTCCTGCCTGAGCTGGATTCCCTCCTGCCCTGCGGCTCCTGTGTGCCGGGCTGCCACAGGGATCGGGAGGGATGCTTTGCCTCCTCCCGCAGCCCCTGCTCTCCTCTGTCTCTCTGCATGGGTGAGAGAACGAAGGGAGGAGCACTAGGAAGCTGGATGGACCCTGAGGTGCGCCCAGGACCCCTGTCATGGTGCAAACAGTCAGTACTCAGGCAGTGGCATGACAAAAGCCCCTGGCTTTGTCCA
Source organism: Onychostruthus taczanowskii (assembly GCF_017590055.1). Classification (NCBI taxonomy): domain Eukaryota; kingdom Metazoa; phylum Chordata; class Aves; order Passeriformes; family Passeridae; genus Onychostruthus; species Onychostruthus taczanowskii. The sequence goes on from NW_024502568.1 coordinate 6,186,010, forward strand.
TGGAGGGGACTCTCCAGCACAGTCGGCATCCCCCGGGGATGGCTTCGTGCACAGATGGCAACAAATAACCAGGGGCAGCAGCGGGACATCAAGTTCCCAGTGCCAGATGTACCGGTGGGCTGTGAGCTCCTCTCTCGGCAGCACCGCGCCTGTGGAAGCCTTCCTAAATATGCAGCTGCTTCACCCTCTCCCTGGGGCTGCAGGAGATGCGGTAAAATCCTGCTAAAGAACCCTGCATGGAAAGCCATGCTCGGGATGGGGACGGCAGTGGGATCCGGTTCTGTGCTTGGCTGCAGGCAGAGGGACCTGGCCGCCCTCCCCACACCTCTCCTGCATCTCTTGACCCCTGCCCGTCCCCTCCGCCTCGGGCCGATCTCTCACCCAGTTTCTCCCCCCAGGCGGAGGTGAGAGAGCCCCGCGGAACCGGGCAGGGCTGGGGCTTCCCTTCCTGGGGGTCCCACGGCACAGCCCGGCATGGGCACTGACACCATCGCTCCCCCGCACTGGGCTGTGGGGGTCTGCACCCTCCTGCCCCACGCCTTCTCCATCTCTGTCCCCTTCTCCGTCCCTGCGCGGTGTCTGATGCCCGGGGCTCTCCCGACCCGCCGGACACCGCACCTCGGTGCAGTCCGGAGCAGCTCTCTCCCTGCCTCTTCCCGGGAGCGTCCCCGCTCTCCGCCCCCCGCCCGTGCCTCAGTTTCCCCGCGGCGGCGGGGCCGGGCTGGCGGTTCCCGGGAAGAGGCGGGGAAGGACGAGAGGGAGGGGGCGGCCGTGCCCAGCCCCGGCGGCGGCGGCGGCGGCGGGGACCGGGGAGCCCGTGCCCGCCGGCGCAGCCCGTGCGCCCCGTCGCCGTTCCCCCCGCCGCTCGGCGGGGCGGGAAGATGCGGAGCAAGGGCAGGAAGGAGAGCCTGTCCGACTCCCGCGACCTGGACGGCTCCTACGACCAGCTGACGGGTGAGTGCCGCCGCCGGGGAAGGTGCAGCAGCCGCTCGAAGCACGGCGCGGGGCGGTCCCGGGCACCCCGCTTCCAGCCCCGCTGAGCCCCGCTCCCTGCCCGCTCCGCTTCGCCGCACGCCTTGCTCGGGGAGAGGGGGAACGGCCGCGACCCCCGCGCTGGAGCAGGGGAACAGTCCCGACCCCCGCGGGAGGGTGCTCCGGGGGCGATAGGGCTGGTCCCAGCGCGCAGAGGTTGTCCCGAAGCAAGGAAAAGGCCCCGGGCGGGGGGTGGAATGCTTGGATCGCTTTTGGCCGCCCCCAGGTTCACACTCCCTCGCTGTTATGTCCGAGCCCCATGGGACACCAGGGTCTGGCGCTGGGCTCTCTCTGCCGTGCCTTGGGCCCCCGCTGCACCCTGAGGTGGCACAGCAGCATCCCGGCAGCAGGTTCCCCAGGGAAGAAAGGCTCACTCCACTCAGAAAACCCCAGCAGCACCACGGTGCCTGGCGTCCTCACCCCTCACCCGGTGTCCCTTAGAGCACCCCTTGAGACGTCCTGCCCCTGGATGTGGGACAGAGAGGATTAAGACGACCCATTTGTGACCTTATTGTATCCCACTTCATCCTCTGCCCGATGAGGGAATTGCCGAGCATCCCACATCCCACAACATCTGTCCATCCATCACACCTCATCTTCCACTGTCCGACAGGGAAGCAGCTGGGCTGGAGCAGACACCACCCCTCCTTCCCCACGTGCTCTCCACAGATCAGGCTAAATCCTGTCCTCTTTCAGGACAGGATTGCACCTGTGAAAGGGGCAGCAGTTCCCACCTGTCTCCTGGGACCCACGATGAAGCTGAACCTGTCCTTGGCCAGTGGGGTTCGGTGTTGTCCTTGTGCCGCAGGCTGTTGTGTGGGCACAGGCGGCTTCCCTGAGTCCTGGTGATGCTTTTCCTGCCGAAGTCTGGGGTGGATTTCAGGATTTGCTCTAGAATTTCAAATAGGTGGTGGCAGCAGAGCAGGACCTCTGCTCTTCTTTCCTGAACAGCCCCACACATGGGAAATGCTGCTTACTGTCTGCCCAAACGTGCTGCAGGGAAGATATTTTTGAGCTGTGTAGGAACTTGGAACCCACACACAACTTTTGGTTTCTCCGGTAACTTTAAAATGTCCATATGGATTTAAATCAAATCAAAGTTAAAAATAAATTCCAGTCTCTCCAAGACTGAGACCTTTTATGCTTGGGCTTACCTCTGAGCCAGCTGTGCAGCAAGAACATGGATGGAGTGGAGCTGTACCACCATGCGAGTCCCTGCCCGCAGGGATGGGCCTTTGGGGAAGTCTTTGGGGAATAAGGGTGGAAATATCTGCCACACTTCCCAGAGTGGGAAACAGGCCCTGTAGGGCATGTCACTCATTTCCCATCTCTGTCAAGTCAGTGACCTGCCAGGGCAGAGCCTGCAGTAGCACCACGGAGGAGAGGGAGCCGCTCCCAGTGGCACTGATTTCCCCTGCGCTGGCTGAACGCACTGAAGCTGACGCCCCCATGGAGGGACAGCTGTTTTTCTCCCAGAAAATGTGGAAGTGATGCAGGCAGGAGAGGGGATGCAACCTTAACTCTAGGGAGGGTTTACTAGCTTGACCCCATGCCTTCTAACCTGGTCTTGGCTCTCCTGATATCCTGGAGATGTGGTGAGGAGCTGGAGCCTCCACAGGGCTGCAGCAACGCCCTGGGGTGAAGCTGGCAGTGCCTGTGTGGGCTCTATCTGCAGAAGGGAGGGTTGCCACTGGCACCTGCTGTTCGGTAGCTCAGCTCTTCTTGGGGTCAAGCATGAGCAGTTTGGGGTGTTCCTGCAGCTTGGGAGGCCCCCATCCATCAGGATGTGTCAGAGTTTAGAGGACATCTGCCATGCAAGTGCTGTTAGCCAAGAGATGATCTGGTGTGAGGTGAGGCGACAGCACCACAGCAGCTCCAGTGATTGCTGGTGTGTACAGGGACAGCAGTGAGTTCTGCAGCTGTTAGCCAAGAGATGATCTAGTGTGAGGTGAGGCACCACAGCAGCTCCAGTGATTGCTGGTGTGTACAGGGACAGCAGTGAGTTCTGCTGCCTCCCGTCACTGCCTGAAATCATGGGTGACAGCAATGCAATTCCCACCTGTGCATGCCCAGAGGAGGGTTAGCACACCCACTTCCAGAAAGAGAGGGGCTAAACAGGAAGCAGGACCCCATCCGTGCTCAGGGTAGATACACTCCATGTTGTCCACTCATTTTTAAATAAAAAAGCTGTTGAAAATGAGGGTGCAGTGACAGTCCCCACTCCCTGCAGCATCTCCAGAGATGCCCAGCTGCCCTGGCTGCGTGGGCACGTGGATGTGTGTGTGAGAGGCCCGAGTGAATGAGAGCTGCCCGTGTGTGAGCAGTGGGGAGAGCAGCAGCGCTCCTTGTGCCAGGGAAACACAGACAGGCTGGGGAAACACAGACAGGCTGGGGAAACACAGACAGGCTGTGCTGGGGCAAGCTGGGATGGACCCTGCCCGTGCTCACCCTGGTGGGGTGGCATGGGGCAAGGGCAGGAAGCAGCCATGCCTGCCTGGCTGCTGAGCCTGAGGCTGGGCACCCACCTGGGTGCTAAGGAGAGAAATGTTTGGGTTACACCACCAGGAAATTAAACTGGTCCATTTCTGGGATATTTAGATGACGCTAGCGAGAAATAAAAGCCATCTATAAATTACATTATTCCTCCTGCCTCTAATGGCATGAGCAATTAGTGTGCAAGCAGCGCCCAGAGCCAGTGTCTCAGGACTGCTCTGGCCATGGCTCTCCATGCAGAAGAAATGGGAATCCAGAGCCACTTTGTCCCGAGAAGTGCAGGTACCACATCCCTGACCCTGAATGCCGGCAGTGTGAGAGGTGAGTGAGCTTGGAGAAGGGTTTCCCTCCCGCCTGATGCTCCACAGGGATGTGTGGGTGTCATGGGTCCAGGCTCCAGATCTGGAGCAAGGGTGGGTGGCCTGGAACTTGTCTTACCCCATTGGACAAACCCCTCCCAGCCACGCTGTATCCCATGAGTGGGACAGCATGTGCCAGCACAGGGCCAATATCCAGGCTGGCTGGGGTGGGGCAAAGCCCCTCACTGCCTTTTGGAAAAATGAGGGATTAATCCCCAGGGCTGTTGGGTCCCCAAAAAAGGATTAGGAGGCTCACTTTTCACCCTTGCTTTTTCACCCCTGCTTTTTTCCTCCAGTTGTCATGATCTGGGGACTTGAGCATCTGCTTTGCTCCACCCCAAAGGCAGCCGCAGCGTTTGCGGGGTTGAGCAATTGCTGTAGAGATCATCTGCAGAGCTTTGGGATCCTCCTGTCTCCAGAGGCACAGCTGATGGATGGGGACTCCCCAACTCCTAGCACTTCTAGCAGCCCACCCCGTGAGATGAAAGCCTTAGGCAGCAGCGTAGCAGCAGCACAGCGTCTGGCTGAGCTCTTCTCCCTGCCTCGGGGGAGGGTGTTTCAGAGGTATTTCCCCCCATGGCAGTAAGGAAGGAGAGGTGGGGCCAAGCTGTCCCCCACAGACACATCAGAGGGAGAACAGGCCAGCCGGGTCGGTGGGAGGACAGTGGGAACAGGATTCCAGTCCCTGCCATGGGATAAAGCTGGGGAGCTGTGTCCTGCCAGTGCTGCAGGAGGGTCCCAGGTGATGGGCAGATCTAGGGCTGTGCCAGGGGCTTGTTCTGCTGCCAGCAAACCCGGCAGCTTCGTCGTGTCTGCTCACAGCCTGTGATCAGCCAGGTAGGGGGAACATGTCCACCAGCCTGCCATGGCGTAGGACTTCCATCTGCATGGGGGATAATTTATTTCCCAGAGTGTGGAGGAGGTGTCAGTGGTAGCCTGTCCCAAATAATAGTGTGTGTAGGGGGAAGCACTGGGATCTGCAGCTGGAAGATGGAGTGACAGGATCATTGGGTGGGAGCAAGAGCATGAGCAGGCAGGGGCTGGCCAGGAGCCCAGCTGCAAGTATCCATGGCAGGTTGTGTGCTGGATGGATCCTGAGGAGGGGGACTGGGGTGGAGACTGTGCCCAAAACCAGCTCACCCACATCCAGAATAAAGGTCCTTCTCTTGCCCAGTTGCTTTCTCAAGAACAGCTCCGCACAGCCCTGCACAGCCCTGTCCTGATGGGTCTGGCAGGGCCAGCTACCTGCATCCCTCCGGTCACTGCATGGGTTGTCCCCTCCTCCTAACAGCAGCCCCCTGGAGGGGTGACACCCACCAGTGTCCTTCCCCTGGGTGTCTGACCCATGGAAACTGTGTGTTGCCCATCTGCCTGCTCCCCTGCTAACCTGCTTCCCCTCCTGCTGCTGCCCCATGCGACCTTCCTCTGCTTGCCACTTCTGCTCCTGCAGCCTGGCAGTGAGGCTGGGCTGGAAGCCACACTGACCCTCGAGCCAGGTCCCCGAGCTCCCAGGAGGTCCTCTGTCAGGGTGGGGTGCTGTAGGGAAGGGTCTCCCCCTCGTGTGCCAGGGTTAGGGGCTCCCACGGGTCATCTCTGTGCCAAAGCGCCTTGCCCTCGATGGCTGCTGCACCTTCCTGGGGTGATGGGACTGTTGCCTGACTCTGCCTCATCTCTGTCTGCTGTCTCCCTCCTTCTGGCATCTGTACCTCTTCCTCTTCCCTCTTTGCTGTCCTGGCTTGTCTGCAGTCCTCTGATGCTGATGACTTCTCTCTCATGGGATGTTGTGGCATTCCTGAGATTCTGAGGGTCCTTGATGGAAGGGATGCTGCTCCCAGCCACACACAGGGCAAGGAGTGCGTGAATGATGCTGCCGGGTACCACTGCTCACGGGCAGGTTGGATTTTGCTGGTGGAAAGGCTGCAGCTGAGGTTTTGGCAGCCACTGCTACATCCCTGCAAGCAAAGGCAGGTTGGAGTCCATGGGGAATTGGTGGCACAGGATTAATTGACAGGAAGTTGGTGGATTTGGTTGGGCTGGTTAAACAGCTGATCTCTACAGATGCTGATGCATAATTCATGGATTGTCAAAACTTCGGCCAAGGGATACTGCTCCTGCTGCACAGGGCTGGCCATGCACAGGCTCTTTCCCACCAGGTCTGTGTCTGGGCATAGTTTTTCCTCACTGTTGGCTGTGTTATAACTGAAAAATGTGTCTCGACTCGGTGGTGCTGTTCTCATACTGTGTGTTGTGCTGGAACCAGTAGCCCTCAGAGCTTTGGGAGCCAGGACATGAAGAGGTTTGGTCCCTGGAGCAAACTCTGGTTTCTCCCAGCTGTATTGGGTCCGTATGTCCCAGCTGGACCTGAGCTTCATGCATTGAACAGCCTGGATGTCAGTGGGTTGCTCCAGCCCTGAAGGACAGGAGAGACCCCATTCATGGAGCTGCCTCTGCCTCACTCCTCATTAGTGATGTTTTCATTAGGGGAAGTGGTTTGGTTTTGTTTAAGCCAAATTGCTGTGCTTGGGAGATGATAAATCCATCTGCTGGCAAATCTCTCTCCTGCTGCCGGATCCCAGCCCTGCTCTCTAATCACGCCGCAGATAAATGAGCCTTTAGTGAAATGAATCTCCCTGTCGTCCCTCGCCGGGGGGCTGAGCTGGGTGGTCTGATGTCATGGAGAGGGGCTCTGGCTTGAGGTGGGGAATCACAGCTCTTCACTAACACTGTAGAACTCTGAGGGTGATTCTTGCTGAGCAAGTGAACTGCTGGGGTTGTTGCAAGCGGCTTCTGTGGGAGCAGAGGGGCAGAGGAGCCCCTTTCCACGGGGCAGGGTCTGCAGATGGGTGCAGGGGTCATCTTCAACCCACTGTCCATGCCAGAGTGCTCTGCTGGCAGCTGGGGCTGGGTGCATGCCATGCCATGGGGGTGAGTGGCAGGATAGGGGGACGAGTGACCCTGGTCCCAGGGATACTTCCCCTTGAGGGCTTTGCAAATGTTCTGTGGCAGCCGGGCTCTGCTGGGTGGGAGGCTCTTACTGGGTCCTCCTGTCCCCGAGCTGCTGTGGCTCCGGCTGCTTCTGGCTTTTAAGTAAACTTGTCATCCTCTTCAAATGAAAAGGGGTGGTGCAGCCCCTGGGGAGCAGTGAGAGTAATTAGCTTGTTTGGAGACAGAGCCCTGCAGGAGGGAGCTGGGGACAGGATACTGCTGCCTTCCACAGGAGATGACAGAGATGGGGGATGTGGAGGGCTGCCACCTTCACTGCCTCTGAACCTTGAATGTTTCCTCTGTGGTCCAGACAGGGCAAGTCACCTACGGATGCTGCTGGGCCGGGAAGGCACTCACTGCCATTGACATGCCCTTCTGTGTCCGTGCCTTGCACGCCTCTCCAGCCCCAAAGGCTCAGCTCCATCAGGTTCCAGATGACTCCAACCCCATTTTGGCAGGAAGCACTCCTCTTTTCAACCTGTGGGTTGGAGATCCCTTCTGTTTAGGGAGCTGGCATGTCTCCCAGCCCCAGGTTGGTGTGGCATTGCTGCTGGGGACTCTGGGCAAGGAGGTCAATGTCCCATCCATGCTGCTCCTGCTCACTCCACCTGAGGACATGGGGGTCCCAGGCTGGTGTGGCATTGCTGCTGGGACTCTGGGCAAGGAGGTTAATGTCCCATCCATGCTGCTCCTGCTCACTCCACCTGAGGACATGGGGGGCCTTGAGACGCAGGACGCAGGAGCAGGAGCCCCACTCTGGGCGTGGGGACATAGGGGGCCTTGGAGAGGTCTGCAGGACGCAGGAGCAGGAGCCCCACTCTGAGCGTGTGTGATCACCCCGTTCCTGCACCAGCTCCATCCGCAGTGAGTGTTTGAGGGGCTGTGCCCTGTGCAGGCGGGGGCACTGCACACCCCTGCGTGCAAAAAAACCCGCTCTGCTTAGAGAGCCCTGGGCTGTACCTGAACGGGCAGATGGCTTTGTCCTGATGGAGGGAGGTGTGGGGTCTGGCTGCTCCCAGAGACATGTGTCAGGGACCGTGCTGCAGCAGCAGCAGTGCCTGCAGGTAGGCAGGGAATACTCAGAGCCCCGAGGCGCTGGCAGTGGAGATGGACAGCTTCACCTGTGGTCCCTCTCTAGGGAGCAGGTCAGGGACAACGATGGAGTGACTAACTCAGCAGGCAGTGTGGTGGCACAAATCTGCTGCCTTAGCTCTGCCCTGCAGAGACTTGTGAACTGGATGGGATTGGATGCCCTGGTCTGTCCTGTTGTCCCCGTGAGACACATCCCACGGCAGTGACATTCCTGCTGGGAAGGGGCTCGACAGTCTGAAGCAGAGGCAGGCTTCTTGGCAAGGTGTTACCATGAGAGACTGGCATGACCTGTCACTGAGCCTGTGGGGCAGAAAGCAGGACCCTGCTCCTGGCTTCAGGCACTGACCCCAGCAGCAGAGCAGAGATGCACCAAATCCCTTCCCTGTCCTTGTCCTGTTACCAACCACACATCTGGATGCCAAAAAGTGCTTTTTAGGGATGGAGTATCATTGGTGATGGTTGGCCAGGATGAGAGTCACAGGGAAGAGGGGTTTCCTTCACCCAGATGGGGAAGGTGTAGTGCTGTGGGATGCAGGGAGGAACCAGAAAACACACACCCATCAGAAGCCTGGTCAGGAGCCAGGGAAGAGCCATCCATGTGCTTTCACCAGTTACTGCAGCCCGTGCAGTGGTGGGGTGAGCCTGCTCACTAATGAGATTAGACAGGCAAGCCATTGCTCCTGGCCCCTTTGGTTAATCACTTCTTCCTAGATTGAATTTTTAAAAATTGCATTGCTTACAGAAAGCCCCTGAATGGGTTTAAAGGCAATAATCCACCTGGCCCTCTGTTGCTGCCAGGGCCTCCCTGGGGCTGCTGGGCAGCAGGTTGTTGAAGTCCCTGGTGTGTCTCCATGTGTCTCTGGTGTCCCCAGGAGGTGGCTGGCAGCACTGGCCCTTGACAGGTTCTGATTTATTCCAGAAGGGAATATGCATTAATTGTTAATGGTGTGATTATGGAAGTCTCCAGAGGTGAGGGAGAAGGGACTGGGTCAGATGCCAGGCTCTGTACTGCAGCCCATGTGACATGTCCCTTTTGCTGTCCCGCCCATCCCCTGCTGCCTCAAGGGCCATGGGAGGCAGCTGTGCATCCTGCTAGACTCCTAGGGCCATGCTGGATTTGGGTGGTTCAGTGACGGGGTACAGCACCCCCAGCCCTGGTTGCACTTGGCTGAGGTCTCGTCTGACCCTGGAGCAGGGAGGGACAGCTGCTGGTGCCAGGTTCTGGGGTCACAGCACAGGTGGAAAAGGGGTGTGGGGCTTGGGCAGCACAGTAACAGATATTATAATATGCTGTGGTGATGGCTGATCCCAGCATTTCCTGGAGACATCTCAGTCCTCTCCTGAGTGGTGGGATCTGCCCCTAAGCACCTCTTTCTTTCCCCTTCACTCTGCTCCTAGCAGTTGATCTTCTGAGCCCAACCCCAGCCCTCTGCTGATCATGCTGACCCAAACAAATTTCCCCTGGAGCCCGCCCTCCCTGCTGGCTTCCCCTCTATCGTGCAAAGTGAGTCACTCCCAGGCACCAGGAATCATTCATGTCATTTCCCCCTTTGCCGCAAAGTCATTAATGCGAGTGGAATAATTTGTTGCATAACAGAGAGGATCAGCGGGAGCGCTGCTCTGGCAAGCAATTCCTGGCCCTGGCCACCACTGCCCTGGGAGAGGGCAGCTTGATGGGATGCTGCTGGTCCCACAGCTGCACCATGCTGGCAGAAATGGGGTCGGATCCTTGAGGCATTTTTCCAAAAGCCTCAAGTCTTGCCTGAATCCCAGCCTGTTTGTCGTGGCCTTGGTGTCTGCTCACCCTCACACAGATCCTCCAAAAGGGACGTGTCCCAACTCCCCCACAGTGGCACAGGCAAGAAGTGTCCCCCGCATTGATCAGGGTGTGTATTGTGGCACTCTTTGTTCTGGCCACATCCCTGCCTCCTACTCACTCTGGCTCCTCTGAGCTCCCCACGCTGTGGGTGCCACAAGTGCTTCCCAGCAGCATCCAAATCCCTCCTGACTTCTTGCTCCAGAGCTGGGGACCCCAAGTGTCCCAGCAAGGGCGCAGGCAGCTCTGGAACTGCTCCCTGTGAGTTCCCAGCTGGCTGTTTTTGGTATAAACCCAAGCACAGCTGGCAGTCTCTCCTGGGGACCTTGCAGCCTCCAAGCAGAGGCTGCCCAGAGGGGACTCTTGCCACCCCACCAGCCAAGGGGTGTGGGGGCTGAGAGCCTGTGCTCGAGTGATGCTCGCTGTGACTGTGCTAGATCCGGTGTCCCCCCTGCATTTCGAGTGGGAGAAGGGAGGGAACAGTGCTTTAGGTGATGAGGCATTGTGGAGACTGTTCCCCCTCCCCAGGGTTAATTTCCTTCTATCCCACGCTTGGCCAGGCATTAATTTAAAGATGCTGTAATGGGAGAGGGAGAGAGTAAGAGGATTGGGCTGAGGGCAGGAGGATTTAGCAGAGGGAAAGGATGTGGCTGGGCTGGGGGCTGCACGGGGTCTGATGGTGCAGGATGGGCAGGAAATGCTGTGCACTCCTCAAGACTGAGCCATCCTGATGTGTCCCAGCTGCCACTGTGATGGCACTCATGGTACCCTCCAACAGGGAACATGGGAGTGAAGCCTTTCCCCTCCTCAGGAAGAGCTGCTGGTGGCTGGGTGGGGACAGGGCTGTGAGCTGCTTGTTTGCAGTGTGGCCGTGCTGTGTGTTCCACCTGTCTGTGCTTTTGTGAGACACCAGGCACGAGTTCAAACCCAAGCCTGGAGTAACCCAGCAGGAGGGCATCGTGCCTGGCTAGGGGGATTAGGGAGGAAGGAGCAGGCAGAGCCCCTTTGGGGTGCCATGTCCCAGCTGGGACTTAGTGCCCTTGGCTCAGCTGGGCAGCAAGCCCCTCAGTGTAGGGGGCTGCCTGAAGCAGAAAGGGGAAGAAGGAGATGGTATTTAATATTTCCAAGTGACTCACTGAAAACCTGCTGTTCCTTGGGACTGGTCAAACCCCAGCATCCCCCAGGAGGGGCTGGGATCAGGGCCACCCCACTGCAGGGTAAGCTGGAGGGAGGGGCTCTTTTGGGACCACACTCGTGGAGGCAAAGGAGCCTTTACCCCTCCTCCATCCCTCACAGACTCCAGAGTCCCACCTCTGCCCTGGACCACAGTGCCGGGACAGGGATGTGTGTCCCAAGGGATCGTGGTGTCCCCCCAGCCCCACACCATCCTGTGCCTCCCTCGGCACTGTTTGTTTTCTCAGCCTGCCCTGCTGTAATTACAACCTGCTGTCACTCTCTGGATAATACAACTTCTCTTTTATCATTGCTTAATTAAATAGCTGTGGGGAAGTGAGGGGCTGGCAACCCCTTGTTTGCTAGGGTGAACAACCCCGTGGCACTGAGGAGGTCTCCCGGGGCTGGCAGAGGAGCTGGATGGGGCTGGCTGTGCCCTGGCCTGGGCAACACAGCTGAACATGGGGTACCTGCGTGCCCTTGGGAGGGATGAGGTGCTGACTTTGTTGTTCATGGGCACAGGGTCTCTGGCACACCCTCAACAGACAGGGTCTCTGTTTCCAGGCTAGCCTTGAAGAAGTGCCCTGGATGTGACCACTGACACCCTGTCTATAATTCTCCCCTCAGTTTGGAGCCTTGCCCACTACCAGGCTGGGAAGAGTGTGTGGGCAGGGTGCCTGCTGCCAGGCCAGCCACCTCTGCCTGCAATTAGCTGGTGCTAATGAGTGTCCCTGGCAGCTGCTGCCAGGGCAGTGACCTCTGGCAGAGTGTCTGCCAGGCTATCCCCCTGTGAGACCAGACACGTGGGTCCCACTCCCTGCTCAGCAGAGCATCCTCGGTTGTGCTGTTGGTCCTCAATGCACACGTGGCTCCCTCTGCTCAGTCTCCATCCCTTCCTTGTCCCTCTGCTGTCTCTCTGCCTTTGCACCTTCCCCTGGAGGCTGGTCCCAGTTTGGGCACTGTCAGTGGTGCACCTCCAGGTACTGCCCCTGTGCCTTTCTGCTCTGGGTGCTTCTTTCTCCCCATCACAGCCACCCCACAAGCTGTTGTAGCAGTGGAAATGGAGTCTGTTGTGACATCTTCAGGAGCAGGATATGGCCCTGTTTAAAAACACTGGGCTGGGGTGGTAGCAATACTCCCCTGGGCACTGCTCATTCTGCTATGATGGATCAGGGAGGAGATGTACACCGTGTCTGACTGGGGTAGACTGGGAAATGCCCCCCACTTGAACAGCCCTGGCTCTTGGGGTCCTGGCTGGGAAACGATCAGTCTGGAGATGGAGCAGTTTTAGAGGCACTCTAGGTCTTCGTGGCAGGATGTTGTGGGGAGATGAGTTGTGTGATGATGCAGGGGTCGTGTACAGATGTGGAAGCATGGCATGACCTGCAGGCTCAGGGTAGCTCTCCCCCGGGTGTGCTGCCCATCCTCACAGCCTGTCCTCCTGCCTGCCCTGGATTTGCAGCTCCAGACTCGATTTGCACAGATCAAAGCCCGGGGCCATCTCTCATCTTGGCTTACCTGGGTCCCGCCTGCCCCCAGCCCGGAACGCGGGGGAGGTTTGGAGGTAATCCTTGCAGACTGGCTAATTATAGCAGAACCTCTCACTTCGTGGGAACCACGGCAAATTGTCCCTCGAGCCCTGGCAGCAATGGTACAAATCTTCCACTAATTAGACTTGAAAGTCCTCCCGTGAGCTCAGACACAGGATGGATATTTGATTATTAACATATTTATTTCTGACTCTCTCAGCAGGTCTTGCACTGGAAGATTTTACTCCCCTCCATAATTGCCAGGCACATTTATTCCTATCAAGAGTGCCTGGGGGCTCGGGGGGTGGGGGCTGTTCATGTCTGTGTGCTAATTTTTGGGGTTGTCTCATTAAGGTGTGTAGAAGAAAACCTGCTGATGCTGTGAATGTCTTAGTCAGGAGCAAGGCGCCCAGGCTCTGCCCTGTGCCTCCCTCCAGCCCCTCCCCCACATGGGATGCTCCTGACCCTCCTGCCCAAGTGGGCACCCAGGGATATCCTCCCATGTGCTCCCAAGCACAGTGGGTCCAGGCACTGGCAGGCAGAGGAGGGATGAGGATGACTCAGTGGTGCAGAGCTGGTGCTGGGCACCACAGCCCAACAAAAAGCTGCTGGCCATGGCACCTCCAGGGACAGCCTCCCTCTCTCCAGTGGAGGCAGACAAACTGCAATGGAAACACTGTCTCTGAAACAACTGAAAATAGCTTTCCTGTCCCCAAAATGTCAGTTTAAAAAGGCAGTCTTTAGGGCCCCCCCTGGTTGGCAGTCAGCTGAGAGGGTGCCCTGGAGATGCTGAGTGGGCGGCCCTGCTGCCCCATGGGGCAGAGAGCAGCACGGTGGGAGGCTGAGCCGTCACTCAGGGTACGAGTGGAGAGAGGGTCAGTGCTGGCATGGGGGGCCATTAGCCCAGCCTTGGGGATGGGCTGTGCCTTGCCTTGAGGCTGCAGAAGGGCGCAGGTGGGCTGTGGGCTGTTGGAAGGGAAGCACTGATCTTGTGTGTCTGCCTTGCCCTGAGCCCCCAGGTCCATGGGTCAGGACCTCAGCCCCATCTCCAGCACCACTTTGCTCTCCCTGCTCGCCTCGCTGCTGTGTCTCCCTGAGCCGAGGGCACGCGCCTCGTTACAGCTCTGGAGTTATTAATAGCAGCAAACACTCTCGGTGCCTTCAAGCCAAGTCCATTTTGGGGGAGATTCCTGCCATTTGAAGCATGTTTCCCCTCTGGGCGTCTTATCTCCCTCTCCCAGCTGTGCAGGCGGCGTGTGCGGAGCCCTGGCTGAGCGGTGCTGCTAACACTGTGTCACTCAGCGCGCAGCAGCCGCCCGGGTGACAGAGGGTGTCCCCTCCCCGGCCCACAGGCAGCCCTGAGCTGCCTGAACATGTGGGAGCAGAGGTCGTGTCCCAGCCTCTTCCCACTGTGCTTCCTCCTGTCACCCTGCCGAGACAGATCTGTTGGTGGCCAAGTGAGCACTGATTGCGAGGAAATGAGCCCAGTGCCACCTTCAATTTGCTGGAGCCCAACCTATTTGTGATTGCACAGAGCTCATTAATTCGCCACCATCACTGTGGCTTGATGTGGGGTGGTGAGGGTGGCAAGGCTGGAGAGACGCTGAGGGCCATGTCCTCTCCTGGAGCAGACTGGGAGCAGGGCTGGCATCACTTGTGACCAGGCTGAGATTTTTCTCAGCTTCTCAATTCAGGAGACCCTGTTGATGATTGGAATGGGTGCTGGAATGGGACTGGAGCTAGAAATCCCTGCTGATTTTCATAGGGTGCCATGGGCATGGAGCAAGGTGGGCATCTGAGGGGCAGAAAGATGCTGGTTTGGGATAAGGAGATGCTGTGTCTGTGTTGTGCCCCAGTGTGAGCTGTGCACCCCCGTACAGCAAAGTGCACTCTTGTGAAGGCCACACTCTTTGGAGCTGCTGGGTGGAGTTCTGCCTCACTGCCTGATGTACCCTGGGTGCTCCCAACACTGCTGTGCTTTTCGGACACAAAGAGCTCTGAAATGCCCCCAGATGGTCCAGGGAGGTTATGGTTCTACTTGCTTACAGCTGCTGTCTCGATGTGTCAGCCCTGTAACCAGGGCTGGGGTCAGCTCCTCCCTTCCCTGTGCTTGTTTCCCTGCAGCTCTGATGCAGTTCTCTGCCCTCCTATTGCAGGACGTGCAGATGCTCGGGGTGCACCCCAGGAGCCGGGGCGGGGGATGATGAAGCCGTTCCCCCAACTTTGTCCTCTCCTACCGCCGCTTCTGTCCTGTTCATGGGGTCAATGAATTATTCATACCCTGGCAGGCGGGGGCGTGTCTGTGGCCGCCGGTGTGATGCCAAGGGGGCCGACATGCCGCTGAGCACAGAGAGCTTTTCTGTGTAAATACCTAAAATATTTAGCAGAACTGACGAAAAAAGATTCAGCTTGGGAGCATTCAGTGTCTCAGTGTAATCTGGATGTCTGAGGGCCACCACGAGGGTTCTGGGGGCGATGGACACACCAGGGTGGACTGTCGGGCTCTGACTTTCATCTTGGCCTGACACGCACCACCCAAGCTGGTGGTGGAGTTTGTGTCTGTTTGTTTGTCCAACCACCCATCCATTGGGTGTCTCTTCTTGTCTCTGCCATCAGAGAGTGTGGGTGCCCCATCCCTTCCCTGCATTGCAGGGATGCTTTGGCATGTGCTGGTCCCTAGCGTGGTGCCAGAGCCAGGCTGCTGCCCCGTCACCTGCTGCCTGCCAGCTGCTGGCAGGTGGGTGCTGCAGGACCAGCGCACAGCGTTGGGCTGGGTTCTTTCCCTGGCAGCGCCTTCCCGAGCAGACAGATCACGTCACATGCATTTTTTAGCAAGATCCACCAGCTGAGAATGAGCTGAGCTGTCACTGCACGTTTGTGATCAAAGCCAGACGTGCCCTGGCAGCCCTGGGGAGAGTGGCCCTGCGTGCCATTCCTCTCTATCACAATTTACTGGGCACAGCAGGTTGGGGTTCCAGCGGTGTCACAGGTTGCAGGTATGTGCCCCTGCATTCCTGAATGTGCCAGGATGGCCACTGCCCTCCTGCCTGCTGTGGTTCAATGATGCCTGACCCGAACAGCTAGGGATGGGTGCAGTTATGATGCAGAGCTATTGATAGACTTATGCTTCATGCACAGTCCTACATCCCAAAAATTGCACCTTCTGCTGGCAGTCAGAATGAGGTGGGTTTGCTGGCATCAAAGATTGGGGTGGAAAAGGGTTTGTGCTTGTCCTGGGATGTGTTTTAGCCTGGGTTCACAAGGGAGCAAGCAGATGTAAGGGGAGCTGTGGCCAGCTCTGGATGGGAAAGCACACGGAGCCAGCTGGCTGTGACAATGTAAGGCTGCCCTGCGAGGAAGCCTGGGCTGCTGGCAGCTTTTCCTTGGCCTTTGCAAGCTCGTCCTTTCATGGATGCTCTCTGAGCCTTGGCAAGGTAGGAGCTGTGTGCTGGCCCACGATCTGCACGTGGCAGGGCCAAGCCGCGGGCTGTGCGGCCAAAGGCAGGAGGGGCTCACGGTTAGAGCACACAGCTCCTCCCGGGCCGTGTGCCCTGCTCCGAGCCTTCCTCCACCTCCTTGCTGGATTTGCTGCTGCCCCCCTCGCCTTCCCGGTGGTGGGGTGGCGCTGCCTGCGGTCGGTGCGTTTTGTGCGTTTCCCTCTGCAAGAGCAGCAGAGCCCTCGGGCTGAGCTTCGCTGTGACAGCACATCCCATGTCAGACCCGCTACAAATCCTGACTGCTAATAGCTATGCAAATTACCTCATTAGCCGCTTTATTTATTTTCTCTGGCATCACGTTTTCAGCACTTCCCCCAGACCCGGAGGCTGCGGTTTCCCCGGGATGGGAGGAGGCAGGAGCAGAGCAGCAACACGCAGGGCTGGCTGGGCTGAGCCTTCCTCTGCTGGTGGCAGAGGTGTTGGGATCCCACGGAGCCACCCACCCCGATGTGGTGTATCTGGAGCCAGAATCTCACAGCTCCTGAAGTGATCCCTGCTACTGGGGTGTCCAGCTCCTTCTCCCCCATCGTGTCCTGGCTCTGGGGTGAGTCTTGCTGAGCTCTCCCTCCAGTCAGGACCTGCTCTGTCCCTGCCAAGCATCTGTGGGTCTGGCATTGCTGGAATGTGTATGCCCTCCAGCCGAAAAAAAAAAAAAAGTGAGTTTGAATTATTTAGAAAGAGAACAGAGCATTTGCTCAGCTGCTGTGGACCTGAGAGGTGGGCTGAGGCTTGGCACAAGGTCAAAGGATGTCCTGCATCCTTCCAACCCTGATTATCCTTCCTTGGTAATGGAAATTTTCCTCCTTCCCGCCCTGATTGCCCTTCCTCATTACTGGAAATGTGCCTCCCTCCTGACAGCCCTTCCTCCCTGAGAGAAATGTTGGCATCTGCTTTCTGCCAACCACAGGATGACTCCAGAGAGCTCACAGATGCCCTGGCAAGGTGGCCCTGGGCTGGGGCCCTTCTCTGGTGTTATCCCTGAGGAGTGTAGCCCAAACTGAAATCCTTTGAAGCCCAGGCACCATCCAGGGCTGGCACAGGCACAAACAGTCTCTGACCACCAACCCAGCATGGTGCCCCTTGGTGATGTGCCTGTCGCAGGGCATCCTGCGACATGCTGGATGGTAGGCACATCCCGACCCATGCTGGATGTGCCTGCAAGCACTGCTCTTTCCTGGCTGCATTTTCTAAGAGTGTTTATGTGCCCACGACATCCATTGCAGTGAATCAGGCTTTGCATGGACACCAGGGGACCCACATGCTGGTGTGATGCCTGGTATAAAGACCTTGATTCAGCCACTCCATGGGCTTGTCAGTGCCATGCTGAGCTGCCTGCAAGCATTATGTCTTCTCCCCCATCCCCTTCTGTTTATCTTTTATTTCCTCCCTTCTCTTGGCGGCTGTGCTAATGAATATTTCATGGCCAGGAACCAGCGTGAATTCCCCCGGCAGCTCCCTGCACTCCCTCGCCAGGTACCAGCCCGATAATCGGTGGCTTAGGAAGGATGCATCTGCCAGGAAGCCATCTCGGGAGGAGAGGGCCCGGGTAGGAAAGGAAGCAATGGCTCTGGTGTGGCCAGATGTGTCGTGTCCCCCTCCTCGGCGGTGTTGCCACTGTCTCTTCAGCCTCCAGGGGACTGCCAGCGGACCGCGGTGGCCGCATGCCCGCGGTGGCCGCATGCCCGCGGTGGCCTCATGCCCGCGGTGGCCGCGTGGCCTTTACGGTTCCCGTGCATCCTCTCACACGCGTGCAGGGCCACGCTCCGACACAACAACACGTGTCCTCTCCTGTCCCCCGTGTGCCATCAGCTGCCACAGCCGTCTGAACGAGCCGTGTCCCCGGCTCACCTCCCGCCGCTCCGCTGCGCTGTACCGGGGCTCCTCTCAGCGACAGGCGGCGGCACCGCGGCCGCACGGAGCGAGGGGCAGGGAGTGTGGGCAGTCCGTGTCACCACCCATGACATCACAGGTGCATCGCATGGCCTGTACTGCCCATCCTGGCTGCTGTGCTTCCAAGCTGGAGGTGTCCCTGCACAGTCAGCAGGCATAGGACTGGGGCAGGGAAGTGCAGGACGGTGTTGGTCTTCATTCTCTCTGAATTTGCCCTTTATCCCCTAAGCCAGGCTGGTCCCCAGTGCAGGCTCGGCATTAGGAGGTGCGGGCAGTATCTGTCTTTGCCAGGGTCAAAGCACATGGGGGGAGCATGTGCTGGAGCTGGAGGCAGAGCCTGGAGCCACAGTCTTCCTCCCTCCCATTGCTGCAGCTCCAGTAGCAGCACATCCCCTTTGGGGGCCCAGCAGATGCTCTGGGGACACAGGCTGACTCTGTCTTTTTGGGAGATGATGTCCTTTGCCCCACAGTGAGGCACTGTGGGGAATGGAGCTCACCTGGGGCTGCAGCTGGGGCAGGGGCGGGGGAACCACTGGCCTTCTTAAGCAGGGAGCAGGTGCAGGAGAACCACAGGCTGGGTTGTGGGGCAGGAGGCTGGCAGGATGCACCCTGCAGTGGCACCCGTGGGCGGCTGTGACCCAGGTGGGGTTTTTAGCAAGAAAAAGTTGTGCAAGGGTGGCCTCAACAGCCTTGCCTTGTGGCTTGCTTTTGATTTGTGTTGAATTCCTACTCGGCTTTCCAGGGAGGAGCAGAGTCAGTGACCAGGGTGGCCAACATCTGCTGATCTGGAAGGGACAGGAGATCCCCTGTCCCGCATGACCATCACGACCAGAGTGAACAGGATGGCATGTGCATGTGTCACCCACCCGGGACATGCTGGGATGGAGCAACTTTCCCTGTCAGGTGGAAACTGGCTGCCGAGGAGCTGGATGGTGGGATGGATCTGCAAACTTTGTAAGCTGCCACGTACTGTGGGCTCTGGCACCCTCCTGTGGCTGTTCTGTCGCCTGTCCTGTATCCCGCAGCCCTTTGGGATGCTGCAGCTGCCTTGGTCTGGTTTGTGCTGGCTGGTCCCCGTAGCAGTGGGGACACTGTGCATTTGCAGGATCTGGCCTTGTATCACACAGCTTATGGGACCTGATCACTGCAAGAAACTGTCCCAATGTGTTTGTGTTGTGGGGTTAAGCCGGGAGCAGAGCTCCCGGGTGCTGTAGACCTGGATGAGGGTTTTAAACCCCACACCTGTTCCTGGAAGGTGTCAGGACTGGACTGGGCACTGCTGGTTCCCCAATCTCTGAACTTTCAGCTGGGAGCAAGTGGTCCACAGGGGTAGATTCTGTCAAGGTGCTGCATTCACAGATTGTCTCTACATCTGTGTCTCTGTGTGCTGAGCTGCCCAGTCTGCCTCAGCTGGCCTGGACTGGGCCCTTCCTCTTGTGAGGCTGATGTCCCTTGCAGCCCTTCCCTGGCCTGGGGCTTTGTGGATGTATTATTAAAGGGTTGCATGTCCCTGCTGTGCTGTGTGTTGTGCCTTGTTTAGGATCTCTCCAAACCTGGCTCAGCTATGCAGTGGCCAGTGCAGCATCCCCTCCCCTGGGACGCTGTCATGCTGTGGTGTGGGGACACTGTTGGGCAGCTGGCCCCCTTTTGCAGGGCCATAGCCTGTATAAGAGAGGGGGGCACACAGAGGGGGCTTGGTTTGGAGGGGATGGCCTTTCTTTTGGGGAGCAGGAGGTGAGGTTCTCCGATGCCAACCCCAGTACTGGGTTGGTGGGAAGTGGTGCTGCTCTTGCCCCTTCCCTTTGGACTCCTTCTTGAGGTGTTTGTAGGTACTGGACAGTCTGGCTGTTCCTGGCTGTATCATGGCTCCACCCTCTTTTCCATCCCTAAGGGAACAGAAGCTGTAATTTCCATCAGGTCCCTTTTTGTTCGCTTCCTTCCGTATTAATAAGAGATGAAATTTATGACATTATAGAGTCTGGATGTATTCAGAACGGATAGAATCCTGCTGCTGTAGGGTGTGAATGCACTGTAGAGACGGAATACAGCTGGGAAAATGGTCCTAGGGGAAAGTATGTTGTCTTGAGTCTGCGCAGACCGTCTCAGGCTGGCTCTGGGAGCAGGGAAATCCCACTGCCACCACACTCCAGTCTGCCTTCTGGCTCTGACATACTGTGCAAGTTAGCAACTTGCTGCCAGGCTGAGCTTTGGAGTGAACAGCTCTTAGCCTGGGTGGTCTCAGAATCTGACTCCTCTTCCTCCTATCCTTGCATCCATCCTTGTCTCCTCCCCTGTGTGGAGCCAGCAGAAGTGGATGCTTGGAGATGCAGGACACTTGCAGTGATGAAGGACTGATGCCCAGGGATGCAGGATGCTCACAGCACTTGATTGTGGAGTGGATGTCTCCTGCTCAAGGCTGCAGGATGCTCTCGGTGCCGGCTTCTCTCCGGAAGGAGCATCCTTGCCTGCTCTTGGAGAGAGGCGGCCCTGGGATGCAGCGGTGCCTCATTGGTCAGCGGGACCTGTGGAGTCTGCGGGTTGCCATACCAACCTGCCTCTGGTTCCCGGCCAGCCGGGGCGTGAAGTGCCGGGTCGAGCTGGTGCCAAGGGGCGGATCAGGAGCCAGGGGCAACCCGAGGCTCTGCCAGCCAGGGAGGCGTCCATCCGCCTCTGCCGGAGGGCTGGCTGGCACCGCTGGGCTCCCCGGCACCCCGCATCACCCTGACGCCGCTCCCCGCCGCTCCCCGCAACTTTGCGGCGCGGAGGGGGCCGGCGGGAGGGCACGGCCCGCGGGGGCGAACCCGGACATCCCGCTCCCGTTCAGCGGCCGGCTTTCGTGAGCCCGAGCCCCGGGAGGGCACCGCCGCCGAACTCCGTGTCCCACTGCCCACCCGCACCGGAGCATCCCCGCGCAAAAGTTGCCGCTGCCCGCCGCCGGGGAGCGGGGCCGGCGGCTGCCGCGCTGCCGGGCGCTGCGCTGCCCGCTCCGCCGGCCTGCAGCGGCCGCCGGTGCCCGCAGGCTCGCTCCGGGCACAAAGGCTCAGTCCTGCCCCGGGCATCGCCCGCTGCTCCGAGGAGCTGGGGGGCTGTCTGGCGGCCCGGAGGGAGTGCTGCTGGGTCCCTCCCCAGCGCTGGGAGCTGGAGCCATGAGCCACTGCCAGCAGCGCTGCAAGAGGCAGCTGGGCCGGGTGATCCGCTTCTTCTACCAGTTTGTCACCGGGACTCTCTCCCAAGGTAAGTAGCGTCCTGGGGGACACGGGGTCTCTGCTCTGTGACGGGGGATGTCTGTCTGGTGAGCTCTGTGGGGTCATTTGGGGAGGGGAGAAATGCTGCTTGGAAATGCTGGTGGAGGGGTTGCACTGAGCTCTGTGTGGAGCAAAGCTGAAGATGGTTCCAGGAGGCAACAAAAGCCCCTGAAGGCCCCTTGTGGGCCTGGGCTGAGGGGAGTGTTTTGTTTGGGGAGGGGACTAATGCAAAGTGGAGCATGAAAGAACTGCTGTACAAATAAAGTGCAGATGCTTCCTGACATGTCAAGGAATCTGACTCCTCTGGGGCTGGAGCCATGCCCTCCATCTAGCTGGACAAAGAAGCCCTGGGTGTGCCCCATGAGCCAGGGCAGGGACACACCCTGGTGCCTGCATCTACTGGTGCTTTTGTCCTGGGATGCTTGGTCCTGGGGACAGAGCCTGCCTGCTGTGTGCTCCTGGTTTGATGTCACTGCCATGGCAGGACCCTCACCCCTGTGCCAGCCCCTGCTCTGCCCTGCCGGCTGCCCAGAACCTCGTCTTCTGGGTGTGCACCCAGCACCACCTCCTGAACCCGGTGGGCATATCCTGGGGAGGTCATCATGGGCCTGTGTGTGCTGGGAATCTGGGTGCCCTACTCCCACCCCTGTTCCTGCGTCCCGGGACAAAGTTGGCATCCCCATGGTCTTACCCTGCTGAGAACCACCGGGCTGCCCCTCTGGGCCCCAGCAGGGCTGGGAAGGGATGCACTGCACCATGAGTGCAGGGAAAGCCTTGTTAGGCCAATGTGGCAGCGTCACGCCTCAGAGCAGGGCTGGGACTTGCACTGCTTCTGCCAGGACTCAGCCTGCCTGGAAAACCCCTCCCAGGTTTTGTCCCCTCCTTGCCTGGGGAAACCCCTGGGTCTCCACAGCCTGTGGGGCCAGAGAAATGCAGGAATAGCATGGAGCACTTGGCCCAGCCCGGGAGGCTGGGATGTGGCAGCAATATTTGACCTGTGAGCCGTGCCCAGCTGGCATGCTGTCTTCCTGCCCACAGGGACCCAAGCCCTGGGACAGAGGCTCCCGGTCAAAGCAGGGGACAGTTCCCCTGGCAAGGCCAGCAGCGTGCCAGGCTCTGGGGGCTGGGTGTGCCGCACGCAGTGCCGGGTCCATCCCCGCTAGCTGGCTCCATTGGGCACCAGCCAGCTTGCCTGGAGTGGAGGGGCAGAGGATGAGTCAGCTGAGTCCAGCCCAGGCATGAGGGGCAGACCTGCAGGTGATGGAGCAAAGAGGGAATGGGACCTCAGGATGCTCCCAAACCCCATCACCTGCAAGGATACCCTACAGGTCCTTCTCCCAGTGTCCTGGGCTTTACAGCTGAGTGCTGTGGCATTGGGACTGTAGCAGGTGTCCCCTGGGACTGGGTTTCTGGAGTGACCATGTGTGGTGCTGCGCAGGACCAGGAGTTTTCCCTACAGCCCTGCTGGATGTGCATGAGATTGGGATGGCACAGAGGGCATGGCTGGGCGTGGGGCACTGACTACCCTCACCGTCTTCTTGGTGTCCTCCCAAGCTCTGAGACAAGCCAAAGTGGGGTGAAACCCAAAGCTGGACAGCTCTGAGTTGGGTGTGGGATGTGGGGATTACACAGTCTTCTCCCCTCTCAGCTCCCCTCCTCCCCAGCTCCTGCTCCTGTCCTTGGGTCACCAAGATGCTGACCCCTCTCTGGCTGTTATCCTACCACATCATTCCCTTTTGGGGGGCAGTGGCCCCCTGTCCTTCCTGCCTAGGTGAAGGAGGTCTCCTGGAGCTCACTGCAGAGAGCACTGGGTGCTTGACCAGGTGGGCCTGGGGCAAGGGGCCCCCTGGCTGGGTGCCCTGGGGAGATGCCCAAGGACGGGTTGCCAGAGAGGGCAAAGAGAAATGACTCAATCAATTAACCAGATTAAAACTGTGACTTCACCTCCCAAAAATAGCATTTCACCAATATTTTAATGTGCTTATTAATAATCTGCTCGCGCTCTGATTAGCAGCAAGGTAATAAGGGATCAGCTTTAACCTAAATTTAACTCTCCCTAATGGATGATGGCCCCGAGAACCAAAAAAAAGGAGAAATTCCTATCCATCAGGCTGGCCCCCCGGCAGGTCAGGAGCACCTGAGAGACCTGGGCAGCAGCTGTCCAGCTGTGTCCAGGGACCATCACCTCATTGTGGCCCAGCAGGTCCTGTGGCACATTTTGTGGAAGTAGTGAGCTAACACCCTGCTGCACTGAGGGAAGAGCACTTCAGGGGTAGCCACAGGGGTGGCTCTCGAGGAGGGCAGATCCTGGCCACAGTCAAGGTGCATGGTGCCCTCCTGAAGAGACAGGTCCCTTGACAATGGATGATTGCCCTGCTCTGTCCCCATCTGCTCCATCCTGCCGTGAGGAACAGTTCCCCATCCCCAGCTGCTGGTAGTGCTGGGAGGATGGAGACAGGGCCCAGCCACCTGACTACCTGATGGCTCTGGGTGTGCTTGTGGCATGCTGTGTGCATGGAGCTGCATTTTGGGCTAGAAACCCCACTCCAGGGGTTATTTATGTGCCACCCGGCAGGTGGCTGGTGGGGTGTTTAAATCTAGCAGTGTGGCAGGGCTGTGCTGCCAGCAGCACTGGAGAGCCAGGGCAGGGCTGGCTGGGTGGGAGATGCTTTATGGCTGTTAGTGTCACAGCCCAAAGTCCAGCCTGGGCTGCCTGGTCCTGGGGCAGTGGTACAGGGCCTGCTGCTCTCCCCCACTGAGCCATGGGCGTGTGCCAGGGCCACTTTGCCATCCTGTCCTGTGTCACCTGTGGATCCTCAGAGCCGGTGATCTCAGGGGAGAGAGAAGGGAGGGAAGGAGGAGGGGAGGGATAGATCTGCATGCTTGGATTCTGCTCCCTGAAAGGGGCACAGCTGGGGCAATGCTGTACTCTCACACACTTGGGTGGCCACAACTCCTGGCTGTGGCTGCAGGGTAGGGATAGGACATCTTGTGTGCAAAGAGGGTTTGGGATGAAACACTTGGGTCCGGTGTCTTCCTCGTCCGCGTGTCCCATGGGACAGCAGATGGGGCCAAGCGCCGTGCAGGGGCCAGAAATGTCTCAGGCATGGGTGCAGCTAATCCAGTGTGGTTTGGGATCTGTGAGTGAGTGTGCCCGAACCCAGAGAGGCACTAAATGCACCTGGCATCACGGAGCAGGAACCAGGCTGTTGGCTCTGACTCCAGGCTGAGAGAAACAGATGCTGATCGCAGACATCTCTGGGGAGGTGCTGCTGTGGGACACAGGGAACAAGATGCCAGACCCAACTCTCCAGGATGGCAGAACTGCAGACACCTTCCTTCAAGGCCTCGTGTCTGGAGCAAGGACGGACACAGGCATTGGCAGAGATCCTGGCAGCATTGTTCCCTAGGGAGCCCCTTTTCCAGGACTCCCAGTTTCACCGGTGGTATGGCAGCAAGGAGTTGAGCCCTGAGGATCCCAAGATCATGAGGGAACTCAGAGCAGCCCTTGGGCTGTGGTGGTGCCTTGCTGGCCCCATGGCACTGAGATACAGCCACATGTGTAAAGAGCCCCGTCTATTCTCTGCCCCCTGCCTCCTTCTCCTGGCTGATGGTGCCACTCTCCCCCCGGGCCAGGAGGGTTATTTTTAACTGTTTGCCATGTGCTGTCTGAGCACAATTAAGGTAATTGGTTTGGGAGCCTGGCTCTCACACAACGCTCCCAATTACCTGCCTGCCTGCCCGTGCAGCCCCCCGCCTCCCTGCCCGCGGTGGCCGCTCCTCTGGCAGGGGACTGCCGGGACAGGGCTGCCCCAGATAGCACAGCGGGGCTGGGTGGGGGCACAGCGGGCACAGGGGATGGAGCCATGGAGAGGACATCCCTGCACAACGACAGCCTGCTCTATGCCTCCCTGATTGCCATCCTCCTCCTCATCTCCTATTGGTTCACCACCCGCTGCTTCAAAATCATCAGCGGCATCGAAGGTATGGGGCTGGGGACGTGGAGGGACAGGGTGGCCCGGCCCGGCCGCTTCCACAAACCAAGCGGTGAGGCGAGCCAGATACTTGCTGTGGGAGAGGTGCTTTGGGGGCTCCCTCTCTGCCTCTCTGGGAGACCTCCATCTCAGTCACTTCATTAGTTCCTCCCGGCCGTGGTCCTGCTCCGCTGTGTGTGAGAGCAGCCGGTGGCAGCCCCGGGCTGAGCTGTGGCTCAGGGCTCTGTCCAGCGCTGCTCCGGGGTCCCCATGCTGCCAGTGTCCAGGTGCTGCTGCCCCTCGCTGTGAGATGGCGATGCAGATGGGCTTTCTGGAGCCTCCCACTCTTGTGGGGTGCCCAGAGCTCACGCTCGGGCCTCAGTCTGTGTTTTGGGGCTCTGGGTCCCTTTGGGCATGACCCACATCTTTGGTGCTCAGCTGGTGTGTTGGGGAGCTCTGGGATGTGGTGGGGGTCCCTCTTTCCCCAGTGAAGGGTCTCTTCAAGCCCCACTGCAGTGGGATGTGAGTGCCAGGGGTTTGCAGGGTGAGACCCCAAAGCAAGGAGCAGGGCAGGAGGGGTGAAACTGGCATCACGTGTCTGGGGACGTGCAGAGCCTCTCCTGCCCAGGGTGTGCATTGCTCCATCCATCTGTGAGACTTCTCTCTGCACAGCTCAGCCAGAGCCTTGAGGCACTTCCCACAGCATTGCCAAATGCTGACTGGCTGCAGGGAGCAGCCCTGGGAGTGATAACCCTCAGTGGGATGGGGGAAAAGCCATGTCCCACACTTCTGGTGGGGTATGCGTGCTCTTGAGCATCCCTTGCAGGCAGCTGTGGGTCTGGCTCCATTGATGACATCCCACATGTGGTCCCACATGTCTCCTGCCTCCTGGGGGCAGCTCCAGATGAAGTAACATGCCTGGGGACCTTGGTGAGGTGAAGGGGTGGTCCTTTGTCACACCTAGCCCATCTGGATCTGCCCTCACTTGTTGGAGGGAATATGCTCTGGGCAAGACACCCTGGGGAGTCTGGGCACAGAGTGTGGCACTGGGACATGGCACCAGTGCTGGATGCCTGAGCTGGTCCTGGTAGGATTCTCTATCATGCTGGCAGCAAACAATGGAGTGTTTTTTTAATGGCTCCAGCATGGAAATGTGTAATCCTGACATGGCAGGCAGTGGTAGAATTATCACTGCTCTGCTGGGGAGGATGGCTGGCACAGAGGAGGCACAAGGGCAGGTGGGGAAGCTGTCACTTGGTGACTGACTTGCCACTGTGCCCTTCAGCCCCAGCATCCCACGAGGGGCCGATGACAGTCCGTTCACATGGGTTCAGCAAGTTCCTTTTGCAGAGAGGCTGCCCTAAACCGTCTGGATCAGGCTGGAAGGGCTTCTCTCCCTCTAGGTCGGGCCAAAACAAGATTGCAAAAATAGATTAATGGCCTGTGGGACAGACACTGGTGCGGGAAGCAGCTGGAGGCTTGAGGAGAAGATGGGTTGTAACTGGGGCTCAGCAAGAAAAGTGGATTTGAAAACACAATTGACATCAGTGGGAAACTTCCTTCAAGTGTGCAACAGGTCTGTGCCACCCCAGCCCAGAGGGATTGACTCGAGGGGAAAACTGGGAGGCAGATGCATGAAATCCAGGCTCGGTGCCTGGAAACTCAGCTCTTTCCAAGAAAAGGAAATGTGAGGTCTGAAAACTTCCAGCCTGGGGAATGTTTCCCTGGGGAAGGCTTTCAGCTCTTTCCCCAAGACGCCTCTGATGCATCTCTGGCATCTCCTGCTGGTGTTAGAACAACCTTGGGAGCGTGCCCCAGGTGGGGAGGAGATGCCAAGCCCAGTGGCATGGAGCCACTAGATAGCCAGGCTGTGCCATGACCTGGACTGAGACACCAGCCCTCCCCATCCTCTGCCAGGGGACAAACCTGCAGCCAGCTGGGCTGGAGATGGGGGTTCCTGGGAAATTGGTGTGAGGCAGCCCTGCTGGGAGCTCTTGCCGAGGGTCTGCTCCATAGCCTGGGTATGGCAACCCCACCTGTGGCAGCTGGCCTTGCTCCTGGGGTGAACTGGGAGAGCTGGGAGGCAGCAGTGGCAGGGGGGAGCCCTGCTCCCTGCTTACCACACTAGTGCTGGAGTTAGGACTGCTTTTGCATCATGTGCCATATGGGAATTGTCCGCCTGGAGATGGGCAGTGCCGGTGGCATCCCTGGGGGAAGCCATGGGGAAGACCCCAAGGGGTGCTGAGCCCTGGTGATAGGCAGTGACCACAGGTACCTGGATCCCCAGTGATCCCTGTGGCTTGTGATCAAACAGCCAGGCAGGGGCTGGAATGCTGTTAGAAAAGAGCAGGGGAGTTAAATTTAGCCCCGTTGGCTGTGTGGATGTGTGCTCGAGGCACACAGATGCACAGGTTCACCCTCTGTTTCCAGTGCCTGCGTGACCTTGGCTGGGTCCCTAGTCCCTGCTTCTCCTCCTCTCCTGCTATTGCTGCTCCATTTGGGGGTCTGGCAGTGTCTTGGGAATCCTGCATCACAGCCTCTTCTCCCAGCCTGCTCCCAGACCTGCTCCCCATCTTCCCTTGGTGTTCCCAGCAAAACAGGTGGACCCATCTGCCCGCTCAGAAGCGGGGCAGATGGAATTGTTGCCCCAGACACTCTCCAGGAGGGAGATGTTGAGGTGTTTAGCCAGGTTGGTCCCCATGGGGCAGACATATGTCTGGGGCACAGAGGACAAATCTGAGTCATCCCCATCCTGGATGTTTTGCCAGTGCCCAGCGTCCTGCTCCTCCCCGTGTGCCCCCCTGGGAACCGAGTGCCTTTTAATATCTGTGGCCCGTTTCCTTAGCAACTGCATTAAGCAAATCGATGGAGGTGGTGTCATTGGAATGGGAGGGCATGCCTTCTTTCCCCCTCCGACCCCCCCATCCCCGCCACCCCCCACGCCTCCCTCCACTTGGCCTCTCTCCACTCTTACTCACAGGCACGGCCCTGCCCTGCCTGGGCTCTCAGCCGTGGCTCCCTGAGCCTCCTGCCACAGCCCTGCGCTGACCCCTCGCTCGCCCATGGCTGATGGCAGGTGCCCCTGAGTAGGGAGTGACAGCCGAGCCCCCACCAGGGACAAGGCCCTGGTCCCTGGGGATGCGTGGTCTGGCGGCTGAGGTGCTGGGGTGAGGGGCTCAAGGACTGTGGTAGGGAGAGGTGGGGGGTGAGGGGCCATGAGACACCCCCACCATGAACCTGGAAGGCCTTGAGATGATTGCAGTGCTGGTGGTCTTGGTCCTCTTCGTCAAGGTGCTGGAGCAATTTGGCCTCTTCGAGCCTGTGTCCTTGGAAGGTAACGGGTGTGGGTGGTGCTGTCACCTCCGGGGACATGAGGGGCAGGTGGTGGGTGTCCAGAGCTGCCCTCAAGGATGCTCCAAGGCTGCTGCATCCATGAGAGAGTCCTGGTGTCCGTTGGCTGCTTGTAGGGGTGTAGGATGCAAGAAGCAGAGTATCCTGCCTGTCCCAGCGGCTAGGGATGTAGGGAGGGGACCGGGCTGGCAAGGTGTCTGCTGTATAGTGGTGACTTTGATGTGTGCTGGGGTGCTGGAGCTGGGACTGTGTCTGACTGTATATGTGAGCACCAGAGTGTTTTCCAGCACCTCCAAAGGAGCAAGGTGTTACCAGAGTCCATGGTCACCTCACCCTGCTCGTGAGGGGTTGGACTCAGCACCAGTCTGCAGAGCAGCCAGGCTCAGGCAGGACGGGTGCATGCTGGGCCCCCTGCTCCTGGCTCTCTCCAGGGCTCCCCGTGGCCCCTGGGCAGGGTGGGGGACACAGAGGGAGCTGTCCAGATACGGATGGGCTGTGCGAGGTGCTGAGTGCTGTGCACGGGACACACTTGGCAGGGTCTGGATCCGTTTTGTTCATGGTGGGAGCGAGGTCGGGACTGTTTGGCTGGTTGTTTCCTGAACTCCCGGGATGATGGTTGTGTGAAGGGTCCCCCCAGCTCAGCCCTGCCCAGCCCCTGCCCGTGCCTGCACACACCTCTCTGAAGGATGCAGCAGCCTGCCTGGCCCCTGGCATCGGGGCGTGCACAGGGTGAGAAGGAGACAGACAGTTTCCCTGGTCCACTGGTGCCCTGAGATACTCTGCTGAGCTTCTCCAGCACTGGCTCCCACATGGAGTGGGTGTAGTGGTGAATGCTCACCTCCACAAGCAGTGGAGCAGGCAGCACCCCGAGGCTGCACCTACAGCTTGGCTGTGCCTGGGGATAGAGAGGGAGGGAGGGGAGAGATGGGGGGGATCTCTCCCTCTGATCCTATGAACCTGATCGCAGGACAGGAAAGATAGGTGGAAGTTTTCATCACTATTTAACTGCTTGCTAAGTCCCTGTGTTCCAGCAGCATCAGTCCTAGGTGGATCATACCAGGAGTGAAACTGAGGCAGGAGCTGACCTGTCAGACATCCTGCCTTGTGAGTGCCGAGGGAGGGCAGGGTCGGTGCCCAGGGTGGGTTCCCCCTCCCCATGGTGATTTGGGGGTGCCTCTCTCAGACCCTGCTTTCCCCCTTCCCAGTGCTTTTGCTTCCCCATGTAGCTGCTTGAAGCTTTGGACCAAAATCAGTGGCACTGATTGCAGCTGTTCTGCAGCTCCCAGGTGCGGTGGAAAGAATGGAGACAGAGAGCCTCCAGCACCTGCAGCAACCCTGCAGAGGGGCTCAGGACAAGGTAGGGGCCACTCCTTGCCTTGTGTGGCTGCTCTGTTTCCTGGGGCACACTCCTTGTCCATCTGCAATTGACTTTTCTCTAGCATGGGCCAGAGCAGGATGCTGGAGATGGGGTGTCCTGTGTCCATCCTTGTCTCAGTCATTTGTCACCCCTCCAGAAGGAACAGGGGCATGCCTGTCCCACTCCACCCAGATTCCCATGCTGAGAAGCTGCAGTTCCTCTGGCTTGGCTGGAGATGTGCCCCAGCTGTGAGGGTGGGAATGGGATCCAGGTGCCCTGGATTGCCAGCAATTGCTCCCATTGCCTGAAGGTGCCCACAGGAGAGG
The DNA here is from genome assembly GCF_017590055.1 of Onychostruthus taczanowskii. Lineage (NCBI taxonomy): Eukaryota > Metazoa > Chordata > Aves > Passeriformes > Passeridae > Onychostruthus > Onychostruthus taczanowskii. The sequence goes on from NW_024502568.1 coordinate 6,216,129, forward strand.
AAAACGTGTTGCCTAAGGGGTAGAAATTGGCTGAGGTTAAGCTGAGCCCTGGGCACTGAACAAGGAGTCCTGTGTGTGAGCGGCAGTGGTTTGGGATGGAGGTGAGGTGCTGTTGCATTGGTTGCTTCCCCTTTTGACTTGAGAGGCTGCAGGTAGGATTTTGCTCTCCAGGGAAGGTCCCAGGCAGTGTCTGGGGCTGGTAAATACAGTGTCCCCTCCAGGGGTTGTTTACGAGCCATGCCTCGGTCAACAGTGACAGCCCAGAGACCGCAAAGAGCCTGAAACCAAACACTAATGGCTTGGGTCTGCTAATGGACACAGGGCTCTGCCACCTGCTCCGGAGCCATCGATGCTGCCGGCGGTGCTTCCCCTGCTCCGGCTGCTGGCCCGTGTTCTCCCTGCCCCATCCCTGCTGGTCCCCTGCCTGCAGCTGTTTCTCTGCTCAGGTTGTGCTGTGCCACCACTGTGATGGGCTGGGAATGGAGCAGCTCCAGAGGGGACCAAGCCATCCCATCTAAGTCTGGGGGAAGCGTTCAATGGGAGCATCTTGCAATGAGATCCTGGGGGAATTCCAGGCTTGCTGGCTTCCCAAATGCAGCTGGATGAGACCCCAAGGACCCCATCGACCCCATCCTTCATTTGGAGCTAGCACTTCCCTGAAAAAGGCCTTAGACAGAAGTGCTGACTGTTTGCAACCCCTTGTCCTGTCTGCTTGGCACTGTACCCCCTGGGACCTTGCCACAGCCTTGGTGGCACAGGCACAGCCACTGTCTGGCAGCAGCAATGGAGCATCCCTGTGACTGCAGGATCTTCAAGGTGATCAATGCTGGAACTGATGTTGTTTACCAGCTGGATAATCAATGATGGGTTGTGTCATCCCACCTCTGCCCTGTGCCACCATGGCTGTCCCCAGCCCTGAAGATCTCCTGGCAGACCCATGCAGGAGGCTCTCAGACCTCTGCTGAGATCTCGCTTTGGCCAAGCGCTCAGGATGGGGCAGGTGGAGAGAAATGCTATCAATTTTGCCTCTTGAAGTGCAGCATCAATAATTCAGCGCAGAGCAATCGGTCCCGGCTGGGAGGAGGGAAAAGACGGGAGAGCCACCCGCGTCGCCCAGCCACAGATTAATATTAAATGAAGTGGCAGATTGCTGTCGGCAGGATAATTGGTGCCTGCCCAGGGCTGTTCCTGCCCTGGCTGTTCAGGGTACGTGCTGGGGGGCAGGCAGGATTGGGGGTGTCTTGGAGAGACCCCAACATAGAGTGTGCTGGCCTCTGCCTTCCCTGGGGACTGCTGCTGCTGTAGAGCTCAGGATATGGAGAGAGAAGCAGGGCTGGGAGGGTGCCAAAGCCTTCCGGAACCTGGGAAGAAACAGGAGGGAGCAGCAGCATGCCTGGGTGCCATCAGCACCCCGAGAGGTGCCAGGCAGGAGGGTGGTGGCAGTGAGCAGAAGGGACCCCTCCTCATGGCTGGCTCAGGATGAGGGTCCCTCTGGAGAGGGGAGAAAACGAGCATCCCCAAGGTGCTGGCGAGAGCGAAGTCCTGTGCCAAGCCTTGATTCCTCCTGCTTTCCAGGAACCTCTTTGGCAGGAGTGCTGTGTCTTGGCTGCAGGGGGGACTGGCCCTCTGGGGTGTGGTGCTTTGGTCCCTGGGCTCAGGGTGTCATCCAGCCTGGTGGCTTTGACAGACCCCAGAGGCCAAGGTGAGCTTGCTGCAGGGTGGTAGATCTCAGAGCATCGAAGTCTAGCCTAGGATAGCTGCAGGCACTCCAGGTTGAAGTTTGGGGTTCCCTGGGCTGGGCTGCACCAGACATTCCCCCATCTGCACTGGATTTAACCCTTGCCTTTCCGTGGGCTAGCAGGTTTGTCAGCTGGCTCTAGGGCTGGGCAGGGTTGGATCTCCTAGCAGCCCTGAGCTCCCCAAGGTCCACAGTACCTGTAGTGCACCCTGTGCCTCTGCTGCTGCATGGTGACATGTCCTGCTCAGCCAGACCTAATTAGCTTGTTGAATCTCTTCTCCCTCCGGCCTTGTGTTAATCACTTTTCACATTGCTTCCTCCCCAATTCCCTCTGGCCTGATTTGCTCTTACTGTTGCCAATGTGCCTGGAGAGGGGAGCAAGGAGATCTGGCTGGACATGGGAAAGGGCCCCCACTCTGTCCCAGGATGGGCTCTGAGCCAGCAGACGGAGGGGCAGGAGATCACTCGGCCACAGGGAGGTGAGAAAACCACAGGCTGGAGAAAAAGCAAGAAATGTAGAGAGCAAAGGAGCCTATTAGGACTGCCCTTCTTTACAGTGTTGCTCTGTTGGTGGAGGGTGAAGCCTTCAAGTTCAGTGGGAGAGGCTGTGACTCTCTAGTGCAAGGTTGTGTTAGGCTGCAGGGTGCTGTGGGAGCTCATTGGGATGTCCTTCACCTCTTCCCTGTGAGGAGCAGGGTTAGACCCCAGGACTGGGCACAGGAGGGAATAGAGGTGCCCTGGACTGGGCTCTAGGGAGTTCATGGTCCCTGGAGTGCTGTTATCAGGATGTCAGATGTGCCATCCATGCTTGGCTACAGCATCCCCTCCCCTCCAGGGATACAGGAGAATGTCTCATTCCCCCATGGGTGCCTGGGGCTTGTTGTACTGCTGGGACAGGAGATGGCCACATCAGAAGCAGCTGTTAGGTGAGAGATGCATGGACAGCTGAAAGCCACTTCCTAATAACCACTGCTGCCAGGCTGGAGTCTCTCCTGCTGCCCTCAAAGCCCAGTGCTGGATGGACTGCAGGGAGCACCACCCTGGCTGTCCCTGCTGTGCTGCCCTCCCTCCAGGCAGCACCCTGTGGGGCACGTTTGCACCCTGTGGAGCACATTTCTCTCCAGCAGCAGGCAAGGTACCCAGGGCTGGCAGCCCCAGCTGTGGCTGTGACTGACTTGCTGGTGCAGAGATGCAGAAGAAGAGGGAGGAGATGAGGGTTGCAGAATACTGTGGAGGTGATCAGTAGACAAGCCTGAGCTCCAAGGCAGGGAGCTTGTGCTATGCAAGGTGGGGACACTGTTGGGGGGAAGGTTTGGTGGTTTGTGATGGGGCTGAGGGGATTTCCTAGGCGGAGCTGCTCCCCGGGCTGGTGACAGCAGTATCCCAGTAGCGTGTGATGAACTCGAGGGTCCCAGCAGACTGCTCAGCTCCAGGACCACCACGAGCTGCTGTTGGGGTGGAAGTCAGCGTGGCTGAGCCTCCTCCATGTACCCACTGGTGCCCAATGTGCACCCCTTTGCAGGTTCCTGTGCCAGGCTGTGTGGTGCAGGGGTGCCCATGGCTGAGCCTCCTCCACCTCCATGCACCCACTGGTGCCCAATGTGCATCCCTTTGCAGGTTCCTGTGCCAGGCTGTGTGGTGCAGGGGTGCCCAGCAGGAGAGCTGACCCCTAAGTCCCTTGGGCAGTCTCGTGGGCTCTCCTTCTCTGCAGCCTGGGTGCCCCGGGGGACCCCAGAGGGTGCCAGGGCTGGAAGAGGGAGGGCCAAGGCAGGTCTCTCCTCCCCTACCCTCCCCTCTCCTGCGTTGCTGGGTCTGTTGCTGCCAGAGCAGCTGCCGGCTGGGGCTGTGTGTCTGGGGGATGGCGGCTGCTGAGGCGCCCTGGGACCTGCAGGGGCTGCAAACGGTGGGCATCATCCTGCTGCTCTGCTCCAGCCTCAAGATACTCCATGCCCTGGGCATCATCGACCTGACCAGGGGAGGTGGGATGGGGACGGGGATGGGGTTGCAAGGAGAAGGGGATGTGGTGGTGGAGGTGCTCCTCCTATCCCAAGGGCTGCAGGGTGCTTAGGGGTTTTTTTTTGGGGGGGGGGGGGGGGGCGGGGGGGCATTGGAGTGTCTGGCAGCATCAGGGTGTAGGGAACTGGGGAAGTGAGGGTGTCTGGGGGTGATTCAGAGTGTTAAGCTATCGGGTGGGAATATTTGTGGACATTGGAATGTGTGGTGTTGGGTGCAGGATGGTAGAAATTTAAGGTGTCTGGGAGCTTTAGGGTGGGGGATATCTGGGTCTTGAGGCACTGGGATGCAGTGGGGTGCTAGGGGATGGAGATTGTCTGGGCTGTTGGAGTCTCAGGGCAATGGGATGCAGAGGGCTGGGCTTTGTCAGATGATGGGGGAAAGCACTGCAGGTAACGGGCTGAAGAGATAATTGTGAACTGGGAGAAAAGAGCCATAAATGTGGGGTGCAGCACCATGCAGGGCAAGGCTTTCTCACTGCTACAGGAATTGGTGGCTATGGGGAAAACATGGGAAAAGAGGAGAGAGCCCCTTTGCCTTCCTGTGAGGCTGTGCCAGGACTGGGCAAGGAAGAGGATGCTCTGGGTGTTGAGCTTCCTGGATTGGCAAGTGGGCACTGAGGACTGAAAGTCGCCAAAGGAGAGGACCCAAAATATGTCAGAGCAATGGATGCACGACCTGTTGGCTGTGCCTGGTGAGGGTGGGTGTGCAGGGAGCTGATGCATGGTGCTGATGCCTTGTTTCCTTTGGCTCAACGGTGCCACAGACAGTCGCAGCTCAGACAAGGGCTGCCAATAGACTTTGCTTGAATGTGTTTTGGGGTTGGTTTGCTTCCATCCCCTCTGCCTCCTTGCTGGCACTGGGGATGCTGTGAAATGAAGGGACTGCAGATCACATCCCCTTGGGTAGCCAGATTTTGGAATGGGAGGCGTGTGGCCAGGAGCGATCAGAGGAGCAACTAGTAGTAGAGCAGAGGGAGGGGAGAAGAGGAGGGTGCTGTGCCCAGGAGGTGCTTTCAACCTCCTTTTGATGAAGGATGTCCCTGCGCCGGCTGGGGTGTGGCTGAAGCACATCCACTTTTTGTCCCTGTGCCCCACTGTGGAGGGTATGGATGGCATCTGGGTAATGGATATGCAGATGCCTAGCTCTCTTGTGGAACACCCTGCTTGCAGCCAAGAGGAGCTGCTGCTCTGCTGGGGCATTTTTCTGGGTAGCTCCTCTGGCACCTTGGATGTGCTGGTTCCTGCTGCCAGAGGAGGTGCTGAGGGGGGCAGGATGTGTCCCTGTGTGTTGGTTTTCAGCAGGGTGATGCATATGGCTGTCCCAGTCCTGCAGCTTTGTCCGCTCCATTTGGGGAGCTCCTGAGCTCCACTGTCTCTTGGGATGTGTATCCTATCCCATTCAATGCTCACAACATTTTGTACATGGTGTGGTCTGAAGAAATTATTATTCTGCAATATCTCCTTTGGGCACAGTCAGGCTCTCTGGGAGCACTGTCACAGGCTGGGGGTGGGAATGGGGACAGCAGTGCTGTGAGTCCCACTTGACTCTGTGGCCCATTCTGGCCCATGGCCAGTACCCCACTGGGGACTGCTCAGCACAAGGGTTGTGCAGCTTTTTTTCCCACTAGCACCAGGGAATATCCTGGTCCCGAGCCTGTCCCACAAACTGCAGCTTGCTTGGCAGCTTTGCTGCTCCCAGCTCTGTCCCACCCCCAGGACAGGGACTCTTTGGCCCTGGGAGATGCCAGCTGTGATATCATTCCTCTGATGGATGACTGTCTGGCACCTTTGCTCCACTTGGCTCTGCATTGCTGACTGATGAGGGTCATTTGCAGAGCTGCTGTTGGTGGGACACATCCTGACCTCCCCAGGGCGGCTGAGGAGACTCACTCTTCCTACTGCTGAGTGTCACTGCAGACCCCAGAGAGCTGTGGTTGATGGCACTGCCTGAGCCTGGGAGCTTCCCTGAGTGGCTGAGCCCTGCACAGGGATGATTGTCAGCCACAGGTTTTAGGGGCAGCTGGGTTCAGATCAGCCTTGGCATACCAGCTCCTCCTGACTTGCCAGCTGACCCAGTGTTGCCCCATGGGGCCAAGCAGGGGCTGTGATGCTGCATTACTGGTGGGCTGCTGGTGCTCTGCTCCCCTCCTGAGATGTGCTGTGTCCTGGAGCTGGGGACACCGAGGAGGTCTTGTTGTGGGATGCACATTTTCCACCCATCATGATCATACATTTATTGACAGGTTACTGAGGGTGATGGGGGAGTTTTGGCACTGCCTGTTGGTTTGTTATTGAGGGTGTATTCTAGCAGGAGGGCACCATGGAAGGGGTGGGTTGATCTCCCCATCCAGCTGTCACTGGAAGGGCACTGGTGGCTGTGGCTCTGTGGGAGGACAGGGACATTGTTATGCACCTGACTGACTCTGTCTCCTGCTTTTCCTCTGGAGAGACCATGGAGCAGCCCAGGCTTGGGTCCTGCGTGGGAAGGGGGTGTCTGCCCAGCAGCAGGTAACCTTCAGTATGGTGGCATTGGCTGGATCCAGCCTCCAAGGGACACATCAGCTGCTGATGTGCTGGCTCGATACAAAGTGGTCTGTGGCCATCCTGATGGCAATCATTGCTGGGGGCAAGGAACTACTCACTGTAGGTCCCTTTGGAGCCAGCCTTCGGGACTCATTTCGACTGTGTGTAGAGGCGGAGATGGGAAATCCCTTCCCCTTTTGGTGCTACTCAAGGATGGAGTCTCAGTTTGTGTGTTTTGAAGTCACCGAGCTGCAGAGCGATGCACGGGAAGCGACAAGCCACTTAACCCGGCAGCCCTCCGCCGCAGATAAAGCACTGCCACCCTTTCTGCTCTGCGCCGCCGCTGGATGGCCCTTGCAGGAGGGTGGAGAGCAGAGCGGCATCTGGGAAAGGAGCTGCCGCTGGCAGGGACAGGGCTTCGTGCTGCAATGTCCCTTGTGTCCAGAGTGGCAGCAAAAGGCTGGGTTCTGCTCCTCATCTTTGGGCAGAGCTGTTTCCCAGCAAGGAGGAGCTCCCAGACTTGCTCGTGGTTTGGATGCTGGGGACAGAAAGAGGGTAGCGTGTCCTACTCAGCAGAGCCCTTGTGTTCACTAAAGCCAGGACAGCAAAATCCCAGTCCTGGTCACGCCTCTCCTGTTGTTAAGCTGCATGTGCTGAATGTGCTCCCCCCCCTTGCACTGGGGACCCTGGAATCGGGCCCCCTTTGGTTTCCTCCTTGAGAAAACGCCCATGTTCTTTATTTTTTTCTTTTTCCTTCTTTATAACAAACTAAAGTGTAACTTGCACCCGACCTGACCTACTGCACGTGCCTATACCTGCTGCCCCTGTGAGTCCAACCACAGTTTACTCTCTGTTGCATCTCTCTCGCTGTGTGGTTTCCCTCCTGCCCTGCTCCCTCCCGGGTGCATCACCCTGGCATTGGGTGTTGCTCTGCCCACCCTGTCCCTTCTCTCTCAGCAAAGGGGGTACTTCTGCCTGTCAGGTCCATTCCCACAGCTCAGCTCTGCTGGAGGGACCTGGCTCCAGAGCATCCTTGGAAGGCTGAAAGGTGCAATTTCCCTTTCCCTCTGCAAATTAAGGCCCTGGAAGGGTAGCTGGGACAAAATCATGGTTTATGTACAACTGATGCCCACTTCTAGGAAAGAAAAGTCCTCTTTCCTCACCTGCCTGCAAACCCTGCAGCAGACAGAAGCCAGGTTGTGCTGTTCTGCCAGTGCCAAGATCCTGGTCCTCACCCTTGCTCCTGTCACCCCCGATAAATGCCAGGGGATGTGTTTGTTCATCCCTATAGGTTTGCAGCTCACTGTCACCCTGCTGGGTATGCCACATTCCTGGGGAGAATTTGCCCTCTTTGAGTGGCTTTTTGTGATGTCCTGCTGGATCCATGACCTCCTGGAGCTATTCTCCATCCCCTAGAATGATGGAGCTGCCTTGGTGTGAGCTCAGAGGGTGCCAGGTCCTGCACTGTGAGAACATCCTGTGAGGGGCCAACCTGCCTAGAAGTGGCTGCTGGATGCAAACCCATGTCTCTGTCTTGGAGCTGGGTACCATGCAACACCATTTTCCTGGCATCTTGCACTCAGCTTAGCCCCAAAAGGCTGAGAAAGGGCTTCTCTGGCAGCTATTTGCTAGACCCCTAGAGAAACAACTCCAAAACCAGGTCTCAGGATGCACAGGCATTATGACCTGCTGCTTGCAGATGTACAGGATGCTTGGAGCAAACACAGTGACAAACAAACCAGAACCCCAAAGGGACTTTGCACCTTTTGTCCCATTTGTCCCCATGCTGGTGTCTGCCTCCCCTCGGAGGCTGGAGCCCAGCATGGCCTTCATCCTCTCCTCCTCCTCCTCCTCCTCCTCCTCCTTTCCCCACCTGCAGTGTTAGTCCTGCGCTGAGTTTGCTGGCTTGAGGCACTGTGGGAAGGGAGGGAGGGGGTCTGCAGCTATGGGGCAACACCAGCTCGGAGAGATGGGGCTGAGTGAAACCACTGGGGTCCAAATGGGGGAACAGAGGGTGGCAGTGGGGTCAGTACAGTGAGGGGACCTACTATTAATGCAGGGTGACTTGGATGCAGTGGCCATGGGCCAGGCTGGTGTGGGGAGTCCCTCACCCAGCCCTGTAGCCTGGCCAAGGCAAAGCCCCATTCCCCTTCTGGCTGTCTCAAAGCAGGTCCCTGGGCTCGGGTCCCAGTGTTGCACTGGGGTGGGGGTGCATGCTGCAGTCTGGGCTGCATGGGGTGTCCAGTGCATGCTTTGCCTTCAGCCCTTGGGTGCCAGCAGGATCAAACCCAGCCCGAGCTGAGAGAGGATGCAATGCCCTGGCTCCACCACAGGCTATTTCTTGGGCTTGATTCTACCTTGCCTCCCTGCAGAGCCCTTTGAGAGGGTCCCCAGGGAGCAGGTAATTGTCCTCAAGCCTAAAGGACAGAGTCTGGCTCTGATGTTTCCTGACTCTCTGGGCTCCTGGGAGTCTCCAGTGCACCCTGGTATGATGGGGGTGTAAAGAGGCGCTGGGTGTGGGTAGCATAGCAGGGTTGTCCTCATCCTTCCCAAGGATGGATACTCCACTGCTGGGTTTGTCCTGGGATTGAGCAGGAAGGTCGACCAGAGCCTGGGCTGGGTTTTGCCTTCCTGCTCCTCCAGCCTCACGCTGCATGTGCTGCCTCTGCTCAGATCACCCCGCGCCGGGTGCCCAACCCTGCTGCCCGTCGGGACCGGGGGCTGATGCTGTGTTAATTCTTCTGCTTGGTGACTCCTTCTTTCTTCCAGGCAATCCGCCAGTCCAAACTAAAAAAGCGCTGAAGCAGCGATTCCTCAAACTGCTGCCCTGCTGCCGGCCCAAATCCATCCCCTCGCTCAGTGAAAGCAAGTGCTTCTTCTTGCCTTTGTGTGTGTTTGTCCCGGCGGTGCTGCTGCCTGCTCTCCGCCCTGGCCCTGCCTGCGGGAAGGGGACGCCTCCACCTCTCCCCTGCCCTGGCTGTCAGGATCAGCCCTACCCTGGAGGGGTCCGATCCCATGGGCTCTGCACACACCTCTGTCGTTACCTGCTCACAGGCTGGTTTTCTCCCTCTTCGTCTCCCTGGAGCAGCTCCCACGGGATGCACAGCGGCAAGGACCGCTTGGGAGCTGACTCAGGCAGCAGGGCCCTCCCGGCACTGGTCTAAGGGGTGGGGAGTTGTTTCTCTAAGCTGAGGGTCGGTTTGGAGGTGGAGGTGTGATGGGGTGACGAGAGAGGCTGAGCAGGGAGTGAGTGTGGAGTCCCTTAACCCCCTGTACTGGGTGTGCTTGGTTCCTTGGTGAGTCCAAGCCCCCGGTCAGGATCTCTCCCAGCTCCACGGTGCAAGCCAATCCCCCCTGGGAACAGGTGAGTATGAGGGGCAGGGTCTGAGCCGTCCCACGAAGAGGGAGTACCTGCTGTGTGCCCCTCTTGGCTGAGTGGGGTCTAGGGTGCTGGTGCTGCAGGCAGGGGTTGTGCAGCTTGGCAGGTGGTGGAGAGAAGCCGTCAAGGAAGGCGGGAGCACAGTGGGTAGAAAAGAATCTGGAAAGGCTGAGGGGGGGGGGGGGGTATTTGAGGCTGGGGGTTCTGAGAGGCAACTCTCCTACTGGATGTGAGCCCTGGTGCTGCAGGACATCAAGGGTCTGAACTCCACAGGCAGATGCCTGTGCTGGTGGGAGGAGAAGGGCAGGCATGGAGGGTTTCAGCACTGGGGGGTTTTCACACTTCCTTTGTGCCCAGCCTGGGCTGTACTGGAGGGGGGTTGTTGCCCAGTGTCAGTCTCTGGTCTGTAGCCAGGGTGTCTATGAGTGTCCTCTTCTGGCATAGACCCAGCTCTGGCTGAGCAGAGCACCCCAAAAATGTGTCAACCTGGGCAGGTGTGAGAGGATAGTGTGTGCTGTGCAAGGTGCCTCTCTGCCCCCTGGCATGACAAGATAGGGCAGGACAGTGCTGGCCTCAGCCACCCTCTCTTCCCCTGGGTTCCTTGCAGACAGTGTTGAGGATGAGTTTGAGCTCTCCACCGTCTGCCACCGCCCCGAGGGGCTGGAGCAGCTCCAGGAGCAGACCAAGTTCACCCGCAAAGAGCTGCAGGTCCTGTACCGAGGCTTCAAGAATGTGAGTACTCTTTGACCAGCTTTGATAGCCCCCACCTCTGCTGCCATGTCCGCCTTGGGGTACTGCTTTATTTGTGAAAGTTTTTGGGGTTGAAGTTTACATAAGGCTACAGCCTGATCTTACCTCCAGGGAGCTCAGTGGGGAGACCTGACCCTGTGCTCTGTTTCCTTGGCTGCAGAGAGCCCCCTTCCTGGGTGCCTGGGATTCAGAGCCCCTCCAGCGAGGGGTGCAGCCCAAAAAGTCAGAGAGATGCTCTAAGCAGCTTTTCTAGCCACCCCACCAGGTGCACAGGACTGGAAGGCAAGGCAGACACAGGTTTTAGGGGGTGCTCAGCCCTTTTTGCAACATGGAAGTGACACTGTGACCTTGCCCTGGCAGGAGTGCCCAAGTGGCATTGTCAATGAAGAAAACTTCAAGCAGATCTATTCACAGTTCTTCCCTCAAGGAGGTGAGTGCCCATCCCCATCCCTGTCCCCATATACATGGGTGCCTTTGCAGGGCAGAGGGTCACACAGCACCCCTCATGCTGTCTGCCTCCCTGCAGACTCCAGCACCTACGCCACCTTCCTCTTCAATGCCTTCGACACCGACCACGATGGCTCTGTCAGCTTTGAGGTGAGCTGTGGCCAAGGAGGGGGTGATGGGGTGCAGCGGGGCAAGGAGAGCACAGCCCTCCAGGGACCATGGACTGGGACCAGCAGTGTTGTTGTTGCAGATGGATGAAGAGTTGGCAGGCCTAGTGGAGTTTATTAAATTCCCAGAGGCAACAGAAAACTAATGAAAAGCAAAAAAAAGGGGCTTTCTGTATCTTCTGGGTAGGGATGTGTAGGGACCCAGACTGGCAGACACAGCCATGGCTGGGTCTTGTTCAGGCTTTGGCTGAACACATTTTCTTCTTGGCTGCTATGACCCAAGGAAGTAGTGTGGGAAATGTACAGAGTTAAACAATATTTTCTCCCCCAACTCTTTTTCATACCCAACATTTCGCCTTGTCAGCCCAGCCGCAGAGCATATCAGCTTTGGGGCTGAGTTCCTCTCTGCAGGAGAATCAAGCAGGGCTGTACCCTGTGTCTCTGAGACCCTTTGTGGCTGTAACTCCTGCCTGCCTGCCTTGTCCATCCTTGCAGGACTTTGTGTCTGGGCTGTCCACCATCCTCCGGGGCACCATTGATGATCGCCTGAACTGGGCCTTCAACCTCTATGACCTGAACAAAGATGGCTGCATCACCAAAGAGGTGGGATGGGGGATGCAGACTGGTCCCTGGGGCTAGTGCAAATCTGCACCTGGCAGGGACAAGGGCAGAACTCGACTGAGCTCTGGAGGAGAGCCTAGGGGATCAATATTTAACTGAGCTCAGCTTTGCAAATGTCCCTCCTGGCCCCCTGGCACTGGTGTGACTCTGGGATGGAGGGTGGATGAGTGGTGTGCAGCTTTGGGGCTCCATCGCACATGCACGTGCACACATGGCCCCACACTGTACACAGAGCCAGCAGAAACACATTTGAGCACCCCACAGGTCCTTCAGGAGCATCAAGAAAAAGGTGTGGGCTGGGGACCAGGCAGAAGCAGAGCCCTGTGTTGACACTGCAACCCTGCTCCCCTTCCCATCAGGAAATGCTGGACATCATGAAGTCCATCTATGACATGATGGGCAAATACACCTACCCGGCCATGCGGGAGGACGCACCCCGGGAGCATGTGGAGAACTTCTTCCAGGTGAGCCGAGTATATCCTCAGGAAGCATGAGCACACGGGGAAGCAGAGCTCCAGCACAGAACTGCAGTGGGTACAGTAGAAAACACCCCACTCTGGGGATGAAGCAGGGCTGTGCTGGTTCTGTTGGTGCTTGGGCATGCCTGGGGCCAGGGGTGCATTGTGTCCAGCCCCTGTGGAACTTGGGAAGGGGGTACCAGGTTCTCCCTAGGGCTGGGGCTGTCCCTGCTATGCTACCTGTGCTGTGCTTGTCTGCAGAAAATGGACCGGAATAAGGATGGCGTGGTGACAATCGAGGAGTTCCTGGAGTCCTGCCAGAAGGTAAAGTCACCAGCAACTCTTCTCTGAGCTAGGTCACCACCCTCTTCCTTGGGGACCTTTGTCCCTCTTGCTTCATTCCTGTAGAGAGGGAGTGAAGCCAGGGCTCCCAGGAGCAAGGCTGGAGCTCTGCTTTGGGAACTGTACCCATCCTTGTACAGATGAGGAGAGCCATGGATCCCAGTAGGGCTTGGAAACTGCCTGTAATCCCTGGGGCTCTTGTCCCATGTGCCAGAGTTGCCATGAGGGTAAAGCCAGGTTTGGGGGAGCTGCCCAGATTGCTGTTCTGTGCCCAACTTGCCTGCTTCCCACCTGCTCCTGACAGGATGAGAACATCATGCGATCCATGCAGCTCTTCGACAGCGTGATTTAGCTCCCAGACCTGCCTCCAGATGAGCTCTCCTGACACTGGGCCCAGAACCTTCTCTCTCTTGACTTTCTCTTTGAGACTCCCCTCCTCCGGCTGCACAGACACCTCCATGGAAAGGGGCCTTCCTTCCCTGAGATGCAGTTGGAGCCGAGATCTCCCCTTTCCCCTGGCCCAGCTCTGCTTTCCTCGGGGAATCCCAAGCAGGTGCTCCCAGATGTTGGAGCATGGGCATGGCTGGCACAGGATGAGAATTTCACCTGGATGGACCTCCCTGCACCCAGTCCCGGTGGAAAAGATGCATCCTTGGGCTGCAGTAGAGGTTTCCCCATGCACACTACCTTGTGCAGCCACAGCTCACCTACCCTGATCCTCTCCAGCCCCAGGAGCCCCCAGTCCCAGCTCCAGCCCAAATCCTCCAGCAACACTGTCTAGAAACCAATAAAGTCTTGCAATGGGCACAGCCAGTGCCTCGGCTTTCTCCCCTGCCCTGGCTGTGCCCTGCTGTGGGAAGATGTCCGGTGTGTCCACTGTGAGCCACCGGCTACCCTCCCTGTCCTGGGCCAGTGGTGGGCAGAGGGGCCACGCCTGGAGAAGGCAGCCACATAAGCCCTGGGGGTTCGTTGCTGCATGAGCTATGGGGAGCATCCCCTGATCCCAGGGATCCTGGTTAGACCTACGAGGCTCTTCTTGACAGGGGCAGAGGGGAGGCTAAAGGGACTCCAAGGTGACTTGTGGCACTTGTCCCCCAGGATGGATGATGAAGGGCTGGGAGAGCTGCAGCTTTAGCCCCTGTCCCTCAGGTTTGGGGTGCTGGCACAGGGGGACCTCAGGGATCCACTCTGAGGCTCCAGTGGAGAGACACCCTTTCCACCCTTCCCGAGGATGTGACAACCAGGGTACACATGGAAGAGGGAGGTGGGCGGCTCTCTGGTGGCCATTCTGGTCCATAGGGCTCAGAGCCATGCTTCTGGCATCATTTGCTGCTGCCTTTGCCCTGCTCCTGTGCCCTGACCCATCCCAGCCCACCTGCTGCCCTGGGGCTAGGGGAATGAGTAATGGGGCAGAGAGGTGTCCCCACAGGATAGCCCTGTGCTGGTGACATGGCTGAGCTGGCAGGTCTTGGAGGAGAAAGTCTAAGCTTTGGTTAGACAGGAGTCACTGCCATGCTGCTGGCAGGCCAGAGGGTCACCTTGGGGCAGGGGACTCTTCTCCTTTTTTCAGCATGGCCATGTGAGAGCCTGCTTGGGGACCTTGGGGATGGGGACCCTCGGTGTTTTTGTCACCACCAGCTCCTTGGAGATGGTGTGTGCAGACAGGCCTGTCCTGCCCACTTACCACTCCAAGTCATAGCTGGGAGAGTGATGACAATGGGCTAGTGATCCCATGCCAACTCCAGAAGCCCCTCACAGGCACTGGGAATGTACCCAGCCCTGGCATTCCTGACTGGCTCCACTCTCTGTATCCTTGGCCAGTGGTGGTTTGGGCTAGCCTGAGCTGCAATGTCTGGGATCAGCACCCATGCTGGGCCAGACCCAAGCTGAGACCCTGGGGCTGGAGACATTAGAATTTAACCCCTGGGGCTCTGAGCCAAAGCTATGGGGCTGCTTCCCAGGGGCACCATCCCTGACCCAGCCCTTGCAGATATCACATGTTTTTAGGCTCATTTGACACATTTATCTCGCAGACATGATGTGTTTTTTAGGTTCATTCAACACACCGTTCATCTCACAGACCTGTTCCCAGGTCTGGTGTGGGGCTGAGCTCCCACTTGCATTCTCCTAAGGGTGGGAGGGCCTTACCCCTCCATCTCTTGGCCCTTTTCTCCCTCCACCCAGCTCTCTGGGGTACCCATTGTTCGCTGCCATGTGGAGCACCTGCCGCCTCCCCCCTCACGCTGTAGGTCGCATGGTGTGACCCCCTGCCCCGGGGCATGGTGACCCACAACCTGCTTGGCATCTCCAGTCTGTATATTTTGTATTATAACAATTATATGAGTTAAAAACAAAACAAAACAAAAAACCAACAAAAAACCAATAAAATCTAACCACAATCGCTATGCACACTACTGTTCTCTCTTTGCATCTGTCAGCTGCCTGGGATGGGAGGGCAGGAAAAACGAGGGGTCTCTGCAGAGGCTTGGTATGTTTTTGGGGTGCTATGGTTGCAGGGTGCTCTGCATGGGTGCTCTGGGAGGTTGCATGGGGGACAGGGTGCACACTGAGCTTTGTCATGCTGTTGGTGGTCCTGTCAATACAGATTTTTCTCCTGCTAAGAGGCTGGAGGTGTTGAGGTTGAAAAGCTTTTACATCAAGTGTGTCACATTTCAGGAGTCAGGCTGCCAGGTGTGTTTTCAGCTTGCCACAGATGCTGCTGGGTGAACCCAAGCTTGGGACCAGGTGGCCCTTGTTAGGATGTGGCATTTAAGTCTGAGCTAACAGGAACATGGTCGCCTGCCACCTTGAGGAGGTAGGTGTGGACTGGGAAGGGGTTTTTCTTATGGCAATTACTCGTTGTTGTAAAAGTCCTACATTGAAAACTGGGAAGAATTAAGTAAACAGTCATGTAAGTAAGAAAGTAGCAGAACAAGAGAGCAATGGACCTGATGTGGGACAGCAGAATGGTCCAGCATTCTACAGACTGTGGTCCAGGAACTGAAAGCTCAATGCAAAGAGCTGCCTGGAGACCAAACAGAGCCTTAAAAGGATGGGCTCTGGCTGTGAGGGGGATTACCATTGTGGGACTGGGTAAGCAGCAAGCCCGAGCTTTCCAAAGCCTCTGACTCTCCAGGGACCTTTTTGGGCTGCTGGCCATCACCCAGGGCTGTGTATGGCAGTATGAATGGGCCTGAGCACGTTTTCCCCTCTAACCCACTTTCCCCGGTATATCCTATCCCCTGAGCTCTGTTTGGCTGGTTGCTATTTCAGGCAATGACATCCAAGGGCTTGATGTGCCCTCTTGTGGCACAGGGATGCTGTGAGCCACTGATGGGATCCCTTGTCCCCAGGGGGAAGGGCAGGAAAGAGGCTGAGGTGATAACGGGAAAAACAGCACTGTGGGGCTCAGCCTTGGAATGGTGCCGTAGCCTTTCCACACCAAATGGGAAAAGATTTGTGCAGGGAGTGTAGCTTTTGGAGTGGGGGGTGGGAAAGCATCACTGGGAGTCAAAAATAATCTTTTTACTCTCTCCCAGACAGGGCCTCAGGAAGGGCCTGAGGGCAGGGAGGGCTGGATCCTTTAGGTGTGCCTTCAGCTTGCCATGAGAAGCTGCTGTGTGAGCCAGGGCTTGGATCACCCTTGTTAGTAGGAGGTGGCATTTAAGTGTGGACAGCCAAGTCATTTGGTCTATGATGAGAACGGAGGCAAGACCTGATGGGTCCTTGGAAAAGTGTAGCCTTGTGTTGTTTCCAGACAAGTTTTTCCCAGCTTTCAGAAGCAAAATTAATAGTAGCTATGGGGTAAAACAGCTGAGCAACTGGATGAGGCAGCTGATGCAGCCTGGGGCAGTCATTCACTCCAGCATCCTGAATATTAGAAACACAAGCATTTTGTAAAAGAATGAGATTCCAACACTGAGAGAACTATTCCTGTTCCTTTGCCATGATCAGAGATATGAGCACCCCTTCAGGGCCTTTTGTGACCCTGTAGTCACCACCAAGCTCTGGAGGTGTGTGAAAGACCTGTGTGTTCTCCACCCAGATTCTGTGCATATCTCGTCTCTAACCCTTCTGTAGAGTCTGCTCGTGTATCAATACAATTTAGCTGCTTCCTATTCAGGGTATCTGTACAATTTCTATTTTTGCTCTTTGAAAGCTTTGGCCTGCTGATGGTGGTAACTGGAGATGCCCCTTGGCCAGGGCTCTGCTGCAGCTTCCCCAGAGGGTACTGCCGGTGCCGGAAACGCAGCCGCCTTCGGTTTCTTGTCGTGCCCGAGCTGCTGTCAGTGGGAATAAGCGGAAACGTGGCTGAAACGTGAAGCGTCTGCCCTGATGTCTGCAGGCCTTCTCCAGCCCTTCCTCACGAGCTGGGGTTTTCGGCAGCTCTTTGGTAGCTTGTTTCTTGTTGGCTGGCAGCTGCTGCACGCTCCCCAGCGCTGGGAAGGCTGGCAGGATCACCCTGCCGGCCTCTCTCCAGTCACAAGAGAGGTCATCTCAGCCCTGAGGTGCTCCCCTTCGGCTGCAGCAGGAGAGATGCTGTGTGACCTCAGATCTACTGATACCATCCCACCTTCAGCATTCTCGTGGCCTGTTCCAGGCACGGGCACACCTCCAGGCGTGCCATCGGCCGTGCCATGCCAGGGGGGTCGCAGCTGTCCCCCCTCAGCAGCTCGGTGTCCCCGGCGGGCCCCGCTGCGCGTGCGCGGCAGCGCGAGAAGTAGGGCACGTCTCACGGGAACCCGCGCGCCCTCCGCTCCTGCGCAGGCGCGCTCCCACCGGGGCGCTGAGCCGCGAGGCGCAGGCGCAGTGCCGAGGTAAACACTCCACTCCCCACCCTGCTTCCCCCCTCGGCGCCGCTTCCCTACACAAACCTCAGGGCGCATGCGTGCTGTCCCACTGCCGCTTCCCCCTCAGTCCCTGCGGCCCCTCGCGCGTGCGCCGCGGGCGCGCGCTGCCTCCCCGCGCAAGCGCCCTGAGGCCGCCGCGGCCTCGCCCCACCCGCTGCCGGCCCCGCCGAGCACGCGCAGTGCGCGCCCACCCGCGCCCCGCGCCTGCGCAGACCGCGCGCACCGCCCGCCCGCCTCATTCCCTGAGGAGCCTCCCGCGCCCCAGCCCGTTGTTCCCGCTCCACCGGCGCGGTCCCGGCCGCCCGCGTCCCTCGCTCTCTTCCCGCCGAGGCAGACGTTTCCCCTGCCCCCGCGGTCCCGCGGAGCGAGGCGGCTGCGGGCGGAGCGGCGCGGACCGGTTGGGGCCGGTTCCCCGCGCAGGCGCAGCGCCCCGTAAACAGGAAGCGGCGGCGGCGGCCCCGGAGCGGCGGAGACAAAGGGGCTGCGGAGCGGGGACGGCAGGGACGCGGCTCGGCTCGGCCCGGCCCAGCGAGCGGCGGCGCTGGCGGCGGGCGGCAGGATGGTGCAGAAGGAGGGGCAGGCGGCGCTGGAGGAGCCCCAGGGCAGTCCCAACCCGGCCGGGGTGCCCGGCGCCCCCTTAGAACCGCCGGGCGCCGCGGCAGGGCCGGTCCCGGGGGGCGAGGAGACCGACACCGAGACGGAGACCGCGCTGGGCTCCCGCCGCTTCCTCTGCGGAGTCGTCGAAGGTGAGAGCTTTCAGAGGGGGTCTCCCCTGGGAGACGGGGGGTGCGGGAGAGCGGGGGTTCGGTATCCGCGGGAGACGGGGCTGGGCCGGTCCCAGCTGGCTTTGCTTCGCCGCCTCCTCCCCCGCCCGGAGGAGCCCGCTCGGCGGGGAGGTGGCGTGCGGCTCTTGGCCGGGACTCCGCCACGGTGGGGAGGAGCCGCGGCTCCCGGGCGGGGCTTCTGCCCCCGGGGCTTGCGCCGGAGCGGGGAGCGCCCTTCGGTGGCGGCTGTGCGGCGGGGCGAGGGCAGGCCGGGCTCGCAGCGCGCCGATGATTCCGCGGAGAGGCTGAGGCAGTGCTGGGGCTCGCTTGCCCCTGCGCGTCTAAAGGGACAAGTGGGGGAGCAGAGCTGCCGCGCGGTTATCTCGGCTGTACGTGCTCTTCCTGCGCTCCAGAGGCTCACGTTCAGTCCTGAGTAGGAAATAGGTGATCCCGTGGATTTCTGTTCAGTAATTAATATTAAGTGCTCCTTGTTCTCTAAAATATTTCAGCGTATCATTTTAATTGTCAGTCAGACAATTAGTGTTGACAGTCCTCTGTCATTTAGCACAGTTGCACCATTAAAAGGTTTAAATTGTTCTTGAAGCTGCAGAATAAAGGGGCTTTTTGCAGTTCTCAGTAATGTGTTTCTGACAGGTCAGTTAAGGTAGGTGGTTGAAAGTCAGCAGGAAAAATGGTTTATTCCCAGCATAACAGTTGGTTTTAAATTGTTTATTTCCCGAGATCTCAGATTATTTCTGTACCAATAATGATTTTCTGGTAGGAAAACAAAATTATTAGCACATGGAATGGAGAGGACAATAGGCATTTTATCAAAGTCAGTATCTGCATTTCTTTGCAGACTGTTTTCTGTTTGTATCTTTAAAAAAAAATCATACAGGTTCTGTAAATATGACTGTGAGAGGTGAATTGGTAGGGCTTAAATACAATCAGTGGAGAAAAATGCTTTTCTTTTGCTAATAGACTTAATTCTGTGAAGGTAGGTCCCAGATTGAGAGCTTTGGAGACACATAACAGTGAAGAAAAACACAGATTGTTACAGCATGTTTTCTCATGTTCCTGCTCTACACCTGGAACGTCGCTTGTTCTTCCAGGTTTCTGTTGGAACCACTAGAATACCATAATAAATTTTCTTGTCATGCTAGTTACATCGTTGGTTGCCTCAGCATATATTTTGTTGCAGGTGTTCCTGAGTGTACTGTGCACAGAACAAAGCAAGAAAATGGCCTCTGCCCGAAGAAGCGGTCAGACACTGGTTAGGAGTTACCAGTCTAACAAAAATATGAGTACAGGGGAAAAAGGAATAGGGGAGTGTTAAAAAAAAAGGCAAACAAAAAAAAACCACCGACAGAAAAACAAACTTGTGGTGAAGGAGGTAAACGGTAGTGAGTGAAAACATCTGTCTCATTAGTGACTCAAGGGAATTACAGAGTTAAGAGAAAAACAGGAATTAACTTCAGAAGTGTAGATTAAAAACATCAAGTAGTGGTTAACACAGACTAAGGTGTGGTGAGGTTGGAGTGCCGAGATGGGGAATTTGGGCCTTTGGTAGAAAAGGCAGAGGGCAGTTGGCCAGACACTGGGTGTGCACTCTAAGTGTGAAGAGCGTATGCCACTTACCAAACTCATTGTTTTGCAGAGTAATAGGGTGGGAGAGATGGCTGAATGCAAAGCTTTGGTGCACTGCCTCTAGGATGTGCTGACTTGTAGTGATGGAGAGCGTGGTAATGGGATGAGGTATTTTGGCATAATCTGTTGACTTTGTATTAACCTGACACACAGTCCTGAGGGAGTAATACAAAACTGGGTCGATTTTTTTTTGTTTTAGTTAGACAGAAAGATCCAAGAATTGTACTTGGCTGGTGACAGCAGTAACCTAAGAAATGTGGTGACAGATGGAAAAGTATTGCTGCAGATTAGCCAGTTCTGTTCAGCCTTATTTAATTAGTTTTTGATATCTGATTTTCTTTTTTTTTTTTTTTAATAGGGGGCTTTGCTCTGCTTTAAGCTTGTAGGTCTGAAGCAATAGTATCATAAGTAAAGCAAAAGTGTCACAAGTGAACAAGTTATGAAGCATAGGAGATATTCTTTAGGTTTCACAGGATTTCACTTTTGTGCATTCCTGAGCTTCCTCAGGGCAACATCAGAGTTAGGAAACTGTAGTGAAAATAAGAAATTCCTTCTCGGTGAAGTAAACTGGGAGGTTTTCAGGCCTCTCAGCTCTCTCTTGTTGTTCCCTGTTGCACTGGGCAGTTGGGAGGAGAAGTTGTTGCTCAGTTTTGCCACGTTGTGGTGCCAGGCAGTTTGAGATCACTCTCAGAATAATTCTTTAAACTTTAGCCTCTTGCTTTAAGCTTCTTAAAAAAGAGCATTGTACACTTAACATGTATTGAATTGTAATATATAAAAAATGTCTTCAGTTGCATCAGTTTGGGCTTTCTGAAGGTAGAAGGGTGGTTGTGTCCTCAGTGAGACTGAACATTTGCAGATTTACAAGGGTGAATAGCTTTGGAAAGGAAGATGCTGTTTACCTTTTGAACTGGTGTTCTGTGGGGACTCGTGAGCTTTGTGCATTAGTGGCATCATTCATCATGAGTGCCCATGCCATTTGAAAATAAGAGCTGATTAAATTTCATGTTATTTTAGTCTCTGGTCTTTGCATGGACTGCAAGCCGAAGCTTTGTTTTGAAGTGCCCACTTGTGGTTGAACTGTTTGCACATAGGTCTGAGTGAGTTGGCTTGACTAAGAGGGCATTGAGAGTGCTTTTTTAAAGTATTATTTCTAGAATGGAAGCATTAGATTTAAAGCCAGAAGCAGTTGCAATTTCCGTGGAATTGTATGACTTTCAATACACTCTTAAAATCACTGAATTCACAGACATAGTATTAGCTTGTAAAATATGGAAATGGTTAAGTAGGATATCAGTTTGCAACTTAATTTTGACAAAGATCCTATTAAACAGAATAAAACAAATTAAATCCTAGGCATTTTGTTGACTCACTTGCACATTTTTTTTAATTACACATAATCTGTTGCAGTATGTATTTATATAGTCTGCTTGTATAAATCCTAGTCTGTACCACCAGTTAAGCAGTTTTTGAGCTGGTCAGGTATTGAGGTAAATATTTTCAAGTGTGTTCAGTGTTCACCTTAAAGTCAAATCTATTTTGCAGGTGTCTGATGTGGTAGTTTAATTAGGTTATAACTGTTCAGTCTGCTGCTATAAAAATGCTGACTTGACTTGTCAAGGGCATATGCTCAGGAACACAGTTTGTATTCTGAAAATTAATTGCTTCAGTGGCCAGAATTATAAGACCTTAGATCATAAGAAATAAAACAAGTTATAATTGCATTTTAAATTTAGATCACTTTAGATTATTACACTTTCCTCATGCTAACTATTTTTTTTTCCCTTTCTGCTTTGGGGAGCTTTTTGACAAATGTAGCAAAAGAGGAAGAAAATGGTGGGTTGTAATACAAAGTTTCATGAAGCAGGCATAATCTAACTGGATAATTCTAATCTTGTTGCCCACAGGATTTTATGGAAGACCTTGGGTGATGGAGCAGCGGAAAGAACTTTTTAGAAGGCAAGTCATGTTTCCTCTTACTGCAGCACATTCCATGGGAATGTAATCATAAACTTCCACTGAAGTCTGGAAAGAATTACTGTTCTAACCTCGAGTAACTTTCTGCCTAATATCTGTATTCTTGGGATTTGTATTCACCTTTTTATCTTGCATATACCAAATTTGTCCAATATAGTTTGTGCTTGAAGTTATTGTAACTTAATAGTATAACAGTGAAGAAAAATGTATTCGATCAAGTAAAAGAATAGCATGAAGTAAAGCACAGAATTCCTGAATTTGTAGGCTATTTGAAGGCTTTTTTCCTGTGTTCTTAGGCTTCAGAAGTGGGGACTGAATACATACCTGTATGCTCCAAAGGATGACTACAAGCACAGGATGTTTTGGCGAGAAATGTACTCTGTGGAGGAAGCAGGTAAATGCCTTCATTTCTCCTCTGTGTTTTTTGTAAGTAGATTTTTGAATGAATTGGTTATTGCTTTGTATACTTGTATGTGTTTAATCACAGTAGCCATTCCCAAAGGTGACTGAAAACCTCTTTTTAATACCCTGCAGGTGTGTTTATGGGAGCTTTGGAACAAGCATGGATTTACTGCTTTTAACTATAACTGCAGATGATTTCTGAAACTGCTTTTAAGGCTTTGTCTTACAAGTTGGTTTTTTTGTCACAGGAAAGGTTGCTTAGACTTATTCCTCTGTCTCTTGAACATCTTTTGAACATTTTTTGAAGTAGAAATTATTTGCTTTAGGAAAGGAAAAAAAGATTGATGAGCAAATAGCATGCCCTTTTATGTGATTCATGAAGTTCTTGTGTTAATGAAAAGAGTACTTGTTAGAAAAACAGCTCTTGACCAATTAGTCAGAACATAAAAGATCTGTTCACGCTAGTGTGAGTTGTTTTATCCACCTCTGCTGTTTATGGGGTTTATGATACTTTATTAGACTGAAGGGATTGTAGTTTTTCTTGGGTGAGGGGAAAAATTAGACTCTCTTGAAATTAAATAATTCTTCTTGGAGACCTCTTTGGATCAATGCAGAAAAATAATCTGAAAGATACTGCAAGGTAATGTCTAATAACAACAAAGATTGTTTAATATGCTAAAAATAATTCTCTTTAGTCATTCTATGAAAGATTCAATTATATGTTTTTTTCTTAAGGAAACTACTTCTGCACAGTGATGCTACAGCCCACATTTTCATGTGCCCAGTCTTCAGTCATATGAGTAGTGTGTGAACCTCTGTCACACGGGGTGATATTGCTGACTGCAATTGTTAGTATGTGTGGAAAAAGTGAGCAATAGTTCTAGAACTGTTGATGTACGTACTGTGGAAACAGACTATATCCATATATGTCTCACAACACTGAGATAAATTTTTTAAAATATTTATAAAAATTTTAACATGGAAAATGAGAATACAAGGGCAGTTGTTGTATTCGTTTTGGCATAATTGCTGAAAAATCTTCCAAGTAATTTGGTGTTCTTTGCTGTGTTAGTTTCAAGAAATTCCAGCAATTCTTTTTTCTAATTATGATAGAAGAGGTATCTGCCCATTATAATACATTTTAGACGATGCCTGAGATTTTTTTTTTAATTTTGAGTCCTTCTGAAATATTTTAATTTAATTTCCAGAGCAGCTAATGACTCTAATATCAGCTGCACGAGAACATGAAATAGAATTCATCTATGCAATCTCACCTGGACTTGACATCACTTTCTCCAATCCTAAAGAGGTATCCACATTGAAACGTAAGCTGGACCAGGTAAGGATGACACAAACTTAGCACAGTTCCAGTGCTGCTTAATTTGGAAGCTGCAATTCCTTGCTCACTCTTGCTGCTTTTCACCAGCCCCTTGAACCTTTTCAGCACTGGTGTTAGATTGGGTGTCTCTGAACGATTCCGATGGATGTGTTCAAGTTGCATTGCAGAAGTAGCCAATGAAAACTGTGATTTAAAAAAAAACCAAGTCTCTTCCTGTATTGGATGCTGAAGGCTATTTTTGTCTTCAGAGTATTGCAGAATCTTGAAGCCAAGATGCACTGCTAAAGCAAGAACTCTAATCCACAATAAATGCCTTTGCAGACCTGACATGCACATCTTTGTTCTCCTGACTCCTCTCCTTTGTCCAAGAGCTGTTACAGAATTAGCTTTTTTCCCAGCTGTCCATTCTGAGAGATCAGCTTTGGATGGTTAAAACTGGAACAGATTGCAGGTCTTTAAAGATCTAATCTTCGAGAGAAGCAGAGCTGTGGGTCAGAGACAGGCATTCATTGTGACTAGAAACCAAAGTCTGTCTTGCCTCCACTGTATCCCTTTCCTATAGCTGTCTCTGAGGTAGATTAGATCTAAAAATCCTACAGTTTGATTAAAAGAAGCAACAATAATTTAACACATTAAACATTTTACTCTTGTCTCCTGTATTAGGTTTCTCAGTTTGGCTGCAGATCTTTTGCACTGCTGTTTGATGATATCGATCACAACATGTGTGCAGCAGACAAAGAAGTTTTCAGTTCTTTTGCTCATGCTCAAGTCTCAATCACAAATGAAATTTATCAATATCTAGGAGAACCAGACACATTCCTTTTCTGTCCTACAGGTAAAAGCAGAATAGTTTCATTCAGCCTTAAAGGAGGGGGCTGTTTACCTTACTGTTTCAAAGCGTGGTTTAACATTTAATAACTGCCTTAAGGAGTATTTTGGGGTTGATTGAAGAAACTTATTTACAGAGAAAAGTTTGATTATTCAGATGTATGCAAAGATTTTTCCCAAATTTTTAAATCTCTGAAAGGCTCAATGCCAAGCAAATAAGGCAGCTTGATAGAACAGTTCAAGAAGTTTGAACTGAGAATTAGGCTAATGGAAAATTTATTTTTTCCTAACTTGAACTGAAATCTTTTCTTCTTGAATTAGCAGGTTGTTAGTTTCTAAGAATTTTTTCAAGTAGAGGTAGTTGGTGCTTATGGCTGTCACTGGTTCCTATTTTTAATAAGATTGCTCACTTCAGTAGTCACAGAGTTGCTTTTTTGTATCAAAAATTATTTTTAGTTTATTCTCTTACACTGTAGTATTGTGGTTCTGTTGCAGACCTTAACTTTAGAGTTAGGCATTTGCACTTTGTAATGAGTCTTGGGGTTTTCTCATTCTCTTGGATGCTGTCTGCTGTAACAGGCCTTGTCCTTACGGACTTGATTAATTTTTGACATTTGGCAATTTAAAATAATTCTTTACCATATTTATATTTATGCTGAATGTCATTCATAATGTCCTTTTTATTTGTATTTTAGAATTTTGGGCCTTACTTGATTAATTTTATAAATGTTTTTCATTTCCAACAGTGGTATTCTTCCCGTGTGTTTGTGGGACAGTTGGGTATGTTGTCACACGTGTGCATCCTTCTAATGACAGCGACATTCTCTTTTCCTGTGCAGAGTACTGTGGAACTTTCTGTTACCCAAATGTTGCCCAGTCACCTTATTTACGGACTGTAGGAGAAAAACTGCTCCCTGGAATTGAAGTGTTATGGACAGGTAAAGATTGATGGCTTATTTATTTTATTTTGTCAGTGTTAAGTATTTTCTCATAAGTGTTTAGTGAAAGAAACTGTCCAGCTACTTGGGGGTGGAATCTTCAAGTACATGCAAAGCCCTCTGATCATCCTGTTTCCTGCTTAGGTCCGAAAGTTGTATCCAAAGACATTCCGGTAGAATCCATTGAAGAAGTTTCAAAGATCATCAGGAGAGCACCAGTTATCTGGGATAACATTCATGCTA
Organism: Onychostruthus taczanowskii; assembly: GCF_017590055.1. Classification (NCBI taxonomy): domain Eukaryota; kingdom Metazoa; phylum Chordata; class Aves; order Passeriformes; family Passeridae; genus Onychostruthus; species Onychostruthus taczanowskii. The sequence goes on from NW_024502568.1 coordinate 6,241,557, forward strand.
ATGATTATGATCAAAAGAGGCTTTTTCTTGGGCCTTACAAGGGTCGGTCAACTGAACTCATCCCTCGACTGAAGGGTGTTCTGACCAATCCAAACTGTGAATTTGAAGCCAATTATGTTGCCATTCACACACTTGCAACCTGGTACAAGTCTAACATGAATGGAGTGAGAAAAGATGTGGTGATGAGTAAGTATGCATAACTGTTTGCTGGATCTATGCTTAACCATATAAATCATACCACTTCTCAATGTTTTTGATGATTTTGTGTCTTCCTCACTAACTTTTTCTTCATATCATCACCTAGCCTTTTCTGTTCCAGAAGTAAATGGCAGTTACCTGCAAGATAATGATCTTGCTTTACTGACTTCCTGGGGCATATCTGTAGCACGTGGTATCAAAGAATTTCTTAGTCTGAAGAGCTTTCTGTGGTTATGTAATTAATGCTCTTGGGAAGCAAGTTTAATGCCCATGTTCAGATCAGAAGACACCCTGAATGTCAGGGTGTTTGGTTTCTGTGTTGACATTGGTGGTGACCATAATTTTAATTTTTTTTTCTAATTAGAATCTGGTAACTTACCTTTTTGTCAAGTAAGCCCCTGAGTTACTGAATGCCTTGTCTGACATCTATTTTTGCTATTTTAAATTAAACTAATGGGATAACTTTTAAAATTTGTCTCTGTAGCTGATACTGAAGACACCACAGTTTCAATCCAGATTAAATTGGAAAATGAGGGGAGTGATGAAGATATTGAAACAGATGTTCTCTACAGCCCACAAATGGCCCTGAAGTTGGCCTTAACGGAATGGTTACAGGAATTTGGAGTACCTCAGCAATACAGCAGTGAGTGTGATTTGGTATCATTCTGGGGCTGGCAGAAAAATGGTGTTAGATATTCAGTATTTGTGTTTAGATTAAAGATACTTTACAGATCCTGGCAATTCATACACTTCGGCTGGAAATATTTTCTGCCTTAGTAATTGGGGAACCTTAATTAAAAAGTAAGAATGCTCGATGTTCTGCAGTGTGCTTGTAATGCTCTGACTGATCAACAGAAGCAATCTTGGTGTATTATCTTTTGGCATTTCTGATAGAAGGCAGGAAAGGGTCTGGATCTTGCTAGTCCCAGTTCTTACTAGGCTTCAGTGGAACCTGACAGAATAAGAAGTACAGTGGGGATATTTTTATTTTTTTTTGAGTTGATGTTGTAAAAACTAGTTCTGGTCCCGAAGACTCCATGTTCTTCCAGTTGTTTTAATATAGTTTCACTTTCCTGAGTTTGTCTGCATAAATCAGCTGAGTTCCTTCTGGCACTGTACACCTTTTTTGTACCAGTGGGAGCTTGGTATATATCTTGAGTCTAACGACCTTGGTCAGGGAGGGTGAGTTAGAGTTTGTTGTCCAAAGTTGTATCTGGTAATGTTTTCAATGTCTTCATTTTCCCCAGGTTAAAGACAGTTTTGAATTTGAAATATTTAAGCTTATTCAGCTTATCATATTAAGCTTTTATTATGAACTGTTCTTTATATTCAAATACAACTTTACCAAGTCAGTTGATGCAGAGGGAAAAATAGTTTATTTGGGGTGCTTTTTATTCTGATGACATAGTTAAAAGTAAATGTTAAATAATTTTCCTAACTTTTTCTTCATCCTCTCTTTGCTTACGAGTTATGGGAAAAAAACTTGCAAAAGTCAATAGTTAGAGTTACATTGACAGAAGAGAACAGGCAAAGTACCAGAAGGAAGCTGTGCTGATGGGATGCTGTGGTAACAGAATCATCCATCATTTGCAGGAGCTGCTGATTTGGATGTTAGTTGGCAGATATTGAAAACTAAACTTGTTTCTTCTTATTCTCAGGTAGGCAAGTGGCCCACAGTGGTGCTAAAACCTCTGTAGGGGATGTAGGGCCACTGGTGGCACCATCCTCTTTAAATGCAGCAACAGTGGTTACCACGGTGTACCAGGAGCCCATCATGAGCCAGGGTGCGGCGCTGAGCGGTGACTCGCCGGCCTTGGCCAAGGAGGAGGAGAAGAAGCAATCTGATGAGGAACCCATGGACATGGTGGTGGAAAAACAAGATGATGCAGACAAGAATGCAAACCAGATACTGACGGATATTGCCGAAGCCAAGATGGCAGAGGAGCTGAAGCCAATGGATACAGATAAGGAGAGTATAGTTGAGTCAAAGTCTCCAGAGATGTCTATGCAGGAAGACTCTGGTAGTGACATTGCACCTATGCAGACTGATGAGCAAATTAACAAAGAACATTTTGTGCCTGGGCCGAATGAAAAGCCTCTTTACACAGTAGAACCAGTGACTTTAGAGGACTTACAGCTTCTTGCTGACTTGTTTTACCTTCCTTATGAACATGGACCCAAAGGTGCACAGATGCTGAGGGAATTCCAGTGGCTTAGAGCAAATAGCAGTGTTGTCAGCGTAAATTGCAAAGGAAAGGATGCTGAAAAAGTGAGTGCAAATCTTGTTTCTCTCCTTTTATGTCAAAATTCCAAACAATTTTATCTGTTGTCTGTAATAGAGACTGGTGTTCTACTTAGTAGGACCTGAAGGGTAGTGTATAATGAACCACAGGTCACAGTAATTTCATTCCTCCGGTGAAATCTACTGTTTTAAGCCCTGTAGTCCCACACAGCCATGAAGGCAGTCTAGTATCTGCATCTGGCCAGTGTTCCCTGTACTGACCTCACTTCTAACAGCCATAGAGACTATCTGTGAGTCATGTGTGGTGTGGTAGTCCATCCTGGTAAAATGAAGTAGTGAATTGTTCAGTCTTTCTCCATATTTAGAGTACCACTTCCCTCTAGGAGCCTGTGTTTGATCTTGTGGATCTTTCTCATAGATAGAAGAATGGCGTAACCGAGCAGCCAAGTTTGAAGAGATGTGCAGCTTGGTGATGGGCATGTTCACTCGCCTCTCCAACTGTGCCAACAGGACAATCCTTTATGACATGTACTCCTACGTCTGGGATATCAAGAGTATTATGTCAATGGTGAAATCTTTTGTGCAGTGGTTAGGTAGGTGCATTGGGAGCCATTATAATCCCAGATAGCTTATTTTTTATGTGTGTTTTTTATTAGCCCACGGGGAAAACTGAAGTATTAGGTGAATGTGTTTTCTTGGACAGAGGTCTGGTTTGACCCTGTTTTAAAGGTTTTCCTGTCTTGCTATTCGAAGCAACGCTTGCAGTGAGTTTGCTTTGCTATTAAAAGTGAAGTCTGCTGGATGCTTAAGATTGGAGACCTTGATTTTCTTCTTGGGCTAATGAAACTTGAATCTCATCTGACACGTAAGTGTTGACTTTAACTTACTCTTGACTGAATGCACACTGGACTATGCCATGTAACTCCTTGGATGCCCCGCTGTATGATTGGAAATGACACTACGAAATGTGATCACATCAGCCATCTGCTGTTTGCTCTGTCTTGATAACATTATTGCTGTCTTCAACAGACCTTTCAATGGGCCTGGCCATGAGGAAGGTGATCCTCCCAGCCCCTGTGCGCATGCGAGCTTTAGCATAAGGCTATTCTGGTGCAAAATAATTTCCTTTAAACACTTTCCAAATTGCTGATTTTTTAAAAATTTTTTAATCTACATTTTAGTTTTTGGTAATGGATGGAAATTGTGGAGCTCTCTGGACAGATTTAGTCTGAGACTTAAAATGATCTTGAAACAGGTTTTTTTGTTTTTTTAAATGTATGGCGTTTTCTTCTTTGTTTTGTTTTGTTGTTTTTTTTTCCTGAAAGTTTTTTGGGCGATCCTAAGTTGGCAGATAGCACCAGCATGGCCTGAGTAATTCTAGTCACCTCATTTCACTTTCAGGTTCCAATCCAACTGTAAGGAATATGCTGTGGAGTTGCTTGACATGCACAGCAGACAGCAAAGCTGATGGTCTCAAGTCACACTTTCTGTAGCTGTCACAAACCTCACAGTGGCTAACCATTACACAACCTTGGTCTAATCCTAGTGTTTGGATTGTCTTTAAATTATATTCTTACATACTGACAGATTTAAATAGGGACAGAGAAGACCTATTAAATCATCAACTTGGTCTATGCCCAGCAAATTCCTATGTTTTGTGCTTATTAAATGTCTGATCCCTAAACTCATAGTTGATAAAGAAGAGAGCTTTTAAGACTGCCTTCTGCAAAGCACAGAGAAGAAACCTAGTGGGGGAGGAAAAACTCAGCAGCATTGTAGTGTGTTAACATTTCTCAAACAACTTCATGCTGTTTTAAAAGCCTTAGTTTGTGCATTTTTAAGTGTAACACATCTCCTCCAACTTTTACTATTCTTGCTGTTTGTTGACCTTTAGCTAGACAGAATGCTCTCTTCTTGATAACTTAATCTGCTTACAACTCTAGGCCAAAGCTCTATAAAGGGAACAGTGGTTCTTGTAGTCTTTGAAAACATCAAGGGCCCAATGCAGACTGCATTTCAGAATTATCAGACTATGTACTAAATTCAGCTGAAATTGTTTTCAGTGTCCCTGTAAAGTTAGGCTCGAGTCTCTAAGTGCAACAAATATTTGGAGTGGTTCACAGTAGAAGCCAACTCAGTAAACACCAACTCTGTTAACTTTGGCACTGTTCTGTTCCAGTACTCACACTGGTATTACATAGTTGAAAAATTAAGGCGTTTTCACATGTGCAGTTTAATACTCTTATGCTAACAGTGCTTCTGTGAGAGGGGCCCTTTTTGTCCTCAGTTTGTGTTTTATCACTAGTGTAAATACAGAGTAAAGGTCTTTGATAAAATACCTCATTATATAAAGTCAAGTACATTACAAATCCAAACAAGTTAGTTTTCAGTGGTGTGCTCAATGGTCCACTGGATGTTCACTTTCTTCACCTCTCCTCCAAGTCCAGCTAGCATTCAGTCCCTTAAATTGGTGTGGCTATACAGTACTATGGATTACTAATGACTTCTATTGTCTTCTTCCCCATTGTGTACAGATGGGAGAATCCTCAGCACAAGTTTCTACTGCTATTGGATGGACAGCGCCAGATGTTCACAGCGCGTCGTCATTAATTAATTAAAATGGAAAGGTTTTGTCTGTGAGGCAGCTCAGATAGATTAGGTGTACAGCAGGCATGAACTGAAGTCACATTTGCGCAGCGACTAAGGCATTAACTATGTTTTTCATTTATACAGCTCTTCATTCACACAGCTCTTTACTGTAATAATTGGAAGTGCTAGTTAAGTTGTAGTCTCAAAGGACAGACAGATACTGTCTTCCAAGTTTTTGACTAAATCTCTTTGGGAAGGATGTCTTCTTACGTGAGAATTCTAAAATGTGGGAGTGAACCAAATTTGAGTTCTGGTGTTTGGATTGTTTCTGAAATTTACCATACTTAGGATAGTGTGTATTGAACCTATATTCCTAAACTCGCATAAATGTCAAACTTGGCTCACTTTGGGACTCTCTGACTAGCACAATATACTTGTCTGTACTGATCTGAGACTGTTACTTGAACAGGAGGTAGATTGCTGTCCACAAAAGGAAAAGAGTATTTGCGCTGCTCCTCTTGTCAGAAAACTAGGCAGGTAGTTGAGATCTCCACTCCAGACACCGCTTGGCTTTTTTGTCTCTCCAGAGCTGTCATTCACGTTACTTGCTGAAGGCTGCAGTGCCTTGCTGGCAGAACAGTGTTGAAAATCAAACAGCCAATGCAAGCTTCTTTTCTAAAGCAAGTGCAAGCTAAAGCTAAGCACTGCAACGGGCCTGCTAATGCTGGTTGAGCAGCAACCAGCTGGTGCATCCAGTATGCTTGTGGAAATAAAAATCAAAGATACAAAAAGCAAAGCTAGTAGTGGCCACCAAGGTGTATTTGTTAAATTGTAAGTTAATTGCAGTTAACACTACTTAGCTTTTTAATGTGCCAACAGTATTGTGAAGGTGTGGCCTGGATTATGTAAATCTGTGTAGTCTCTTGCAAGAACACTGTTTCATACAGCTGTCCTGGCTGCCTGATCTGTTCCAGACTGTTTATGTATATTGCTAGTCCTAGTTTTCTGACAAGATTAGAAACCATCAGTACTAAAATGTGACTTCAGAAAGGTCCATTTTTTTTTCAGGGGCTGTGATAATGGCATTTGTTTGATCTAAAATTTATGGCAGCCACGTAGCTTCCAAGATGTCAGATTTTGATAGATTAAATGAATGTTTCTGACACAAATACCCCCCCAAAAAGAAGTGTACAAAATGTCTGCACAGTTCTGCATGGCACTATTGTTGTGCCTTCTGGTCTAGAATGACACAAACACAAATACCCCCCCCAAAAAGAAGTGTACAAAATTTCTGCATGGCACCATTGTTGTGCCTTCTGGTCTAGAATGAAGCGTGTAGCTGAATTGTCTCACCTGTCTGTCATCAGAAATTTGAAATACCACAGTTAGTGCGCACGCACAAAAGCTTTATGAATGATTCATTATTACAGCCCCTCCCCCTCCCCAAGCCCTGGATTCTAGCTCAGTTAGAGAGCTTTTTCCACAAGTGTATGTTAGCTTTTTGGACATGTAAGACACCCAGGAAATCCCCCTTCTCGTAACATTCTCCGCTTGGATCTGATCTCAACAGGGTGTCGTAGTCAATCTTCAGCACAGTTCTTAAGTGGAGACCAAGAACCCTGGGCCTTTAGAGGTGGTCTAGCAGGAGAGTTCCAGGTATCAATATGACTTCACAACTGAATGACATTTTCTTTGTTTTATGAGAAACCTTTTGTTGCACATCAGAGGTCTGGAAGGATTGGTCTGCCGAAGGCTTTCTGGTCCAAAGCCCATTAGCCTTACAGCTTGGTTTAAAACAATTTTCCTCCCCTTTCTACAGTAATTTCTCAAGGAGATGCTGCCTGTCCCACGCGCGTGCGAAGCGCAGCGGCTTTAGTTGTACATTTCACATTGTTTCTTTGCAGGTCGCACAGCATTTTTACCTGCGCCCGCAATTGCACAATGCGCGCATGCTTGTCTGCCGACGGGAATTCCATGAGCAAAAGGGATCGTCGTCCAAATTTTGGTTCCTCTCGAGATAATGCTGTAACGTGCTTTACTGCGAGGAATTCGATTGGCAAATATTCCTAGATCGCTGTTTGTACCATGTGCACGTTTGTTCATGGATTTTTCAGGCGCTACACTTTTCCCCCCTCACAGGTGCTCTGCGCGCAGCAAATTGAATCAGCGCATTGCTTTTGGGATAAAGCGTCTCCTCTGGCCAGTTAACCCTCTTCAGACCAAACCTTTCCTCCTGACATTCTGTGTTCTTAGACAGTGTAGATATGATTGGTAAAAAGTTTTTAAAGCAGTTAAGATTAACAGACTCTTAATGTGCTGTTTCAATTGCATATTTTAGAACACCAATTGGATATTTTCTATTCAAATAAGGTCTTTGCATTTGTAAAGCATACCAACCCCACCTTCTTTTGGGGTAGCAAGTAGCAAATGTTATTTTGGGAGTCTGCAGTGCACACCCAAGAGTGATGGGTTTTGTTGTTCGTACAGTTATATTAAATATTTTGTTTTCACAGCGTTTGCTGCCTATTGATGGGGCAAATGACCTCTTTTTTCAACCACCTCCATTAACACCCACTTCCAAAGTGTACACCATACGACCTTACTTCCCTAAAGATGAGGTAACTGCTTTTGACACTTGTCACTTTTGCTGTTAGTGATGCGCTTTCTTTTGTGGCAGCAGTGATTACTGCTGAGTTCCCTCTTCCCTCATGGAGCAGGTGTCCTGATATCTTGCACAAGGCACAAATGCAAACTCACAAGAAAATTGAGGTTAAGTGATATGCCTCTGGTTCAGCAACATGCTGTGCAACACTTCATGTACACCCACAGCTTGACTTCCAGCTTCCCACCCCCTCACCCTTTTAAATCTATGAGTGCCTTTCTTATTTATGAAAGACAAGTTAAATTTGTTCAGCTGGTGGAAGAATTCTTGCAGCAGGGATACATCCAGTGAATTAACCTTAGAGGGTGGGTGTGTATGCCTGTTTCAGTCAGTGGTTATTGTGGTACCTGCTGGTATGTGCAGAGCTGTATAGGCAGAACATTGATACCACATCTCAAAATGGAGCTGAAAAATGTGATCATGGTTCAGCCATTCATATCATTTTAGTTATTATACCATTACAGTTGGAAGCTTTTTGGTCTGATTTTGAAAGAATGTTGTCAAATCTGCTTTGGAGTGTTTGATACTTTAAAATCAGAAAAATTTCATTAGTCATTTTTGATTAGTGTTTTTTACCTTTTCTGTTTTCTGAATGGATCTGTAGTGTAGTTTCTTTCCTATAAGCTTGGCATGGAGAATACTTGAAAGTAAAGTATCAGCCAATAGTTAATTAACTCTTTATGGGTGCTGTTTAAACAATGTAGGGATTAATGCAGCTTGAAATCTTGTGTTGGTAGGTACACTGAGATGAAACAGAAGTTTCTAGGTTGAGTTTGCAGTTTTTCAAACGAGTCTTAACTTTGAAGCCAGTCAGACATATGAGGCTGACACATGAAGACTCCTTTTCCTGTCACTTCTAGGCCAGCTCTATCCTGTGCTGTTCTCACTAGCAGTAAAGCAGCCTTTTCCAAACCTTTGTGCAGGACTCCACCTAAGCTGACTTGTTCTTTTGTAGAAAATGAAATTGATATTTGTAAACCACCTTAGCAGTTAGAGGTGCAGCTAAGCATGCAGTCATTTCTTCTGAGGAGTTAGTTAACCTTTAGTTAAAGGAAGAAAGTGTCAAATGCAAAGCATTTTTGTTTAAAAAAAAAAAGGAGAAGTTTCTTATTTAAGATGTGACTAATTCAAATTTGCTCATTTAAAGCGATCCAGGTGAAACATCCTGCATGTTAAAAGGCTATCTGTCCTTTGCAGAGGTTGAGTTGCCATCATGGAGCATTAGAGGTTTTGTAAAGGGACTTTGTAGCAGTGGTGGTGGTCTTCACTGAGTGTTTAGTATCTTGTCCTCAGAAATAATTTCTGCTGTTACAAGAACGGGAGGTTGCCCTCCAGCTTTTCCTTCCCAGCCATTCAACTTAACTGCAATGTTTTTGAAGGCAGCTTTGAGTTACTTTCAGGGCAGAGGTGGAGGGAATGCCATCCTTTTGTATAGATGGGTACTTTTCATCTCTGGTGACTGGGTGCCTGTCAGTATTAGAGTGCAGCTGTTAATGACATACTTTCTTTTGAATGTGACTGCTAAGTTGAAATCATCTCTTTTCTCCTCTTAGGCATCTGTATATAAGATCTGCAGAGAAATGTATGCTGATGGAGCTGATCAACCCTTCCATAGTTTACCAGATTTAATTGGAGACAAGTATGTATTAGGAACAAGTGTCCTGCAGAGGTGGTTCTGAAGGATGAAGTCCTGATTGTGTATTTAATTTGAATTTTTTAGAATTGTGTGTGGGAAGAATACAAAGAACATTTGAAGTAGATAAAATAATTTACTCTCAGGAAATTGGGGTTTTGGTTTCTTGAAGAGACTGTTGACAGTTGTGTCTCAGTTGATGTGCTGGTTGCCTGTTGTGAGCTTTTAGAAAATAAATGTAGCTGAAACCTCTGTATTATGAAAGGTGTGCATCACAATATCTTATTTCAGATTTTGTGAAAGTATATAATGAGAGTGTCCATAGTCTGTAGTTATCCTCTGGTATTTTTTCTGACCTACTACCGTTCTTAATATAGAATTGACAGGTTTTTGAGGTGCAGTCTCCCAGCCAAGTGCCTCAAGTTTTTTCTGAAGTACATGTACAAACTTTTTAAAAGGATAAGCAATGAAAGATGAAGTTTAAAAAAAAAAAAGAGGACATTAAAAATGAGCTGTAAAAGGAGCTACTTTGAGTCGATTTTTTTTTTAAAAGATGAAGTTTAAAAAAAAAGGGGGCATTAAAAATGAGCTGTAAAAGGAGCTACTTTGAGTCTATTTTTTTTTTTGTCTCAGATGTTTCATTTAGATAGAATTTTATAGAGTCTGCTCTGAGTGAGTGACAGGCATTTAAGAAAGGATGTGTAACTGTTATTAAACAATACCCAAAGGCAATTAATGAAAGCAAGGAAATACTGACAGCAGAGCAATAAGAGCAAAAGCTGAAGAGTAATGTGTATAGAATTAAACAGTGGAATCCTGAGGTGCAGATGTTGCTTACAGCTGAGTTTTGACAGCTGATCAGTCAGTTAGTGCTTTGTTGGAACCAGTTCCATGACTGGAGGACTCACTTCTTCGGTTGACTCTGGAGTGTCTCCTCTGTGGAATCTGGAGGGCATACTTGGTCAAACAGACCTTCTTTTGACTGAATTTGCACTTTTTTTCTGCAGGTTAGTTGGAGGTCTGCTCACCCTCAGCCTGGATTACTGCTTTGTCTTAGAAGATGAGGATGGCATATGTGGCTATGCTTTGGGAACAGTTGATGTAACTCCCTTCATTAAGAAATGCAAAATGTCTTGGATCCCTTTCATGCAAGAAAAATATACTAAACCAAATAGTGACAAGGAGCTGTCTGAAGCAGAGGTTGGTATAACCTGTAAGATCAGAACTGTATGCTGAAGTCTTTCCAAAGTGGGCCTTTGTTTTTCTGAGGTCACATGAAATTCAGTTTTTTCACCTTTCTGAAGACTTTCAGCATGTATTGAAGTATCTGATGTATCAGAAGGAGACAGTGGAATTATTCATTGCCAGTCAGATGCAGCTATGTGCTGTAATACACCCATGAGGTGTGCTTTAGTAGTAATCCGTGCAGTAAATGTAGGGCATCTTCATCTAGAGAAAATTACATTTTGAAAGTAAAATATTGCTCCTGCTCTCTTCTACTGCAAAATGCAGTATTAGTTTCCCCATGCTGCAGGTAGAGCACTGAAAGTCTTATCAGTTTAAGTACAGAAAACAAATTCAAGAGCACTTGGTTTTGGTGTGAAAATCTGTGAGCAATTTGTGGGCTGTGACAGCTGTAAATGGTGCAAGGCAGCCTAAAACTGCCCATTAAAAAGGCAAAGAAAGAGAAGAGTATCTGTGCACAAACTGTTGTTTATGTGTTGGCTTATGTTTTCTTTCACTTGAAGTATGGGTCACTGAGAGAAGGAGCTTTGCATGCCTCCTTTGATGGTCTGAGGCGCTTTTCTAGCCAGTCTTTTTGTCTAGAGTACAGACAGGAATTCAGCAGATGAGGAACTAAGTGGCTATCAGAGGTGGAGCTGAAAAGCCTGGTGCTTTGGAGGTACACTCCATGTGCAAAGCAGTCTCCCCTCCTAAAGATGAATGAAAATGAAAAGCTGGATAATTGTTAAATACCTGTTTCAAATATTCTTTTCAGAAAATAATGCTAAGCTTCCATGAAGAACAAGAAGTATTGCCAGAATCGTTCCTTGCTAACTTCCCATCTTTGATAAAGATTGATATCCACAAAAAAGTGACAGATCCAAGTGTGGCCAAAAGTATGATGGCCTGCCTGCTCTCTTCTCTAAAGGCTAATGGTAAGTTTCTTGCACTTAGAATTCCTTGTTTCCTAACTACACGTCATTTCTGGGGTGCAAGGCAAACTTGGGAAGATTTGGGTAAATAATTACAAAAGCTTTTGAACAGCTAACTTCTGCTGCTGCCTTGAAAAAGGGAGCTTTTCATTTTAGCCATTATCCTGCAAATTAGAAGACGGGCAGGACTGAGGGAGCAATTTGGCACTGAGAGCACACGTCTTTATGTCTTGAACACTGCACAAAAGTCTATATTTTTCCTGCTGGCATTGGTAATGATGCTTTTTTAAAAGTTTGGCTGTGTGCACTGGTGGGTAATTACCAGATCTCCAGTGTGGGAAGTGCTTGGCTGCCTGCCCTGACTGTGCACCTCACACTTCCTTTGTGTCGCTTGGTGCCCTCTTGCATTTTTGGAACCAACATCAGATATTTTTGTGTGCAGTGAAAGGTGTGCAGAGGGTTTGTGCAGACTGATGGATGCCTGCAGTGTCTTGTTAGGGGATGGTCAGCTGTGCTGCCATAAATCTGGACTCTTGGGCACTATCCTCCATGTGGAATTGGATCACTGATTTAGCTGCTAAAGTTGGTGGGAACTCTAGTAATACCTGATGTCTGTGCTTTTTACAGTAACTCTTCTCCTACAGTATTTTGTTTCTTTTCTTTCTTCTTCAGGCTCCCGTGGGGCTTTTTGTGAAGTGAGACCAGATGATAAAAGAATCTTGGAATTTTACAGCAAGCTGGGTTGTTTTGAAATTGCTAAAATGGAAGGATTTCCAAAGGATGTTGTTATCCTTGGAAGAAGCCTTTGAAGTGCTTGACAGTGAACTGTTCCAGTACTGTAGACCCTTAACAGCTGGGCAGGTGGTGGTGGGGATCTTCATATGGTCTAACTGCACAAAGCCAGCAATAAGCCAGCTTGGTAAAAGGGGCTATGCGAAAATCACCCATCACACATTCAGACTGTAATTTGTTGGAAGGGGATAATGCTGCTGAAAACATGGTTAAACAAAGAGAAACCCTGTCCTCTCCTGGTCCTGTGTGAAGTGCCAAGGAATCTTGCATGGGCTGTAGCTTCTCAGAGGAATCCCTCTCAGTCGGTGCTGTGGTTGACGACAGTTCTCTGCGTTCAAGTGTCAACAGAAAATTGGTCTCTGGCAGAATGCCTATAAAGATGCAGGTTTTGTTCACTGTCATAGAGCAGGATGTGCAATTGGAAGTTGCAGAAATGGGAGGGATTGCTTGTGTCAATCAGCGTTTTTAAAGATAAGTAGTTACAGTTCTATTTTTTACTACCTTTATGCTTGTTGATAAAGCAATGACCCGTTGTCACTTCTAATGGCCATTGGTTCGAGCTTTGTGTTTTGTTAGGGACAAATGTGCAGTGGTCTGTGGCAGAAGTCACTCAATGACAAACTTGTAAATCTCAGTGTATATAAACTTAGCTGTATGCTGACTAACTTTTTGTTTACTGGTTTTTGTAACTTTTTCTTTTGAAAAGTGAAATGGTATAGGTCCAAGATGGCACTTTTGAAAAACCTAAAACCACAATTGAGAACAAGTCTGTCCTCAGCACTGACCTTTCTTACTGTGCCTCATATCCAGGGCTAGGTACTGACCATCTTGGGAAAGGGGAGCAAATCCCAACTGACCCTTCCTTCAGATAGCAGTTTGTCACTGCTTGAGGGTATCATTCTCCTGGGACTGAAACAGCAATTCACAGGATGCTTTGCTGAATCCGTTAATTTTGGTAATGTTCACATGAGATTATGGATGAAAGATGGTGAGAGGGAGAGAGAGCTGGCCCACAGCTGGGATTTGTCCTTGGAAGAGTCACCATGTTTCAAAGCCTGTTCGTACTAGTTTGATTAAATCAGGGTCTTCAAGTCCTGCACATTTGTATCAAATAACTTTTCTATAAGAAATGCCACAATAAGCACATTTTTACACATTATTTAAATGGTTATCTACTTTTAAATGTTCCAAGAGTTTAATGTTTTTACCCAGGATGGACATGCTTGGTGATGGGATGGAACTGGCGTTGTATGGGACCTGGTAGTCAGGTACTTGGATCATTTAATGGCAGTGGTATTTTGCAGTAGTCCCAGCGTCCCAGCCAGGTGATTGGACAAGGGTATGCACTTTGCAGTACTTTGTTCCACCTGCTGCCATAAGCTGTCTATATCTTGTGTTTAAATTTTCCTGGGGTTTTTTCAGTGGTGCACAAAGGAAGCTTGGTTGCTCTTACAAGCCTCCAGCTGCATAGAAGTTGATTTGCAACCTGTAATGAATGGCATTAAGAGTGCAGTAATGCTCTCTGCAACCTGTAAGGAGATGCTGTGTTTGGCCTTCTGGTGCAGTCATGTGCAAGATGTTTCTTTTTTTATTTTTTTTTTCTCTGCAGAATGTGAATGATTTTTAATGCGGTAGCGAAGTATTTAAGTTGAAACAAGTTCATTTCATTTTTAGAGAGAGGTATGGGGTTGTGCTGTGGGATTTCATTAAGTCCAAGCTGAATGCCACTAGTTTTTATACAGCTTTGAGTGCATGTTGAGTAGCTGATACCTTGATTTACCAGGTGGGAGAGTTTTGTTTCTTCATGGATACCAGACTCGACTTATTTCATCTGGATGCATAACATTACAGCATAGGATGCTTGTGGCCTTATTTCTTGGCTTTTAAGGAGTTGCCACATTTTCTCTTCCTATGAATTTGTTATTATTATAGAAGTTAATTGTCTAAGCCTATGGAATGTCAGGCCAATACCATCATTCTAGGATTGTAAAGTGATATGTTGACATATCTTTCATGGTTATGAATTTTCATTAAGGTTGGAATGCCACTTTCATTAATCTGTTTTAGATCAACAGTATCTGTAGCAGAAAAAGACCTGTAAAACTGTATTTGAAGACCATGCGAGAAATAGAATAAAAATTGAGAAGTGAATGTAAATAAATGTGTATTTTGTGTATGAGCTGGTCCGGAACCAGAACTGGTTCAGCAATGTACTTTACATCACACTGCGTTTGATGCCCTTGGGATCAACTGTCAGAGACTTGTGCCTGGTTTGGATTTGGCAGCTGTACATCCACAAAATCTCACTTGGGGAGATAAATACTGAGATGCCTAAAGCAAGTAGCTCTCTGCTTAGAGTGACAGCTAATAAGCAAAGGGATGGGCCAGGAGTATGAAAAGCAGCTTTTTCCTAAGGTCATTTCACAAGAGTTTGTCCACATGCTGTACAGGTGCACTCACTGGTGGTGTGGTTCAGAAGCTGTGCAGTGTGGAGAACAGGATAACACACAAACCAGGCAGGAAAGTTAAAAGGTGAAAACTTTTCTTCAGGCCCAACATTTCTTCAGTAAATGTTCTCTGTTAAAATGAGTAATGTGTTGACTATGTTTTCTCAAAGCCTATTTCATGAGGTTATGACAGACTTGTCTCTGTACAACACATCTGGGCCTCGTTGCACATTGTTGACTATGTTTTCTCAAAAACCTCTATTTCATGAGGTTATGACAGACTTGTCTCTGTACAACACATCTGGGCCTGGGAAAAGGGATTGGGCTTTGATGTTGCACCAGACTCTATTTCTTTAAGGGAGCATAGTGCAGCAATGGATGCTCCTGCCTCCAGGGCTCCAGGGTGGTGGCTGCAGACAGGGCAGCTTGGGTCAGGTGGCTGCGCAGAGCCGCTGCTGGGAAGCACATGGGTGTGCTTGTGTAACCATTGCTGCACGAGCACTGCCTCAGCTTTTCAAACCTCTTCAGTCAGGTTTTCCTTGAACCTTCTCCAGCCCAAGCAGAGCGAGTGGCTGGCTAGCAGAGGTCTCTGCGGTAGGAGCAGAGCCAGATTTGTCCCCAGAAGGCAGTGTGAGCTCCTTGTTAGTGGGCTTTTAATTTGGCTGCTCCTCTGCAGCACCCAGCAGACTGCTTCCCTTTCTGCTTTGAAAGGCTGGTCCAGCCCTCTCCCGAAGAGTTTGAAATAGGATGTTGCCTCCTGTGCCGCAGTCCCCAGTGTCAGGTCACGCTGCTCTTGCCCATGCTTAAAGGCATAGAGATGAACAGGTCCCTCCCGCTGTGGTCCTCCCTCCATCCTTGTCCTCCTGTCCCCCGGTACCCCTCTTTGTGCCCTCAGCCTCCTGGCTCTGTATGTGCCCTGTGCCTCCTCCGCAGTGCTGGGGCGGCAGCTGCCGTGGGCCGGGATGGTGCCCAGGAGAAGGGCGATAGGAGAGCGGCCGGTAGCAAGGGCCATTTTTCCGGTGTGCCGTTTCCACAGCTGGCGGTGGGGTCAGCAAATGCTGAAGGCCCAGGATGGCCAGGAAATACCGAATTAAGATATGGGGCGGGGCGCTGCCGCAGGACCCTTTGGCTCGGTCCCCGGGGGCGGGCGCGGGGCGGGGCGGCTCGGCTCGGCTCGGCTCGGCTCGGCTCGGCTCGGCTCGGCCCGCCCCGCTGCCAGAGCCGTTCCCAGCGCCGCCGCCTCATGGAGCCGCACGGGCCCGCCTGTCCCGGCAGCGTCCTCTTCGGTGAGCGGCCCCGGGCCAGGGGAGCGGGGACACGGGCAAGGGGGAGGGAGAGACGCGTGGGGGGTCACAGATGAATTGGAGAGGTGACACACGAGGCAGGGGTGTGGGGAGGAGAGAGACCTAGGAAGGTGATAGAGAGCTGTGGGGAGCAGGAGAGAGACGGGGCAGAAAGACTGGTGAGTATTGCGGACGGCGTGGAGGCTGCAAAAGGCACGTGGTGGGGGGAGGGACGCGTGTGGGGGCAATAGGAGCCGGGGGGCAGCAGAGACTTTGTGGGGGGAAGGCGGCAAGAGCGAGAGAGACACGTGGGCATGGAGAGACACGTGGAGGGAGGGCATTAAGTGCCGTGGGGGAAGGACGGCGTGGAGAGACACGTGTTCGACCGGCCTTGGGAGGCAGCAGGCTCATGCTGGGGGTCCCGGGGCGGGATGGGGGGAGCCGCGTGGGGTCTTGGTGTTCCGGCGGCTTTAGACGAGCGGGATGAATGGGGCGGTGTGTTGGCAGCCGCGGCTCTCCCGCTCCTCCGGTTAATGCCCCGCGCTCCCACGTCAGCGAGCCGCGGGCGCCTGTCGCAGGCCGGCGGGGCCGTGTCCCTCCTCTGCGGGGCCGTGTCCCTCCTCTCCGGGGCCGTGTCCCTCCTCTCCGGGGCCGTGTCCCTCCTCTCCGGGAGGGGTTTCGGCCGGGCCGCTCGGGGCCCTGCGCTGCTCCTGCGAGCCCGGCCAGGGCAGCGCGGGGCGAGGAGCGGAGTTGCAGCTCCCAAGGCCTTTTAGGCACGTGGGGTTCGGTCCTCTCCTCGGTAAATTTAATATGTAAGCATGGGAAAACAGAGGTCCTGCCCCGGGCTGCGCTGGTGAAGGCTGATTCCTCTCCCTTGGAAGTGCCGGCACTGGTATGCCGGGCTCAGCTCTGTGTTTTTCCGATCGGCCTCACGTTGGTGAATCATCCTGCAATAAGTAAACGCACCCAGGGCAGTTTAATCACTCCCTTTGGTCGGCTGAATCCTGATCCTAAGAGCTAAGGACGTAGTTATGCATCTCCCTTGTTCTTATAACTGTCTGAAGCATGTAATAAAATATGTCTCAAAACTTCTCTTGAGGGACTCCAGCTCCCTGCAGCTTGGCCTGGCATCCTCCCGTTGGGTTGTGCCTCATCATTCAGGTCTGGCACTCTGTCTCTGCTTCCAGACTCCCATTCAAGAAAAAGTTATACTGGCGATGGCATGAGCAGAGTCACTGTTTTGCCTGCTCCCTCCTGTTTCCCACAGTGGTGTGCCCTGACTGTTCAGCTCTCTGGAGAGGAAGAGCCTTGCCCTGCCAGTGCTTGGGAGCCTTGGGTGCCCATGGGCATTGCTTCATGGCAGCCTGCTTTGGGGACACCAGGTTTTGTCCCTGCATGGTGCAGAGGCAGGTGTGTGGTTTTATGGTACCCTGGAGCCCAGAGTGCACTGGTCTGATGCTGCTCCTCACATGAGAAAATAAAGAGTTTTAGGATGCCATGTGCGTGCCTGGCCAGGGCTGCCCCTCAGGGCCCTTTGCCTGTATTAACTGCTGTTGTGTAATGCTTGCTAGTGCTTTTTTAACTTCTTCTAGGCTGTGAGCTGACTGCCAGTACCAAATCCTACACATTTCAGGTGGATGAAGAAGACAACTCTGACCACATTTTAGCTCTGTCTGTGGTAAGAGAAATGTGAATTAACTGTGCTTGTTCTCTGCTGTAGTTCCCCATATCCTTATGTCCCTTTTCCAGGCTCATCCTCCTTTCTTGGCTGGGGTGGATCAGGGGACTCCCTTGGCTGAGGTCCCAGGACTGGCTGCTCTCAGGGCACGACACAGAGTGGTCACAATTATCCATGATACAGAGGTGCTTGTGCAAAGCCTGTGGTGGCAGGAGACTGCTGAGTAGGGGAATGCTCCAGGCAGGTGGTGAAGAAAAAAAAAATTCCCTTATATTTGACCTTGCTGGTGCTTCACACCAGATCCACACCAGCTGGGTCTCTGGCTTGTTGCTCCCCAAGCCCAGGTAAGTGCAGGGCTTCATTCCTGGCTCTTCCTGGGGGTGTTTTCTATCCTGGGAGCACAGAACCTGTCAGCATGGATCAGATCAGCAGAAAATGCAGCCCAGGTGCCATCCCTTTAGGTGACTGCAGTAACAGCTGTTGCAGCTGGGAAAGGCACAGAGCCCTCTCTGGGGCAGTCAGGGAACAATTGCCGTTGGGTTTTTCATTGCTCTCCCTGTTTTGTGGAGCAGCATCCCCATACTTGCATGACATCTGGGCTGGTAGCATTGCTGTGGGTTACTTGTCCTGTGGAGAGCTCCATCTGTCCCAGATGTGTCCCCTGGGAGAGCATTTGTTCACAATCTCCACTCCCACCCAGGTCTGCCTCACTGATGGTGCCAAGGACGAGTGCAACGTGGTGGAAGTCGTTGGGCGAAACCATGAGAACCAAGAGATTGCTGTGCCTGTGGCCAATCTGAAGTTGTCATGCCAGCCCTTGGTAAGAGGCTGATTTGAAGACTCAGGGGTGGATGGCTGCAGGGAACAGGACAGCTCTGGATGTTTGTGGATCCTGATCTAGGATCTGCAGCTCACAGGCAAATGCCCTGGGTACCCTTGGCCTGGCTGCAGGTGCCCTCAGATGGACATGTTTAACTGGGCCAGCTGCTGTACTGGCAACTACAGGATATTCTGCTTTTTGCCTCTGCCCCTAACTCAGCTCTGTCTCTGCTCTTTGCAGCTGAGTCTGGACAACTTCAAGCTGCAGCCTCCAGTGACCTTTCGCCTGGCAGCAGGCTCTGGCCCAGTGCACCTCGCCGGCTGGCACAGGATCAGTAAGGACTGAAGGGTGGGGAAAAGCTTGGGAGGAGTGAGGGGTATGAAGGGGCTCCAGTGTCAGCAATGTCCAGGGAGGTGCTGGGAGATGCACCTGGCATGCATGCTGTCCCTCCTTTGTGCTGGTTGCCCAGGGGCCATCTCAGTGCAGGGATTCCTTCCCTAAGGCCTTGCATGGGAAAAGGGCTCTGGATGTCTCTAACTGTCCCCTTTTTTTCATGTCTGCCTGTCACCATTCCCTTCTGAGACCTCCCTCCAGCTGGGATGCTGCTTATTTCCCACTTCTAGCTGCTGTGAAAGCTGCTTCAGAGCTCCTTGTGCTGCTCTGCTCTTGGGGTGCCTTGTGGGCCAGCTGTATTTGCACAGACATGCACTGGTGAGTAACAGCTGCTTGTGTGTCCCAGTGCACAGGGAAGATGTTTCCTTTGAGGAGGACGATGACTTGTCTGAGGAGGATGAGGAGGACCTTCCTCCTATTATGCCAGCCAAGAAGTAGGAGGAGGAAGGAGTAACTTGTCTCCAAGCAAGGTGAGGGGCCAGGCTGCCTTGGAGAAGGATCTGGGTGGCTGTGATACTGGTGTGGCAAGAGTGGGTGGAATGTGCTGCTGAAGTCTGCTGATCTCAACCTGGTTCTTCCCCTAGGTACTCACTGGGACTTCTCTCCCTGGATGGTTTTTACTTTGGATACCTGTTGCCAGGACCTCAACATTTGCTGCTTTTTTTTTTTTTTTTTTTTTTTTTTTAATGCTGTTTTAACTTTTTGGGGAGCAGGCCTGCTCCCAGCACTGAGGTGTTTCCTTTCACACAGCCCTGGGAGGGTGATCCCAAAACTGGGTGGATGCTGCTGGTGTATCCCCTCTCCCTGATCCCTGTTCTGGGAGTTGGGGATGGAGGAGGTGATCCTTACCCTGTGCCTTTTTGCTGTCCTGGACCTCTGCTCTGTGCACCCCCTTTCCCTGGCTGTGAAATACCCAGTCCTGGCCCCTTCTCCAGCAGATGGTGTAAAGCCAGTGTGGGACAGGCACTTTCACTGATTCTAATGTGTTTGCTTTTGCTTACTCACAGTTTGGTGGTTTTTTTATAGTTGGAAGTGTTGAAAGTGGGGCCCATGCTCTGTTCTCAGCTGCAGTTATGGTGGGGTGGGATTTTCTGATTTGGGGGAGGTTCTGGGTCAATCTGCATTGTAAAGAACTGTTCTTACACTCAATAAAGATCTCTCAGGCACCAGGTCTGAAGAAAGGTCCCTGCTGGCTGGCAGGTTCTTCCCATGCACACTTCAGTGGGGCAAGTTTCAGCTGTGACCTTTGCTGAGGAGTTGTGTCCCCCCACACCTGGGTACCTGGAGAGGGTTTGATCCTTTCTGCACTTCACCTAGGTGCCATTTCTCACCTGTGGTGGCTGGTTCTGCCCTTAAATGTTTCTCTGGCAGTTTCTCTGCAATCAGTCTTGCATTCTTGGCCCGTGTGTCAATGCCTGTCCCAGTCCTCCTTGCCTGAGACTCTGGATGTGTCCCTGAGAAGCACCATGGACTGTTTTGTCGTGCTGGCTCTGTTGATGCCCTGGGACAGTGAGTTTCTCAGTAGCCTGGACTCATGTAGGAGATCAGGGTGGATCCTCAGCTCAGGCTGTTTTCTAGATTGTGTTTCTCTCCTCTGGAACCTGTGCAGCTCCTTTACACCTACCCACTGTTTCCTTCTGGCCCCAAACAGGCCTTGCTTAGCTCTCAGAATGAGGCTTCAAAGCCCCTAGCAGCAAAGGGAAAAGGACTGAAGAAGAGTTGGCTCTGGGGAGATCTTTCTGTGGCATTTCAGTGCTTAAAGGGGGCTTGTAAGAAATATGGGGACAGATGTTTTAGCAGGGCCTGTTGAGGAGGGACAAGGGGTAATAATTTTAAACTAAAAGGGTTTATATAAATCAAATATAAGGAAGAAGGGCTTTTTACCCCCCTTGAGGGTGGTAAAACAATGGCACAGATCACCCAGAGACGTGGTAGATGTCCCATCCCCAAAAATATTCAAGATCGGGTTGAGCAGGGCTCTGAGCAACCTGATCTAGTTAAACATGGCACAGGGCTTAGACTAGATGGCCTCTAAAAGTCCCTTCCAACCCAAAAAAATTCCATGACTCCAAGACCGCTGGCATCCCAGCTCCGGGGAACGCGACCTGGGCTACCTGGACGGCAGCAGCGGGAAAAGCCGGCTCGGGGGAGCTGAAGCCCCTGTTTCGTGCGTGGCCCCGCAGCGGCGCGGGGGATGCGGGGGCTGGAGGGGCGGCGGGGCCGGCGCGGCACCGCCAGGGGGCAGGCGGGCTCTGCGGCCGCGCCGGGGCACCGGGCCCGCACCGGGACACCGGGCCCGCCGCACCGGGGCACCGGGCCCGTACCGGGGCACCGCGCCCGTACCGGGACACCGGGCCCGTACCGGGGCACCGGGCCCGCACCGGGACACCGGGCCCGCACCGGGACACCGGGCCCGTACCGGGGCACCGCGCCCGTACCGGGGCACCGGGCCCGCACCGGGACACCGCGCCCGTCGCTCCGCTCCCGCTGCCGGCTCTCCCGGGCATGGCCGCCCTCCCCGGCAGGGCATCCCGCCCTGCTGCTGCTCCTCTCCTGTCGGAGGGCGGGTGCGGCTGGCACGGGTGCTGTCCCCGGCGAGGTGCGGTGCCCCCCGCCATCCCGTGTGCCCGGGGCTGGCGCTCGGTGCCCGTGCCCACAGGCGCGGTCGGGTCTCTCGGCCAATCCCGTTGCCCTGGGAAGTTCCTAAGTAGCGGGACATTGCTGCAGCTGAGCTGGGTGAAGGGAGGCGGTAGCGGCCTCCCCGTGGGGCAGTGGATATTGGAGAGGTGTCCGTGGGCACACGCACCAGTGCCCTGTGCTGATGGTAGGAAAGGAGTCCTGGGCTTTGGGTGGAGCCGTGGCTGGGACAGCGCTGGGACGGTGCCCAGCCTCTGCCCCGGCTGGCACCCCATCACCTTGCAGATTTCCCTGGCTATGTGCACCTGGAAGGGGTCAGGGATAATCTGTCTGCCAGACCTTGACTGTGCTTGTGCTCCGCGGAAATGCAGCTTGACTCCAGGGGAACGGGAGACAGCCGACCATTTTTAACGAGGCGCTCTTGGAAGGGAGGGCTGGGAGAGGCAGCTGCTTCCAAGCCTGATGGGGAGTGATGAGTGGAGAGAATGGGCACTGCTCCGTCCTGGAAGGGTGGTACTGTTGCTTCACACAGAGTAGAAGAGGCTGTGTTGGCTAATAAGAAGGAGCATTTGGCCTCTTCATCAGTAAAAGGAGATTATTTCAGTACATCAGGGTTTCTAGGTAGCTGAAACAGAGGCAGGCAGGACTGTCCTGGCAGGGGGCAAAGGTGGACATGAGGGGAGGAGGCTTGAGGAGACAAAGCTTGTGTAGGACCCCACTGTAGGACCAGCTCAGCTCAAGATCCTGTCACGAGTGCTGGCTGGTGCCCAGTGCTGCTGCAGGGCAATGCCGTGGGAATTGGCTGCCCCCAACACAGGGGGAGCAATAGAGGAGCTGGGGTGTGTTGGTACTGCCAAGCCCCTTTCTAAGTGACTTTGGGAGGTTTGCTTCCTGCTCCCCAGCGATGTCACAGCCTTGATGTGCTCAGCTTGGGGAGAGGGAGATAAATGCTGAAATGTCAGGAGGCTGGGAGGGGGGATGCGCTCACACAGCACTTAATGGGGAAGGATGGGATTACAGGGGTCACGCTAGGTGAGCAGCTTCCTTCGTGGAGCTGATGGTATCAAAGCAGGTGCCCCCGGCTGCAAATACCTTGGGCAAACAAACAGGGCTGGCTAAGAGCAGGTGGGCTCGGGCATGGCTGGGCTGGGGGGTACTCAGTGCTGGTGGGGGTCTGGAGGCTTTCTGTGCACAGGGAGTGAGGCGTGGGGCTCCTGGTGTGAGGGCTGCCTTGCTGTCCACAGGGTGAGGGGGTAATCCAGTCGTGTTCTACGTACATACGTGAGCTCCCCATGCTGGAGACACACCTAAGGGTGTGGAGCCCACCAGTCTCCCAGCAGGGGATGGAGGTGCCAGTACCTGGGGAGCCAAATGATGTCCCAGTCCAGGTGGCTCTAGGATTGCTCTGGGAGTTGATTTGATCTGAGCATCCCCCCTCTCTGGTGCTCCAGGGCTCTGCATGCTGATACAGCTGGTGGTGGATCCCTCCCTGCTCTGGCAGCAGTGGGTAACCCTGCCCCTGGCTGAGCTATGCAGCAAAGAAATGGAGCTTAATGTGGAGCTCATCATGCATGAGGGTGGCTGTGCACCCATGGTGCCACACACCCCACAGCCCTCCCAAACGACCCTGCTGCTCCTGGTGAGAGGCTCAGGCTGCTTGCTGCAGGGCCTGGCTCAGGTGCAGCCTCTCTGGGCTGGGGCTTGGCTGCCTCCTCCCTCTGGGTGGCTGGGCCAGGCCAGCAGCTCCCAGAGGATGCTCTGATTTCAGAGGTCAGGTTTGAGTTGCTATTTCAGGGATGGAGGAGCAGGATGGGGAGCTGCTCTGCTGAGCGTGGCCAGGAAGTGGTTTTCCTTTTGATGCCCCAGCGGGTCCTGCCCCATCAGAGTTCTGGCTGGGTTTCAACTCTTTGTGGCTTAGACCACGGCCCCCGGGCGGCTGAGAAGCACAGCTGTGACTGTGCTGTAGGTGGGGCTGGTCCCCTGCTCCATGAGCTCCCTGTTGCTGGTTCCCACGCTGATCCAGGGTAAAGCTCTTTTTCTCTGAGTCTTGGCTGCCTGGACTTCCAAGGAAGTGCCGGGGACATCCCAGGAGATGCACATCCCGTTATCCTGCAGTGCAGCAGCTCTGCAGAGTGGGCAGAGAGCCATGTGGCACCCTGGTGGCAGCAGGAGCCAGAAAAAGGGCCAGCAGAGCCACCTTTAGCTGGGACTGCCCTGATGGTGGGTGTGATGAGTGTCCTGTTCTCCAGTGTGTTATCTGACTGTGCCACCCCTGTTCCATCCTGCCAGCAGTGGGCACGGCTACCTCTGCTATTGCCTCGGGGAGCCAGGGCAGGCCCCGGTAGGGCTGAGCTGAGGACAGACTGCAAACAAGGGAGGCAGCAGCAGGATCTGGAAGGGCCAGGCTGCCAGTAATTCCCATCCTCTTCCCATCAATGTGCTTTCAAAGGGAAATGGTGCTGGTGCACTGTGTGGGAATGGCCTTCTCTGCTGGAAAAACTGAAGCTCAGGTCTGGTGTCATCTCCTGCCTGCTGGTGCTCAGACACGTGCTGGGTCCTCCCCAGGCTGCCTCAAGTTTATTGGGAGCTTGGATGTGTGGCTGTTCACCCACTGAGTGTTCTGTGGGAGGAGAAGAGGCTCCTCCTGCTCCCACTTGCACGGCAGATGTCTGGATTCACATCTGGCACAGGAGTTAGCTCTTGCCCGGGGTGGTGGCAGGCTGTGATAACGTGGCTGCTTGTGATGTGGACTGTGTCCCCAGTCCCACAGCGCTGCCCAGAATACAAGAGGAGGCTGTTTCCATGAAGGTGCTGCTGTGGCAGCTGTGACATTTTGTTCTGCACTAAGGATCCAGCTGGAGAAGCACGGGATAATGTTGGAGCAGGGGTTGTGTGGGTTTAAATTCACAGACCCATAAAGCAGGTGCTAAAAGTGCATGTGTTTGGGCCGTGGCAGAGAGCTCCATGCGAGGCAGCCTGGGCTGAGGCTCCCTGCAGCTGTCCCACACTGTCCCCTCCTGTCCCCTGCACAGCCACCTCGCATCAGGGCAGCGTTGGCAGCTCTGTGCTCAGCACCCTCAGCCCAAAGGTCGCAGGTGTCCTGCCCTCCAATGGCCACACGTCCCTGCCAGGCTGGTGGCATCCAGGAGAACGGGGCCTGCCTGGAGCATCTGGGCTGTGTCCCAAGGGGATTCAGGATCTCTCAGAGTTTTTCTCTCAGGGATGTCAGTGGCAGAGCCCTAGGCTGGATGGGCAGGATTTATCTTCTGTGGTATCCTTGCTGGTGATGTCTCTGCCAGGGCCTGGGAGACACCTCACACTACTCCATACTCCATTCCCTGCTCCACTGACAGGCTCTTAGGCAGGAAAAGACCCCCACGCTGCAGTGCATGAGGTTTTTGGTGCTGGATAGAAAGGGTTGTTGCTGATGGGCAGAGTAGAGGATGAGGAGGGCAGAGTAGAGGATGAGGAGAGCAGAGGGGACAGGGACTCTGCCTGTGGCTGGGTTTGTCCTGCTAGAACTCCTAATGCTCAGCTCACAGGGGAAGGCAGCATGGTCTAGCAGTGGGGCTTGGCCATTGGGAGGTAGGATTTTGGCTCCTGGGGAAAAAATGGAAGTAGAATGTTTGGAGAGCTCTCAAACTCTATCTGAATTCCCTGGGCATTTGCACCTGTGCCTAGGCTGACTCCCTGCAGCCCTGACCCACCCCTGCACATCCTGCAGATGGTGTCTGCACCATGATGGCAGCTTGGGTTGTGCATGCCATGGCCACACTCCAGGGTGGCATGAAGTCCCCTACGTCAGCTGGTACTGGGGTGAAACCAGTTACAGGCTGTCTCCAGCCTCTGGCTTTTGTTTTGCCTGTGACCATATGTTCTCCACCTTCCTAAAACACAGAGGTCTGCAGGGCAGCACAGAGACCAGGCATGGCCTGGGCATGGAAGCTGGCAAGGGGCACAGTTCTTGTGCCAGTTCTCATCCCAGCATGCGGTGGGGGCTGTGGGGTTGACAGAAGATGAAGGGCTGGGCATGGATAAGGACTAGCAGGGGGTTTGGGGCAGGCCCGTGGCATGATGGTTCATGGAGGACTGTCTCCCCCAAAGGTGGGGGGCTGCAGCCAATTCTGGACATCAGCAAGCACTGTGTGTGTCCACCTCCACTCTCCTTTGGGGATTGCTCCCACTGGCCCTACTGTCTGCCCATAGCCCCAGCTCTCCCAGGCCATGTGGGGCGCCCCGGGGCCTGGCTCCTCGGGGCCAGGGTCAGGATGAGCTGTGGCTCTGTTGGGCTGCGATGTCAAAGGGGCCATAACCCTGGTGTTTTGCAAACTCCTGGGGTCAGCAGTTCAGCTGCCACTGACACAGAGGCCCAGAGACACACACGGGCATTTTGGGTGGATGCTGTAAGCAAACAAACGAAGGTAGAGTTACAGCGATGTACAGCCCCCCCTGGGCCATGCTGTTGGTTTTAGGCTTAACCCCACTGTGGGCTGGGTGTAGAAGTCCTCTTCCTAAGAGGACCCAAACCAAGCCAAACTGCCTGATGGGGCTGGCTGGGAAATGAGGCAAGAAAGGAACAGCATTTTGCATCTCTGTCTCAGCTACTCATGATGCTGAAGGAGCCACAGACCCCATCCCACAGACAGGACAGTGATACCTGGCATTGAGTGATGGCTCCCACCTTCCTGGGTGGCCAGTGGAGCCCCTGCCTACCCAGCCTGGCTTTGACTCCCCTTTCCCATCCCTACTTGATGATGTGTGGCTGGAGACCCCAGCTTGGGCTGGGGCTGTGATGCTGGGGATGTTGTGTCAGGTTCTTAGGACCATGTTCTGGAGGGGCTGTTTGGTCTGTACAGGGGGGTCAGGAATGGAGTGGAGCTGCCCAAGGGCATGAGCAGACCCGTCCTCATCCACATGTCCGTGGGTGTGACCCCTTCCCCGTGCATGTGTCATGGCCATTCCTGGTCAGGCTGCTTGTTTGCTGACCCCTGTTCAATGCAGAGCAGAATTGCACAAAAATACTCAGCCTCAGGTTTAAATCATGCAGGGTTGGAGATGTCACCTTCTCCCTGAGCTGATGCCATGTGAACTGCCCTCGCTGGGACTCTTTGGTCTTTGTTTCTGGCTTGCCTAGCTCAAGGACTGTGTGTGGGCCCCTTCCTGAGCTGGGTAGTTGCAGAGCCATCCCAGTTCTCTCTCCTTGCAGATGGGTGGGACCTGAGCATGTGCCTCCCCTTCAGTGCCCTCCACAAGGCTCTTGGTCTTGCTCAGCTCTGCCAGATCATTACCCATGTGCCTGGCTCACCCCATGTGCTGGGTGGGGATGCCAGGGATGAGAATAGCACCAGCCCCAACAGACCTGAATGCAGGGGATGCTTAACACCATTGGAAAATCCATGTGGGCATCCACAGACTGTCCTGGATGATTCTCTGCTCTGCCTGGGAGCCAGGAGCGAAGCTGCCACATGCTGAGCCACCCAGGCTGCCCCTGCTATGCTGGCAGCCCTGCTGTTGCGAGCGGTGAGCTCTCCTCCCTGAGGCCCAGCCTGGATGGAAAGCAGAGCCCAGCTTTGTCTCCTCTGATCTGCAGGAGCATCACTGCCTGGGAGCCAGCACGTGGCCACTGGAGGATGGTGAAGCCAATAATGACACCTGCAATTCCAGGAGCACAGACTGAAATGATGGAAGCAAAGGTCGTTTTTCCAGAAAGCTGCTGGATAGGAGGGACAGGAGGTGGTGAGGGGCAGAGGAGTCAGCCCGATTCCCTGAAAGGAAGCTGTGAGAGCAGGCTGCTGAGCAGTGACCACTGACCACAGGCTGCTGAAGAGTGACCAGAGAGGGCCACCTCATCCCGTCTGGCCCTGCACAGGGGGTCCAGGGGGCTGTGGCCAGAACACAGGGACAGTCTCCTGGCCTGGCGCTCTCACTGCCCACAAAACATGCCTCAGTCTTGCCGCTTGTAATTGAATAGAGAGAAGAATTAATTGTGAGTGGGCTGTGTCTCCCCTCCCCGCTCCTCGTTTGCCCTGGGGCTGCCTTGGTGCTGTGGGTAGTGAAGACAAGGTCATTCCCATGTAACACATCCCAATGGGGTTTCGCCAAGTTCCTTCCCTTTGGGGGTGGGGGCAGGTTAATGGTGAGCAGTGGGATTGCCCCAGGCTGCTCAGTGCTGCTCAGCCATGGAGAAGCTGCTGTTGCCTCTGAAACGCCCCATTAAAGCCGCAGTGAAGGATCAGCAGGCAGGGCTGGGGGCACTGGGCCACAGGCTGGGAAGGGTGAGGGTGGAGTGGGCTAGTATCCCTCTGGCTTTGCTGGGAAACCTCCATGTCTTTATTTTGGGGTGGAAAAAGTTAGTTTATGGCCAAGTACCCTCCAGGCATGGCTGTAAAACATTACAGGATTCTGGGTTTTGTGCATTTTGGCTCTTCTTCATATGATGTTGGAGCGGAGAGAGATGCTCAGGGTTTGGGCAGTTCTTCCTGCACTTCAGTATCCCCACCTTTGTGAGCCCCAGCCTTTGGCTAACCCTCAACCCTACTGCCTACATTGTCTGTCACCTTTCACAGTCCCCCGGGCAACTGCTCTGCCGACTGTCTGAGCCCTCTGCACCTGCAGAGAGAGCTCTCCTCGCTCTCTGGCCGGCTCGGTGTTGCCGTGTGCTGCTGCAGGTACTGCTCTCCTCCATCGGCCGGGATTAGCGCTGTGGTCCTGTCTGTGTCCCTGCCTGGCCGGAGCAGGGAACGCTGCCTGTTGCCCTCTCTCTGTGAGGGACAGCAGCGTCCAGGTTGCTTCTCCACCTGATAGTTTCACCTGAAACTATCCACTGGTAGTTCCCCCTGAAAGAGGTATTCAAGGCAAAACTCCTGTGGGTGTTTTGCTGGCATCCCCTCACTCCAAATTCTCCTAGACACCTCTTATGATATGAACTCCCAGTTTGCTAGCAGCCCTTGTCTCCATTCAGCCCAGTTTGGACTGCTTGCCCCTAAAGCTGTGGTTGGTGTTGTTTTTTTTTGTCTCTGCCTTTCTGAAAGAAGGGGTGCTAGTGGAGAGGTTTCAGGCTGATGCTCCTTGCTGGTTTTGATCTCTTGTGGGGAGCAGGAGCTGGCACCATTCTTTCTCATCCTGCACGAGGAAAGGGGGGTGTGTGCACCATTTCTGGCTAGAACTGGGCTAGACAGGAATGATAAAGAAGCAGGCAGGAAGTTGGAGATGGAATCTGGCTCTGTCCTGCAGATGTGCTAAGGGAGATCCTGGGAGAGAGAAGGGATGGTGCTGGGGTGGCCCTGGGTTGTGGGGGTGCCGTGCTGAGCATCACAAGGGGAATGGGAAGAGCTTTCTTCAGCACCTGCTGTGCTCTCTCCAGTCCCTGCTGTACAGAGAGGCACAGACCCCTCCCAGAGTCACAGTCCCTCACCTGCTGCTCCTTCCATCTCAAATCCTCCCCTGACCTGCTTCCTGTCTTATCTCAGTCTAGGCTACTCCAGGAGCTGCCTCCACACTTCCCAGCTGCCAGGAGGTTCTGTGTGGGATGAAGGACATCAAAGTTTGAGACCAAGCCTGGACCCCAGCCAGGCTGGGACTGATGCCTCCATGTCCTGGTTCCTCTCTCAGCTCCTGCTTCTTGCTGTTGTAGCCCTGTAGCTGCCCCTTGGTACCCTCAGCTTCGTGGGAAAGGGAATGGGAGGGCTGCAGCTCACATCTCTGCTGCTAATGCTTCATCTGCAGCGTTTAACATCCCTGATGAACATGAACATGAGCTCTTCTCTGAAGGAAAACCCTTCTGTATCTGACCAGTCTAAACATGGTCCCAGTTTTGCAGACCAGGGCAATGGGACAGTGGGGCAGCAGGACAAGATCTGATGGGACCATGCTGGTAAGCCTCTTGCAGGGATCACAGGCCAGTGGCTGCTTGGTGTGCTGGGGGCACAGCAGGTCCCCAGGTCTTTCTGCCACAAGGGGCTTTCTTCCACCATCTTCATAGCAGTTTGTCCTGAGGCCCAGCTGGTCTCAGGAGCACAGGGCTGGAGTTTCTCTTCTCCCCAGGAGAGCCAGACAAGCCATTTAACCTCTGTGCCAGGGGATGGAGGGGACCCTCACCCTGTGGACCAGGGGGCTTATCTCAGATGGCCTGTGAAGGAGCTGACAGGCAGGCAGAATTTCCTTGTTCTGCCTGGCATGGGCGAGAGCCTATACAAAAAGGTTTTTTACTTAAAAACAAAAGGGGGTGGGGGTGTCACTCTTGATGCAAACACAGGTGGGCTGGGAAGCACCAAGGGAAGAAGGCAAATGCCTCTGTGCAGGCCCCCATCTTCCCTGCAAGGAGCAGATTGTGGCCATGATCCAAGGCAGCAGCAGCAGGGGTGGGGTGAGCCCAGCAGCCGTGATGTTGCCTGTCCCTGGCTGCTGTCACCGACCTGCTCATTCCTTGTCCCTTCCCAAAGGTGGGGTGGGATGGGGGCTGTGGAGGCTTTGGCTGCAGGCCTGGGGATGGCTGACAGGAGCGTCGTCTGTCATCCCCTGTCAGGCAAAGTGTGGCCACCCCTGCGTGATCCCACACGGGCTTGATTTTACAGCCATGACTGGCACTTGAGCCTGTTTGCTGAGGGCAGGGGGCACGCGGGACTGTCAGCTTGCAGCTGCCTCTGACCCCGTACAGGACACCATAAATCTCCCAATTTAAGGCAGTCTGGGCTGTTCTGGAAATGGTGCTATTGAGTAGACTGTGGTGTGCATGGTAACATGTGCCTGCCTGGTCCCGTGCCCACCAGGGATAAAGTAGAGGTGGCCTCTGGTGAAGGAGAGCAACATCTGGGAATTAGACTGAATTCCTTAATTTTTTAATATATGAAAAAGCATGGATTGACTGAATTTAGAGCATCAGGAGTGTCTAGTGTTTCCTGCTCTCGTTTTGCCTGGTTTTCCTCAGGCAGTGCAGAGAGGTGAATAGGAGGAACCACCTCACCTGTGCTGTGGTACATCAGCTGTTCACACAGCTCAGCCTGGAAGGTTTTTCCTCTGACCATGTGCTGTACTGCTGAGCTGAGTGTGTGAATGTGTCGTGCCCTTGGAAACCAGCTCCTGCTTCTGCCAAGCACCTTCAGTGCCTGTCCTGCTTGCTCCTGGTCCTCCTAAATTCTTCCAGTTAAATGCTTGGGCTTGGCCCAAGATTTCTTCCTAAACATTGGAAACCCTCTTAGAAACATCTTTTTGCACCAAAAAAAAAGGGAAGGAAAATGAACAATGAACCAAATTTTGGGGTAATTTTGGCCAGCACAAGGCAGTTGCTCATCCTGTGCTGTACTGGGTTTGTTAATACTGATGCAGATACTGTTTTCTCCTTGGGCCCTGTGGGGTCAGCCCAGTGACGGGGCAGTGCCCAGGCTCCCCTGCCTGCCTGCAGCACTCCTCAGCAGTGAGGATGCTGAGCAAGATCAGGTGAGAACCCTGGGAGATCCATCCCCAGAAGTGACAGTAGGCAGAGTTTTGGGGTGACACATTGTGTGGTGGGGAGAGATGTTGGTGCACTTGTGTCTAGGGTTGTTGGGTGCCTGAGCAAGGGGGAAAGTGCGCAGGCTGGGTGTCAGTGTGCATGTGAGAGAGAGACCTGTCCTGTGGCTGCAGCTGCTGTGATTGTGTGTCAGGCAGAGGGTTGTATTTGTGGCTGGGGTAAGCAAAGCAAAGCGTGGATAGCTGTGCTGGGGGGTGCAGAGTGTGCGAGGGGTGCGAGTGAGAAGGAGGGGACCCCACGGGAAAGGCTGCACGCGTGTGCCAGCTGTGTGTGTGTGACGGGGACTGTGTGCAGGCTGTGCGTGTGCGGGTTGCCTGCATGGCTGTGCGTGTGCAGGAGGGCTGCACAGGCGTGTGCGGGGCTGTGTGCGGGGCTGTGTGTGTGTGTGTGCGGGGCTGCGTGTGTGTGCGGGGCTGTGTGTGCGTGTGCGGGGCTGTGTGTGGGGCTGTGTGTGCGTGTGCGGGCGGGCCGTGCACGCCCGTGTGTGAGTGTGGGTGTGCTTGTGCGGCGGGGCAGCCGCCGCGCTGTCACTCAGGGGCGGCTGACAGGAGCTGCCTCTCCAGCGGCGGCAGATAGCGCTGATTGCTGATTCGAGGAAGCAAAATAGCAATTGTAATTATGGGCTCTGATAAGATAAAGGAGGGCGCGGGGAGCGCGGGGACCGGCAGCGGGGCACGGCCGGCAAATTAGCAGCTGTCACTCAGCGCCGAGCAGGCGGCGCCGGCCCCGGCCCCGGCCAGGTACCGGCCCCGGGGGCCGCCCGCCGCAGCCCCGCCGCAGCCCCCGCCCCGGTGCGCAACAGGTGGCGGGGCCGGGAGGGCCGGGGCTCGCCGGAACAATGCAGCCCTCGGTGGCCCTGCCCGGGCTGCGGGGCTGAGCCCCGTCCCGCCGCCGCCCGGCCCCATGGCCCCGCAGCGCCGGCCCTGAGGGCGCCCGCCCGCTCTGCAAGGTAAGCGCCCGGCGGGGGATGCTCGCGAAGAAATCGGGGGTGTCCCGCTCCCCACCCCGGTTGCGGAATTTGCTCAGCCTCACTCCTTCTCGAAACTCCGGCCCCCTCCATCCCCCTCCTCCGGTAATCCTTTTAATGTCTGGCACGTCCCGGGAGGGCTCGCCCGCCCGCTCCCAATCCACAACGCGCCCGCGAAGCGGCGAACCCCCAGCGGGGGGAACCGCGTCCCCGACCCACCCTCCGAGCCCTTAAACCCCGTTTTACGGATGGGGAAACTGAGGCACGGGCTGGGGAGGGAGTCCCGCCGACCACTGGCCGCGGAGCCCGGTCCTTAGCGGCAGCCCCAAGCCCCGGCGACACCTGGCCCGCCGCTCGCTCCGCTTCGGCAGGTACCGCCAGGACCGGGAGGGGAGCCGGGGTCCGGCCGGGCTTCCCCCGCTGCGGCTGCCGCCCCCCGGCCGCGCCCGCCCCCGCCGTCGGGCTGAGGGTCGGCTTCGCCTCCCGCGGAGGCAGCGGGGCCGCGCCCCGGGGGCTGGCCGGGCGGTGGGGCCGCCGGGCCTTTCCCCTCTGTAGCCGCTTGTGCCCTCCTTTCTTTGGGGCGAGGACGTGCCGGCAGGGCGAGAGGAACCGAGGAGCTGAGACAGCGCCGCGCCCCCCGGGCGCTCCCCGCCGCCGCCGGGCCCCGGGCCCCCGGCCCCGCATCGGCGCCGCGATGGACCCCTGCTCTTCGCTCTTCAGCTACGTGTGAGTACCGGCAGCCGCAGCCCTCCCGCCCCGCGCCCGCAGGCCCCCGGCTCACACCTCTCCCGCTTTTCCCCCTCCCAGGTTAATGCACTTGTTCGTCCTCTGCCTGCAAGCCCAGGTAAGTGCCCGCCGGGCTGCCCGGCTTTGTTCGCCCCGCGGGGATGGGGGGTGCCCCGCCGCCGCCGAGCGGCTGGGCAGGGAGGGAGACAGGGAAGAGGAGCAGTTTAAAACCCAGGAGACAAAAGTTGCCAGGTTGCAAAAAGCCGGAGCCGAGGGGGACCCCACCTTTCCCGGGACGCAAAGTAAGGTGCGGGGGACTCCGGCTGCGAGGCAGAGAGTACCAGGATTTCAAGGAAATACGCAGGGTTGTCTTAATGCAGCTTTATTCCTGTCCCCCCGACCTCTAATTACACTCTGGATACCCCTGTCCCTCTGCTCCGTTTTTTTCCCCCCAGTACTGCTTCATCCAAAAAAGTAAAGCAGAATTTAAAAAGGGAAAAGAAACCCTGCAAAAGCCTTAGTAAAAAGTGCAGGTTTTGATTCAGCTTAAAAGTGTCAGACTTTAGCATCGCTGGTTTGTATCGGCAGAGACAGAAGTGACATGAATAGATTAAACATCCCGGGCAGAGCTTGTGCAACACCCGCATACCAGCAGGCACGCGTCGCTGGGAGCAGTGCGCCTCCAAAGCGGGGTGAAGCCCCCCTTCCCCCTGAGATTACAGGTGCAGAAGCGTTGTTTAAAATGCCCTTTAAGCTACTTTATAAAATTATTGTTATTTTCCTGGAAGCTTGGGGGGGAAAAAATGGAATTTCCAGCTGAAAAGTGAAGGGAACAGAGCACTGGGATTGTGCAGTTGTATAAAAACATAGCTGTAATATTTTGGAGTATGAGATGGAGACCAAATAGCAGCATGGCTAATGACCTCCCCTCCACATGGTACCCTCATCAGAGCTGGGGAGAGAATCCTGCTGCATTATCCAAAAACCTTCTATAGGAAACACACATGCACAGGCAGAAGCAGAGGGAGAGAGATGACATTGTCAAGGGGAGATATCTCTATAAAGCTGGCTTTGGGAGAGCAGCGGCTTTTGCTTTTATTGTGGTTTTCTGTTGTTGTTTAAGACAGGAGGAAATCTTCCCATTTGACGTGGGGGTGGTGGGGGGTAGCCCCAGCCTTCTGATGTTGAAAGGAGCGATCTCCTAACATTTGCTCAGAATACATCTTTATAAATGTCAGGGAGCAGCGAAACTTTCCAGACTTAAAAGAGGGATTTGAGACGAGGGGGGAAAAAGACTTCTGTGCCAGCTCGCGAGCCGGGGCTGAGGGGGGAGCAGGTTTGGCCGCTCGTGAAAATCATTTAAAGCCCAGGAGCAGCAGTGTTGGGTCTGGAGAGGATGGGCTCAGCTGCGGCTCGGTGTGCTGGGGCTAGGGATGACCCCGTGCTGGCAGCAAACAGCTGGCTGGGGATGAGAGCTGTGTTTGCACGGGTAGCATGTTGGTGTCCTTGGGTGGTTATACCACTAAATACCTGCCCTGGGGTATGGTTTTCTTGTAATTCTTATGCCTCATAATTCTACCATCTCTGTGAACTTTGTGTTTGAAGAACTTAATAAGTGGGGTACTTGGGAGCAAATAAAGAGCCTGAGACCCAGAGGACAGGCAGCTGTTGAAACTGTTGGGGTGTGTGCCCAGGGCAGCTGGAGCAGTTGTACGCTCCTGCAGAGGTGAGAGAGTTGTAGGATGAAAGCACCAGCCCCTGAGAGCAACATAGTGCCAACCTGTGTGTCCCACCTCGATCCCCTCCAGCTTTGATGCCCATCTCAAGGTACTCCAGTCCCAATCAGGACCCACCGAGTCCTGGAGGGGCTTCTGGGGTCACCAAGACCTGTTCTACTCCTGAGCTACCAGCACCTCTGCTTAGGGCATGTCTGGAGAGAGCACAGTTCTGTACAGGGCTCTCTGTCCCCGAGCTTAATGCTCCTTCTCCTGGAGAGGCTGTGATGGCACAGGAGGCACCGCCGCGGTCCTGGCTCCTGCCTCCCGTAAAGCCCAGCTGCAGACCAGCAATCTCAGCTCAGCCCGCTTGCCCCGCTGAGGAGTAGAGATTATAATGGTGTGTTGTATATTTTTTAATTTCCTAAAGGTAACTGTTCAGTCCCCACCTAATTTTACACAGCATGTGAGGGAGCAGAGCCTGGTGACAGATCAGCTCAGCCGGCGGCTTGTCCGTACCTACCAGCTGTACAGCCGGACCAGCGGGAAACATGTGCAGATCTTGGACAACAAGAAAATCAATGCGATGGCAGAGGATGGGGATGTGCATGGTAAGGACACACGATGGGGGGAGCCGGGGAGGTGTTCGCAGCCCGGCGTGGCGATTGATGATTTCCGTCCTGTTTGTTAGCCAGAAATCGTTAAAATCGTTCGGCTTGTGGGGGCTTGTAAAAGGAGAACATAGGGGTCAGTAATCAGCAGCTGTGTGATTCAAGGTGAGGGCAGGTTCCCTGTGCCAAGGGAGGGGACCAGTTCTTGAAGGATAGGTTCTGCTTCTTTCCTTTTAGTTCTTGGTTTGCACCTGACTCTGAGGGCTTGGGGCTGTGGCATCCTGAGCATCATCAGGTATTTTATCCCGGCTCTTTGCAGGGGTGGGAATCCCTGAGACTTTCTTTTGAAACAGAAATGGAAAGTAAATTTGAAAACGAAGAGGCAGGGAGGAGAAAGGGAATGACTGCTTTGGAAGCCTTCCCTGATCTAGGACTGTCTAAAGTGGCATTTTCCTGTCCCATCCCTTCCTTCTCAAAACCAATCACGGGGAAAGGGTCAGCGAGGCAGTCAGCTGCAGGCAAAGATGCTGCGGTGTCTCCAGAGACAAAGCAGGGGCTCTGCAAGCGTGAGAGCCGGCGCTCTGCCACGGCCCCTCTGCATCACCCTGGCACCCCCTCCCCAAAACCTCCACCCTCTCCGGGCCAAGGGGACCCATCCCTCCGCTGGGGACTCTGGAAGCCCAAACACTTTGATCGTGTTGGGATGGTCAGAGGCGGCGCAGGGGTCAGTGGGGCCAGCGAGCCCGGCAGCACCCGGGGCCGGCTGCGGGAGGCCTGATCCTGCACCCGGGCCAGGGAAGTGCCTGTGTTCCTGTGCGCTGCACACAGGTATCACAACTGTTTTTCTTTGGTATTAGCTGGATTTTCCCTTTCTTCCTTGGGTAGATTAGTAGAAACCATTTTTTTTCTTTGCCTGTCTGGTTTTTGGGGGCTATTTCTTCATTTTGCTTTGGCTGAAAATTTCATGCTGGACATTATCAGTACAAGCACAGTGCAGGTCCTTGTGATGTTCCATATATCCAGAATTAATCTTGCAAATGAATTATTCCCTTCCTGGAGCAGCTCTAACTTGAAAGGGCAGTAGCTAATTTCTGAAGCAAAAAAAAAAAAAAGAAAATCCCATCTTGTTTTAGACCTCTAACGCCTGGATTTTAAAAAACAGTTAGTGCATATTTAAATAACAACCAGGTTTAAATACGGCCAGAAGGAGGGGACTGGTGGTGGCTTGAAAAACTCTATTAAAATGTAATAAAAAAAGGTTAAGCATTTGAAGAGCTAAGGAGGAAAATGAAGACTGATCTAAACCAGAAAGAGAACAAGCAGTTTTTCAGATGTAAAGTTTTAAAAGAGTTGCAAGTCTGTAAATGTTAAAATAGAGGTTCAGGATTGTTCTGTATGAATCTCTAGGGAGGCCCCCATGTCTGGAAGAACTATTAAAACGCTTCTTACTTTCACCTTTTTTAACATTTCCTGAATACTTTCTCCTCTTCGCAGTCCAGTTGGGGGATCAAGTGTGTCTCGCTGCATTTTTTCAGCATTTACGTAGCCACTTTCCCTTCAAAGTTTGACCATGAAACATAATTTTACTGGGATAAATCTGTCACTTAAATGAAAGAATAGAGTTGAAAACGTTAAGCCTCCCCCCTTCCCCAAAAGAGGAAGGGGAATAAAAAAAAGGAATCCCCCCAAATGTTATTTAGAAATCCACTTTTGTAGCAAAGATCCCCCCTCCCCAAGCCCTTCCTTCTGCTTTTTTCTTTTTTTTTTTTTAGTCTCATTTTTGGGGGTGGGCGTGTAAAAGGGGTTGATTTATTTTTGCAGATGACCCCTTTCCCCACGCTGACACTTTTACAGCCGACTTAACATCGAGTCTGGTGTTTTCAGTTATTTGTCTTAATTGTCAATATTTGATTGACTTTTTTTAATTCTAAGGGAAGGCGGGCGGCTGGTGCAGCCCAGCCTGTCCCTCTCAGGCTGTGCTTGCCACCAAGAAAACCACTGCCAGCTGCAGTTTGGACTCGACCCCACGAGTGGCTGGAGACACCAGCGCAGCTCTCTGCCCACTTGCTGGCTTGTGTCTGTGCCCAGGGTTTTCTGTGGATTGGGGCTGGAGTTTGCAGGGCTCACACACTGCCTGCAAGGGTCTCGGGGTGCAAGTCCCTGGGGCCAGGTTGTCTTCATCCGCTGTGGATAAGGGCCTGGAGTGACACATGGGCTGGGCTCGTGCAGGCCAGCAAACCTGTCTGGTGGCTGTAAATCACAGCTGCCCTTTGGGGGGGACCCATGTGTCCAAAAGAGAAGCAATGTGCATCTTTAAAGCAGGGTTTTGTGCTCATTGGGGCCAAGGCCTCCCCACTCCCTCCCTCTTTCCCTCTTCATGCCTCCCTTCCTCCCTCCCTCCCAGCTCTTTCTATCTCTCAGAGAGAAAATCAATTCTCCTCAAACCTTTTACTGCCTCCAAGATCAATTCCACCCCTTTCCCCAATATAGATAAATAGGGGGTCACTGTCTCAGTGCTTTGTTTGTAGAGTGCCATCGCTCCCGTGGGTGGTTTTGGGGATGCTAGGTGCTTGTCAGGCTCTGGGCATTGATCAGCACAGTCTGCTCTTCCCAAATTTCTTGTCTCTGAGTTCAATTTGTCTGCCTAGGGGTAGGGGGATGTGAGTGCATGGTAGCCTGGGGACAAGAGATGCTGCAGGGCGATATTGACAGGAGGGGTGCCTGCATGCACATTAAGCTTGGCCTGTCTAACAGCACCAAATCAGTTGGCCCCAGCAAATTTGGGGATGACCTTTCCATTGGTCAGCTCAGCAGCTGCCAGTACTGCCTGCTTGCTGTCCCCACCCTTGGTGCCATTGACCTCAGTAGCATCTGTCATAAGCGGGACGCAGGGTTGAGGCACTGCAGAGACAGAAAGGCCATTTGCCCCTAGCCTAGAGTGTGATCTAGGCTCAGTTTCACTTGTGTGCACACCTACAGCCTCCTTGTGCTGTTTGAAGCATCCTCCTGCAGAGCCTCCCACTCCAGAGCCCCATCATTGCCCTCAGTGGGGCTCACTGGAGGCTGAGCATCCTGGGGTAGAGATGTGCAAACTGCAGTGAACTGCATTCCTGAGAAGCTGAGCAGCCCTTGTGCAGGAATCAGAGAGGAAAAATAAGGCATCAACGGGCTTAACCCCATAATAAGAGTGTAGGCTTGGAACCTTTGTGGTCTGTCCTCTCATTGCCTCCTGGACAGCACTTACAATACTATGGGCTGATGCTGGGCAAGAGGTGATGGGACAGTCACAGCTGGCTTTTCAGCATCGTGGGGAATTCTTTGGTGCTTGGCATGGCACAGACCTTTTGAGGTGCAAACAGGTAGCCACGGTTCCCAGCGGGGCCATTCCCAGCGGGGCTTGCTCTGGGGACAGCAGCTGCAGGAGCGGGAAGAAGGATGTCCTGTCCCCATCCTCCCCCCTCCCTGGGAATGGATGGGCTTTGGGGCTTGGGTTCCCAGGGTGAAGGCAGGGAGGGAAGGTGACAGGTCTATTTATAGGCGGCCCATCGACCCAGCAATTTGCATAGCTCCTTCGGAAGTCGATCGATGCCTCCATTAAAAAACTGAGACCAAATCAATACGCCCTCTCGACTCGTGCAAAGGTGAAAGGCATTAAAAGGGTGGCTGTACCCTTCACGCCTCCCCTGCCAGCTGCAAAGTCACTGCTCCTCCTGCAGCCCTGGCCTGGCAGAGGGACACGGAGCGGTGTCCCCTGGGCTGGGGACAGCTGGCAGCACACTGTGCACATGCAGAAGGTGCCTGTCTGGTTCTTGGCCACAGGCATACCCAGACTTGCCTCAGTTTGCAGGGCAGCTGCCTTGTTCTCTGCCAACCAGCGTGTGCCCTGCTCACTGCCCTGCCTCTGTCTGGGACATCTCTGTGACACCTGAACCACTGAGCTCTGTGGAGCTGGGTAAAACAGAGCTACTTCCCGTCCAGCACAGCTTAAGGTGGCAAAGGGACATGTCCAAGGTCATGCAGGGACATAAGGGCAAGTCAAGGGGCAGTGGGGACAGGCTGTATCTTAACCTCATGTGCTGATTTTAGGGCCAGAGACCACGTGCCTGCAGTGCCCAGCATCAGGGTGCATTGCTGGGGTCTCCATACCTGTGCCAGCCCTATCCCACAGCCCCTCTGACCTCCCTCCCTCTCTCCCCTGCTGCTCTCCCCAGCCAAGCTCATCGTGGAGACAGACACCTTTGGGAGCCGCGTGCGTATCAAGGGGGCAGCCACAGGTTTCTACATCTGCATGAACAAGAAGGGCAAGCTGATTGGCAAGGTAGGGTGCAAGGGTATGGGCAGGGAACTGCTGGGGACACGAGTGGGGACTGCCAGGAGAGGAGCTCTGCCTTTTGGGGGCAGGGGGACAAGCCATCCTGCAGCCTGAGGAGGAGCAAGAGAGGTGGGCGGGTGCCGTGTGGGGCACATTCCTTCTATCTCTCCGAACAAATAGGCGGATTGCTGGTCTATTCTCCACGATTACATGGTACAAGTGCCAGGAATGTTAAGATGCTCCATGGGGCTGGCCCCAAGGCCAGACCCCACCACCTGCTGGTTTGTCATGCAGCTTCTGTGCCTTGATGCCCCTTCCCGTGGTGGGGGGGCTGGACATGCAAAATCCCTCAGGAACAGTGATTATCTGCAAGGATTTTCCATGGCAGCTGCTTCCTGGGGGCTGCCTGATGTGGGTCCCTCTCTAGTCCTGCTACTGCCCATTATGGGGGGAGCTCAGTTCCTGGTTACCCCATGCTCCCTCAGCCACCTGCATCCATAGGCACCGTCACCACTAACCTTGTGTTGCTTGTCCTGCCACTCAATGCTCCTTGATGCCCCTCCTATATTAAAGACTCCAGAGGGACAGGATGGGTGGGTGAACTGGGATGGAGAGTTTGCTTATGGTTACATCCAGGCACAGATGGAGGCCAAAATTCCCTTATGGATATGGGGGAAGTTAAGGCTGGGACGTTCCCCTATGGATGTGGTGGAGGTTAAGGCTGGGACCAGCTGGACTGGCACGTAAGCAGCAGTGAGCAGTGTTTGTGTCACAATGTCTTCTCACTGCAGCTTGTTAGGGAAAAGCACATTTTGGGCAATTCTGACTTGTGGGAGAAGTGAGCCTTTGGCTGCCCGCAAGCTCTGCAACCCTGCTGCCACCGCAGCCAGTGCAGGGCGGGGCAGTGAGAAGCAGCCCTCTGAGAAAGTGCCCGCTGCTTAAATCTCTGCTCCCGTCCCCTTCCCAGAGCAACGGCAAAGGCAAGGACTGCGTCTTCACGGAGATCGTGCTGGAGAACAACTACACGGCGCTGCAGAACGCCAAGTACGAGGGCTGGTACATGGCCTT
The DNA here is from genome assembly GCF_017590055.1 of Onychostruthus taczanowskii. Taxonomy (NCBI): domain Eukaryota; kingdom Metazoa; phylum Chordata; class Aves; order Passeriformes; family Passeridae; genus Onychostruthus; species Onychostruthus taczanowskii. Next base: position 6,281,994 of record NW_024502568.1, read on the forward strand.
CACGCGCAAGGGCCGCCCGCGCAAGGGCTCCAAGACCCGGCAGCACCAGCGCGAGGTGCACTTCATGAAGAGGCTCCCCAAGGGCCACCAGACCACCGAGCCCCACAGACGCTTTGAGTTCCTCAACTACCCCTTCAACCGGAGAAGTAAAAGGACTAGAAACTCCAGAGCGGGCCCTTGATGTGCCCGCCCCTGCCTCCTCTGCCTGCATCTCTCCTGGAGGATGCTCCTCTGAGCTTGCTGGACTATATGTAGAGACTTTCCCATATGGGTATCAAAGAAAACACAAAAAAAAAAAAAAAGGGGGGGGGGGGGATAAAAAAAATTACCTGCTCTAGTTGTTGGTGCTTTTGGGGGGGGTGTTTGGTTTTTACAAAAAAAAGGAAAAAAAAAAAAGATGAAAAAAATGAGAGAGGCTCTATTTTTGTACTCCAGCTTTAAAAGTAATGAAACATTCAAAGACTGGTGAAGGGAGAAGAGCCCTTCACTTAGAAATGTTCTAGTCTGTTTGGGGTTGTGCTTTATTTTGTAATTTTTTTTTTTTGTAGCTCTAGGGGGAAAGGAGTTAAAAAATCATGTTTAAAACAAACAAGCAAAAAACCATAGAAATCCAAATCTGGAAGTGATGTGCTACTTAAATGAACTGAACAAATGCTATGCTTGCTGGAGAAGATGGCGAAGCTGGAACCAGCTAAGAGAAAGGGATTTATTTTGGAGGTGGTTGGAGGCCTCCTAGGTGGTTTTTGCAGCCTGGGTGATGTGGGGACACTGCCAGTGGGCGCTGACTGTGACACCTGGGGTGAGGACCACTGGATGCTTTCTTTCCTTGGATGTGCCTACTTCTTTGGCTGAGCAAGGGGTTGCTGGAAGTCGCATCTTTCTGAGAATGCTGCTGGCTTCACAACTCTCAACTTACGTTTTTTTCTCAGGAGGGGACAGGGGTGATGGATTCCCCAGAGAAAGTCCTGAACTGACTTGGTACCTCTTACCCACAGGAGCATCTTTGGCATTTGGTTTGTTTTAAAGTACTAAGGTACAGCTGCTGTGGAGCGGGCTGATAACTGGTATTATTTTTTCCCCATGTGGAAAATGTGAACTTCTCACCAAAAATTGATATTTTTTTCCTGTCTATATTTTTTTATGAGATGCAAGTTTTCATCCATAAAATTAAACAAAGTTTACAAATTATTGCGGAGCCATTTCAGGCTGTTTTGTTGTGATATTCAGTATCTTGTCATAGTAGTTGGGGCTTCCATTGCCAACCATCTCCTACAGGTTCTTCTTTGATCAGAAATACTGCCACCCTTGCCCCCCTAGAAAGAAAGGGGTTTCTTTCAAAATTTCTGTGTTGACAGGAGCCCAATTTTATATTTAGAAGAAAAAAAAAACCCAAAGGAAACATTTAATCTCTTGAGTGAACATCCTCAGCCAGCCCTGCTCTGCACATGCTGCCCTGGGACTGTGACTCTCCAAAGGGTTAAACCAATCATTCTTCATGGAGAGGGCAAACAAAGACACTGGATAGGAGCCAGAATCAGGGGTGACTTTTCATCCAATCTTTTTTGATTGTTTGAGGTTTTTCCTGTTTCCTTGAGGATTTTTGTTTTGTTTCAGTTGTGTACAAATTGAATATGAAATGATTGAAATATTTATTTAATATGTGCATTAAAAGTTTGTATTAGTCTAACTGAGCCTGATGCTTTCCAGGGAGGGGCTGGGGCTGGACAGACATTGGAGAGGGATGAAAGAGGATGGCAGTGAGGTGCAGGATGGGGCTGAGGCTGCTGGTTGGTGCAGTTTCCTTCCCCAGGGAACAGCTGTGGAAAGTGAGAGACTGCCCCAAGCTTTTGGACCCTGATGAGTCTTGTGGAAATCATGGTTTTCCTTGCAGCAAATTCCAGATTTAATATGCAGCTGCCAACTTCTTGAGACGTGGGAGCAAGGCCCACTGCAGGTCGAATGGGGACATAGTGCAATGGAGCCTTGACCACTGCTTTCAAGGATGGGATGAAACTTTCCAAGAGAAAGCTGTTATTTGCTCCTCTCTTTCCCAGATGAGCTTGAGGGCTGTGCAAAATGGGCTGTTGCATCCCCTCTTTCAGAGAATACTGAACCCTGCTGCAATGCTGGGTCTTGCTTACAGGAGCTGATCAGGGGTTCAGATATGGAGTGGTTCTAAGGTATGGAAGCACGCAGGAATAAAACTGTGGAGCGTGTTAAACCGCTCAAGTCTGGCAGCCCTGCAAGGTGCATCTCCCCATCACCGCTGCCGGCCCTGGGTTTGTTGCAATGCCCATGGGGTGCCTGTGACATCTCTTGGTGCTCACGCTGGGCCCTCCCCTGGCTGCCTCGGCAGCCTGGGCTGAGCCGCCGGAATTTGCCAATAACTTCAAGGAGGGAAAAGAAGGGGCTGAGCACTTGGCCTTGCCCTGCACCTGAGCATCGCGGCTGCAGCAGGGAGATCAGGGATGTTGCTTGAGCCACAGGACAGCCTGGATGGCTTTTGTCTGACTCTTCCAGGAGGGACCCAAGGGCTGCAGAAGCCTGAGGATTACAGTGGGGGCAGACTTTGTTGTGGTTTACAGACGACAGGAATTAAAAGTGAATTGCTCCTGGTCTTTCCCCAGGCAGAGATGGTGTTTGATAGTCCTTAATGGTTGCTTTTCTTCCTTTAATTTGTCTAACTGCTTTTCCTAATGGCTTTGCGAACATGAGTGAATTGGTGCCAGGTGCCTGCTCCAGGTACGGGTAGCAGAGGCACGGGTCTGGCTCTGTGTCTCCTGTCTTGTTACAAATGCTCCAGCTATGGTAGGGAAGGGCATGGTGTGGGTGCTCAGCCTCCAGTAAAGCTGTTCCCCCCTCCCTGCCATCCTGGGATGCAGCCAAGAGCTGGAGCAGTGAGCAGCCAGCAGCCTGGGGTTTGAGGTGGGTATGGACACTCCTGTGTCCCCGCATAGCTCCGTGCCACACTAGCCCCCAGATCCTGCTTCTGCCTGCCACAGTGAAAGGCACCCGGGCCTGGCCCTGGGAAGGGATCCCCAGCTCACTTGGTCCATGGTCAGTCAGCCACTTTTCATTGAAGGGCTTTTGGGTGGCCATGGAGCACTACAGCTTCAGACTTTGTATATTGTTTGAATTTGTCCGACTTTAGCTCCAAGTCAACAAGGGTTGTTTCACCATTGCTTGGAAGATTAAAGACCCCCATTCTAGTAAGTTAATGAGTAAGTGAATGAATTAATTAATGGTTCCTCATATCCTGTCTCTGCACTGATACCTCTTCATCCTTGGTAAGTCTGGAGGATCTCGTGCTCTTCCTGGGCCCTGCAGGCTGCTGTGTTACAGGGTCCCCAGGGCTGGTGGCTTCCACCACCCATGCAGGGAGGTGGGGACAGCCCCTGGTGGTACCTGCTGTCCCTCCACAGTTACAGGAACTCTGGCTGCTATTTGAATGAATAGGGTCAATCATCAACTGGGACTTTTCCTTTTTCCTCCTTCATCAGCAGGTGTGTGAACCAAGCTTGAGAATCACAGCCATCCAAGGGCCCTGGGGACCGCGGGGTGCTGGGATGGGGCTGGATGCAGGAGTGGGCTGGGGAGGAGGGCTTTGGGGATGGGTGTTTGGTTTTGTTAGCTCACGCTGTTAGTGTGGGTGTCTTGGGCAGAAACCCCTGCTTTGAGCTAGCAGAGTCCTTGTGGTGGGCATGTGTCCGTTCCTATTGCCACCATTCCCAGTGACACCCTGCAGCCCCCTCACTGCCACCAGCTGGCTCGAGGGAAGTGGCAGATGAAGCAGGAGAGGAGCCTTGCTGCTCTGGCTGTTGAAGCAGGGATGATGGCCCCATCCTGAGCTCTGAGCAGTGGTGTCCCTGCCTGGACAGGGCTTCGCCATGCGGTGCCATCCGGACGCAGTGACAAGGCTGGAGCTGATGACAAGGCTGGAGCTGAGCAGTTTGGGAGACTCCGCCTTGCCAGATCGTGGGGAAGCACACCTGGTCCAGCCAGCTAACACAGGATAAGAAGTAAATGAGGGGTGAACATGCCAGGGCAGCACCAGGCAGGAGAAGAGCTGTTTTCAGGTTAAATGCTGCTGTGGTTGCCCAGAGAGCTGTGGGTGCTCCATCCCAGGCAATCTGATCTAGTGGAAGGTACCCCTGTCCATGGCAGGGCATTTGGAACTAGAAGACCTTTAAAGTCCCTTCCAATCCAAACCATTCTGTGATTCTATGGCAGAGAAACAGAGTAGCAGGCAGCAATAAATTGAAGTGGCAAGAAAAGGGGCATGTGCTGTCTGAGCAGGGGCTGCACCCCTGCTTTTTCAGCCAAACCCCAAACCTTTTGGCACATGCTGTCTCTGCTCCCACCCCTTCTCTCAGTTTACAACTTTTCCATGAGGTCTGCTTGGATATGGTTGCCCACTGAGCTGGGTGGGCTGTAGGATGCTGTGGCAGGGCTGAGGCTTGCCCAGGCTTCCTTAGGCAGGCTCTAGCTTGGGAAGGACGACTGGGCTGTTTGTTTATTGCATCAGGCTCAGCTTTCAAACATTTCCCTGCCATCCCCCTCCCCCTCCTTTAATTAATTCTGGGTAAGAAGTTCTGGCTTTATTGTGCCACCGAACTGAGGGCTCCCTGTGGGAAAAGTCACACCTTCTGAACAGCTTCTGATACCATGCAAATGAAGGACAAGTCCAGGAAACGCTTTCATCTCAGACCTGTCCAGCCCCCTGCCCATTAATTACACACATTTCATTTGTGTGAGATCAATTCCTCTCGGGGAGGGGGCGGGGGGGTGGCTGCAGTTTGTGGATCATCTCAGCCCCCCTCTGTAAAGACTCCTCCTTGGAAAGGATTTATAGCCAGAAATGGGGATGCTCAGGGACTCAGTGGGGGATCTCATATTTTGGCCACTCCAAACCAAACTGGCTTGTTGGTGGGCTGCATCCTGCCAGCAGGGAGGGCTCAGCTCTGCTCCGTGCCCTGCTCCATACCAGCGAGCCCTGGCTGTGGAACCAAGTGGAGCATCCTAGAAACACAAGGTGGAGCAGAAATGAGCTCGGTGCTGTCACAAGGGAATCTCCCTCCAGGGCCAGGAGCTCATGAGATAGATTGCTTTGGGCAGGGTGGCCACAAAATGAGTCTCACATGTGCAAACATCCTTCTGTGCTGCTACAGCACTCAGCATGTGTTGAGGGACAGCACAAAATCTTCTTGGCCACAGGTGAACCAGACCTGATGCTCCTTTTGAGCCTTGGTCCCTCTCTGCTCCTCTCCTCTCCTTTCCACACAGGTTGTCAGGCTACAGGGTGCAGCCAAGGGCACCTCTAGGCTGGTCCCTCTTTTCCTGAGTCTGATGGGGAGTCTCGGGTCCAGACCCTGGAGAAGGTGCAGAGAGAGGGGATGTGGAGTACAGTTGGTTTTCACAGCCAGTTTCCTGGCCATAGTAATAACACTTAGCACTTCTGTAGCACCTGGGATGCTCCAACACCTTCACATATGCTCCTGATTACCACTCTGCCTTCCATTTGCAGCGTTTCTGCCCCCTCCCCGAGCACACCTACAGCACTGTCAGTTCTCCCTTAGAAATGGGGCTGCCCTCCAGTTCCTGTGGCTTTGCTGCAGAAGAAGTTTGATGGTTAAGTTTGCTGTTTGCTTTCCTCCTGGACAAGGATGTGCTGAGGCCTCTGGTGTTGACAAGTCATGGGCCCAGGGAGACATGGCCCCTGTGGCTTGGTACATCAGAGGAGCTCTTGGGAGATGTTGGAGGGATGTTTGGGACTGGGCTGATGGGAACCTGCAGCTTTTGCAGGGTCAAAGTCAGCATGAAATTGGAGCCAGGCTCCAGCACAGCCTCTTGTCCACCCACTGGCCCTGCACCACACCAGCTGCAGACAAGAGAGGGCTCGTGTGGATCAGCTGGAGGTTATGGCTGTTACTCCAGGTTGCCTAATGGCCCAGGTACTGTGCAAGGAAATGCACTTCAGATTTGCTGCTCTGGGCACAGAGGGATGTTCATGGGCTCCATGTGACTTACAGCATCTCTCCTAGGTTCATAGAAGCTGTAACACTGGAATGTCCTTCCAGGCTGTGTGGTGTCCAAGATAAAATCATACTCCTAGATCAGAGGCTGGGGGAGGCTTGGCTCTGTTGGGAACCACTCAGGTGTTATCACTTTGCTGAGGTTGTGCTGTTGGTTGTTGTGGACTGAAAATGGGATGCTGAGGGCTGTCAGATGAGGGATGTCAGAGCCTCCCCAGTTTGGTGAATGCCTGATCTGTGCCCTTGCTCCCACCAAAGCCCTTTGTTCAGCCATGGAGTAACCCCTTCTAACCATAGCCATGGCACTGTGAGGGGTCCTTGATTCCTGGCCTGGCTTCTCCTGCATATGGCCAGTAGTGTTTTCTAATTGTTTTCCTTCCAAAGATTTATAGCAGGAGCAGAAGGGGAAAAAATCTCAGCCTCTTTCTGTGATTGTTTTGCAGACTCTTTCTGCTGTAGTAGTACATCTTGGTGGCTGAAATTTCCTCTTTAATGAGCTGCTCCCAGAGTAAGGAGCAGCCCTTGTCCCAAAGACATCATGTTTCCTCTGGTCCACTGTAGCAGGTGCCATAAGCTGTCAAGATAAACAGAAGCATGTCTAGTTGCTACCACAGCAAAATGGAGTCCTGAGAAGAGATTTTTAAGAAGAGCTGGAAGGTGTCCCTGTAGAAATTCATAGCAAACTTTAGGAAAACTCCAGTAATAGCATAAAAAAACCCAAAAAACCCCCATAAGAGACGCCTGAAGTGCAGGATGAGACCTAGGCTGTACATCCATAGAATTTTAACCATCAGGATGTGAAATGGGACCTTGAGTGCTGGCTGTGCCTACTCAGGCCCCGGGCTGTGGCTGTGCTCCCTATCTCCCCATGAGAAGCAGAAGCCCAGCTGGGAGCCAGCCCTTTGGTAATGGCCTGCGAATTTCCCTGGGCTCTGTTAATTGCCGCCTGGCTGCTAGTTACAACTCCAAGTCAATTGCGGGGAGTGTTGGGCCCTGCAAAACAACCCCTTGAAATCAGTTGTTAGCCCAATTAACAACCAGTTTGGCTTCGGTTCAGGCTGTTAACCATCAAACAGCTAACTGCTGGTAATGATTGATTTCTCAGCAGTTGGGGCTGCAGCGGAGGAGCCAACCTCTGTCACAAAATGCCGTTAAAACCAAAATTTTGTGAATGCATCTGGCTCAGGCAAACGTTTGAGTTGTCCCACACCGGTAGAGCAGGCAAGGGGATGACCAGAACTTTTATCCATTTTGATTAAAGTAGGGGTCGTTAGTGTGTGCTGGGGTGAAGTGGCTGCCACCACGCAGTGCTCTGGGAAGGCAGGCACCACTCTTTGCAGGGCAACCATTGGTACTCAGGGGGCATCACGGCATTCAAAGCCCCCATGGAAGGGCACTGCTCATTGTCCAGCTCTCTTCCACAGTTACTGTTCCAGCCAGCAAACCTGCACAGATTAATGTGTCTCGTTTGGATGTGCAGGTGTTTCCACAAACCACCATTTCCATCTGCACCACCAGCCAGGAGCTTGTACAGGGACAGCAGCTCCCATCAGCATATGCAAGCTTGGGATGTCTCCACAGCAGCCTGGGACATCGTGCTTCCTGGAAGGCAATGTAGGCTCCTCTGCAGGTGTGAGTATCTCTACAAAAACTATAAAATACTCTTTGGTCCCAGGTTATAGGCAGGATTTGTTTAAGGCTGCTGGCCAGGTCTTCATCCTTTTCCCTCCAGTTTCAGGTCCTGGTTCTCCACTGTGCCCTGACAGGCTGGTTCAAACACATTGCTGGTGTTACATCAAGAGCTTTTTTCCCTAGGGATATTTTCCCCCTGATCAAAGTGTCTGATTCAAGCTGTAGCATGTCTGGGGAGGAGGAAGACAGCCACCTGTTAAGGAAAGACACTGAAAGTGCAGAGGATGTGCTGCAGAGGTTGACTTTGTGAAATGTAGGCTCCATTGCAGGGTGAGGAGGGAGCACCTTGATGAACAGCACTATGGTGGTTGTGCTTTTGTGGGTTCCCAGGGGCCTGTAGTCCTGCCAGGGCCGCAGCTCTGAAGCCTGAGCTCAGTTTCTGAAGCTGGGACCTGGTGCTTTTCAGCAGGACACGTGCTCCTGACACCCATGCAGATATTTCAAAGATCTTCCTGCAGGGTTCCTCTAAGTGCAGACCTGGTTCTCCCTGGAGCCATGCTTTTCTGTCCTTGCACTGCAAGTATGGTCATCCCAGACTCCCACCAGTACACACCCCTGCATGGTGCATCTTTTCTGTAATTAGCTGTATTAGATCCTTGGGCACACAGGACAAAGTTGCTTTTTCATCAGATACCTACTAAAAGAAGCTGTGTTCTCTCCCACGTTGGGATTACCTTGTCACCTGTACTGGGGGGGGCTGGGTTGCAGCTGAAACTCCCCCCATGCCAGGCAGTGAATGTGCAGTGAGTCTCTGCATCCGGGAGATCAGTCAGGGTTTCACCTCCAGCGGGTACAAGAAGAAACTGGTTCTTGCAAAAGTAAAAACGAGGAGTCTGGGGTAAGCAGACGACCCAGTTTTCTCACTCATTATATCTGTGAGCAAATGTTTTACTTGCAGCTTATGCATTTGACTGGGCTGAATTACAGCAGTCCCAGTCTGTGCATCTTCTGGGTGTCCCATTGCCGCTGAGCTGATGTTGAACACATCCTTCCAGGTGCTGCTGATGGGTGCCTCTTGCCTGCTGGAGCTGGATGAGCGCTGCCTGCTCAGACTTTTTGTATACCAGAGAAGGTCAGCTATAAACAGAAATGATTGGTTTTGTTGGGGGCTCTTTTTAGACATCAAAAATGCTCCATCATCCCCGTCTGGCTTAGCTTTCAGCAGCCAATGCAAACAGAGCCAAACCCTCAGCAGAGAATTTAGCAAGAGAAGAGCACAGACTTTCCAGAGCTATTCTGCCAAAGTATCATATCCTCATTCCTCCTTATACTTTGTGCCACATCAGTTGATGCTGTTCTGGGCTCTGCACAGACACAGGGTGAACTCAGAGGAGCTCCCAGCCAGAGCTGAAAGCAAGTGGCATAGCCCCTCTTTAGAGAAGGTGTGGGGGAAATTAGTAACCAGAAAGATTAAGATCTGATAGAAATTCTGGCAGAGCTGCAAATCAGCTGAATCAATCTGTAAGAGGCCAAGAAAAGGTATGGCAGTGGTCCAGTGGGAGAAGCAATGCATGTATGCAATAATCTGAGTTATAAATGAGGTATAAAACCACAAACCTGATTTTTTTTTTCTAAACCTGCTGTCCAATTCCTCAGCTTTGACTGAAGATTGGACTCTATCCTGAATGCTGACTGGATTTGTTACATCAGCAGATTTCAAGGTTGTGGGGAATATTCCGAATGTTCATCCCAGTCTTCTGCCATACTTGGATGAGAGAAACCTGCTCAGTGCCTTCTGAGTGAAAGTCATAGCTCTTACTTAAGGAACAGGAAGAAAGGATATTCTGCAGGGACCCCATATTTCAATATTCTTTGTCAGTTTTGGCCTAAAATGCCTAACTTCAACTACAGCACTTGATCTTGCCCTCTTCCAGCCTACAGTGTCATCCCACCTGACCAAGTTTCTCCAGACAGAGCAAACAGGTTTTCCAGGTCTCTCTGAGCTCTTGTAAGGACTTTTAAAGCTGATTCCCATCTGTCAATATCTCTTGTGAAGTGCAGCCAAGTGTCTTGGCCTCAGCATCTGGCGATACAGTCTGGTGTTGGCTTGGTTCTGTCCTGGACCTTGAGAGGAGAAAAGATGCATTGGCCACCCACTGGGGTGATGTCTGCTCAGAGCTGGTGTTTTCCAAAAGGTTCTTGCAGGACTTGCAGAGCAATTGAAACCAACCATGGAGCTGTAATCCTCATACAGACGGGACCACTATAACTGCAGGCTGTTTTGAAGAAGAGAGACATGATGGTCCTCACAGGAGGTGCAGGTAAGGCAGTTACAGTCTCCTGACTTATGTCCAGCTGCAGCGGCCACAGCACATCTCTAAGGCAAAGGCAGCATTTATTTTATAATGAAATCTGAAATGCCAGATCTTGTGCCTTCCCAGGAGGACTCCATCTCCTGTCATCTATATATTGACATCTGATCTATTTTTGGTCTCTGTTGTGATGGATAAAGCCACAGTCTTTCCTCCAATTTCACTAGAACCACTGTGGATAAGTTCACATGTGAGCAGAAGGTGGTTTGACCTAATTATCCTCCATGCCCATGTCTGCAATTCTCTCACACTAAGCCGGCACAGCAACAGCAGTGAGAGCACACGTTTTCATATACCCAAGGGTTTTGGCAGAATCTGTGTTTCTGGAGCCGGTCACTGACCCCAGATGCTGCCCCACTGCACTTTTGAGGAGTGACTGAGATGTAGAAGGGCACAATAGGGCAGGAAGTGCTGTGGAAACTGCAAATTCCCAAGGCTATGGCTGTGGCTTGTGGCAGTATGTGCAGCACCTGCTGCTCTGACCCAAATCCCACCACTGTCACAAGCTGGTTAATTATAAGAAAAGCTCTTTCTTACTAATTGCTGCTGGCTGGTAAAGGGGCATCCCCAGCCCCTAAAGGACTGGTGGGATCAAGAGCAGAGAGCAGTGGTTGCTGACATGTGCTGAGCCCTTGCAGCCTCCATTGTGGAGCCTGCAGGTGTCTGCACTTCTCTCCCTCTCAGAGTGATCACTGTCAGGAGCTGAGAGTTTCACCACCTCCCCCTGCAGAGCCGTGGGTTTGCCACGCACTTGACACCGGTGCAGGGGGATGACTTGTGCTTGACGACTGTCCCCACCACAGCAGCTGCCTGTCCTTCCCCAGTGCCCCCCTCCAACCTCCTTGCAAGAGTTGTGGCATTCCCAGAATGAGGCCGAACTCCAGGGTGGTGTGGTGGGATGTGGAGGTGGCACGCCTGGGGCCATGTTGCCAGCTGGTGAATGTGACAGCCTCCAGGCCACTCCGTGGTCCCAGACGCTCCAGTCACCAGCTGGGGCTTCCCAAACCGAGTCTGGGGCTCCCTGGCGGACCAGTTTGCCTTCAGCTTCAGTAAGGATGAGAATCTTCCCTACATGTAAGAGAAAATTACAGCTGTGATTTTTGTCCTGATGGTGATACTCTGTGAGCTGGGATTTCAGACAAATCCTCAGCACTGTGTCATGGGATCACATTACATGTGGTGTGGATGGGGCATTTCTTTTGTGTGTTTGATGCCTTTGGTGTGGAAAGCTGTACTGGTGATGTGAGCAAAGGGACGAACAGCAAAGGGGACAAAGCAGGCAGCAGTGTGGACAAGTCCTACATGGAAAAGCAGAAGCAGCTGGACTGGCCAGTCGAAGGGCAAGGAGGGGCTTTGGGTCCCATCCTATGCTCCCTAAAGTACGTTTCCAGGGAATGAATACCTGTTGGAAGGAGAAGGGAGCTGGAGCTGGTTAGTGAAGCACATAGGCTTTTAGTCCTCTTGTCACTCAGCAGATGACAAATGTGGAGTCTCTGCTATTGAGACCAAGTGAATCCCTAATGGACTGCTTCAAGGGACTGTCACTTAGAGAAATGGCAGTGTGACACAGACAGCTATTTCATGACTGCTTTACTAGGCAGCACCCACTGCTCACTGCTCCTCTGCTGCCTGCTCCACCCCAGAGCCAGGCTCACCCTGTGGCATGGCCAGCTGGGATGAGCTGGCCATAACCTGTCCTGATGAATGGTCCAGAGGAGTTGCACTGACTTCCTGGGGCGGATGCTGGACACTGAGATCAGACTCTGCTCTGGTCTGGGCAGCATCACAGGCACTGTGCACTGGTGGGTACTTAAGGATCTGGCCTTGCCTGTTGGTGCCAGTGCAGGAAAGCTCTGAGTGTGCCAACTTGCAGGATTTTATGCATAGGATGGATAATGCTGCCACTGCTGTTGTCTGGAGCATTTGGAGCTGTTACTTGAAGCTGGCCATGTGGGAAGCAGTCATAATACAAAAGGTCATAAGGATAAAGGTAGAGTGGGTGCCAGTGGGGCATGAAGAGCTCATGATAGGGAGGAGGAGAGTCATCAACATAGCACAGAATCCTCATCCCCAGAAACCTTACTGTGTTGCTTCTTGCTCTGCTTTAAACGTGTAGAGAAGCTGTGGGGGTAGGAACTCTGAAGAAGTTTGTATATTATTCCAGGAACATACATTGTAGGGAAGCAAATCTTTCCCTACCATAGCAGAGAATCCATTCCTCTGCCAACAGCCTGCACAGAGAAGGCTCTGCCCTAGATAAGACCCGAGGCAGCAGGTGAACAACAGGATGCTGCAGGACCATCACACAGATTTAGCTGCAAGCTGGGTGCACCATTTACTGGTGGGAGCTGTCATGGATGGCAACAGGTCTCTGGAGTTATTTGCCTGTATTGAGCTGCTAGGAAATGTCTGACCTTCCTTGAAACCAGAGTATGCAGAGCAGCCTGCTTACCCTCAGCAGTGATCTCTGGGCAGGAAGCTCAGATGTGAGCGATGAAGGCAGCAGCTTTGCTGAGGAAATGCATTTAATTTGATCTACACTGCAGTTTTTGTTGGAAAAAATGTTGATGCAGTAACATTCTGCACAGTGACTAGGGGTGGATTAAAGGTCATAGAGATAATGTAGCATGCTGAACTCACAGGTGGCAGATGAGAAGAGTCCAAGACACACCGGGAAAGTCTCCCTGAAGTGTCTTCTTTGCAGCTTTATCTGTTCTACTCAAGAACTTTGTTTGCTTCTCCTTCCTAGCAGGTTTCACTCTTGCCTGGACACTTCTGCACACTGGGAATAGTTTGGCTAGTAAGGCTGCACCTGAATCTTTCCCCCATGCTTTAAATCATAGGGTGAGCACTTAGCATGGTGCAGGTGGAGCAGGGAAGTATCTGCTGATGGGGATGCAGAGATGGCTGGGCAAACACAGCCTCCAAGAAGCAGTTTCCTGGGCACACAGACGGGTCTTGCTGCAGAGCATGCTCTGGGAGAGGGCAGGAGCAGGTTTCCCCTGTCTGCTGCAACTTTTGCAGTTATCTGAGGAGATGGGAAGTCTTCTGTGGAAGACAGCAGGTCTATGACAAGCATTTTAAAGGACTGCTCCCAGAGGTGTAAAATTCTGTACTGTGCACTGGAGTACGTGTGTCTCAATGGACAGTGGAGAGCCTCACACGGTCCAGCTCACGACATGGAACAAGTGGCCGAGCACCTGAGCTCCTCCTGGCCCCTGTGTGAAACAGAGCTGGTGCCAAATCACTCCACAGGTCACTGGAGGTTTAATGCAGGTTTCCCAGAGGTTTTGGAGCATGCAGTGAAGGATGTTGCAGTGCAAAGCATTGCTGTTTATTCCACCCTTATCACCCAGTGGAGAAAAATGCAGAGTTCATTGTGACATCCACTGAAATGTCACGGGAAAAAAAAGCCAACTGCCCGGCAGTGAAATCACCCTGTCCTGCAGGACAGACAGACAGCCCTGTCCTCGTCCCCCCAGCCCCTCCGTATTTTGTGCTCTGTCCCAGCAGAGGGAGCCCGAGTTTATTAACAAATCCCGATCCCGGAGATGGCTGCTGTCAAGGTGGTACCAAACCCCGGGCAGGATTCTGGCTGCTGGAGGAAGGCAGCAGAAGGAGCAGGGGTCTGGCAGTGATGTTGAAAGCAGGGCTGTGTTTTCAACCAGGGGAGCAAGCGAATGGTGAGCCAAGACGCCGTGCAAGGAACTCTGCTCCTGGAACACTGCAACTGTGTCAAGAGATGGATGGCCTGCAGCAGCCAGCAGCATGCTCACTGCACCGGGAAAACATTTTGCATCAACAGCTGCAGCAGATCCACACTGCGATGGATTAACTGAGTTTCATTTACTTCAGAGGCTGCTTCAAGGCAGTCAGCAACCTGTGTACCTGCACTTGTACTGGGCTGGCCAGTTTTAATCCTGTCATCTGGACAGCTCTCCCAACAGTGTTCAAAGCCATCAATCACTGTGGTGCCAAATCCACAGCTGTTCGGCACCTTGTGCCTGAGCCTGATCCCATTCAGGCTGCATGGTAATGCTGTGTAACCTTCCAAGCACAGGACAGTGGCCCTGAGCCATCTAGCATGAGCTTTTGCACTGGTTTCCCCTGGTTTTAGAGGCTCTATGTTAGTGCACCGAGCTTAGCTGAAGGAAGCAGGAGCAGTTTTAGTGAAGTGCCTTCTCAGAGCTCATGAGGATACCCTAAGTTTTCTTTGCTGATAATGTGAGATGAAATGGTTCCCAGGGAGACAGAAGATTCCTGGCTCTGTGTTCTTTTTTACAGCCAGCAGTTGCACTGATACCATAGATGCATACGTGGGTACAAGATTATCTGGGAGAGAAAATGTTGTGTGATTGGGGTGCAGGAGGGTCACAGATAATTTTAGGCCAAATCTGAAAACCATTAATATCAATGCAAAGCCCCTCATTAGCCTGAGCAAGCACAGAGATTCTTGTTTTAGAAGATGAGTAACAAACTGTGACATTTTAGGACGCAGGGATGAGAAGGCAAATGACTCGGGCTGCACTTTACAGAAAGCAGCAGGCAGATATTTTCCGAGGCAACTTTTAAAAGGAAGGTTAAATTTCTCCAAGATAAGGAGAGCTCCAGCTCGCTGGAATGCATCATGACCCCCCCCCACACACATCATCCTATGATAACAGCAGCTGTGTTAGAAACCTAATGCTGATGAAAGAGTTAAAGGCTGGTTGATGGGCAATATCGGTGACACACCTCTGAATTGAGCATACTCCTGGAGTGAGACTGCGGACTGGTGTTACTCAATGAATAGAGGCCACTCCAAGGGAGTTTTTCCTTGAATAGAATGGGGTCAGGGAGCCGCTTTGGGGAACAATGGTTGCCACCGGCTAGCTGAATTTCTTACAATCACACACCATACCCCCTGATCAAATAGCTCCTTTGTCAGTCTGATATAAAAACATGTCATACAATGATGATCTGGAAGAATGACAAGAGCTGGCCTTTCAAAGAGATCAGAAGGGCTTGTTTTGCACAAAAAGAGCCCCCATCAGAGTCAAGACAGAAAAAAATGGAGAATAAAAGGGGGTGAATGGAAACAAACAGCAATAACAACAACAACAGAAAAGAGGGCAAGTTAGAAACTTTGGTCTGGCTTGTTTCACAGCATCCCATAGCCACAGCAGTGCAGCACGGTCGAGTTGAATCTCTTTCAGTATGGACGTGGATGTCAGATTGCACTGCCATTGGGTTCCCATTGTCATTCTGCACTGGGACAGAAGAAATTGCTGGATGGGAAAAGGTCACTTGGCCCAACGAATCATCTCCCTGCCCCCCCGAAGATGTCTCAACACCATCTCCCTCCTTTCTCACTGTAGTTCACTCCTCTGCCTTTTTAATGCAATCTTCGTCTGCTGTCTTTATGCTCCTGTACAAAGTTCAGATTGCCCAGAAGGCTGTTCTTGTCCATCTGTTCATGTGAGCTGGAAAATGTCTTTATTCTTCCCTACTACCTTGTTAACTTTAATATTTTTTTTTTCTCGAAGTGTGCACCCTGTTTTCAACCCTCTTTTCAGGATTTTCAGGGACATAATTGAGATTCTGGATGGAGAGAAAGAGTTTTCCCCCAAAGAATGTTTCAAGATGGGCAGGGAAGTGGATCCCTGTCTGCTACTTGCAAGCAAGCTGCATTCCTACAGTATCTGTCACAGGAGTCCCAAGAGATGGCATTTACACACAATCATTACAATTATTTGCAAGCCAGAAAAGCTCAGCAGACCTGGAAGCAGGCAACTAAAGCTGCCAGGCAATTTCAGCACCTAAAAGTGTTTGAAAAAAATTGTATTTAGATTTTAATCTGGTATTATATAAAATAAGAAGTCAGAACAGTCAGAAGAAATAGTATGTAAAAGACTGAGCTCTTGGGAAACTGTTCCTGAAAATATACTCACAATAACAACACACCAAAGCTTTGCCCCATGTTTAAGTTCACTTTATTTATTTTTTTTAACCACAGCATTTTCTCTAAACAAAACCAAACCAAAAAAAAAAAAAAAAAACCCAAAAAAACCCAAAAAAAAAAAAAAAAAAAAACCACAAAAAACCAAAAAACAAAAAAACAAACCCAAGAAAACATTGCTAATGCTTCCAGGAGTTTGTATGATTAGCACACAAACCAGGAGGTACCTTGCAGAAAGGATAACTTTATGTACCTCTTTTTATCTTCAAGTCAAATATCTATTTTCATCTAGGATTTCTTCATTGTACAGTGTTACTTGCCCCTTTCTGCAATTTTGTACAGAATCTGTTGTACTCTCATGCACATTACTCATCATATGTTCATTTTAAAGAAAAACACTAGGTAAACTCTATTTACAGAATACATTGTTTATTAAATACAGAGACTATTTATAAACACACACATAACACTGACATATGTAAACCAAATAGAATTGATGCTGACCTGAATAGCTAAGATCTTCCATTCCTTTACATAAAAGTCGGTATAGCATAAAATTAGGGTCATAATTAATCACCTCCTCTCCTGAATAAAGGTCTGAAACAATAGCTGAAAATAACTAGGCCACATTCTGCGTGCAGGCAAAATTAGGATACAGGTTACAAATTCTGGGTAGGTTGCATTTCAAGACTGTTACTACCAGTGTATTTGAGGTGGTAGAGGAAATAGAGGACATGCTGTGCAGTGCTGTTTGGGAATTAATTTGGAATTGTAATATTAAAATTTGCACCACAGCAAAATGGTGCAGAAGGTAGGTGAGACACAGCACATGTAGTGTTAGGAGTCAGAAACTAGACACCGAAAAAAGTATTTAGACACCTAAATAAAATGTTCTCAGTGGTCTTGAGCACCCAACAGTGTTCTGCACGATTTTCAGAGCTAGTGACAGACAAACGACTTTTGAGTTTGTCAGTCTGAAAGGCAGGTTTTAGTGCTTGTATTTGTGGTTGCTCCAGCCTCCAGCTGGAAACCACAGGTAGCAAAGAAAGTGACAACTGAGTTCTCAAATGGGATGTACCTGCCCTGGGACTGGCTGCTGCCTGAACTGAACACCTGGTAAGTGGTGATCGGGTTTCTGCAGTACTGGTTTTGATCTAGCTGCCATTAAAGCATACCAAGACCTCATCATTTTGTGATCAAGGGGGGCTATGTGAGAAGAAGCCCTTGGCATGCCATTACCTGCTGACTGGACTTTACAAGCCCAGTTTGCCTGGGAGAGTGTTATGCACATCCTACAGGACTGGGGCTCTGCTCCACTGGGTGTGATATCCACTTGGTGATAACCTGCAACTTCACAGCACTTTCATTTTTCTTACTTAAACTGTTTTGAAATTGTGTTTGGCTTTCACAGGATATTTGTTTTGTGGTTAGTCTTGGTTGCTGGGTTTTCTTTATTGTGGAAGTTCCGGATAGGTGGATAATTTTTGTGTTTTCTTTAGGTGACACCCTGTTTCAATATAAAGCAGCATAATTCTGTAAAACTTAGTGAAAACTCTTGTTTACAGCACCCTCACATCTGGTCCTGAGACCCTGGACAACTCTGGGAAAGAAAAAAATATGTTAAGGGAACACTCACTGTGGAATTAACTGTTCCAAAGACTGGAAGGCATAAGAGCCAGCTTGCACACACATCTTAATTTTGTCCTTTTGTCAACAGGTTGTACAATCAAAATTTAAGTGACACTTCTGTCTTCTTTGGGCTGCTGGCTCTGCTGTGCTGAATCTCACCTGTTCAAGTTTCCAGTGAACCTTCTTGCATTCTCCTCTGGTTCTTACCCTCCAGTTATAACCTCAGTATTGGGAGCAAGCCTGGAAAATTTCAGAATGAAAACTGAAACCTTCCAAAAGGTAGGAGCAAATAAAAAACAGAGGATATTAATATAGCAACAGCTGGACTTCAGCTTTAATAACGTATATTTCTTTAGAGCACGTAGCAATTCAGATCAGACAGAGGCATTTGTGTGCTCCTGTTAAATCAGGCCTCTTGCCAATAACACAGTGAGAGGCTGGTGCACTCTATTAAAATATTAATTACCAAGCCCCTTTCTTTTGATGGGTCTACTAAAGATACTTCAAATGGATATGTGAGAATTGATCAAAGATTCTGCAGGTTGTTGCCACTGCTCACTGGGCATTTCAAACCAAAGGAGAACCTGACTCCCATGAAAAAGATACTGTGTTTTTACAAGCAATAAAAAAAACACTGGTCACTTGATTGCTATGGGGATGGATATAACTAAACCGGGCTTTCTTAAGGCAGAGAGCACGATCTAAGAGAAACAAAAAAAGACATGGGAGAGGGAGGGAAAGAGCGAGCAAGAGAGAGCTGAATTGATTTCAGTCTGTTCAGGTCTAGCTGGAAAACACAATGCAGTGAAACGGTCCCTTAGTCGGCAAGCTTCTTTTCCTAGGTTTTTCCCATGGTTTGAAGTGGAGAGGGAGGGATGGTATTAGAAAAAGTGTGTATGTGAGAGAGAGAGAGAGAAGGCTGTAGGAAAGGCAGAGAGATGAGAGACATCGTGTCAAATAGTCCTTTCCTTCTGGGGAGTGGAAAACTTTGATGTCCACATCTCTGGTTTTAAAGTGGCAGTGTCAGGTTCAGGCTGAAAGGTCCTGATATTTGAATCTTTGTGCTTGCGCTCAGGACTTTGCCTGTGCACACACCTGCACATCCAAACACCTGCCAGAGCATCCACACAGCAAATGGGCCCCACACTTCAGAGGGGCAACAGAAAATAAGCAAGAAGATGGCTTCACTGGTGCCTTGTACAGATATTCAAGCTGGGAAAAGAAAAGGCACATTTG
The DNA here is from genome assembly GCF_017590055.1 of Onychostruthus taczanowskii. NCBI lineage: Eukaryota > Metazoa > Chordata > Aves > Passeriformes > Passeridae > Onychostruthus > Onychostruthus taczanowskii. Next base: position 6,300,833 of record NW_024502568.1, read on the forward strand.
TATGTGTGTGCATGAAAAAAGACATAACCAAAAGGGAAAAAATGCTGTGGACTTTACCTGCCTTAGAAAGCTGTTTTCTTCCTGGCATTACTAATGCAGTTAGTAGGCTCAGAGTATGTTAAATACAATGGCTAAACAGATGAAGAAGCACAATTACTAGAGAGGAGAATAATCTGTGAGAAGCACTGTGATTTGTCAGGCTTCACCATACTAGTAAATTCAGTTTCAAGAGTCACAACTTATGTCTGTTACTCAGAAGCCTTTTCTGCTTTGCAGAGGCATGGACAACTTGCCCAGCCTGGATGTTTTGTCTTTGAAATGCATTTCAATAGATTATTACTAACACTTCAGGCATACTAACAATGGTAACGCCACCGCAAACTGGAAGAAAAGAAAAAGGATAGGACAGAATTTAGCACTCATGGCAGTCAAGTGAATTCTGATAAAAGTTGACCCAGTGTGCAAGTGTCTCTTTCTCCTTTTCTCTATTCCAAGAGCAGGAAGATTTGTACTCATGGTGAAGCTGAGGAGGCTCATGCTCTGCTGGGTAGCAAGCTAATCTCACTGGAATCTGCACCCAAAACTGCACCACATGCTAAAACCAGAAAGGTATTTGAGAATTGTGCAGTTTCAGATCAAGCCCATGACAGATGTAAATGTTACTGTGATGGCCTGGGACTGTGAGGTCTGTTTCAAGCCAGAATAGAAGCATATGTGCATGGGGTGGCTTGTGGGTCCTGATGGGAGACAGACAATGGATCAATCTATGTTCAATTGACAGACCTCCTTTACTGGAGGGGGAGATTTTGACTTGAATCCCTGGAATGTCGGCATTTTACTTCCGAATACTCAATTTTGAGTTTAAATAGATAGAGTGAAAAGCCTATTTTCATGGCAGGTGGGCTAGAGAAGGGAGGTTTTAATGACTCTTTATTCTGGGATTTATAATCTGACACGCTGTATGCACATGTGTTTGTCACAAAACTGTGTGAGGTGCCCACCACCCAACCACGCATTGTCCAACAGATGTTAAAGCCATCAAGTGTGTTTGCTTCCAGTTCCAAAGGAAAACATTCTCTATTTTGGGACCTGGGATTTTTTTTTTAAACTGATCTAAACAAACAAATAAAAATAGTCTTGGAGAGTGGGGCCTTATGTGATCATACAAAACTGTGTAAATGAGGATCTAAGGCCTGTTCCCTGACCCATAAACTGGGTTAGTAATCAGTGGTTCCTGCAGTTTGTTATTGTCGTCACAAAACCCGAGGTTAGGCTGCAGACTATTTAAAAATCACGTGCACTACCAACACAGGGTATCTAAACATACACTTACTGCAGTGACAAAGCATTAATTGCTCCTTCTAACAATACCTGAGAGGCTCAGTCACAGCAGAGGTCATGTCGTGAGGTACTGTAGGGGCACAGAAAGGACAGTGCTTTCCCCAAGGTGGGTACTAGCTGAAGACCCCAAATCTATCATGAATTTGTGTGGTAGGACTGTGCAGAAGGTGCTCTGCTGCAGGACTAGGACCTACTGTGTGTGGACAGCGGGATACTGTCCTTGATATTTTATATATCTATGCGCGCTTCATTTGTAAGAGGAGAGAGGGTAAAACCTGCCTTATGGGTTGGCATAAGCTGAACTGAATAGAAAGAAAGGCTGTTTCTAGCACCAGCCAGATTCCTGTTGCTGCACTGTAAGTCTCTTAACTTCAAATTAATGAATTTTGCGTTTCAGTAGTAAGAAATAGAATTAACCAGCAAGAAATAAAAAAATGTCAGCTTCCAGATTGAGAAATCCTACTGTGAAAGAAAGGACAAATAGTGAAATGTTTCCTCTGACTGTAGAAAAAGAGAGAAGTAAGCCTAGGACTCTAATAATTTTGCTTATTTGTAGTTGTTGCAGGTAATTAGGCTCTGTCTTGGTTGCCTGGTCAAGGCAGACCAAAACCATTTGTAGGATTAGGTTTGCTCACCTTTCTTAAACAAATTATTACCTTGTAAGTGATATGACAGCAGTGAATCCTCCAAGAGCAATGAACCCCTCTGTACCCATGGACACAGGATGAGTCAGGGCACTGTCAGACTTGCTCAAGGCAGGTGAGAAACTGCACAATGTAGCCATGTAGGTGGAAGGAAAATGTAGGATAAAACAGTATCACAGTCACTGCTACACCAAAGATTTATATTGCTTTATAAATGCTCCAAAAAGTTTTGGAACTATCTGAGGAATTAATAAAAACTGAGCTGAGAATCCCTAGAAACAACTTTGTATGTCTTGATCTCACTCCCAAAAATGCCAGCGGTATTTGAATGTTTAGTTCCTCAGGTTTTAAGTACGAAAGGAAAAAGCCCCTAAAATATCTTCATAGGTAGCCCCTATAAAAGAACAAGATTCAAAAGCATTCCTTCAGGAGATCAAGGACGGTCCAGCCTTTGAAGCCTGGAGGATTGGGAAATTTAAAGATCTTTGTGGCAATCATATTGTGCCATTAGAAATCTACCATTTGGAATTGTAAAGCGTTTAAAAGGAATGATTCCAAATTCCACAGCTGTCTGGTGAATGACAACTTGATGTGGCCTGGGGGGGAGGAAGAAGGTCATTGTTGGGAAAACAGTTAAAATGAACATTTTCTGAACCGATGCTTTAGATAATACTTTGATAAATGAGGTTTAAAACAAATAAAATATTCCGGGTGACTTCCTGAGAAGAAAAGATTAGTAAAACAAACAAACAAAACTCCAAATGCAAAGACAAGAAATAGGTATATGGCTTGTACTTAGCAAATAATAGAGGACTGTTCAAAATAAAATGCACAATAAACAGAGTCTGATCCAGTAAGATGAGACACTACTGCTGGCTATGGGAGGTGATATATTTTTTTTATTGCACTGCAGTTTTGCCAAGCAAGAAAGATTCTGGAAGGCTCTGTTCATTTTGATACACTAAAATATTTGAGAATCCCTTTTTATTGCCTTTTTTCCCAAACCATTCAAGCAGCTCAGCTGCTTGATCAAAATACAAGAGCATTGCATGTGCCTAGCAAGTGGATAATGAAAGTGATCTCCTCAGTTTAGTATCTTTGTCAGCAGAGTGTAGTGAGAAAAGTAAACAAACATCATTGATGACAAACTGATTTATGGAATTGTTTGTTATCATAATTTTCAGCATAATCATGACTAAAGGTCTCAATCTTGTGGCTGTAAAGAACATTTTAAGGATGGCTGCTAGCTGTGTGCCCACAGTATTCATCAAAAGCTTCTTGTGGATGGGTTTTGGAATAGGGTCTGTTGAGAATATTTTTCAGGGAAGATTTTTTCATCTCCCTTTAACAGAACCTATATGAAACAGCTTCTAATCCTGGTTTCTTCTGGCAAATATTTTGTAGGTAAAACCAAATCAATACGTATAATTTGGGAGAAAATTTAAAAGCAGAAAATTTGCCCTCAAATTCAGCATAACCTTTTAATTTTATCCTCTTTAATCCTTTGATAATTTTTGTGCTTCTCCTACAGAAAAGCAATTTTGCTAATCACCTTTGTGCCAATCCCTGCATTCCTGACAATAGCGTGAACAGCTTCCATCAAAGTCTTTGATGTGGGAAAGACACACACACACATATAATCTGAAAACAATTCAGCTCCTTCGTTCTCAATGGTGAGCACTCTGCTTTAATAGAGTGCAAGTTCTGTGGAGGTTTCTAATCCTTTCTGCCAAACAGAAGAGACACAGTCAGGTAGCACACCTTATTCAGAAGTTAAAATAACATGTTACTTGCTCTTAGAGAAAATCAAAACAACTCAAGATCAAAAACAGATTCCGCCAACCCTAACGGGATAGACTTTCTACTCAGATAACTCTTGATCTAAGTGTGTAACAAGTAACCTGCTTTAATCCCTCAAAGCGATGGTGTTACAGATAAGTACTGTAGTAGCAGAAGAGGTGTCTTAAGTTTCAGAAATACACAAAAGCATTGGTTGGAAGGAAAAACAAAACAAAGAGCTGTCCACATGAATGTGTCTTTAGGTGGAAAGGTGTATTTGAGGGCACTGCAAATAATAAAACCCCTTGAAGACAGAAAAAAAAAAAATTGACAGGCAGGTATTCAAATGGTGTTTCTCCAAGCTGGATTTCATTGACTTATGCTGTTAAGGCTTTGCAGGCATAAGCCCCCTGATTCTTAGTTTACAAGCTGTGATACTGGAATGGTCTGCTACTTCAGCACAGAACCCTAGCCCCTCTTCTAGAGGTTCAGACTGGTCATGAGCCATGAAAAGGACTGGGATCTTTGTAAGATTTGGGAATGATACATTATTATGCTTACACTGCACGGAGCACCTGCTTCAAGTCCTTTATTAGAGTGTGAACAATGCAGTGCAAAATAATCATGCTACAGATACAGTTTTAGGAATGGTTCAGAACCTTCCTCAGTTCTTGCTCCTGCAGACACCTACATAAGCACTTTGGCATTAATGCAAAGAGTAAGGCTATGGGGTTCTCAGTCTGCAATGCACAGCTTTGTGACAGCTCTGCAACAGCAGTACCCAAAACCGTGCCTGAGAAAGTGTGTACAAGGGTAAGCAGTTGCTGGTGTATTTATTTGAAAAAAGAACCCAAAGAAAGTAATGGATGACATCTACATTTTGGGCAAAAAATAACTATTGTTACTATGTTGTAAGACAATTGTCCATACTTGAAAACAATGCTGTATTTAAGAGGAATGTATTGTAATTTTTTTCTTTATACTGCTCTGTGTCCCCTGCTTGGAGCATAGTTGACCTTCTCCAAGATTACTGGGTGTAAACACCTTTCATCTTAACCAAATATTTCACATTTGTTTCTACCTTGAGTTACAAACTGGAAGGCACCAAGGCCCCCCTTCTTCACTTGCACTTGTCCATACCTTGGACCCAGTATCCCAGAGGGTCATACTGCCCGTGTACTTTGCACACAGGCTCCTTCTGGTCTGCACCAAGTAGTTTTCCCTGGTAAAGCAGCACAGCCAGAGGCTGGAGATTGTCCACTGGAATTTGGGTGCCACACAGTGCAGGAGACACGCACTATGCACATGCTGCCTCTGTAGAGTAAGAGAGCCTTAGACTAGAAGAGACCCCTTGGGCTGGCTTGGTCTGATATCCTGAGTTAGGACTATCCAGGTCAATTCCTGGTGAAGTTTTAGCAGCTGTGGTCAAGACTCTCTCTCTCTCTCTCTCAGGATAAAAACTCGAAACCAAACCCAACTGGTATTGTTTTTTATAAATCCAGTAATGGTGAATCTACCATTAATCTTGGTAAGCTGTTTCAACAGTTGATTTTATTCACTACAAAAGCACACTTCATTCACGAATTTGTTTCCCATCACCTTCTGTCAGGAGATCTTATCTCTTTGTCTGTTAAACGGAAGATCCAGATTTTTCTTCCTGTTTCAGTGCTCATAAGGTATGATCACCTCACACTTTAACCTTCTCTTTAGAAAGCTAAAAAAGATTGAGCTCTTTGCGTCTTACTACAAAACATGTTTGACAGTCCTGTAATCATTCTTTACTACTCTTCTTTGAAACCCCTCTAAACATCCTTCTTGAAGTGTTGTCTGGACAAATTATTTCCAAAACAGTCACAACAGAGTCAAAACCAGAGGTAAAAGAACTCTGAGCTCTTGTTTGTTCCCAGGACAGCACTAGCCCTTTGGTCACAGCACAGCAGAAGGAGCTCACGTTCAGCTGATTATTCATCTTAATGAAGTCTTTACGGAATTGCAGCTTTGCAGGATAGAGTTACATCCTTTCAGTGTGACCTACATTCTTTGTTCCTAGATGTGAGACTTTACATTTGGCTTGATTGAAATACATATGATGTGATTATGCCTTAACTTAGGGCTATGCAGCCATAAACATCCTTTACCTCTTGTTCCATGCTTTGTGCCTCCTACCAAGTTTTGATAAGAAGGATTTCAGATTATTTTCAGATTGTTAGTAAATATCTTAAATAGTGTGGGGTGCACAAGCAGTCTCTGTGGGATCCTACTAGAGAAAGACCAACTTGGTAATAAGTATGTCTTTACAATAACAATTTCAGACAGAGAAGTCACTCAGCTTTTAATAATTTTAATGTTTCAGAAAATATTGTAGTCTGTTACAAAAAGAACAAGTTTTGTATCATCAGAAAGGTATGAAATTGACATAAAACTGCACTCACACAAAATTTCCATAATCTTAAGCAAAATTTATTGTATTACCTCCCTTTCAGCTGGCTACTTAAGTCCTGTACTAGATGTGCTGTTAATTTCACCTGAGCTCAAACTCAGGTTGAGAAATTTTTAATTACTTCAGACATCACTCCTTGAAAATGCTGATAAAAAATCTGCTGCCTTCTGAAATTTCCTTGACTTCCAGAGTATATTAAAACTCAGTGTAAATGGACCAGAGACCTCCTTATCCAGCAGTTTTGAACTTCTAAAATACGAGGCTTCCAGACCTGCTGATTTATTCATAGCAATATTTGGGAGCTTCAGATTAGACAGACAAGATGACTTTCTGGAATAGGATACAAGTACTGACAAGTGGCCTGTATACTATGGTAACCTCATTATATGCTAAAATTTATTATCCTACTCCACCCTGTGAAATGAGATATTGATTGTGGTGGCTAAGTGATACCTGTTCAAAGTATTCTAGGCAGATGATGAACTTCTTAGAATTTATCTACTTTTTTTTATTCTGAGGGAGCAATTTCCCCAGCATTTCAGGCTTATGTAGAGTGGAAAGTACTGTAAGAAAGAATAACACAACACTAGACTCCTATTTTCCTGCTCCACTGTCTGTGGAGAGCTACTTTGCCATTTTGGACCAGAATCCTGCGTTGTCAGTACTCCAGGCTCCTGTGGATGGCAACAATGACTCAGTTATTATGAACTGTTCTTTTGAGGTGGTGTGCTTGTGTATGTGTACACACACGTGTGAGCTGTGAGCACTTTTCAGACCCCAGCCGCTCTGCAGAGCTCTGGAGGGGGGAATGGTCTGCAAGGAAGGGTGCTGGTAAAAAGCCAGCCCCAAATCCACTGTAGCAAGGCCTACTCTTATGTGGGGAAGACCCTTTCTTTTATGTGTCACAGGAATCTGGGAGTGTTGAAAACTGCTGTGCAGCACCAGATGACCCCTGCTGTCACTCTGTGGGTGACAGGCGCTTCTGACCCTGGTCAAGGATAATTAATGAGCATTAAATCACCTTGCTGTTCACCTTCCTTTGCAGGAGTGCAGTACCTAGCTCGTGTTGCTCCAGGTGGTGAGGCAGATGTTCTAGTTACCTGGGATCACCATCTCCACCATTAATTGTTCACGTTATGAAGGAATGCTCGGATCAGGTGACGTTGCTAAGCCCAGAACGGAAGATACAGACCCGTGAGCCGGTCGTGGCATGGCGAGGGGGTGTGGGGGAGGGCAAGTGGCCCAGGGGGAGTCCCAGCGGCTCCCGTTAATGAATTAATCCGCTAACGAGGGTGGGCTCGGCGGCCTGTGCCCCCTCCGGTCCCGGCAGCCGCCTCCTCCCCCGGAGGGGGCAGTGACAGGCAGCGGCTTCTGCCCCATGTGACTGGGGAGCGGCTGCCCCGTCCATGGCTTGGCCTCCCCCGGGCAGCAGCAGCTCCGGCTCCCGGGGAGGAGGGGCGGGAGCTGCTGCTCCATGGGGAGGAAGGGCAGCCCCCGATCCCCCCAGGCGGAGGGGGGATCCCGGGCCGCCTCCCCCCCCTCCCCGCTCTGGGCCTTACCTGAGGAGCTGCTGCTCCTCATCTGCTCCTACCTGGACGCGCAGGCCTTGGGCCGCCTGGCCCAGGTCTGCCGCCGCCTGCGCTTCCTCAGCAGCCGCGATGTCCTCTGGAAGCGCATAGCCCGCGGCTGCCTCAACTCCGGCTTCACCCAGCTCGGCACCGATCTGTAAGCGCGGCCTTCCCGGCGGAAGGGCGGGGGGCGGCGGCGGCGGCGGCCCGGAAAGGCCGGGGATGCCGCGGCCCAGCCGGTTGCCAGGGCCGCGCTGCGCTCCTGGCGTGGCCGCCGCTGGGCCGCGAGGGGCGGGGGACGCGGGGCCATTCCCCAAGCGCGGTTGCGCCGCCCTTTCCCTGCGCCACGAGGGGCGGCGAGGGCACGGGAAGGGCCTCCCTGGGAGGGAGCGGCCGATGGCGCACACCGGGGTGGCGGGGCCCAGCCCCGGCGCTGCCCCGAGGGGTTGGGGGAGGCGCCTCTTGTCCCCACGAGGGAGCGGGGAGGATGGCGGGGATTTCGCGGGATGCCTCAATGGCAGGCCCAGCGGGAGGGCTGGAGCGTGAGGCCCTCTCCACATCTGGAGAACTGTGTCCAGTTCTGGACTCCTCGATACAAGAAAGACAGGGAGCTATGGGTGAGGGTCCAGCAGAGACCAGGAAGAATGATAAGAGGTCTGGAACATCTTCCCTGTGGAAGCCAGGCCTGTTCAGTCCCGAGATGACTGAGAAGGATCTCATCAATGCATTTAAGTATCTCAAAGGCAGATGCCAGCAACAGGATGAATAGCAACGCCCGTAAACTAAAACAAACGAAGTTTCACCTCTGCATGAGGAAGAGCGTTATGCTGAGGGTGGCTAAGCACTGGAATGGGCTGCTGAGGGAGGGCATGGAGTCTGCCTCTGGAGACATTCAAATCCCACGTGGACTCATGGCTCTGTAACCTGCTCTAGGTCCCCCTGCCTTGGCAGGGAGGTTGGGCTAGATTATATTTAGAGGTCTTTTCCAACCCTAATAACTCTTTGACTTTGTGGTCTTCTCAGTCTCCAGACCCTTCCAAACACTGAGGCTTGGGGGCTTCAAGCTAGGGGAATTAGGGGAGGTTGGAGCACAAGGAGACGGACGGAGCTGCTGTGTGCAGCTGGAATGGATCCTGTAAGCCACACATGCTCTCCCCATTTCTGAGCAGTGATCCCTGCCATGGTCTTAAAAGCACCTCAGAGAAGAAGCTGCAAGGGAGCAAGGCCTGGGACAGCATCGTGGGAAAAGGGCTGGAGAGTGGGCTTAGTGTATTTTTAGGTGAAAGAGCTTTTGTGGGCCCCCAGGAACATATATCTTAGCTTCTCTCAGAGCAGCTTGCTCTGAGGTATAAATGGTGATGGCTGGCACAGAGAAAGTGACTCCTGGACTTTTCATACCTTCTGGGTTTTAAAGTTTTGTGAGTTGGAATTATTTGAGCTTTTTTTCTCCTGGGGTCTTTATTTTTCCCCCAGTTCAACAGCACTGCACAGGTTAGGAATAGGGTCAAGCCCTCTAGGCTTTGCAGTGTGTATGACAAGAGCATCTGAGGTGAAGTGCCTTTGGGCCTTGGCAGTGGTTAGTGATGATCCAGAGTTTGCCTTTTCTCTCTCAAATTTGGCTGTGTGCCAAATGCCTCTTGGAGGCAACTTCACGAAGTGGGCCTTCCTTCCTCATTTAAGGATCCCAAGAGAAGTTTGTGTAGTTAGGATCTACGAATCCCTTCCTATGGCTTCTCTTTAGCTACCAGCATGGATCTTGTTTGTCATTCAGTGACTCAGTATTTTTTCCATAAACACTGTGCTGACATGACTCAAAAGAAGGGATGGCGAGTTTTGACCCTTGTTTTGCTGTCTGATGTTGCTGTCTCATCAATGCATAGACTTTAGAGAAGCAATTATGGCTTCTGCTGGCAGGAGCAGAACTTTGCTGGTGCTGAAAATCCTTGTGTTGGGTTTTCAGGCCAGCACTTCAACCCACTCAGTGTTCACAGGTTGGAAGTTAAGCAGAGTTCCCTTGGAAGTCAGGAGGAATAAGCACTGTGGAATGGCTGTGCTTTGGACTCTTGTCTACTGTGATATATGATTTTGTCTCCTGAGGAAATGAAGTTCTGTATTTTTCATTAAGAATAAGGTGATACTCTGCTCCTTCAGTTGCAGGAGGGATCAGGTGTACAGCAGAGCAGGTGCAGTGTGTGTAAGGACCACCACTTCCCCCTGCAGAGGAATGCAGGTCTATAAACAGCTACAGAAGAGATTTGCTAGGTCAGAGGGTTTCAGAGAAGGGAAGGCTGCTTGAGTATCATGAACTCACAGGGATTTCAGTGCTGTTAGATTTGCTGTGAACAGTTTTTTTGTGGTTTTTTTTTTTTTTTTTTAATTCTAGGATGTACTTTTGTACTGTGTCCTATTTTCAAGTTTTCCTCAAACAACTCCAGTACTGAGAGCTGCTTTTAGCATTGGTCAGCACTTCCTTGGTCCTGGGGAGTTCAATCATAGGTAACACACTAAGTTACATTGCAAGTGGTTGTGAAGAAACCTTGAGATATATCTGGAGGATGATTCCTTTAATTACTTTTAACTTCATAGAAGGCTCAGACAGTCTCCAGTTCCTTGAAATAGTGTACCAAATCCTATGGAGAATACCTGAAAAACAAACACTTGTTTTGGATCTCTGGGTGGAGATCCAGCATCTGGGGGAGTTGCAGGAGTTTTACTCCAGTAGGGTAGAGTTTGGCAACAGATACAAGGCAAGAGCCAGGAGGTCTGGATGTCTGAACATCTGCAGAAGAACCAGTATGGCTGCATGTGTTGGGTTATACAGCTGTAAAATCTGTACTTAGCTGAAGAAGTTCAGTAGTCTCTGTGGCAGCTGAAGGGTTTTAACTAGCTGTGTCTCTTCTGTAGCACTTGCTCCTCGTGTCTCCAAGATCAAGAGCAATCTCCCACGATGCTGCTCTTGCAATTGAGGGAGTAAGATTTGCAGGGAGATACTGTATTTTATTTGACTAATCAGTACAAGTTGGGGAGAGAGTTTAAGCAAGTTTCTGGGTGCACCATCCTTCTTAATAGCAATTTTAAGTAGAGACCTGGTAGATTGCTTGTTGAAGGTAAAATTTGAGCTGAGTAGGTATTTAAACTAAAATATTACTGTGAAAATGGAATGGTGATGATGTTGGATAGCTGGACCTTCTTGATAACTGTGCATTCTTAGCAATATGGAGTAACTCCTGAGTTTGTCAAACTTGGCTTTGACTCATTCAGGAGCTGAAGCTTCTGTTGCATGTTCTGGCTAATGTTGCAGGTGAACACTAGTTTTTACTTTTGAGAGCTTTTCGTGCAATACTGTTTGCAGTTGAGAAAGCAAAGGCTGGAACCGTTTATGGTTAATATACTTAATGAAATAACATGCATGGTTCTCACATTAGATCTTAAACTGATGGTCCCTGGGAGGCTGGCATAAGTTAAAAACTAGTCTAGGGAGTATTTACAGTTTAAGACAAAAATCCATCTCAGAATAGTTTTATCATTTCTGCTGTTAAGTGGCTTTTGATAAGCCATCTGTTAATGCTTTGTAAATAGCAATAAATTTGAGCCTAAAGGAGATAGCTGTGGAACTTAACTCCTGCCCCCACTTTCCCATTTTTAAAAAGGTGATTAACTTGAAAATTACACTCATTCTTTAAAATGCTTTTTCTGTTGGGTATATCTTCAGATAATTGTCACAACAAGGATCAGAAGGAACAAGCTTTATCTTCTATGTGAAAAAAACTGTTTGAACAGCCAGCCAGCTTAGAAAACTTCTTTCTGCCAAAATAGGGAAGAGGTAAGATTGATAAGAAACTGGTTGCAAACCTCTAGCTGTTAACAGCATGGAGAAGAAAAATAGTAGTATATTTAAAAAAAATATTTAATTTTTAAATTGTCATCCTGTCTACATACTTTTAAAAATTGCCAGCTGTGGTTATCTCTGGACCCATGCTCGTGCTTAAACAATATTAAATGAAGTTGCTAATGAAGTCAAAGGAAGATGTGGACTTAAGCCCAGACACTAGCTGTTAATGCTGAGGCATATTCACAACATTGACAATCTTTAATGTTTTCACTTTCTGGTAGATTCAGCCAAATGGGAGCCACAGATGTAAGCCAAGTTAAGTGTTTAAGGCACTTAATTCAATTGTGCACTTGCAGGAGAGGAAAGAAGTTTGCTTTGAGGGATGTATCTGTACACTTAATTCCTTTGGCAGAGGGGAGGGAATCACTAGGTTCACATCCACCTGAGTCCCTCTGTGTTAGGGATGGTAGGGGCTGACCTGGAAGAGTTCTTAAAGCACATTCTCAGTGTTAAAAATATGCTGTTTCTTTATTGAATCAGCAGTAACTAAATGTTCAATAGAATATTGTGTTACTGTTATGGAAGTACAGAGTGGCTTTACATGGACATGCTTCTTGGCATCTGAACTGTGAGTCTCTCCAGATCAGGTTTTCACTTTTTCTATATAAACAAGTTAATTTTATGCATAGACCTGTACTGCTACAAGACCTTGTCAGGAGGGTGGTAAAAAGAGAAGAGTCCTTATGCTGAGATTTTTGCTTTACTCAGTCATAGGAGCAGCTGAAGTAAAAGTTGAGCCACGTCTTCACGATGTAAGGTGAAAGGAGAATTTTTTGTTTCAAAAATGCGTGGCAGCATATCACAGAAAAGTTAAGACTTAACAACAGTTTCTGTGGCTGAACTGTAGCTGAGTAATAACACAAAGCCTTTGGGGGTTTTGGTGATATAGTGATATTACAGTTGTGTCCTGTAGTCTGTGTCTGTTTTGCCAGCTGTTGTACAGGCCCAGCAAGAGCAGTCTCTGCCCTGAGCTTGCTGCCTAAATAGCCAGGGTAAACAGGGGCTGGAGGGGAAGGAGAGGCAGGGAGATGTCAACCAAGCTGCCCTCTCTGCAGCAGGTCAGTGTCAGAGCCAGGAATAGCAGAGGATGCTTTAAGCCTTTATCCAGGGCCTGCTTGCTGGACCACCTTGGACTGGAGAAATCGGAGAGGCAAAGAGCTCATTGTAAGGTGATTCTTTATTTAAGGCATGGAAGAAAGGAATAAAGTTGCAGCTGGGCTAAACTTATTTCCTCTTTGTTACAAAGGAATTTTAGAGGGCAGGTTAAAAGTTGGAACCTAAATAGCTTGACAGTTTGTTCTTTGTAATGTATTAATAGATGTCAAAATATAGAAGTGTTCCACTGCATGTTTTCTCTTCCCATGTCTCTTGTTTTGCCTTGCCCACTAGGATCATGGTATATTCTCCAGTTCAGAGAAGCAGATTCATTAATGGACAGATTTATATTCTACAAGTATTTAAGAGCTTGTATAAGCATTTTGGTGAGTTAATAAAAGCTGTGTTTTCTCCAGATCTTGGAGAAATGTATACACGTACAGGAGCAGGAAATGGCCAATCTGTGCAAGTCAAATACAAATGCAAACTGCAGCAATCATAGGAGACCTCAGCCTTCACCACTGGAGGGGGAGGGAGTGTGAGTGCTTGTAAAGCTGCTTCAGTTTCCTTCATCTTTTAAAACTTGTTTCAAAAACAAAGTTTCATTACTTTAAGGCAGAAATGAAGAAGGCAATGAACTGGTGCAGATGATGCAGAGGGGAGTACTCTGGGGAGGATATTGCAGTAACAGAAAGAGCCTGGATGAGGGAATGCAGCTCTTGCTTTGTGCTGGAAAAGTTGGTGGTTTTTATAAACTGCTGTTACATTTATTCTTACTCTGCGTTAAACTGTTAGTGCTGAGCAGGACAGATCTGCCAGGACAGCTCCACAACACTGAAACTGCTGCTTTTTCTGGGAATGTGAAGTTGTTTGTGAGAGTTCTTTGCGGCCTGCCTATCCTTAAGATCTTCACTGGTTCAAAGAGAGAAGAATTTTATGTAGTTCAGGGCTTAAAATATTTGTGTTTTGTTTGCTGCTGTTACCCTGTTGGACTAGGTATAGGTTATTTCATTCTATCCAAGTACTTCCCTGACAATCTACTCTTTCAAATCAGAATACACATCACACTTCTTCAGCAGCACCAGGTTTTCTCATAATCTTTCCAGGACGGTGCATTTTTTTTTTAAGAAGCCCAGATTTTGTCTCCAAAAAGACTATGAAACTCCCTGAGAGAGTCCAAATCCTGACAGGAGTTTCTAGCCAATATCCCATTGCAGTCACTTGTAAGGGAGAGGGCATCTGGTGGCAGAATGACCTGGCTCAGTCTTGGTGGTGGTGGTTTTTTGGGAAGCCTTTGTGAAAGTTTGTGTCCTTGCTGGGTGCACAGAAATTTATTTGTACCTTTGGGCATTATGACAGCCTCTGCCTTCTTCATGAGGTGACTTGTTCACAAGAGCTGTTTGGTGGAGCAGTTGACGGCCTGGTAGCATCTGAGATGGCACAGACACACCAGAAGGAGCAAGGAACAGTGAGGAACAGTCAGCAGAGCTCTTTTCCATCTCAGAGTTATTTGAACCCGTGTCCCCTAGGGAGAGGGGAGCACAGAGGACAGGCTGAACATGGCAGTAAGCTAAATAAGGGTCATGTGCTAAAGGAATTCAGTTGGAATTTTTGTCCTGGAAGAGACATTTAGAAAGCCAGCCGACTTGTTGAGGACAGTAACAGGGGCTCCTGACATAAATAACTTTTCCCTCTTGGCTGGCTGTTGGTGGCCCATGACTTGTAGCTGCACTGAGACCCTGGCGCTCGACAGGTGTGTCCTGACTACACAAATAAGTGCAGTTGGTCATTGTGTTAGCCAGCCTTGCCACAGGGCCAAGGTTGATAGTGGGGCTTAGCCACTGTGACCTGTTTGTTCTCTCTATGACCCTTCCAGTCAGGCCTCAGGCAGGCTGGTGACAGCTTTTATGCAGACAGCAGATTTTGTCCACAGAAGAAATTCAGTCTCAGCAGGTCTCTGCAGACTTGCATTTCCAGATGAGCTCTTCAGTACTTAAAATGTAGCAAAACATGAGGGACTTTGGTGGGTTAAGGTGCCCCATGCAGCTGGGAAAATACACGGCATGACATGTTGGTGTTGTCTTCTGTAACACGGCCTGTGTTGTTGCAGGCACCACTGTTTTGGCACATGCTGAAATTGTAGACAGCCAGCAGAAATCTCCCTGGGATGCAGTACAGCACAGAAGTTCTTGCTGTTGCAGAAATACCATTTCTGGTGGAAAAGGACTTTGGATGGGGAGGGGATCATTGAAGGCAAGATCTGTTGGAGGTGAAGCTTTAGGAGGTGATGTGCCCTGGCTGAGTGATTCTTTCATTGCTTTCTTTTGGGGCCCAGGCCAGCAGCTGCCTTGGTACCTGAGGTCACCTGGGTTAGTGGTGCTGTGTGGGGACAGTTCCAGTCTTTTACTTCAGCAGCTGGGAAGTGGGCTCCAGAAGGAATATTATATTTCTTTTAGTAACTCTGCCAAGAAAGAGAGGAAATTCATAATTTGAGCAAAATACTTTTAGCTTTTTTTTTTTTTGTAGGGTGGCGAGAGGTAGGAAGGGGGAAATGAAAAATCCTTTATAATGGGTTGCTTGGGATGATTTTTCTCTTGGAGCGCCTTCTCAGGCTGTAAGAAATGTTCACCTCCTCTTTCTTAGTATAAGCAAGTCTTTGAAAAGGGAGCCTCCATCAGGAGTGCATGCAATTGGAAACATGCATTGGCTCAGGTCATGTATTGCACTATGATTTGGGATCCTGATAGAGTACTTTTTGATGGTAGTTAGATAATAACAAAGACAGCCTTTTATGTCCTGACTAATGTAACTTTATGAAATATTGATAATTGTGATGCCCTAGCAGAGGTCTAAGATGATGCACTGCAAAGGGCTTTAAGAACATTTTGCTTGAATTTCATTGTGTTTTCATAATCAGTCTTCACTCATTCCTTCATCCTGTGTTTCCTGTCATCCTTCTAGGATGCTGGACTGTACCTCAGTTGCTTTCTCAGTTGCTTTCTGTGTAGGTACTGCTAAAAATAGCAGTCTTTTCCCAGTGAGTCAGCCTTCAGCAAGTCTTGAAGTTCACTGTTGGGTGGCTTCTCTGGGAACACAAATGCCAAGACCTTGATTTCACAGAGTACTTAAGCATGTGCTGAATTTTAAGCATGTGGCTTAGTATTTTTCTGGATTGTATACTAAGAAAGATTGAGGTATCAATTAGCCACTAGATAGTGTTCCCTCCATAGCATTTTATATAGCATTTGACTTCATATGGTAGTTTAGTCTCCTGAATTTTTGGATGTTCAACACAGTTGCTGAAGTAAGAGGTACCTAGTTAAGTCAACCACTCAGTGCAGATCTCTGATGTCTGTTGATTGCCTTGGTCATCATGGAAAAATGCTTAACAGTTTGCAAGTGTAGAAAGTGTGTTGATTGTGACTGAAACAAAGTAGGCTCTTGTAGGAGAGAAAAGGAATTTTTTATCAAATTATTAAGTTTATATGGCAATAGCGTTTTTAACTTTCTAAGATTTGAGAATAAATTAAATGTCTGGGATATAAAAGGAGGTTACTTTTAAGACATGTTTAAATTAGTTGGATCCAAAGTTGCTATATGGAGGAGGAAGGCTGGATGAATAACATATTTAGTAAGAGTAAAACAAAAAAAAAACTCAAAGCAACACCATCACCACCCTCCCTCCCAAATCCCATCAGACCCACCCAACCCTCATCCCCTCCAGACAGGAACTGTTGATATGTGGAAAGAATGAGGTGTCTGTTTCAGAAGTAACTGCAATAGTGAGCTGGGGCTCTGGGCCGAGCCAACATGTGACTCTTCAGAACTTCCATGGAGGGTCAAGGCTGCTAGAAAGGGAACCCGCAGGGTAAGATGGAGGCTGCTTTTTTGACCTTGGAGTCACCTTTTTCAGAGCCTTGGAAATTACATCTAGTCTTAGTAGGGTTTATGCATTGAGCTCAGAATGTCTGGTTGGGCCAGCATGTGCTGGAAGGGGGATGTGGCACGAGTGTGTTTTCCATCACTGTGCAAGCTGGTGACTTAAAATCTGTATGTGGGGAGAACTTAACGGAGGGTTGAGAGTAGGGAGGAGAAGTGTTTTGGAGTAATGAATGGAATTGCATGTAGGCGTAGAGCCTGAACTCTGTCTGGGAGAGTAATAAGCAATGATGAGAGTGGATCTGACCTGACTTTTTGGTACTGTGCATTCCTCATCTCAGACACTATCTGGCCTCATGAGCTCTTGCAAGTGCTCCCTTTAAAAAAGGAATTCCTCTTCTTGCAGCCTAGTCTAACTCTAGTTTGGTTTTGTTTGTTTGTTTTTAAATGGCTATGAAAAATAAAGAGCCTGTAGCTTTCTAAATTCAGTTTTAATTGCTGTGGATCTACTGATCATAAATGTAAAGTTGCAAAGCTTTCTAGAGGATGAAAAGCTTTTCTGTGTGTGGTTTTTGTTTTTGTTTAAAATGGGTCACATGCCCAGGAATGCAGTCAAATTATAATGGTGACTAAG
This sequence comes from Onychostruthus taczanowskii, assembly GCF_017590055.1. NCBI lineage: Eukaryota > Metazoa > Chordata > Aves > Passeriformes > Passeridae > Onychostruthus > Onychostruthus taczanowskii. Next base: position 6,318,105 of record NW_024502568.1, read on the forward strand.
TGCCGGAAAGCGTAGAAAAGAGGAGGGAAGGGTGAGCAGAAAAAAAGGAGCCTGAGGCTATGGAAGGAAGGCTGGGAAAATAAGAGTCTGGCCAGACCCCAGGGCCAGGTTAGAGATTCCTACACCCATTAACACTGGAGATGTTTATTTACAGGGAGCTAATCTTTGTTTTAAAAATGACAGAGTACCCAAAAATGCTACTTTTGGGAAGTGGATTGGAGGGACTACAGGGATGGGAGGAAGAAACTGATTCTGATGAGGCACCAGTTCCCATTTCTCAAGGATCTTCCCGTCTCCCTATGAATTTGGGTGCATTAGCTGTTGAGAAATGCATGAATATAGGATAAACTCTTGTAGTCTAGTAAGTGTAACCCCTAATTACAAAGAAAAATTTCTAGAGTTTCTTCTTGTTTGTAGTTTTCTGATCTTTTCTATCTAAGCAGCTCCAGTAAAGATACTGAATAATTAAATTTATGATATGAGAAAGATGGGAGCTAAAGTTGCCTTTCTCCATGTCTTTAATCAGCTCTGGATCATGAAAACAAAACAGATGTTGAACAGTTGCTTGAACTGGATATATTAATGTAGACTCTAAGGACACCTTGTTCCCAGGTCTCTGTGGTACCTACTTTTTGTCACATCTTGAAGAGTATTGACTTTGGTTTGTCTCAGCTCATTCCAATAGCTTTGATTTGTAGCCCAATGATAGTCTCTCTTTTAGTAGCTTTGTCTGACTGTAAAGAGATTATTTTCCAGCAATGTGCTGGAATTCTCTCTCCTTTGGTGAGCTGCTGTAAAAGATAGTTTTTCTTTGGGTGTATGTGCATTGGATTGTTTATACACATGAATGTATTTTATCTTTAGTTTGAACACATCTTGATTTCTGATTATTGTATGGGATTGTCAGACAGGTGAGACTCTGGAACAGTTTCTTTACTAGTCCTTCTGGATAGACACTCTCTGGCTTCTTGTTTCAGTGTTCTCCTGACTAGTGTTTCCTCCATCTGTTCGTGTGTGGTGTTGTCCTTATCTTAAATAGCTCTTGTCAGTCTCTATTAAAAGGGTGATGTCCTGTATCTCTGGTTCTTCTGGTGGTTTCTTTCTGTGTCATCTTGTTTGGATTACATTTTTCTGAACCTGTGCTGCATTCAGTACACTTGGTCAAGTCTTGATCATATTTCTGGTTTGTGATCATCAGAGGTGGCTTTCTTTGATGGTAATCCTCCACTCTTGTCAGTGTTCCTTTCTTGTCAGCTCTCACAAATGTCCTCACTGTAGTGTGGCACTGCATCATCAGTGTGTGTCAGTTCATCATTGTGGAACCAGGGTCAGAGCTTACCTGTGGCCATTTTGAATGCATTTGTTGTCCAGAAGGCATCAGTCCTGATTGCTAATCTCATCTCTCCTCCTCTGTCTGCAGAGCTGCTGGCATTCCAGTGAAGGAAAGGGTGAAGGTATCTCAGAACTGGAGGCACGGACGCTGCCGGAGGGAGACAGTCCTGAAATGGAAATGCAAGCAAGTGGATTCTTCCTCTTCTTCTTATGTGACAGCTCCTGTGGGGCCTTGGGTTTGTGCCTGTGCCCTGAAATGAGATGTTTCCTGTTCTTTGTGCTCCATGGGGTCTTACAAGTGATTGCTGCTGGCTTATTTTGACTGTTCCTGGCTAGCTGGGTGTGGGGTAACCAGAGTTGCTGCCTTGCCCTAGGGATTCATGCTGAATGTCAGGAGTTTCTGTCTTGGCAATTTGAATTTGTCTTTGTTCTGATCTGTACAGTTTTAGTCACATTTAGCAACTTTTACAACAAACTGTTGCGTTCATGTCTACTGCTGTATACCATGAGCAATCTTTTGTCCTGCTTTCACACTGAGCCCACATTGATCCCACATGTGGACTTAGGTGTTCCCTCAAAATGCTTCATTTGTCTCCCGTGGTTTATCCTTGATCCTGATTTGGATGTACAAATCTGAAATGCTAATTGCCATTCATCTGCCTTCTGCTCCTTCATTCTCATGCTTCTCTCCTTCACTTAAAGAAAAAAAAAAAGTATATTTGACATTAATGATGGGAGCTCATTGTTAAACTCTTGTTTGCAAAGGTCTCCTTGGCTTTCAAAGCAAAGCATAAGATAGGTCTCTTGTCTGAGCTGCACATCAAAATTTTCAGCTTTCACATCATCAGACTGAAGGAAAAATGAGAAAGACTGTGGTTTGTTAGCTGCTGAAGAACAGGGACCTTCTACTGAGCTTTCATGCCTTTTTGTGCTGTATAGATTGAAGTGGTGGATAATGTGCCACTTCTTGCCTAGAGTCCTGGGAACAGCTGTAATGAGCAGAGTGGGTTTTGGTGCAGGTTGTATACCTGCCTTTGAAGTGCTTGCAACCATCTGTGAAGACAGGCTCTGTGGATATTAGAGATCATTACTAAACCAGCTTCCCAAGTGAAAAGGCAAGGACTGATTTAATGAGGCCACCATCCAAATGGCATCTCCTAATTTTCATTTATTCTGCTTCAGATTTTTTACTTCTCCTTATGAAAAAGCCATAGAAAAAGGTAAAAAGCTAAACTTCTGCAAAAGGAGAGCTGCAGAAACTGGCTGTAGTCTAGGTAAGCTGGATATTCACTTGCTTTTAGAGGACTGCGTAGGAGTGGAGGAAGGAAGGGGAAATCAAAGCCTGCCTAAACCCAAAGCTCCTGCTCTAAAGATGCCTCTTACTTTTTCCATGTATATGATCAAGTCCCAGATGAATATTATAAACTCAACTGCTTTGTCCATGTGATTAAAGGCCTGTTACTGGAGATGAATACAGGCAAGCTGGAATCTTCTGTCTAATGAGCAATCTTGTCCTCTTGCTTGTATCTAGTTGTTCACTGCGATGTTACAAGGTGCGGCTGTGTGTAATGACTCTGATGACACAGAAAATCATGACCTCTGAGGATAAATGATCTAAAAAAAAGAGGGACACAGGTTTTTTGAGAAGCCCCACTGCTTTCAAAGACATTTGTTCCTGAATAGTTTGAAAACTGAAAGGTTACTCTGTAGAAAGGCTCTGGATTTGCTCAGTGTTTCCATGGACATTGGTGCACTTGGCAATGACTGCAGAGCAGAGACATTTTCACACATCTGTGCCCCATAGGACATGAGTCCCACGTGTCTTTGTATCTGGCCTCACTATATCCAGAAATCTTATTTGCTGATTCTCTGTTGGCTACACAAAAGCAAAATCTTGAGAAAAGCTCTCACTGCCTACCTAAGTGTGTATTGTAGCCTATTTTCTTCTATATTTTGGTTTTGTTTCAAGAATAAATAAAAGTCTTGAGATGGCAGACTTGATTCAGAATGTTGCATGCGTGTCGTGTCCTCTTCTTGATCTCCCAGAAAGTAAAGCATATTTTCAATATGTAACATCAATCTTCAGAATACTCTGGAATAGTTTTTTTGGCTCCACTGCACATGGCCTGGAACCCATGGCCTGGAAGGTTTGTCAGATCCAGTGACACACCTGCCACTGTCCCACATAAAGCCGTGGGCAGAAAGGGCATATGGGCTCTTCTAAAAGATGGGCAAGAGAAACCAAGAGCTTGCTCTACAGCTTATGGCTCAGCAGGGGAAGAGGTGTGGATATAGAAAAATATGTCCTCTGTATGATGAGCATAAAGTTCTTGGGTAGCCTCAGAGTGCAGGAGGCAGGTGACTTTCTGTCTGTAGGAAGATCTGTGGTACTTTGGTGACATGCTCCCCTGCTTAGAGATGTTTGAAACTGTGGCAGCTTTGTGGCCTCTGCTGGGCACCAGCAAACAGTGTTCAGGATCAAGAGTGACTGTTTGCACCAACAGCCTCACATTGAGTGCTCTCTTAGAAATGCTCAGCATAGCTCACCAACACCAGAGTCTAGTTTCTTAAAAAGTACAGAGCTCATTTGCAGGTTCAGGGGCCCTAAAGTATTTCCCTATCTATGTTCACTAGACTTTTGGCCATCCTCTCTTTCGGAGATTCCATGCTTCCTTTTCCTCACTCTGGGTTAGAAAAATGCCAACAATGTAATCTGCTTTTTATGTTGCTGGAGAAGCTTCACTTGTAGCTGTGCTGCTATATTAAGCCCTGCTTTTTCATGTCACTTGCTGCTCCAACTTCACTTTTCTTAAGCAGGCATTTTTTTTTGTTGATATGTTTGTATATGGATTTTTTTTCTTTTTCTGTGTGAGCTTGTTTTGCTTAGTTTTCTTCTCCCCACTCCTGCGTGCTCCCAACCTGCTGTCTGTTTGCAGTTTGATGCCCTGGATGGAGCTGGATGGTGAATATCTCTACCTGTCTCAAGCGGAGAACATCCAGGCATACCAGCTCTGTGCAGAGGGGACAGGTTTGCAGCGTCACCCTCAAGCCATCTTCTCTGGCCACCAGGAGGACGTGTGTCGCTTTGTTCTTGTCAACTCCCACATTGTCAGTGGAGGGGGGTAAGTTGGGTCAATGAAGGAGCCCGAGGGTTTTGCCAGTGAAGTTGGAAAGATTCTGTGTAACTCCAGTCCAGAGCAGAGTTTTGGTACACAGTGTCCTAATGCTTGGCTGTGGTCAGCTGCTGCTGCTTCCTCTCTTACAATTTTGGTTCTGGCCTGAAAAAGCTTCACCTGCAGCAGTGAAGGAGCTGAGTCTCACACTGTTGACCTTAAAAAGTGTCCTTTGCTCTGTAAACTTGTGGTGATGTCCACAGGATTGTTGAATCAGGAATGACTGATCAGGCAAACCTGACTGTTGTACAAATTTCATTTCTTTCCCTGTTAGAGCCAGGGTAGCTCGACTGTTCTGATAATCAGTACTGCTGGTTAGCTGGGACTGCAGTAGTGCAGAAGGTTTTCTAGAGACAAGTTTGTGTTTATTAGACACACTGATGTAATTGTGGTGAGGGGAAAAACTGCCAAGCCTTCTAGCACACACATACACTTCTCCAATTCATTTTGCATTTGACTGGACTTTTACAGTTACAGCAAGTGACAGGACTTTCATTAATAGCTAAAACTATAAAAATATGCCCAACAGTTAAACACAGAATTGGGAGAGACAAGCATGGTTGTCTGCCCTGGGTATTGTGGGACTTTCCCCTGTGAACTGTAGACCAAAATTCAGGTGAAAATGAGGGCTTGCATTTAAAATTCCAGTAACTGTGTTGCTTGAAAAAGGTCTAAATGTCTGGGTAGTTAATTCAAAGCACAGTACCCTGCATGGCTGCTCTGAAATGAATGAAAAGCTGAGGCTTGGACATGGGTGAGAATGTACTCTCACTTGTTCCCTTACTCCAGCCATTCAGCATACAGACAGGATTCTGGCAAGCTCAAAGCAGTAGGAGGAGGAATGGCTACTTTGCTATAGTTTCTGCAGCTTAACACAAAGTGAAGGGTGGAAAGATAGCCAGGAAAATTTTCTAATGCATCAGATCAGGCTTTAACTGGCCAGATGTGGAATTGCAAGAGAACAGGTGATGTGTGAAGAGTGGAGGGTTCATAATGCTGCATGAATTTCAGCCCCTGTCAGAGACCAGTCCTGGTCTTTTTGTAGCACTCCAAAGCTTAGTGGAAGGTGCATGTCCAAGAGGTCCAAATTCCCTGCCTGTGGATTTGTTTTTCAGAGATGGAAGTGTTGTCCTTCACAAGCTCCATGGCTCCTACAGCGTCAAGTTCTCTGCACATGAGCAGGAGGTGAACTGTGTGGACTTCCAAGGCGGCCTCATTGTCAGCGGCTCCCGGGACCGAACAGCCAAGGTGAGCAGGGAGTGTTTCAGCAGCTGCAGGTGCTGCTGTAGAGGTGACTTCAGAGGTCTTGTGCTATGAATATTTAAGTGTCAGCAGAATTGTTGTGAGCCCTGTCCTCCTTGCAGGAGGAATGCTGACTGTCTTGGCTCATGTCTCTGAAAAGATGCTTGCTCTGCCAGGCTTGTTAGCAGGAGATTTGGCAGTAATTTACAGCATCAGCTGCTGGCTTAAACTTGGAAGTGCAGAAGGAAGTAGCTGATGTTTTGCTTCTTTTCCTGTACATCCATCTACACTGTAGTGGAGATGCCTGCCAGTTAGTGTGAAATTTGCTGTATGGATCTCAAACCCATCCTTGTTGTGTTATTTAACATTGCAATGTGGTTTAACATACTCTCTGTTATATATTCAGTTTCTGTGAAGGATAGGATGATGTAATTTCCAAATCTATGGTTATTTACTAATTTTGTGGTTTATTTATTTGTGTGTGGGTTTTCTTGTGTGGTTTTTTTTTTTTCCCAATGGTTCTTGGTTTGCAAACCAGGAATGAAGTTAGACTATGAGTATTGTTAGCTCCCGTTTATCTCTTCCAGCTGGCATCACTGGGTCCTGTCACATAATTTTTGGCTATTTCTTTTTGGGGCAGGACGTTGTTGATTTTTGTCCTTTTGGATCTGGTTGGCAATGCTTTGTTCTTGTGTGGACCTGGAGACTTGTTCCTCTGAGCTGTAATCAGCTCTGTTTGATCAGTTTAGGAAGCTCTACACAGATGTTTCACCCTTATCCTGCTAGCATGATGCAGTATCTGCAGTATAAAACCTTTCAAGGTTTTATAGGAAGTGTGTGAAGCAGCATGACCTGATTTATTTTTGTTGGTCCCTCTAAACAGATGTACTCCTGAGTAAAACCACTTCTAAGTCAAGCAAGCAATGTTCCAATGCAAAAGGCAATTTTGGGATTGCTGTTTGCCTCCTGGGAGTAAGACCTTGATGCTGCTTTGTCTCACACTTCAGCAGTGCTGCTCCTCTCTGGTCTGTGGATCCTCTTTTCTGGGAGAGTGCCTTCTTGCTACTTCTCTGACAGCTGGAGGAGACATCCCCGACCTTGAGAACAAATTCCTGAAGCCCAGAGGGGAATTTCAAGCTGTTTTTCTTAGAGCTAGTGTGAGATCTTGCCCACACAGTGCTCTCTACAGCATATACTCTGGGGATGTTCACCTCTTATTTTTTATCATCTCTTTTGTAGGCTGTCTTGTTTGCGCGAATGAGGCTCTTGGAGGGTGGAAGGGAATCCCTACCAACCTTTTAAAGGGGCTCTAAGTGTCTAAGCTATTGAGGGCTCTGCTGAGTGTTGATTAGGACTAAGCCCTGAAGAGCTGTTAATGTACATTCCTGTGTGATAGGCAGCAGATAGTGTGCTCTGAGCAATATTTTTAACCTGTAGGAGATAGGGATGCCTTAAAGGAGTTAAGCTTTTCTGCTGCTTTTGCTGACACTAGGTGCTAAATTCCCCGCTGACAAGAATAGCCTGCAATCCTGGGCATTATCAACAAACAAACAAATAGGGCACTCCACGCTTTGAAGTCTTGAAGCAAAACACTGGGGGTTGGTTACAGACAACTGGGGGGCTTGAGTCCTGTGGGCCAAGAATGATGGCAAGGTGGAGAAAATGAGGGGCCACTAGCAGAGGCCCCAGCAAGAATTTTGGGGCCTTTTTTAGGACCCAAAAACAAAGGGATGAACTGGTGGAAGGAGATGTGCATGTTTGCACCGTTGGGGGAGGGAAGGAATTCTCTCGTACTGTCAGTGAGCAAGGACAGCCAAGTTTGAAAGCAGCCTGGGGTACATTTGAAAAACTTGGTCTAAAGTGGGGTCTTCTAAAAGAGGATTATTTTACAGGCTGGTGAATGATTAACTTTATAGTTAATATTAATGGAAATTTTCAGGGATGCTACTAAGTCTTCTCACACTGTTCAAGAGAACAGATTTGAAGAAATCCTAATTGTCATTTATTTAACTACAGAAGATGAGGCGTTTGTGTTGAATGCTGCCCTTAGAGAGCAAGTGGTGATGGGGCTGCTCTCTCTGTTACCAATGGGGTGGAAGGTCATACTTACAAGCTGACTTCAAGTGCTTGTTTCTGCCAGCAACTGAAGGCTCTGCTCCCCCAAAATAAGTAATTGGAATTCAGGGAGAGCGTCTGTGGGAAGGTAGGCATGGTAGTTTGGGCAGCTCTTCCAGCACATTAGCAGCATGCATCCTACATTCTGCAATTTTGGGTGATGTGGCATAACATGCATCTCTCTCTTTAGGTTTGGTCCCTGTCGGCGGGCAGAGTTGGTCAGTGTCTACATACTGTGCAGACAGAGGATCGAGTGTGGTCCATTGCTATCAGCCCATTATTAAGGTAACAGATCTCTTTATTCCCAATTTTCATCAGAGAGAAGTAAAGGAGTTGGATAGGCTGTGTGTCCACAAATCTTTGTGAGGCACCAATGTGACGGTTCAGGGACTTGGTTTGTGTGGAGGCTGATCAGGTGCTTGTGCCTGCTACAGGAGCTCAGGGAAGAGCATGTGGCCCTTATTTCCTATACCAGCAGAGTAATCCCCTTATAAAGAGGCCATGAAGGTGGCCCTGGGTTCCTCTTAGTGCCTCAGGTGAGACCTGTTCATTCTTTCTTGAGGAAGGAACGCTGACTTGTTAATTAGAAACAGTGAGCATACACCAGTGTTTTCCAGGGTGTTCTTTGAAGTGCTCTGTTATTGAGGAAGTGAAAATCTGAGAAACTCTCAGCGTTAAAATCTTACTCCAACCAGCAGTGGTCTGTCTCTTTGGTTCTCTGTTAAACTGGCCTGCTTGCAAGAGAGGTTCTTCCTCAGCATACCTCAGGGAAGAGAGGAAGAAGAGCTGCTGTTGCTGCTCATGTGATGTCTGCAACTGCTGAATTTTAGGCTTGTGCAATATCAAAATACTGCCCACAACTGCTGTCCTTGTTAGATTTCCAAGCTTGTTTTGCAGGCAGCAGAAACTTAGTGGTACTGAGCTAATGGCTTTATCAGGGAAATGACACTCCAGGCTTACTATGATTTTGCTGTTGTCTTGTTCCTTTGCTCTGAGTGTTTGAGACAATTAGTGTTTTTGAAGAATAGCCATGTGCGTTAGTGCTGCTGCAAGATGTGAGTAGAAGCCCTTTGCTGTCTTCTGTGCTGCAAGTGTCCCTTTTCTGGCAGACAGGCTGTGGCTCAGGCACCGTGGCTAGTTAGAGGCCAGTGGCATTCTGCTTCCTACTCCTAAGTGATGACCTACTGCCGTGGCCTCTTGTCAGGATGGTGTTCCCCTCCATGGTGTGCATGCTTGTGCACACTCTCTGTCACAATATTTACCCTCAGTCTCCCCACCCCCCTTTCCTCCCTGCAGGGTGATAAATTGGAGGTGGTGGAACAGCTAACCCATGAACAAGTGGGCTTAAATTGTGCGCTCTCATTTTTTATGAGATTCTGGACTGTACCAGCCTCTCCCACTAGCCCAACCTACTGCACCCTCCCCTTACCCCTCCATATTTTAGGGAGGGGGGTGTGGAGAATTAGAGCCAATTAGCCACGTCATTAATTCTTCAATTTGACGGCTGATATAGCAGGGCCTGAAACACGCTGCTGACCTCGTATAATGGGAACCCTGCTCCTTAACATATTGACGATGGGAGAAGTTAATTAAAATTCCACAGAGAGAAGGTGTCGGCTAACCTATAAACCTGTCGCTTCTCAGAACAAATCGCAGCCATCCTAGAAGAGAGAGAGGATCAGAGCAGGAGGGCATGTGGTGGGGGTTGGCCAGGGCAAGGGGCAGGGGAGATGAATTTTTCACTAATAGGTTTTATTACTTGCTGTCTAATGAGGGTGAGTATCAAAAAGATAATATCTGGTGTCTAGGAAAGTCTGCTTTGGGGAGATCTGTGGTTTCTGTTTTATTTGCAGGAGCCCATATTTCACCCATATGCATTCCCTATGCACTTATGTCTGAAGCTTTTCCTCCCTTGCAGTCCCCATCCTTCTAGCCAGAGCTTGGATACATTTGTTCCCCAGTGAGGCTGAACATGGCCTATAACCTCCACTTCCTCCTAAACATTTAACATGACCTTCTGATTCTCCCTTCTCAGTTGTGCTCATGTAAACTGAGATCTCCTCCATAAGGACAGGTAGTTCTACTGGTATATAACTGCTGGAGAATCAGGCTCCAGCCACCTAAGTATTTTGGCCCACTGCTGCTGAGAAATGGCAGCTGTCTCTACTATGGACACACAGAGCTCAAAGCAGTTGTGTGCAGTGGGTTAGGAGAAAGGAAGGCTCCTCCAACTCTAGCCATTCAAAATTGCTTTGGAGAAGCAGTGGTTTCCTGACCTGGAATTTTGCCAGGACTTAGACTCTAGAGTCGTCAGGGTGGTATTCTTACTGAACTTCAGCTGTTAATGGGCTGAAACTTTCTGTCTTTTCAGTGATGTCTTCCTCTGTGTGAAGCTTCGTGTAATCCCATATGCTCCTGACCCACAGCTGGGTTTTCTGCTGCGCCTGCTGTAGTAGTCCTGCACTGCTGGACTGCTACTCTAGAGGACAGTGCCTGTACACTCAGGCCAAACATTAGAGACTTGTGCTCTTAGAGCACAGCTCCTCTGCTTTCAGGCATTTTTCCTTAGGTATTCTGCTTTGATTTGTCCATATTTTCCCTGTGTCACTACAGAGATCATCCTGTACATATGCGGAGCTGGGGGAGGAGGCTTCCTTGTTCTTAGTGTAGTGGTGCTATTCTGGATGTTTCTGGGTCTGCAAACAGAATGATTCCTATAAGGGAGATTAGGTAGGGGAAGAGGTATTAAAAGGGTACCAAGAATATTGGATCATCTCTTCATATTGTGCAGAGGAAAACTGTGCTTAGTCCTTTACTTAAGCTTTTCGGCCATGGAAGTGTCTTGACATCCACGTGTGTTGTTGGAGCTTCATTGCTTTGGGGATCCCTAACAGTGCACTGCAGGGTATTGGGGATAGGAGGGCATTGTGTTCATTCTGAGTCTGCCAAGTTATGCAGGTTGGTGTGCTTTGTATAGCAGGTTACGCATTGCATGTCTCATGTGACTAGAGAAGACTCTGAGAGAGTTCTTAAAGTAGGATATTTAAAATAAGAGTACCTCATCAGTTTCTTTCATCCACTGGTTTAATTGATCTCTGAAGCTGTCCTTCTCCATGGATTAGTAAAATGCTGTACTTACTCTGCTGCATACCCTAAATTACATTTCTTAGCTGTTACTAATCCTCTTCCCCCTACGAGTTCATTTGCCTTTTGAACTCTGCATCATGCAGATGTTAAACTTTCATTTACTGGTGCTTACTGCAGTGACTTATGTGTGCTCAGGGACCAGGGCAAACCTAAGTGCAGTGGACCAATTCAAATGTGCAAAGTGAGGCAAACTTAGGAGTTTCTGGTAGAGCAGTGGAACCTTCATGCTTTGTGGTTCCTGAGGTGGCAGTAGCCAGGGAAGAGATGGGAGCAGTGTACAATGTAAACTGGTGGGGAAAGAAAAAAGTGCACCTTCATGTTAAGTTCATTATTAATCTTGGATCCAGATTTTTTTTGTGTTGAATTTAAAAAAGTACTCAGATCTAAGCTGACTTCTCCTGCCAGGTCTGGCCACTGGCATTTGTTATTTTCATTTTTAAATATTTAAATATTTATCATGAGATGCTGTACTCAAAGTGTGTCAGATTTTAAAGGAAGAAAAGAGAAGATGGAGGCACACAAATGGTTTCCATTGTGCGACTGTAGATAAGCAGCAGGATGCCAGGTTTCAGCTGTGGGTAGAGAGCTAGGAAACCCATGGTACACTTTGGGGCAATCATAAAGTGCCCTACTGTGACAGAAACATGCTTTGGGTATGTAAGCCCAAGAGACAGTCTGTTCTTTTCTGACTTTGTCATTAGTCTGCTACAATAGATGACCTCTCCTTTTGGATATTGTCTTGGTGAATGCAGGTTAACTGCAGAGAGAAGGAAAGTTTGTACTGAAGACTAGCTGTCTGCATTGGATGCTTAATTTAAAGGAAAATATGTACTTACATGAACAGCTACATTTAAAAAGCCAGGCTGGCTCTCCTATTTATGCAGTGTGGTAGTTGAGACCAAACTCCTGTATTTGAACATTCTGATTTTAACCTAATTGCCTGTCCCATGGATTATTATATGAGGAAGTAATATCGGAGCATATCTCTGCTTCTATGGACAACCTCAGGCAAATTGTAAAACGAGCCTCAAACTCATTGGGGAAAGGAAGGAAGAGAAAGGTTACTTTACTGAATGGGCCTCTCTTCCATTTGGAGCGATCAAAATGATTAATTTTGAGGGCTTCTTTTTAATAGTTATCTAGAAACTTCTTGTGAAACTGTAACAATCTGATCTTGCAGGTTGTCTTAGAGCAAAACAATTCACTTGAATCAGAGGAACTTTGCAGTGGTTTTAACTGTGCAATTGAAGCCCTAATGGGTAGAAGTTAAAATGTTGGATAATGTTCCCCTGCCCTCATTTCTTACTCCGATTTCATCAGCAGGTTTCCCCTACTGCATATCAAGATGAGCTGTTGGCTGTAGTGTGCTCTGCTTTGACCTTGCTTTGTGCAGTTAACCTCTCTGAGTCTGCTAGGACCTGGGAGAAGTAACTGAGTTTTGTTGGGGTTTGTGCATTGCCAGCAAAACAGCCGGCAGCAATAGCTCTGCTGTCCTTGGGGATCTTCGTAGAGCCTGGTTGGTTTGAATAATTGAGAGGGGACTCTGACCTGCAGCTGTTTCTTAAGTAGGGTAGGAAGAACCTGCTCAACTGTGAGATCCCAGAGTGGACGTGCAGAGTTAGTGGTGGCATTAACTGCCATCTTTTACTGACCTCAGAGGGTGATCTGGATGTAGGTTTCTAGGTACATGCAATAGCCATAACTGACTTGGTGCTCTTTCACCCTAAAGCTGAGGAGCAGGAAATGAGTATCAGTTTCTCCCCTCTGGAGCTAAAATGACACCTGTGTCTTATCCATTTGCCCTGACTGTTCCCTTGATGTTGGGAGGAAGAAGACTTTGTTTTACCTTCTTTAACTGTGTGAGAATAGCTCTATTTTGTCTTCTTCATGTGGGTGAACACATGAACATGCATGTCCGTTTTCCCTCTCCTCTAGAAACAAACAAATATGCAAACATTTCTATAAAACTGCAGCTTACCTTTCTTCACTTCAGTTTCTTTCTTTTGCCCTCTAAAGCTCACGTGATTGATGACTTCCTTCCTTTTTGTCACTTTTGGCCAATACTCTAATTTATATATTTTCTGTGAGTGTGTGAATTGGCTCACTAGTGATTGCAGGCAGGTGAGCAGGTTTTGGGAGGCAGTAGCTGACTGAGTTGGAACGCAGACATCTGTTTCTAATTGTGTTGAGCTGTGTTGCATATTGAATTTTTTTTTCCTCCCCCTGCAGTTTTTTATAATTTTTCCCCTTGCTTGAGGGGAAAGTCTGTCTCAGAAAGCTTGGAGGAAGCATCTTTCTTGTGCTGCATGGTTTGCACAGGAGAATCCATGACTGTTTAATCGATGTGACAGAAGAAACTTAGTCAAGGGGGCTGGCAACCTTATGGTTTGAGGTTTCCATTTCCAGTTTGTGATTGTTTTCTTTTTGCTTTTTAAGTTCGCAGGGGGAGAAGGTAACTTCACCAGACCTTGGCTGCTGTTTACCTTTGCTCAGTTGTGCAGTGTGCCTTTGTTTTTCCACCTTTGATCAGTGTCCTGCCAACAGATAATTTAGCAATTGCATCCTAGGGTGGAAGTGTGGAGTTAATGTTAAAATTAGGGTTTTTTTCCTTTCCTTACTTCTGTGGCTGATGGAGCAGAGAAGAAGAGAGGGGAGGTGAAGGGGGCCATAAATTCTAGACCTGGTGAATCTGTTCCTTGTAGAGAAATGAAAGCCTCTGATGTCTCTTCAGCACTTTCATTAACATTTAAATTAAGGGTTTGTTTTTCAGGTGGCTTCAGTCGAAGCCCTTTCATAGTCTGACACATGGAGGCTGTTCTCTCCTTTTCTCTCTCTCTTTCTCCAGCTTGCATATCAGTGTACAATAGTAATCACTGTTTTATTTTTTTTTTCTGATCTCTCAGGAGGGCAGCGACCTGACAAGCTGTACCAGAGGTTCAAAGAGAAACAGAAATGGAGTGCAAAGGTAGATGAGCAGGAGGATGCCAGGTTTCACTCCTACAATTAGAGTGGTGTCTGTTCCCTCCCCGCCTTTCAAATGACTGCTTTTGGGGGCGGGAAGGGACACGGAGGGATGGACACTTCTTGCACAGTGAGAGCCCCAGGTGCAGATGCCTCTAACCAGGCTCAGCTTCCACTGTTACTCCTCCCAGATGTGGCTGAACCTGTCACTCTGAGGATGCAAGCTCATGCCCTGAGGTGGGAAGTGAAGCTGTAGTGTCCTAAGATAGCAGCCTGGCCCTTCTAAAGGAGTGTTGATTCACCCTGAGGACAGCAGGAGACTGATCCTCAGCCTGCCATTGGCATTTGAAAGGAGGGTGATAGCGCAGGATATTGCCCTGAAGTAAAGGCAATATCTGTCTTTTGTGCTGCAGGGTTTAAGTAATGTCTGCTCCAGCACTGCGGCTTACAGTGTCTGAGGTGTCAGTTTGGATCTTGGCTTAAAACGACCTGAACCAGACCATGCCTTGCCATGGCTGATCAGTTTTTGGTCTAAGAGCAATTGGTTCAACATCAAGAAAAAAAAAGCTGTTTTCCACCTGCTTCAACAGTTGCATAAAAGCCAGGGAACAAAGGGATAATTTTAGGAATGTCAGTGACTTGCAGTGGAGAAGCAGTGTAGTAGGATTTGTGTAAAGACATGAGTATTTGTCCCAGAGCTCTTTTGAAATCTTCCACGTCTCATCTCTAACCCAGCTGGTCACCGCTGGTAGGCTGTTACCTTCTGCAGGCTCTCTGACAGGAATGGGGGGCTCAAGTAGCACTGCACTGGTATCTTTTAGCTAAAAGAGGAAGATGAGCCACCACGTGAGCAGTGTTTAGCATTAAAAAAACTTGCAGCTTGGTGGCTGTGACTGTTCCACTTTCTATGACTTCACCATACTACCACCCCAAAATTTGTTTTCCTTTCACTAAGACCTTCATCCAGGTGGGCTTTGAAGAATGCCAACAGGATGAGAGCAGCAAGCTGGCATGGGATCAGGAAGGTTATTCCCTGAATGACAGTAGATATGGTGCATAAAGAAGAGTGCCAAAAATTTCTGTTTCTTCAAGACGGATCATAAGAGTGCCAGTGGTGGCCATGACTTACACTATGCGGCTCTTCTGGAGGCCCTAATTCAAAGTCATGCACTCGCAGAAACATCCTATATATGCTGAATAATGTTCCTGTTATGGAGTTTGGATTTTTTTCTTTCCTTTTTGTGTGAACTGTCACAGACTTAGTCTGTCATTTCTTGTGTCAGGTTGAAGTATCATGTCTGAGTGTTCTGAGTGTATGGTGATGACTCAGTGAGTGATACAGAACAACCTTTCAGAGGCAGTTGATTTTGTCCATGTTCCAGTGCTCTGGAGTTGTCTGGTGGGATGTGCTTCTCTGATGCCATCTGACCCATGCTCAAATTGTTTTGTCTCCATCTCATTGTTCTGGCAGTGCACATGGCTCCTGCCTCCTCTCTATGAGATATTTCTGTGTAGTCCTAAAAACCACTGCCATCAGCATCATCTCAGTATCTTCATCCTGTATCAAGCAAGGGGGCAGTCAGAATGTCTGCTCTGCCCTACTGGCATCTATCCACTCTTCCAGGTGCTTTTGGAGACTCAGAGATTCACATCCACTGAGTTTTTCTTCTTCAGGACTCTCTGTTGGATGGTGCTGACCACGTTTGGTGAAACCCACAGCCCACGCAAACCGAACATATCAGCAATAGGAAAGAGGATGTTTAGTATTTGTCTCGCAGTGTCCTCCATCATGGCTTCTGAGCCACCTCCAGTATTGCTCACTCTGTAACTTTTCAGTGAGAAATGCTTTTAATTTAAGCTCTCCTGAGGCTGCATGCCAGCACAGAACTCTGCTTGGCTGCTCTAGTGATACTTGGGGCAAGTGTGCCGCAGCAGTAGCTGGGACAACTCCTACTAATTTTCTGTGGAAGCCCCACTGTATTTATGGGTGGAGAAGACAGGGGAATGCTTGCTCTCCCACTTTCCCCCATGTTGTCCCAAAAGTCCTTGGTGGATCTTTGATTAGGTGTAGGTCAGAAGAATTTCCACATCGTGACCTTAATAACTGGGGTTGATTGGCAGGCAGTCTGCAGAGAGGGAGCAGCCTGTCCCTTTCATCTCCCTTGGTGCCGTGCTGGGACAATGGGCCAGCATATTTTCCTTGTTGTTCCTCATTTGAAAAGGGTCTGGTATCTCTACTAGGTACCTGTGACATGGGGGTCTTGATTGGGGTCTCATAAAGGGCCCTGTCACTGTGTCCAAAGGCCAGGAATACAAAGGCGGTCAGTGGGTGGGGGTCTCAGCTGACCACTGAAGAAGGGAGGGGAGGGTCCTGGAAGCAGTGGAGGGAGAAGCAACCCCTGATGGGAGACTTTAAAGGGGGGAGGGGGGGAGGAGGCGGCCCATTTTTGTCCCGAACTCATCAAGCACATCTGCAGAATTGTCCCAGCCTCTGCCTCCCAGTTTCAAAAGAAAATGATCGTTTGATAAACCGTCCTGATTCACCACTTTCTCACAAGGGAGGGAGACCCACCTTTGACCTCTATGATTTCACATTGGGCCCAGCTCCCCCCCATCCAATTGCTGGAGAAACTTTGAAATGCATCCCTTGTGCTCTCTTTCCTTCTCCCTCTTTCCCTTTACTCTGTCTTCCCCTTGCTATTTTTTTTCTCTTTAGTCCCCCTCCTCCTCTTCCCACCACCCCCACCTTCCCCAGTCTCCCGCTTTGTAGAAAAGCAGGCGTACTGCTTTGGAGTTTAGGCAAGTAATTAGTAAAATCTTTTCTGCAGCACAATAAAACCACAGCCCTTGGCCTGCATATTCCCACAATTTACATACTCGCGGGCATTCGAGAAAACAAGTGGTATTCCCAGTGCATCGTTGCCTATGAAAATCATTTGGAAGGCAGGGAGGGGAGGGTGCTGAGACCCACTCGCTCCTGCGAGCTATAGGAATGTGCATGAATATATTAAAATGTTTTCACACAATGCTTGTATTTTCCAATGGGAAGAGGCATCTTCTGGATGAAAGGCGGCTGGCCCAGACACAGACCTCTTCCAAACGTTCTTTCCCACTCAGGGTTTGTTTGCATGGACCAGATAGAGAGGGGGCCTGGAAGGGGAGGAAGGGGCAAGGCTGCTGTCCATGAAGAGTAAATCTTTGTGTGCCTCTTACCCGCTCCCCATTTGTGGTCTCAGAAAGTCAAATTATGAGGGAATTGTGTCTGCAGAGGGAGGCAGGAAGGGAGATCATCAGGACTTTCTGCAAAAGGTTTTGGAGGCATTGCAAACGTAGAGAGGAAATAGCTTGTAATGGACCATATAGTGCTGTGACCAATGGGATTCAGTGGCTGCAGCAGGAAATGACTGAGAAGGAGCTGACTATCTTGAGCAGTATTAGCAAAGTGCCTATTAATAACAGAAAACACTCTTGCAGTACTTTTCCATCTTTATCTTACTGTCAAGAACAGGATACTCAATGCTCAATCTGGGCAGCATGTCCAGCTGTTCTACTTTTTCCAAGAGGGTGGTTGTTCCAGGCAGTGCCACCAGTGGAACCCAGCAATTTCCACTCCTTTTCAATCAGGGCCCACTTAGTTGCTTTTCCTCCAAAGAGGTTCTTTGGTCACTTTCAACTTACAGGATGTTGACAACAGGTGTGTGGTGAAACTTGTGTCTAGAGAGTGTAGATCTATGATTTCCTTTCTAACAGACAAGAACTGATAGAGAAAATTGAAGTGAAGGGAGGGAGAGACTGAACACAAGTAATGAATAGCTTGGCTTAGGAGCAGGGTTTGTATGTTGGGAGGACTGTGGGTTCAGCTCCAGGAATACTGTTTTATTTGAGAATACTGGGGCAGGCTTCAAAGAGGCTTTGCTTGGAGGTACCATGGTGGCTGCATTTTTTATTATTTTTGTTCAGTAATAGTCTTTTGGTTACTTTGACGGCCTTTGAAATTTCTGTGGGAAGTAGTGTGGCACCAGCAAGGACATCTGGATGTCTTTTCCCTATGTGCTGCCAGCTCTTCTGGGTGGATGACCTGTCCAGATGGGTTCTGCCCTGAGGATTTATATGTCTGTCCAGCCACAGCCATGGCAGCAGAAGTTTATGGATGCCATGAAGAGCTATTCCAAGACCCATTGCTACACATCTGAAGTCTCTGCTCTCCTAAGGAATTTTTAGAATGCAGACTCCCAGAACAAGGCACAAGCCATTTAGAGAGGAGTGGGAATGCTTTATTGAGAATTTCTCCTCAGCTGAGCCAGCTCTTCATGTCCTTTCTGACCAGACTCTCCCTGTGACAGATGAGAGAAAATGTATTCCTCAAGACCTACAAGGAGCTAAACAATTTAGCATCTCAAAAACTTTTGCAAAAGAGTATCCTGCATGGCAGTTGTTCCTAAAATGGATCTGCAGAAATAGCAAAGCTCTGTAATGCTGTTGCTCCTGGCTGGCCTCCACTGGTCATACTGGTGTTGGTCATGGTGCAAAGGTCTCTAACCTTTTGTTGGAAACAACCAACAACCTAACTTGCAAGAGGGCTTACTTCTTATTTTTAATTATTGTCTTCCCAATTCCCTGCTCCTCCCCTTCATCTTTCTGCATTTCTTAAAGAGGCAGTGGAGGGAAAAAAGCTTTGGTTTTTGTTTGGGAAGGGGGTTAGCAAGGGCGACATGGCCCCTGCAACCTCTCATAGGGGTGTCTTGTCAGGGCGCGGCATGGAGGGCACAAACAGATCATAACCTTTAAATGAAAATGTGATGGAGGGGAGAGATGAAAGCAGTGAAACAAATTAGATACATCTAGAGGGGGTGCTCAACTGGAGAAAATTAGCATTTCTTCCTAATTGGAGTGCAGGGCATTCCATTACAGGGTTTCATTACAAGGAGGGAAACACTGGGCCTCTTTGGAGGATTCCCCCCTGCCCTTGGTTTTTCTAGATGTAAAAAGAAATATATTTGGAGAGAACTGCAAAAGTACTGAATTTATCAGAGTGAAGGTTTCAGACTGCTGCAGGAGGAAGAATATAGTAAAGCACCAGTTCTTTATTTATTAAGACAAGAAAGCGATGATTGTGTACACGTGAAGGCAGTTGCTAGTCCTAGTTTTCCTGAAGGAAACTAAAAAGTATACAGGAGGCTGCAGGTGATGATAACTTTCTGATTCAAGTTTTGATTGCTGAATCAAATTTCTAGACTACCCAAAATGAACTAGTTTGTTTGAAGCAAAGGGGTATGTTTTTGATTATGATCAGTGGAGTCAGTTCAGACCCGTTTTATACTGCATATCAAGCCCATGCTGTACAAAACACTTGTTTAATGTGTGTTTGCCTGATTCTACCTATAACTAGAGCTGTTGTATCCAACAGAAATTTGCATATATCCCTGGGAAGACAATGGCCAACTTCCAGCACAGAATGTCTGGTGGCTGCTTTGGGGCTTGTGCACAGCTTTGTGATCCAAATAGCTTGTGCCAGCTTGAGGAACAGGCAGACGTGGATATGCTTTATATGTACATCTCTGTGTGTGAATGGGGGCAAGGAGTAACTCAGAAAGAATTCAAGGGACAAGGTTTTGCATTGCATTTCCTGCTTAGAAGAGAGGGGGACAGTTTCTTTTTTCCAAAGCATAGATGACTGGATTATTTATTAGTCAGTGCTCTCAGGAAAGGCTGTGGGGAAGAGGAGAAGGGAGAGGAAGAAGAGAAAAGCATACTTTCTTCAGGTGTGTGGTATGTAATGTATGTTGCTCTTCCAATCTACAATTACAAACTTTTCTGTTACAGCTCAAGAGAGGGAATACATGAGCGTATTAATATGGATTTTAGGAAATTGCTGAAGGAACGGCTCTGTCTACAGAGAAGGTGTTTCCTGGCAGAGGGGGAGATGTTTGCAGCAGCACTGCCTTCATCCTGGGCAGGCTCTGTCATCTGTGTGCTTGGGATGAAGTTGCAGATGGTATGAATTTACAGAAGTCATAAATGTAAATCTCTGACTTATCACTTACTGCTGAATTTTGGCATTTTGACACAGAGCATAGCACTGCCCACAGAAATGTCTTCAGGCTTAGAGAAAATACTGATAAAAATGAAAGCATGGCTCAGAGATGGGCTTCTCCTATATTAGGTCTGGCACATATCAGGATGATGATGTCTCCCATTGCAACATTCTCCTTGTCACTTCAGTCCCCACAGAAGATGCTTGGCAGACTGTTTAAAATAAGGCAAGAGGGGAACAGGACCAGAGAGGCTGAAATTTGGAGAGGAGCAAATGAGTAACAGAAGATAGTCATCCTTGAAGGGAAACCAGTTCCTCTGAAGAACAGGAATTTCTCCTTTATGTGTGCATCTGGCTTGAATGCTAATACACTTTCAAATGGAGCATGCCAGAGTGCCTCTTGCCTGTAGCTAAGCTTCAGTTTCCTTGGGTTACTGGCATGATGAATCTCTGCTGTGAGTTAAATCGGACACTGGCAACGTGGACGGAATTGTGTGGCTCTGACTCTTCTTGGCTCCTTTGCCTCTGGTTTCTTTTCAGAGCAGTGTGCAACTGTTATAGACTGGAAGGCAGAGTGGAAAGTCTGTTCTTTCTGTGCAGTGTTGCCTGTATTGTGTTCTGTGGTTCATTATCTAGGATTTGCCAGGCCTTCTCTACCTTCCCTCCCAACTGTGTGGAACACAACTGCTGCAACCACTTTCTTGCTCTTTAGAGGTGTTGTGCTTCATGATGCTCCATTCACCATCCCTACATGTGGGATGTACTCTTACTGCTTTGTAGGCATCCTCACACTTAGCAGGTGCAGGGCTAATTTGCGATCAGGTATTAAAGTCAGCTTTTAATGTGCATTGCCCTGTCTAATTAGTAAATTCTTGTTCTTTCCCCTCTGAGATTGAAGTACGTATTCCTTTAAGTCTAACCGTCCATCAAAGAGGACTTGAATGAGGCCCTGCTATGGTTGGTAGACACAGGCAGCTAATGACAAGAGAGAGCCCATTTCCTTTGTGAAGAGAGACTGTACCAAGGTGATTTATAGTCCCAAAGATTTATTAGTGTGGGGGCTGAAGAGTCTTGCAAGCTGGAACCCAACAGCTTAGGTTTTTTTCAGGGGAAAAATAAATCTGTGTACCTCTTCCCTACTTCTGAAAGAAGTGAACTCATCAGTAGCAGCAATTGCAGACTGAGCTGGGCCAAGCAGCAATTGCTACTATTGCTGTGCTTGGTGTCTTCCTTCTGGTGCAGCTGTGTTGAGCTTTACACCTGTGCTTTGTTCAGTGACCTGTTTTGGCTGTCCAGGCTGATTTAATGAGGGATGGGGATGGAGCAGGACTGTCTGATCCAAGAGTTTCTCTCTTGCATCTGATTTTCTGTCTTGGCCTAGAGCATGTTTTCATTTTCTGTATACTACCCCTGGATTTTCTCCTCTTTGACAGTGGAGAAGCAAGGGAGCCTGCTCCAGATATTAGAAAAGTAGTAATGTTCCTCTAATATCTGTTTTCTAATGGTCTCAGAGCAGAAGGCTGTGGAGGTGAATAATGCCAGCAGTTTTGAAAGTGATTTTGTAAACTCATGGATAACAGGTTCATAATGAGGAACTAGGTGGGGATACACTCTTTAAAATCCTTAGTACAGAAACTGTGGATGGAAAGTGAGTGACCAAAGAAGGTTGCCAAGCTTACATGTTCTTCCTGAACAGCATCTGCCAGTATCACTGGAGATGAAAAAGGTGATCTTGATGGGACATGGCTTGACAAAAGAGGGAATTTCTCTTCTTCTGGCCATGGTGGGTCAGTCCAGCATACTTCTACCCCAGCATTTGTTGTTCAGCAGTGGTCAGTAGTAAATGTCTGTGGAGAAAAGGTAAGAAACAAGAGCAAAAGATCCTTTCCTGCCTATTTCTTCCCAGCTTCCAATTAGGAGAGGTTAGGGTTTCCCTGGCTAGACTTTTCATCTGGACCAATGTTTCTTTCTTGTTTGCAGAAGATAGCTCTGTGAGCAGCTCATCTCTTCTTTCTGAACCTGTTAATGTTCTGGGCTTCACAGGCTTCTTTCAAATTCAGTATTGTGTCCTGAGGAAGAAACGTGTTGTTCCATTTTTAAACCTTTTGCCTGATTGTCTTATGTGGTTGTACAGTGAATGATTACTCTCTCTGGATACCCTTCAATGTTTAAAGTTTTAATATTTTTCCCAAGCTACCCCAACTCTAGTATCAATGGCCTTGTGTGAAGCAGTAGCAAGCCACAACTTGCAGGTACTTGCTGGCCAGTTTTTTGGAGTGGAGTTCATATGGAGTGGAGTTCAGGCATCCCTGAGCTGTGGTAAGCTCATCATTTCCTCCCAGTGCAGCCTCTGACTGGAGTCCACAGAGATGCAGCCCAAAGTGAATTGATGGCCATGTAATTGGTCCTTGTGTATTCACATGATAAAAGATGAGTGTCAATTTCAACTGGGACACTTGTAACTGGCTGCAGAATCAAATACTGATGTTTGAGTAACGCGCTCATTTCAGTGTAGGACGTGTGAGTGAGCTTGGTTTTGGCATTTCTTTGTGTGGGCGTTTGACTTAACAAATAGAAGTTGTTCTTTTAATAGCTGTGTTTTTGGATGTGACTTCTTAAATTCTCAGAGCACATGGAAATAGTGCAAGCAATGGAAAGGAAAGGAGGAAACTGTGGTTTCACACTCCTACCCGCAAAGCTGTCTATGCATTCAAAGCTTCCAGACTTCTGTTCCTTGAAGTGTTGGAGGACTGACTGCCAGCAGGTTGTCCTGCTTCACCTGGACAACAGCTTACTGAGTGGCAGGAGTCAGTGTGGTACTTAATATCCCTTTATCAGATATTTTTTGTCATGAAAGGACGATGTATGTTAGGTAATCCTCTGTTCCATTGCAGATTTTAGATGTGTGCCTGAAGAGTCTTTTTCTCAGTCCTTTCCAAGGCAATCCTTTCCCTCTAATACCATTTTATGTGTAATTTTCCCCCAATATACTGACATAAAGCATTGTAATAAATTACTACTCACCTTCTTGTCTTAGCATTTCCCTATCTCTATGTCATCTATTTTGTATGATCACTTTCCTATCTTGATTTGGCTTATCTCAGTTTTCAGTGCAATTTAATAATTCTTAGCCTGCCTTGCAGCTCAGCCTGATTACAGATACTGAAGGTGATAATCTGTGCTGTGAAACTGTGCCTTATTGATGTCAGCATGGTTTGAACTCTGGCTTCTGCAAAACTTTTCCAGGGAGTTTTTGGGTGGTTTGGGATCTGTGTCAGAGGTGGCCATGAAACGTCTTTATGCCTTAGATGTGTATTATCTGTTGACGAAACCTTGTATGTCGTTCTCTGCATGCAGGGCTGGGGCTTTCTGGCCTGACTGCCAGGTTTGATTTCTCACTCTGGTGCTTGCTCACAACCAAGCATGCCCTGAACCTGCAGATGGGGAGGAGGGGTTTTATTCAGGATCTTGGTTGCTTAAGGCTGAAGAGTTGACATGCTCCAAACACGTAGTATGAAAACCCTGAAGCAAATCATATTGTGAGTGGAGAACTGGGGAGGTGGAAGCTGCCCAGAGCTTTAAGGGCAAGTGGATTAAGGTTGTTTGCAAGTGTGTCTGTGTCAGGACTGCAATGATCAGCACAGGAAAGCTCTAGGAGTCATTTCATGGCTGAGTTAAACGCAGATGAGGCTTTGCTTCCCTCCTCCACAGAGCACCTGTGTCTCCATGCCTCAGTGTCCTGGCCCTCTCTGTGTGTAGCATGTGCTCCATATACATGCCTTTCCCCTTTCACCTTTTCTGGTCTTTGACTTCTTAAAACCCTCTGAGCACTATTTCCCTCTCTCCTGATGAAGAACTCATTTAGACTTAATTTGTAAACTGTTTGAATATCACAAGGCAGAGGAGGAAGACCAAGCACTCTGTTTTTGTGATTTGGGTTCTGTCCCCTAAAAGCATGAACAAGTATAGCTCCTGCCCCTCTGCATGGTATCGAGAAAGAACTGCTGCCCTGTGTGCTAAGATAAGGAAAGTAAATATTTGACTCCACTTCTTCCTCAACATCCTGATCACTTTTTTCAAAATTCTCCTAAATATTAGAGCTTGAATTTATTATATGTGTGTCTGTATAGTAAAAGGGAAAAGACAAAAATAATTTGTGGCTTGTGGCACCAGTAAAAGAGATTCCTTCCACCTCTACTTTTAAACTGAAACATTCTTGATTTTTAGTTGTTCTGGCAGACTTGAAAGGATTCTCCCTTCCCCCTGACCTCACTGGCATGCATGGATTGCTGCTTATTGAAAAGTAATTTTCTGTCATAGATTCTAATGGAAAAGTTTATATAAAATGTCATTCTATATATATACATGCATTTCTAAAACAATACTTGTTAACTGAAAACTTTACCAGTCACATCTGAAAAAATACTGGGATTGGTCTTGGCAGTCCCGAACCTTAAAAAATAAAAAGGCGATATTTTATAAATAGAAGAGATTTTCTTCCTTTGCATCATGATTCTTTAAGCATTTTGTATACATGAGCAAATATTTAGACTTTTGTCCAAAGCAGTGACAGCTGGTATATTTACTTAAATCAATTCCATATGTCCTTTTGTAGGGTGTGAGGTTATAAGAAGAAAAAGCCCTGGACCACATAAAGTTTGTGATAAAGTGTGACCAGAGATGACATTACATATCTTTTCCCACTGGGCAGGGAATGTTTACTCTGTTTCTCTGCACAGGCTTGAAATTGGCCTGGTCAACATAGTCCTACTTTTATTCATTCTTGGTGTCTGCTTCTCAGATGCTGGCATGGATTTCACAGCAAGCGTACTTTGTCCAGAGGTGTCAAAAGTTGCTTCTAAGGAAAAGTCTTGAGAATTGATGGGTCAAAGGCACACTGTATCTAGCTGAACTCATCTGTCTGTGACAAGAACTTAAGGCATCTTGGGTGAGGCTGAAATAAATAGGATTGAAATTGAAAAATGATTCTTTCTGAAAGAGTCTTTCATAAAATGTGATAGAAATAGATATGGCCTGAAAAGAAACCAGAATCATGGGGTTGAATCAGGCAATTTGCTTCTCTAGTTTGCAGCCTGCTGCAGCATTGTGTCACATTGTTGTATTTTAGGCAGCTCAGAAATTAAAAGTCTGTGCCCTGGGGGTTGTGCTGCCTGCCTGCTCCCTTCCTACAATTGGAGTCCCTGAGGATGTCCTTTCCTTGTCGTCAGGATTGTTGTAATTGCATCATCTCCTAGGGCTTGCTCAGCACTCCAGTGTACCTGTCCTTTGGTAATAGTGGCATCTTTTCACTTCCCTGCTGGATCTTCACCTGGCCTTCATTGCACAATCAGGACCAAGCTTTTAGATTACGACAATTCTTGCTTTCTACTAGGATGTCGCAGTAAGAGACACAAGGTGAGTTTTTTAAAACTTTAAAATCAAACAAAAAATCCCCCAGACCCCATTGCACTGAAGCTGTGATCATTAATCCAGCTGAGCAGCAGCTTTAACTTGTCTACAAGTCCTGACAAGTCAGGACAAGCATTTCTATCCTGAAGGCAATGGTGATAATTCAAAAAAAACACAGATGCTAACAAGTCCCGAGAATCAGCAGGGGCAGCATGCCACAGACAGGATGGCAGTTTCTGGCTTGTGGGACATCTGACATCAGTCTGATTTAACACAGGAGTGATACACTGGTAGCCAAGTTTTTTGTACCCACATGCAGCAGGTTTCCTGGTAGTTTTGCAAAACCAAAGTAGCAGAAAGGGAGACAGAACAAGTGAGGTCCCCCTATGAAAAACAGTTCTGGTTTGCTAATGGGAGATGCCTCAGCAAAAAGAGAATGTGGAGCCTTTTTTGCTGTCCTCCTGGTTATGGTTGTTGCCTGACTTTTGGAGCAGATGCTGGAGGAGTTGACTTACTTTTTGATGATTTTTCTCAGCAATCAGAGTTCTCACTCTGTCCTCACAGTTCTTGCTGTCCTATTTGGGACCTGCACTGTCCAGCTTATTCTCCCTGTGTCTATTGCCTTTCTCAATCTCAGTGTGAAGGTACTAGACTAGAAATCCTGTCCTGGGAGCATACGCTACACCAGGCCTTCCAGAATCTGTCATGCATCGCACCCCTTCACATGCTTCTATTGTGCATCACTGGATCTCTTTTCTCCTTTATGGCTTTTTTGGCATCCTGCACTGCCCTGTTCCACAGGCTAGGGGAAGGATGCCACGGGCTGACTTCCTCAGTGCGTGTCCCACCGCTGGCTGTGCCCCAGCCATGCCAGGCAAACTGTCCCGCTCCCACCCCCTCCTCTTGCTCGGCCCAGATTGGAGCCCCGAGAGGTCTTTGTCCGCCTGTTGAGAGCAGCCCCCGTTCCTCCATTCCCACATGGCACACCCTCCCCAGCAGCCCTCTCCCCATTCAGCAGTTTGGGCTGAAAGAACCTTGGCTAATTACGCGGGGCTGAAAATTACCACTTTGCTGTGTTTTCCTGCTGCTGGGCCCATTTGTGTGGGGCCTGTAGTTAGAGGGAACAAAGTCCCCCCCGTGGAGCCAGGCAGGCCCCAAGTGTGAAGCTACAGGTACAAGCAAGAGGGGAATGAAGGGAATAATTACCAGCTTCTCCAGGTGAAAGCCCCGTTAAAACTTCAATAAGCCAATTAGGGGCCAGGGTGTGTGTGCGGGGAGAGTCTCCCCCACCTATAACTGATTCCCACCAGGCAATTAACAGAAATCATTTCACGGAGGGGAGGATAAGAAATGGCTCTTAGAAATTGTCTTGAGTTGGGGGGGGGGCTGAAACAGCACGACTGCTGCAATGGTCCTCATGTACTCCAACCTCCTTGCTCACTGTGTGGCCTGAAAATGTTGGTGGGGCTAGGAGGAGAGGGAGGAGGGAGGGAAAATGGCAAAGAAAAAGGAATCGCTGGAGCTTTACACCTGGGCAGGCTTTGAGGAAGTGAGGGCTGGAGTTCAGAGCTTCTTGTAAGGCTGTGTGTGGGCTCAGAGCCCCAAGCTCAAGGAAGCTGCTCGGTCTGGGGAAGATTGAGCTCAGGGTGTCTTCCCCATGAGGGCGAGAGGGAAGGATAACAGTACTGACCAGAGCAGGGAGGGGAAACGTGATAGGTGTGAAGGCTGGAGGTGGGTGTGCAGGTTGGTGAGAAGTGAATGCCAGGCCCTCAGAGATCTGCCCAAGGTGCATGATAGTCTGCAGGTACAAATGGTGTCCAGTGTCTAATACTGTGCATGTATCTCATCCAGGGATCATATTTTTCTGCTTCTCAGTCAGCAGCTTCACCTGTTCCTTCCTTTCAATTCATTCAAAAAACCCAGGGAATTTTTTCAAGACAGAGATTTTATAAAGTTATCTTGCAACTCCCATGCACTGTACTGCAGATATCTTGTGCAGCAGTTGGAGGTAGAACATGCTGTCTGGTGGGTACCTCTCAGGAGGTACCATTGGTGTTTGAAAGGCTGCTCTGGGGAGTAGAGCAAGAGTAGAGCATAGGATGAAGTTGCTACAGATGGCTGAGATTTCTGTAGTGATGTTGGAAGGGAGAATGCTTTGTGTGAGTAAGGAAGTTGAGACATCGGCTGTGGTTATTTCACCTGCACTTGAAAAAGAAACAAAAAACCTAAATAAACCTTTAACTCCTCAAAACACAAATGTAACCTTAGTAGCCACTTTCTTTGACTTTCTGATGTTATGGTTTCTGAGCATTAAATATGTTCTTTGAGATTTTGTTCTGGTTACTGATAAGCTGATATAACTGTGCTGTAGTGGTGTTTTATCACCTAGCCTCAAACTGACCTGAAAGTGCCCAGATTTCATCCTTTTTCTTCTTTTTTTTTTCCTCCCTTTCTTTTTCTTCCCAGAAAGCTGTCTGTGGTAGGAATAGAGAGCTGTATCTCTTGCACAGCCCAGATTTTAGACTCAGAAGTGATTTCTCAGTTGAGTCATGTTTCTTTATTATTCAGCTGCTAAGATGTAACCCCAGTGGTTGCCTGCAGAGAGCTCTGCTCACAGAAAGGCCTGGTAGGCAGGCACAGACAAATCAGTTTTGGCACAGACTTTGATTTTTCGTACAAGTTATTCAGATCAGTGCCTGAATTATGTTCTGGATTAAATTTCTGTTATGGTTAAGGAGTCTCTTTTTTCCTGTAATAACAGTAATAACCTGAGCATCATTTGGGGTTTAAATTTGGTCTCGAGAGAGATGAGGAGACCTCTGTACAAAGACCTCTGCATGAACAACTACTCCATGCCTGGCAAGCCCAGAGGACTGGGGAGTGAGGAAAGATGATGTTGGACATAGCATGTAAATATGTATTTTAACACTGTTAAAAATAGGTTTTTAAGACTTTTCCTTCAATAAAGGAGCAGGTTGATTTCAAGTACTTCTATAGCTGCAAAAGCAGTTCTGTTTGAAGTTCTGAAGAATGACAGCAGCACTATGAAAAGCACAGTTCCAATATTCCTCTCATACAGGATCACTCAGGATCCTCAATCAACTTTTATAGAGCTAATCTGAATGTGTTCCTCTTTTGAACATTTGCATCTTCATAAAAACGTGTGTCATGTGGAGTATTGGGGAAAGCATTGATACTTAGATGTGAACAGGCCTAGGAACATCAGGACTGTTTTGTGGATTGAATCACTAGTTTCTAATCAAGGGTATTTTCCCATTCAATGCTGTAGTGTGGAAGAGCGTGCATGTGTTTGTCTTGTCTGGAATCTTTGTCTTGATGTCATTGAGCTCAGTTTTTCTCCAGAAATGAGGACTATGCTCTGTGTCCGGTGGCTTTACAGAACTTAACTGCTGCAGGGCTGCTGAAGGGACAGTGATCAAGGTTGCAGGTAACTTGGGCACAGAGTATGGGGTGAAACTGCAAAGAAGTGAAGGCAGGGTGGAGGTGTCTAGGTTGGACACCTGCTAAGCAGCTTGCAAGAGTAGAGGTGTTCTGTCTGCCATGCCAGGAATTGGGCTTTTGGGGACATGAAAAGCTTTTTCTCCTCTTCAGCCTGAGTGTCTCTGAAGTCTGGAGGAAGACATGAAGTTAGAAGTCAAGGAAGAAGGCTGGAGAGGTGAAGCTGATGTTCCCTCTGTCATGAGACATGAAGTATATAACTTGGGGGGCAGCGACACCAGCATTTCTTCTATCTCATGAGCTGGAGTTCTGCCCCAAATGTGACTTTGTTTCAATCCAGCATCTCTACAGTGCCCTTCAGTACAAAATGTAAATGCTGTCCTTCTGGGGACCACTTTTTAGGGGTCCACTTGAGGTGGCATATGAATGAGTTATTAGTCCATCTGTTCATGCATGTGTCACTGGTGCTCCTTGCAAGAGCACAGGATTTCCTCTTGGAGCAGTAGTGGTTGTCAGCATTGCAGGGTTCATGGTCTTCTCTATGCATTTTGCTTTCTCTCTGTGCTGAGTCCGTGGTGGGGTATGGCAGAGCTCTTCTGTACCTGCTCTCATGTATATCAGGAGCACAATTTAACTCTGAGTTGACTGGTGCCTTGGGGGATGCTGTAGCATGCACTTGAGTTCAAAGAAGTAGCAGCAAACCTGCCAGAGCTTTCCAGTCTGGAACAAGCCTGGCTATTTGCCTTCAGCGGCTGGGTCTTTTCGGCAAGGTTATTCAACAAAGGTGAGGCTGTGCTGCAGTGGGATTCTTCTGCTTGCTCAGGTGAGCTTTAGGTGCACTGTCTTACCTGCTGATTTTTGCTGAATTTGTGGTTACAGAATGTTAACATATAACCCAGCTGTCTTGACTTCTGAGATACTGAAGATGCTTGGTTCAGTTCTCTGGTCATCGTGTGAGAAGTACAAAATACAGCTAAAGGAACTGGTCTAGGACAGTGAAGGGGCAACACCAGCCTGGCATGACCACCCAGTCCTGTGTTTGTCCAGCATTGCCTGCATCTAAAGCAGGCAGGATTTCTTCCACATTTGTGGTGCCTGCTTGCTCATAAAGAAGGTGCTAAACTGATGCTGTGCTGTTTTTTTTTTTTTTCTCCTTGCAAATTAAATGCCCCTGGGGAACGAGCACTTGCTCCCCTGCACTCTCTGTCTCTCTCCCTTTGTGTGTATCTGGTCTGTTGGAGAAGTCTCAAGCTGGAGGTGGCAAAACTCGCTGTGCTGGGTTTCTGACCCCCTCCTCTCCCCTTCACAATGTTGTTACTGTTGCATCTGCTCTTCAGCAGGGGCTCCATCAAGTTTATGTGACCTTAGCACTGTATTCATGCTGGAGGAGTTACCTTCCATAATGATGTCAACTGATGAGGCTGGCGGGATGGTGGCGGCCGCGATAAGACATGACATGTTCTAATGATTCGCCTTAGCGAGCTGCGTGTGTGTGTTGGGGGGGCACAGAGGGGCTTGGAGAGGGGAGGTGGGGGCCCCACAGGTGCCGACAAAGACTTTGACCTTTGCTGCTATAATATCAGTGTTTCACAGGCAGGGCGGTTCGGTAACCCACTTTCAGCCCATCAAAAATTGATTTAATTGCAATTTTTTCCCCCAATTAGGAGCACTGGAGCTTAACTAATTGGAGTAATAGAGAGTAATAAGGCTCTGATAAAAAGCCTTCCTCTGCCTCCTTTGTATCTTGTGTCATCGCCTGTCAGAGGTCAGAGAGCTTGCATATTCTATTAGGCAGAGTTGCCTTCATTTGTACAAATTAGTTTACCCAACAGTAATTAAAATGCCAGTGCGGGTCGGGGAGAGCTGAATACAATTGATGGGCACGTTGGTGAAGGATTTGACAGCTCCGGTGGCCTCCCTTGCCAAAGCGTGTCAGTGCTGAATCAAAGGCTACACAAACCCACAGACCCGTGTGTTTAACCCGCAGCACCGTCGGCACCAACTGCTCTCTCTCTTCTCCTGTCTCCCTTTTGCGCTTGCTTTCTCTTCTCCTTCTTTTCTCATCTCACTTGAGACTTTTTAAAATAGATGTTTCCCATCTTTGAGCTCTCCTTTCTGTTGATCACTTTCATAACACTGCTACCAACCCCCCCATCCTGTCTTCCCTGGTTCTCCCCCTTCTCTCCCCCCACCTTCCACATTCCCAGCTGCAGAACTCTGTCAAGCAATAACTTCTTTGTTTCCCAGTCCAGTGAGTCTCCATATATAATAGTTTCCAAAATGGAACAACGATGTCCAATTCCAGGGGGCGGGGGAGAGCACCAGGAGGAAGGAATGGGCACTTGCACGTGTCAGGCAGATTCTGGACTTGAAATCCCTGAAGAGGAGAATAGAACTAGAGAAGCAATCTGTTTACAGTACAGGGAAGGGCACAAGCCTAGGGCACAGGGGAGGTGTATTGAGAAGAGGTGGGAAAGGACCTGTTTTATCCAGGTTCCTTCGATGACTTTGCATTGCAGGATTTCCAGCTCAGGCAGGACCCACTCTAGAGGCTGGGTTGATAGTGAGGAAAGTATGTGTTGTTCAATGTGACTTGTATTTCTGGAGCTGATACTTTTTCCAAGCCTGAGGATAAACAGCATCTTTCCAAAAGGACTGGTGGGCATCTACCTCTGTCCCTCTGGTTTGTTCACATCTGGCAGTGGTCTGTCCAGGATGGGGTAAAGAGGGATGCTACATGAGTCAAATTGTAGTTGGCACCTTGGGAGCAGCCATGGGATTATTGCAGCTGGAGTGTAGCCAGGGCACTACTGCTGTTGCCAGAAATGCCATGGGATCTTCAACAACCCCAATTCAGTCAGATGGAGAGTTCTTGTGTTTCTTCCAACAGCACTGCCAGGATGTGTGTTCTCTTTCATTTCCTGGCCCAGCTTCTATTGTGGGGGGGATGATGTCTAAGGAAATGTCTCTTCTGCAACATAGAGAAGGTCTGGCTTCTGGAGAAGCAGGATCTTGGTTGTTCTGTTGGGTTTTTTTTCCCCCTCTTGTTTATCCCTCTCCTCTCTGTCAGAAGGGAGTCTTCAATAAGAAAGAGGACATCAAAGTATCATATGAGTTGGAAGATTCCTTGTGTTGGACAGCAAAAATAGGCTGTTTATGAAGTATGTGTGTCTTAATGCTGTGCAAAATTCTTGCCTTCCTGGTTTGGTTTTTGACTTAGTTTTAGTTCCTAGGGGAATCCCTGTGAAGACAACATGCCCTGTTATGGACGCCCTGCAATGGTGCTTTTTTCCCCTTTAGAAGGGCCTTTTAGGGGGAGCTTGTAGTGGTGGAAGCCAGCAGCTTTCAAAGGACAGAAGGAAGCTTAGTGGGGAAGGGGCTTTACATCTCCAAGGCCACCTGGAGACTGGCCATAGCACTTTTTGTGGTGGATGTAGATGCATCTGATCAGGGTCAGTGTCCATCATATACTTTGGGTAGATGAGTCATGCCTGCATTATTATATGTAGAGTATCCTGTACTCCCCTCTTCCCAATCTAGTCTCTCCTCAGACTGGCTGTAGAAAGCAGTGTGGGCAAAATGAATGACACTCCCTAAGCTGGTAACTCAGCTCGAACTGTTTTTCTTGGGCAGCTGGCAACAATGGTTGTGAAAAAGCTGCACTTCTCTAACTTGGAGGGTTTTCTTATGTGTGCTCTGTGATCTGTAAGACAAAAGAGCCTTGTTGAAGATAGACTGAAAGAAGCGAGCCTCATAGAAGTCTTCAGCCTGATCTTCTACGCTAAACGAAGTTTCAGAAGTTTTGGAGCCAAACTTTATATGCTTTCCTCCAATCTGCATGTTGTTTTAGACATATGAAAGCTGACTTGCATTGCTCTTTTGCCTCAAGTAAAACTGTCACCTCTGAGAGGCTTCCAGTTATGAGACACCTGAAGCTTCAAGGTGTGTGCCTGCAGATCAGACTCAAGGTGAGGGACCCTGTATCATGCCCTGGAATCCAGACTTTAAGGTCAGTTCTCAGGCTTCAGGAATTTCTCATTGGTACCCCTTCTTGTGCATGTTGTTTTGTGAATGCTGCATTCTAATGCTGCAGTGAAGGTGGCCTGCTCTTGTGGGAGAAGTCTTATCTTTGCTTGCTAATGGGCTCAGGCTGTTAAAGATAAGGCCTGCAAACCTGATCCCACTGAAGTATGAGACAAAATTCCTGTTGACTGAATGGAGTCAGCTTTACCCAGAAGAGACTTGTTTGTGGCCCTGAGGCCTGTATTCCATGCTGGAGAAAAATCTCTTTATCTAATGCTTTTTTCTCTCTTTTTTCTTTTTTTTCTCTGAGGGGTGAGGGGTAAGGACCAAGGAGGGAAAGCTGAAGTCCAGAACTGACAGCATGAGGGAGGATTAGACCTAGCTGTTCCTCCCACCTTTTTCTCCCTGTTGGTGTGCCTCCATGGTAATTTAGACCTGTGGCAACCATCAAAGCCTTGTGCATACCTTCTGCACAAAGGGATCTGTCTCCCACGTGAGAGCGTTCTCTGCTGGGACAGAGTCAGTTTGTCCCCCAAAAGAAAAATCTTAAGCACCCAATTGCCTGCTTGACTGACTCCCTGACTGCTATTGTGTTTCTAACCACAGTAATTGACTTTAGTAGTTATTAATGGATTATGTCTGGGGAGGGGGGACAAAACCCAACACCTAACTTTGTAACAGAGGGACCTCCTGACCAAAGTGTTGCTTTCCAGACATGGGGCTTGACCAACAAGCTGTCAAAGTGGGTGTCTTTTGCTTGTTTTCCTCTGAGATGGGTGACATCAGCAAAAGAGAAATGTTCCCTCCTGTCCTGGACTATGGTGGAGAGAAGGCAAGCATTGAGCAGAAATCATGTTTCCAAAGATTAAATGCTGCACACTTTCCTAATTGATCATGGTGGCTGCTGTACAGCAACAGGAATTTGATTATTTTCCATAGACTCTCAGACTTTGGTCAAGGACTTCCATGCAGAAGAGAAATGTGAGCACCCTGCAGCACCTGTAGGGACTGCTCAGTGCTACAGATGCTTTGGCTGATAGCATGTGCACTGCCATTGAGCCTGGAATGTTGCATGTAGGACATCCTGGTTGGAGACACTTTGAAATAGCTCTAGTTCTGCAGGCCTTTTGTAGCCTAAAGGGCAGCTAAGAGTCACAGAATTTGTGGACACCTCCATGGTGGTTTGAAATGGTTTGGTGTTATCTGCTTGCCTCTTTTGCACAGTGTTTTTTCAGTGCTGCTTTGACCGTACGGTTTGGAGAAACCAGCTGCTGAGCTAAACCAGATAGATAGGAGTAGGAGTCCTGAGTTCCAGTCTTGCTTCCATCTGGTCCTTCTCTGGCTTTGATTGAGTTGAACCTGTGTTCACCACTTGGCTGCTGAGTAGTGCTGAGTAGATCAGCACTTGCAGCAGCAGTAGTGCTTCTCACAGAAGTCAAAGGTGCTGCAAGAATCCATTTCTGGTGCAGTAGAGGCTTGCAGACACCTTGACTTCCAAAGAAAGAATGCTGTAGAGGATCAAAGAAATGTTTAAAGACTGCTCTAACTGCTGTTTTTATAGACATGACATTGTTTTCTTATTTTGCTTTCATCTTTCAGCTGCCAGCCTTGTGTCATACTGCAAAAGTTCTTTAGACAAAGCGTAGAGATGGCTTTTATTTAAAGCAGGCTCCATTTCCTGTGTTCATTCTATCCTTGCTGCATTGACTTAAACGGAGTTTTGGCATTTTATTCTCAGTAGCTGCAATAAATATGGCTTTGTGAAAGGGAGGTCATTTGTAACTTAGAAATCCTTGTATGAGCTGCTTCCTCTTATTTGGACTGAGAATGGGAAGCTGGCACGAAACAAGCAGTGTGGTTTGGAGAGCACAGCACCCATGTTCCTTGTGCTTGATTTTAAGGATTT
The DNA here is from genome assembly GCF_017590055.1 of Onychostruthus taczanowskii. Classification (NCBI taxonomy): domain Eukaryota; kingdom Metazoa; phylum Chordata; class Aves; order Passeriformes; family Passeridae; genus Onychostruthus; species Onychostruthus taczanowskii. Next base: position 6,352,906 of record NW_024502568.1, read on the forward strand.
GTTCTGTCTTATGAGCTAGTATGAGGTCAGTGGGTGTCAGGTGACCTCTGGAGCCAGCATGTGCAGCGGGGACATAGCATTGCCAAGAGGACTTTGGAATAGGCCCTGCTGGAGGGTGTAAACGGAGCCAAATATTGCTGCAGCAGACTGTGCTGCCTCTAAAAGAGAGTGCCTGAGCACTGGGGAGGGCAACCTGATCCAGCTTTGGAATTGTCCCTGCTTTGAGCAGGCTGGACCAGAGACCTCTATTCTGTGATTCTTTAGGCCTGTGATGCTGCAGCCAGTTCATGATTGTACTGAGAAGTTGCCAACAAGCAGAAGTGAGACATGAAGTAGGAAATAACAGTAAATTTTCCATGGGGTCTTTCTACAGCTTATGGCACTGACTGTGTATGAAACATGCTAAGTACTGTACTGACTCATTTGAAAATGTTTACAGCTGTTCCTGTTTAGGTTTTCCTTTTGTATTTACAAATACATCTTTATATCCTGCCAGTTCTCTGCAGTTGTGACCTGCTGCATCTGGGAAACTCAGCTAGTGGGAGTCCTGTGGCAGCTCTCCCTTTGCTGCTGCCTGTCCCTTGTGAAATGTGGTGGGACATGCTGAAATCATCTTGAACCAGAATTCAAAGTCTGTCTTGTAACCTGTTTTCTCTGTCTTGCTCATGCACTTTCTTCAGAACATGAGGATTAGTAAGTGTTTTTTGTTTGTTTCTTTGTTTTTTTTTAAACAGCTCATTTGTGACAGGGACAGCCTGCTGTGGACACATCTCACCTCTGAGAATCTGGGACCTGGAGAGGTGAGTGAGCTTCCAGGTTACAGGGAGGGACTTGACAAGAAAAGTGAATAACAATACAATATTGGAAATGCTGCAAAAGGGTATAATTCGTTTTGTCAGTATAGGCAAGGGATGATAGAAGATGAGATGTGTTGAGGAGTGGGGGACAAAGCAAACTGGTGTGGAAAAGCATATGTGGGGGATGGTTCTGGTTCAGTAACTTGGCTTTTCTTCTCAGCTTTTCCAGTTGATGGCACAGCCATCCTGGTTTCTTCCCATTACCTGTATACAGTCAAAATGTACCCATTACACCCTCCTTTTCATCTGTCTCTGTTGATGCCTCAGCCAGAGGAGGTGAGGAAGGTGATCCTTATCCTCCCATTCACTCACTTCTCTGTGGTGCTGGGAAGCCAGAGGCAAACACAGGCTCTGAAGTCACCTTGTCCTGGCTGGCAATTCCAGTAGCTCAGAGAGGTGTTATGTGGCAACAGGTTATCTATGGAAGTGACTTAGGCACGTTGTCTTCTCTTTGTCCTAATAAGCACTGAGGAGGTTAATTGCTGTGGCCTCTGATTTGGGGTCTTTGAGTAGTCCCTGTTCAGTGAAGGTGCTGACCTTAGCAACTGGGGAAATGTTGTTCTCAAATCTTGATGTGAGACTCAACTGCTGACAAATTTGAAACTCTCAGCCTGAGGGTCTTAGTGCAGTGATGGACAGATAGCAAATATTTCACAGGATTATTGGAATGGCAGCCCTGCCTTGCAGGACCGGGATGCTCTGGGTAGGAGTGGCATGGCCCAGATTATCCAAAGGAGTCCTGTCAGGATTGAGGTAAGCATTGGCAGAAGAGGCCTGAGGGATATCAGTAGAGCTGTATTTGGGGAAAGGGGGTGGAGAAGGATTGGTGTGGACACAGGGTAGGTCTGAGACCAGTTGCCTTCTAATCTATAGTTTAAACAGTGTAGATTATTAAGTCAACTGTATCAAATACAAATTTAAACCAGCAGTTTTTTTCTCTGAAGTAACAAAAATACTTTCCAACAGTGCATTCTACAAAGGACAAGTTGGAGCAGGAAAGAGCACCAGTGCATTAGTTACGGTGCATATTTCTTAGCGATCCATCCAGTGGTGCCTTTGGAGTACCCCAGAAGGATGGAAGGATCCAGGCTGTGCTGTGATATCCCTGCCCATCAAGTCTTCTGGCTGTTCTTGAATAGAGGCATCTGACAGGGGTGAGGAGATGGTCAACCCTCTCCCCCCTGCCCCAGCCTTTCTGACAGCCTTTCCCAAGGAAGCCTGAAGAGATAATAAAGCTGTGTAGAAAATAGGATTAAGGTAATGAACAAGCACAGCGGAGTTTGATCTTTCAATAACGTAAAAGCCTGAGTGACAGGCAAATAAAAAAGCCAAGGCAACCTAGGCCACTGGGCCTCTGTTAAAATGGCTAGAGTGTCAAACTTATTCTTCCCTCTTCACCTGTCACAGCTGGAATGCACCATGCCACTGGGTCTTTTCCTCTGCAGGGACCTGTGTGTGAGCTGGTCGACTCGTCAGCCTGTGCAGGGTAGGAGGCTGAGTAGGAAGCATGGCTGGGACTCTAGCATGTAAATCCTGGTGTCATTATTCATAGAAAGGGAGTACAGAGCTGTCCTTCCAGGTCTTGACTCTCCATAAACTGTTCATCTTCCCAGCAGAGCTTTGGATCCATCTTCAAATGCTCCAGTGATTGCCAGAAGTGATCTTGTAGGGAATGCTGTCTGTTCTTTTGAGGCTTTTGAATGTTGTCTCCCTGGTCAGACTCCAGGAGTGAGAGTGTGGCATGGAAACTTAAAATCTTAGAGCCACCCAGGACTTAAAAACTCCTCCTGTGCTCAATGTGTCCTGATAACATCTGTTAGTCAGAGCCAGGGCCTCTGAGTTTGCTGCTTACCTTTTTCTTGTGGCCACAAAAGGACCCAGAGGCTACCCTGCAGAGGCTGAACATGGCAGGGATGTCTAAAAACAGAATCCAGGTAACTTCTGTCAAAAAAAAAATTGGGAAGGGTAGAATGATGTATAAGGTATGTTCTTGAAAACCACAGGATCCTTAGCACCACTGAGGTGCTTAGTGCTGACCAGGATCAGCTAGTTCCATTAGGGGAGTTTTCTTTGCATCGGCGGGGAGGGAGCGGGTGTGAGTAAGTAACAGTACAACAGTTTCTGTGCCATTCTCTTCCATTGGGGTAGGTGGTCTTTTTACCCAACAGCTGAGATCTGGAACGTGCTACAAAAGGATTTAAAGCTTAAATAACCTTTTGTGTACTGATCATCTTAGTTCCAGGCCAGATAAGTCCTCGGCTGATACTTGTCGCTGTTGGTCATGGTATGTTTTGTATTTATGACCTTCGCTGTTCCCTGACCCTCGGGCAGCCATTCTCATCCCTCCAAGAGGAAGGGGATAATATCTTCACCTGTAAATATGTCCTGTCCTTTGAAAAGGGCTTGGCTGGTTTTGGTGTAGAGAAAATTTTTAGTGGGGAAAGGAAACGCCTCTTGCTGCATCCCGCTCCCACAACTGTCTTTCATTTCTGACTGCTGAGATGATGGCGTTGGATCAAAGCCACAACAGGCAGCAACAAGCAATTGTCAAGGGAGTCTAAAGCAAGGGAATGACTGCATAATGCCAAAACACTGTCTCTGATGGCTGAAATTCCAGCTGCTGCTACACCTGGCCCTGTCTCCTGTAATGAAGGAGGATTTAGATTTTTTTCATATGCTTTTGAAGCTGGCTAGCTGCGCTTGTGGAGGACCTCACCCCTCACATGCTACCTTGTGCCATCTGATTGCTTTTAGATGTGGGGAAGTTGCTGTGCACTTATTCCCACTCTGGATCAAGGTGTGTGTATGTAGAAGCAGCTGTAAGTTCAGTGATTAGAGGCCTGCAAGGGGAGCAGTGAGCAATATGGGCAACACGATACTAACCTGTGTCCTTGCATCAAGTATCGGGACTTGCCAACTCCTTGTCCTCTTCCAAGTACTCTTGTCCTTCCTTTAGTGAAGGATATGATGGCAGCTGCCCCTCTTGCAGGTCAGGTTCCTCTGCTCACTTTTGCCTTTCTCTATTCAGACCGTCCTGTCTTGTTTGCCAGTGTGAGTGTGTGGCTCAACAGAACAGCCACTTAATGGCATGCAAGAGAAAAGGAAACCTTATTGAATCCTCCTCCTCTTTTTTCTTCTTTCTATTGTCTTTGGGAGTTTAAACTCCTTGGAAGATGAGGGTCATGCACCACTGACAGCTCCAAGGCCAGCATTTGTTATTTGCCTGCAGAGGACTGTTGCTTCCCATGTTATTGGGGTGGTCTTGCATGTTGTTAAAAGACAAATGCCCCTGTCTCAAGGATGCATCTCCATAAGATAGAATAATCCAGAGGTCTCTTTGCAGGAACTCTTGGAGCTATTCTGCAAAGCCTGGCATTTGAAATGGACCAGTGATGTGTCTTACATGGTAGTCTTCGTGCTATAAACACTCTGAATGCACAAATCCTACAGTGTTATTCCTGTGACATGACATGACATGCTGCAGGGCACAAGAGCTCTGAAAACTGAACCAAAGTTAACTGTGCCCTGCAAGCCACCCAGATCCTCTGCCTTTTAAATAGCCAGTCTTTATCCAACTCCTCCCCCCTTTTGAAGGTATTTTTGGCAGAATGGAGATTTTGTTTGTTTGTTTTCTGTTCTAATTTCTTGTTCGGTTTTTCTCCTGCTCCTGAGCCCTTTGAAAGTAGCTTTATGCCGTCACTGACACCAAACTGACACTTTGCGTTTCCCCACTTCTTATCCCTTTATGGCAACAGATGTTGAAATTTTGTATCCCTTTTATCTGTCCCTCTTTGCCCTCTTCCTGTAATTAGGTTTCCCTTGTTAGCAGTACAAAGTGGCCCGGTTTGCTGCCTGGCCTTTTGAGCCATTGTGTCAGAGCACATTTTTTTCCTCCTCTTTCGGAAGAGTTCCTTCCCCCTTAAGTAATAGGCAGGGTGTGGGCCAGAGCTGTGGCTTTTTCTTGTTTCTTTGTTCTCCATTTATCTCTGCCACCTTTTTCAAAGAGATGGAGAAAAAAAATAGAGTGCGTGGAAGAAGATACAGAGTTGCATTTCTTGACCACCAGGCCCCCTGCTCTTCAGGTGTTCAAGGCAGGTGCCTTTGATGTCTGCAGCTTTTGGGAAGGTGGGAGGTAGGGGATTCATGGGAGTGACTTGGGAGTGGAGGAGAAGGGTGATTCAGGTGTGTGGATGGTGCCCTCAGCAGAGGGTTGGGAAGGAGTCTCAGGTAGCCAGGCAGCTGCTGAGCAGGTTAGTAATCTGTTCTGCCTATAGTGGTATTGCACTGTGCTCTTTCTTTCCAAGAGCCAGCATGAGTGTTACCATCTTTAAGCAGCTGGCTGAAATTTGCTAATGTGCTGCTGTTGTATTTCTAGTGTGTGTTTTCATGGGTCCATTGCTAGGTTACATCTGTCTGGGCCATGGAGGGGCCAAGAATGAGTTGCTGTCTTTTCAGCTTTTGGCGTGTGTTGATCTGCATCCATTTTGGTGGCTCTTCATAGCCCACGGAGTTAAAATTTGTTCTTCCTGTACTGGTCTTAAACAGCAAGTGTAATTTGAGAGTTGAAGCATATAGCACCGAAGACTCTAGTCAGCTGATCACTACTGATGATTTCCTGTTTAAATCCAGTCCTTCTAGACTTTGTCTTCTGTTGTGCTCCAGTTTTTAATTGTGTGGAGGTAGATGAGTGAAGTGAAAATCTGCAGGTCTAGTTCTTGGTTATAAGTCTTGCTGAATGTTTTCAATAAAAGTTTTTAATGTAGAAGCTTGGCTCAAGTCTTCTTAGTATTGTGTTCTAAAATAATTTCTGTAGAAGAGCATTCTCTCCCCAGCTTTGGATTCCAAGGTTTACGCAAGTTTGAGACCCTCTAATTTAATCAGCTGTTGTGTGAAGGAAGCACATATATTCAGAACTGGAGTTGGTAGATCAAAAGGAAAGGTGACTAACTCCAAGAAGTGTGGGGTGTCTGTCTCACCCCGGCATTTAAACTGGATTTATCTGTGCCTCTTTGCCCTCTTCCACCCACAGAGAATGGGTGTATATGTCTGATAACAGGAAAGACAAGCAAATGTTACCTGTCACTTATACCAGTTTCACTGGGTTTGGGGAGCAGCAGAATAAATGTAGTAGATGTGGAATACCCTTTCCAGCCCTGCTTTTCTTTAGATTCATATACCAGGCATCTTTTTTTGCCAAGGAAGCTCCTCCACGTTTTGTGGGAAAGTGACTCCCTATTCCTTTCAGACTTGCATTTCTTTCTCAGCAACTCTGTCGTGGCTAAACACAGTTTTAAATCACAATGACCAATCCAGACCTTGAGATCTTGGGTGTTGTTGGAGCAGGACACCAGCCCTATGGCTGGCTTGAGCCCATTCTGGAGAAAGCTTGCTCGTCCATGGAACCTCTTAAGTGATGGTTTCTTGGATGACTGTCCCTTTTAGAAGACTTTGTTGGGCTCTCAACTCTGTCTCCTGTCTATAATGGATAGCTTCAGTCTTGTCTGTGCAATGTATTCCCATGGTATACGTGTTTTCTCAAAACTGAGGCCTTGTTGTTCTTTACTGATTTCTGCTTGGGCTTTGGTTTTGTGACACTATGTTTCTGAACTCTCTCACATAAACTTCTCCCTTCTTTTTGTTAAGAGGGCTCTGGTCCATCTTACCCTAAATGTGAAATCATTGTACGAGGAGAAACATACAGGTGTTTATCCTAAATCCTTTCTTCCCCATGGCAGTCTTGGCCCTATCTCACTAGAAAGGACCATGAGGCCAGCTCCTGCCTTTTGGATGTGTGCATGTTCAGGGCATGCTGCAGCCTTTGAACTCTTGTTCAGGCATATTTATGACAACTTTACAAGGCCCTGAACAATCAGAGAGCATGGGTGGGGGCTGGACACTCCAAGCACATCAATCAGTTTCATCCCTCTGAGCCAAAGCAAAAGTAATCTTTATTTTTCCCTGGGTTGAGAGAGAATCAACAGAAGCAAGAGAGAAGAATGGGAAGGAGTGAATGAGGAACCCCCTCTGTCACTAGCTAGTGGTAGCTCATTTAAACAGATGGCTTTGTTTTGATTTGGACTCTCCATTTTTTTGTCTCCCCACTAAAGGAGACCTGCAGAGCTCTGTCCAGAAAGGGAGCAATACAGCCGCCTGTTCCCACACAAGTGGGGCGAAAGGCGAGAGGCTTTGAGAATTCCCTGCTTCTTTTCCTCGCCTCCCCCTTTTTCTCTTCCTCCAAGAAATCACAGTTTGAGAATTCCCCCCTACTCCTCCCGTTGGAAAGAAAGACAGAGAAGACATTCTTGACATTCTTTGCAGAGAAAAGGGGTTAAATGTCTGAATTTGGGGGTCACCATGTTATACAAATTGCAATCTAATCGTTTTTACAAGAACACACGTGTGCTAAGAAAAGGAGCCATGGACAAGAAAGAAAAGGGGATAGACAACCTTTTTTGTCCTGTCTTCTTCTTTTTTTTCCCTCAAGGTTTTGGACTATTGTCATGTCCTGTCTCTCTCCCCTCCTCACCCCCGAGAGGGAGAGCATTGGTTTTATAGTTAAATTGGTTCGTAAAGCAGAAGGGCTTGGTGCCATTTCTGTTTGTTTTCCCAAATAAAAGCCCCAGCAGGGTCTCTTTTGCACCGTTGTGGCTTTATTTGAAGAAACTGGCTTTTTCCCATAGCCCAGTGTGTCAGTTTATCCTCTGAACTTAACCTTACGGGAACCCGAACAACAAAAACTCACAGGGTCCCAGAGCTGGAAAGGTAAAGAAATTGTATCTTTTTATTGGGCCATTTAAAATGTGTGTGGGCCAATTCAGAGAAAGCAGAAGAAAAGAAGGCAAAACTCCCTTTTCTGTCTCTCCTCTCAACACAATCTCAGACCGTCGTTGGTGTCTTTCCCCCCTACTGCCTCAAGTCCCTTCAGCTGCACCGAGGAATCAGAGAGAGGCATTTGGCCTGAAAATCACTTGAAGCAGCATCTCTGAGCCATTTCACTTGGAGGTGCTCCCTCAATATTCCCCAGTCCAATCCCACACCTCCCTGCAGGAATTAGTAGCCTGGTCTAAATGCAGGGGCAGCTTTGGGGTAGGATAGAAGACTAACTTTGCCAAGGATCTGCATTTCTCCCTATGTACAATACAGATATTGTTTGATCAAGCCTTTCCCTTCTTAGCATAAGTTGCTGCATCCTCTCAGTGCCTCAGCTGCTATTGCAAAGCACCTAGAAGAGACAGCAGCTCAGCCCTTATCTTTGCTTTTGGTGCACTTTCCTAATTGGGTGACAGAAATTCTGCAAATGCTGCACTTGGGATAATTATTTTTAAATGGATTTGTTTCCCTTTCTTGTTGTTTGATACTCAGATCAAATATCCCAGTGTTTGGAACTTAATAGGGCTCTTTATACCTTTTTTTTTTTTTTTAGTATATGCTTCCCCCCTGTCTTGTTTCGAATAGTTATTGGGGCTGAAATACTGGTTTACAGCTCTCTTTGGTTTCTGAACAGTCATCTGCTTATGTGCAAGTTCTCCTCTTTGATGGATGATCACAGTTCACAGATGAGGATTCCAGAGCAAGTGAATTGTCCTCAGTTTTGCACATCTCTGTTTTCAACAGATGTTCAAAATTCAGCAGTTTCCTAGAGTTCACATATTTATAGAATATCAATTCTAGTGAATTGGGGTCACCAGAAATTGATGGTACGGAGAAAAATGTTTCATTCTAGCTTTTGGAGTGTAGTTTCCTGTGTACTGGAGACAGCTGGGCAAGATACTCAGCAAATGGGCAAGTTCCAGGGAGGTAGGTGCAGACTTCTTTTGGACTCTGACTACCAGAAAGATCTCAGGGAGATCCTGAGCTTTTATGGCCACACAAATAGTTGCAGTAGCTTGAAAGGCTGTATATAACTTTAACTTGAAGCTGTTTTTAAAAAAGAACAAGAACTTAAAGAAACAAGACTGTTTCTTCTCTTCACTTTGCTTCTGGGCTGCCTGTCTTCTGGAGGTATCAGGATAGCTATGCTCATGGCTAGATTTCTAGCATGGAAAGGAAGGAATGAAATACGGAAATCCTGAATAAATATCTGATTTTAAAAGTAATTTTTTAAAGTCTTCTTTTTGAAGAACTTGGAAACTGATTGAGATGAATCAAAGGATTCTCTATAGTGTCTGAACAAAATGCCTTTCATTGTTGGACTCATCAGTTGCATACATTTACCAGGCACATCAACCTGGTTTAAACATCTTGTTCTATCACCAAGGAGTACGGAGCCTACTGCCAACACAGCTTTCCTGTACTAGGGATGAAATAGACTACTGGATTTGCTCTGGCTCTGTTCCTTGTGGGCAGCTCCTGGATTAGTGCCAATATTATTCAGTCTGTCTAGATGCTTAACAGGAAGTATGAAAAATTAGGACTATTATGAGATTCCTCACCACTCGAGGCTTACTTGTGTTTGTAGGTGCTGCATTGGCCCCAGTGGTTTGTGGTTAAAGTGCTGAAATTGAGAGCTCTTGCTCTAGAGTGGTCTTTCCAGAAGACTTGCACTGTCACATTTGTGATTCTGCCTCACAGAGCTTCCCCGGTGCAGAATTGTTTCTGTTGCTGCCACCCAGCACTGGGCTGTTCAGTACAAACACAAGCAAAGCTCCAACCATCTGCACAGGTAACCTGGCTTGCCTGAAGAAACCCTGGGAGCAAAACAGCTACTTGCTACTGCTGGAGGGCCATGGCAGGGTGGGGAGATGGTGTGGCCCTTCTATGTTTGGGCTCACTTAGTCTTCACAGACACTTCCTGACTAACCTCCACAGCCCGTAACAAGGAGCCTCTGAAGTACTGAGGATCAGCCTACCTGGGATTTGAAAGGTGTTTAGGTGAAAAAGGGACCACAGATTAAAGAAGGCAGCTGTTTCCTGCTGTGTTTGGCTGATGCTGGTGAAAAAGGTCCAAAATAGCTGTGCCATCTATTTCTGTCCCTCATGGAGAAGGTATCTTTTGTCCCTCTAAGTTGTTACAAACCATTGGTGATGTGCTGGTGTAGCTGCTGCTGTTCTGTTGCCTGTTCATGGGTTATCTGGGTCCTTTATGGGTTATTAAGGATTAGCTGTGGGTTTTGCTCCCAAGAAAGGGGGAAGCTGTTCAGGTATGAGGTTCAAGGGAATGGATTATTTGGGATAACCAAGAGTGGACAATTTGTGGACACTAACTTGTGATCCCAAGACTGGAAGAGTTGTGGTGGCAGAATTCCCTTCCCAGCATGGGCTCAACATGGCTATGTATGCTGCAGGCACATAGAGCTAGTCTGGCATGGTGATAGCTGTCCAGAGACACTTTAATCTGCTGAATAAGGGGGAAATATGAATCGTGTTCTGCATCTTTTTCACCTTAAGTGTGCCCATGCCAGAACACATTGGTGTTTTGTTTGTGTCCCCAGTGTAGAGCACAGTAAATTTTCCCCTGGTGCCAGATGGTTAAGTGCTTCACTGTAGCAACTACCACATTGCCTCTGTAAATTGCCAAAGAGCTGCTCCTGTTTCCAAGGGCTGTAGATCCCACCTGAGAGCTGCTTTGGCTGACCTGTTCTTGGGCCAGGAGAAATGAATTGATTAACAAACCAGCAAAGCAAGGTTTACTTTGCTGCAGTAAGTTGCAAATTTCTGTGCTCATTTTATGCCTACAGAGAAAAGCTAATCCTTTTCTTTTCTGCTTCCTTTTTTTTGTTGCCTTTTCTTTCATTTTGTTGCCTGGGATGGAAATGTAAGCAGAGGGAGGAAAACTGGTGTGATTCTGTTGAAGTGCTTGGGTACCACTGCAGTGAGGTGTGAAGGCATGGAGAAACACTGGGAGTGAAGCACCTGGGTGGTGCTCAGGGTCCGAGCTGCTGGTGCTGCCTAGAGCTTGCTGGGGTAGCTCACCTCTTGGGGGTAACTCCTTGCTCCTGCCTGAGCAACTGGCAGAAGATTCTGTCAGTTGGGCAGTCTGGCCTCTTGTGCATCTCACAGGTAGTCCAAGGATTCTTGTCTGGGAGAGCAGCTGACTCCTTCTCACACCTCTGTTGTATGTCTTACAACTCTGGGCCACACATCTTGTAGGATGAAGAAGTTTTTGCAGAAGCCTTGATAAGGGCTGTGTGGATGTCCATTTGTCCTGCTGGCTTTGCAGAATGGCAGATGGAGGGGATCTGTGTGCTTGGAAAGGGTGGGGGAGTGCCAGAGCACTCACATCCATCCATGTCTCACTCCACAGTGGATCTGATGACCCATCTGTGCCATCCAAAGCCCACTGCTTTTGCTCACAGTGCTCAAACCTTGAGTGCTTCAATCTGTCAGCCCACAGACAGGTGCAGAATTGCTGCTGGGTTGGTTTACAAGTAACCTTCCAAGGGTTAATGTGTTGTGAGAAGGTTGCAAAGGGCTGAAGCCTGGAATCCCCTCGATTCCATGCCTGGAGAAACACAAAGTCCAATAAGCCAGCACCCCTGGATTCGTGTTGGGGGGGATTAATTCATGCACTTGATGTTAAAGCTTGTCCGAGAGGTTTGCATGGGGGGGCCATTGCTAGGGCTGGTTGGCCTCTCTAAATGGTTGCTAGGGCCCTGGCATCAAGGTCCAATGTAGCTGCCCACAGCCACGGTCACGGAGGGAATTACACAGCCACAAAGAAATTGTTATTCTACATAATCTGCTCTTTGGAGAGTGACTGTGGGGAAACAGGCTGGCCCCAGCATGCCGCCAGCTCTGTGATCATAGAAGCGTGCTGGCTGCAAAGATCGGCCAGGGCTCGCCTTCTGATCTGGGGACACCAGGGCTCGAGGCGCTAATCTGCTTTATCAGCGATTTCTCTCTCCTGACACAAAGGTGTTTACTTGTTTTAACATCTCCCAGGACTCTATTTCTCCTTTTGTGTGGTCTTTATCCCCCGACGAGGGCTTTAGCCCAGATTACAGACAGAATTAAGGCATTTGGCGATGTGCCTCAGAACTGTGTGATGCTGGATCAAGGAGCAGAATGTAACAAAATAATGGAGGGAGATGCTGAGAGTGACCCCACTGTGGGATCCTTGCTGTTGGCTTTCAGGACTGCTTCATTGTCCTGAGAACCAGGAGGCTGTTGGTGAGGGGTGGCCATGCAGCAGAGTTTGAAAAGCAGGTGCTTCAAGTTTTATTGTGTCCAGCATTTTTGATGTAGAGGGTCTGAGGAGAAGAAGGAAAAAAAGGAGGGTTTGCAATAGGTGGTCATTTCAAGAAGCTGGGCAGATTGTCCACTCCATTCCCAAGAGTCTGTCATGTCTGAATACCACTGGCTGCTGCAGCAGGTCGAATAACACCTGGACAGGCTGTGTCATGCACCTGATGCAATTCCATGGGACCCAGAAAGCGGCTCAAGCTTCTTCTTGAATTCTGGCAGGCTGGGACCTCACCAGGCACCAGGTGAGCTGCTGGTTCTTCATATAAACAAGCAGCAGAGTGATACCACCACAAAGCACTCAGGATAGAGCTTTATGGAGATCTTGCTTTTGCTCTTTCACTGCAGGCAAGGAATTAAAAAGGAGGAAAGGGTCAAAAAAAGGAGAAAAATCTAGCCTTGGGAAGGTCATCTCCAGATGACTGATCACTGGGGTGGTTGCTTTTGGTGTTCAGCCCCAGATATGGTGTTTGTAGAATATGGTATAACTGGAGGGGGTTGAAGAGAGCAGCAATGGCAGACTGGGTTGGGAAAGTCTGATTTGCTGGATCTGTGCTGTGTGTCAAAGATCTAGGGAAATACCCCAGTGGACAGTATTTTGAAGGACAGAGTATGGGATGGGATTGAACACGTAAGTAGCTCTTGCAGACTATTTGGAGTCTGACTAAGCTGGGAGTTGTCTCCTGTGGAAGTGGAGCCATATAATTTAGAATACTGGTCACTTCTCCCAGGGAATGGGATCCCATTCTGCTGGGGGTCAGCTGTGCCTGTACCTTGGCTCTTCCTCTTCCAGCTGGGACTCCTGCTGGTCACCCTTCATGACCCTTCATGGTTAGTGGCCCAAACAATAGCAGAAGCTGGGGGTGGGAGAGGAAAACTGTGTGGGCTTTTGTATTCTGTTATATCACAGAAATGAGATCTGGAAGATTTCTGTGACACCATCTCTGCTCTGGCCAGCTGAACTGGAAGGGCTTTTTGCTCTGAATGACTCTTCCCCTCATGTGTTTCATTGCAGTGGCGAGCTGTTGACCTGTTTAGGGACCGACTTCCACCGTGGAGCTGGCGTCCTGGATGTGTTCTACGAAACCCCCTCCCTTCTCCTTTCTTGTGGGTATGACACCTACATCCGCTACTGGGACATACGGACCAGCACCAGGTGAGCCTGCCCTGCTGGCATCTGGGGCCCATGCAAGGCTCCTGGACTGTCCTTGTGCAGCGTCTGGGAACAGCTCTCACTGACTTAGCTCCTTCAGGCAAAGTGGAGGGAGGAGTGGAGGCTCAGCCCTGCTCTGGTTTGTGTTGCCTTTGCAGGAAGTGCGTCCAGGAGTGGGAAGAGCCCCATGACAGTGCCCTGTACTGCATAAGGAGCGATAAGAACCATATGATTGCCAGCGGCTCTTCCTACTACGGTGTGGTACGCCTCTGGGATAAGCGACAGACTCGGTGCCTGCAGGTGAGCACCAGTGGGAGACTGAGCAGCAGCAGAGCTTCTCAGCTGTTCTCTGGCAGCCCAGTGTGCATGCCTTGTGGGAAGAAGAAAGAGGGGCTGCTGGGCTGTCTTTGGGGCTAGTCCACCGTGGCAAACCTACCCTATATGCAGGTAAAACCTGCTTTCTCAGACATTGCAGCCTTTGGATCTATAACACCACCCAGCATCTTTGGGCTGACCTTGTTTCTGAAAGGTTGATTTTCCTGTTGTTTGCAGAGCTTTCACCTGTCTTCACCCACCAGCAGCCCAGTGTACTGCCTCCGTTTCAGTACCACCCACCTGTACGCTGCCCTGGCGTCAGCCCTGCACGTCCTGGACTTCACGGCCTTGTGAAGGGCACCACAGCTGCTTCTGGTGACCCCAACTCAGCAGAGCTGACACTTGGCTCAGGGAATTGCAGGGCAGGAGAGGTGAGAAAAGGCCCACAAGGCTTCTGAAGGGACTTCTTTGCCTGCCAGAAAGCTACAATAAAGAGTGCACAAAGGGCCAAACTTTCTCAACCTTACCTGCCTGTTAGTGAAAATAATAGGCCAATTGTCCTTTACCCTTTTTATTTTGTGCAAGTCAGGAATTGTTTTATTAACTGTGTTACTTTTTTTCTTTTTCTTTCTCCTTCCTTTTTTTTTCCTGTGGATACATCATTTGAGGGGCAGGTTGAGCCAGGATGCCCCATCCGCTGTGTGCTGGTCAGTTTGAGATCAGCCAAGCTCTAAGCATGTGAAACAAGACTAGGCTGTGTGTGGGGTGAACTGATTTGGTAGAAGGGAAAGGTGCCTGGAGCGAGGCCCACCTTTCTCCTTAACTTGCTGTTCTGACAGCTGCTTGTGTTGTCCTTCACAGCCAAGAGCAACAATTGAGCTAAAAGCAGAGCCAGCCCTGCTTTCAGTGTGCCTCCCCAAGTTGGCCGTCAGGTCAGGCTATACACTTGGCAGGGCTGAAATGGTCGTGTTTTGCTAAATAAAACTGAAATGAAACAAAAGAGATTGTATGTTTTGTTTCAAGTTCTGAAGGAGCTGTGATGTTACCTGCTGATTGCAGAGGCCTGCGTGGGTGGGGGAGGTTGGACGTATTTTCAGATGCTGTCTCCATGTCTTATAGATCTCTCTCCCTGGCTAGACCCTGTGACACTGCTGCATTGAAGGTTCCTGGGAGCTTGGATCTCCTGTCACTTTTTCAAACAAGAATTCAAAAAGTAGGATATGTTACTCATTTGGTGCCTGCTTAATGAAGCAGCAAAACCAGACTAGTATGAACACCTGGATGTGATTTACTGGGATCCTGTAGACACATTCAAGTGGGCTCTTCTCCTTTTTGTGTCATCCTTCTGAACCTGATGTGGGTCTCTGAACAACCATACCTTTCAGCATGCTCTGTGCTGTGTGATTGGATGTGCTGTGAGTAGTGTCTGGGGTCTGGCCCTCCTTGGGGAAGGAAGTGTGGGAGCCCTTCTTGGTTGAGTTTGGGTGTCCTGGATAGGTAGAGGAGAGGTTTTTATCACAAACTGAGAGCACTCCTCGGGTGAGCCACTTAGCATGGTGCTTTGTTAGAACTTAGTATATTAATTTCCACTGTCAAGAGGCTGCTCTTCCCTTGTGATGCATAAGAATTAGAGGAATATGTTTGCTGGAGCCCCAGAGTCTAAGGAATTGTCATGGTTCGAAAGCAGCCTCATCAAGGGAGCTATGTTAGGAGCCCACGAGCAGCTCACTTGAAGGTAGGGTTTGCTTGGGTAGTAAGTGTTCAAGTATGAACTGCGACAGAACAACATTCAGAAATCTAAGCAAGGGGATGACTGTTGGAGGAGTTGGTAAAGCAGCACTGTTGGGGCTGTCCCTGTGCAGTGAGGTTTGCAATGGTCCATGTTTGTGCCTTCACAGAAGGGTGGGCAGCTGCTGCTCCTTAGCTGGCCAGTGGCCCAGCCACTGCTTCCCCTCTGTGCCATGCAAATAGAGGCAGCTGCACGTTGGTTCCTGCCCTCTGCACAGCCCTGTCACATTGTGGATGGCTGGCACTAAGGAAGCAGCTGCATGTCTTCCTCTTTACCCTGTTTCATAGGCTGTGCCCACTCAGGTTTAAACACTGATGCTGTTTGCTGAGATAGCAAAGTCACCAGAGCATCCTGACTGCATGGAGGAGCTGCATGACTGCACAGGAAGGAGCTGCTTCCAGGTACATTCCAGGCAAGTCATGGGTGTGAGGGGGGAGTTCTTGTTTTCCAAACATTACTGCCTTCAGCAATGGTGGCAGATGGGGAATTCCCAAGGTGTCACATTGGATGGGGACGGGGCTGCTGGTTGTAGATGTGGTGTGCTTCCTTTGCATACTGCAGCTTCCCACAATTCATAGAAGGATCATTCCATCCCTGGAAATGTTCAAGGCCAGGTTGGATGGGGCTTTGAGCAGTCTGGTCTAGTGGAAGTTGTCCCTGCCCATGACAGAACTGGATGATCTTTAAGGTCCTTTCCAACACAAACCATTATATTGTTCTATGAAATGTCTGCACAAATCAGCAGGCCAGGTCAACTGCCCTGTCATTTTTCTAGGCTTACAGAGACTCCTCCAAATTGCTCTATTAACAACAACAACAACATTTTTATTAGATAAGGCAAAATAAAACACCATGAAGCTGTACCAGAGAGCTGCCCCTCACCTCAACCTCTTAGCAGCCACTTCCTACTGGGTCTTACAGTCTCCATCCCCACTGTTAGCTGCCTTTATCTTCTTCAGCTCCTTCTGCAGCTGCTCTTCTGCAGCCAAGATCTCCTTCGGCTTCTGGTACTGTAGGACAGAGAGAAATGTCCTTAGCACTCCTGAACTCCTGTTCAGCCTCTGCCCCAAGTAGACCAACTGCAGCCTGTTGCTGCCAACCCAGCAAGGGCCCTCCTGCCAAGGGAGGCCTTGCCATTACCAGCAGCCTTTGAAGCCTGTTTAGAGAGGTGGTGCTATCAAGCTAAAGACATTTGCCAAGTTCTGGAGTGTCTTTTACTGTGCAAGTAAAACTTTCCAGTTAGGTGTGGAATCTTGGCCCCCACCAACCCCTCTGGAATATCCTGGCAAGCAGATCCTTGCTGTGCTCACTGACCGTATGCTCACAAGTGGTTTATATATATATATGTGGGGGTTTTTTTAATGCAGAGAGAAGTGAGAGTTGCAGTTCCTCTATCTTCCTTTCAGAGGCCTCTCACCCAGCTGCAGTGTAGTGGTGGAGGCAGGTGCTTTTTGCAAGGTTTGGCCAGTAGCAAAGAGAAGCTCAGGAGGACTCAAGGTGCTCCTCTTGGCCCATTTCCTCTGCACGTGCAGCCCAGGTTTGCTGCCAGGTTTCTCACGGAGGGTGTGCCCTCTGTGTAGCTGACTTCTGCACTGAATAAGGCAAACACCTGTTGCTCAAAAGCATCTGTCTGCTCCTTGCAACAAGAAGTGTGTGTCCATGTTGCCAGTCTCTTGCTTCCACATGTGTGGAAGTGTTCCCTCTCTGACACAAAGCAGCAGGTGATTATTTTTGTATTATTCTGTTTTAAGACTCTGAGACCTCAAAGTGCAGCAGATCCTTGGGCTTTTATGCTCTGAGACAAAAGAAACAAGTGTCACTGAGAGTGGAGGCTTGCTCAGGCCTGAGGGAGGGAATACATGGAAAACAGGGCACGATAGACACTCTTCCACCTGCATGTCACCTTGAGCAGCAAGCAGGGCCTCTTCTGCCACCTGGGATCTCTTGGCTAGTGTCAGCATGCCCAGTGTAATCTGAAACTCCCACCGACTGTGTGACAGAGCATGGGTGACCCTCAGCTCTGCCTCATTTCCCCATGTCTAAAAACTTTAGCTTCTTTGTGGACATAAAGAGAAGGGCAGAGTGCTGATCTGCATGGTTAAAACCTCACCGTGATGATCAGGGTGTTGTTGGCATGGGTGAAGCTCAGGGCAGCTGCATCCAAGGGGAGGTGGTATCGGTCCAGATCAGGAATAGAGAACTTTTTATAGTACCTACAAATGAGAGAGGAGACAGAAATAAGAAGGTGGGGTTTCTATTCTGCCACTAGGGGTGCTGAGACACAGCCTGGTGGTCTACAAAGTGTACATGAGGACAACAGACCTCTCAGGGTTGGCAGGAGGCCCTCGTGCCATGTTGTGTGCCTGCCGGTGCCCCCAGGTTAGCAGGAGCACTAGAAACAAACCTCCAAACTGGAAACCAGAGCTGGCAAAGTCCTGAAGAGCTTTGGTGTGTGACAGCAGGCTTGGTCCCTCCAGCTTGCCTGTATGTTTAGTGCCAGCTATGGTTAGACTACTCAGCCCTACCAAGGTGTTCCTTGTCTTTTTCCCTGCTCATGGCCTCTCATTCCCTCTAAGTAACAGCTTTCTTTAGCTTTTGTCAAAACAGCTGTCAAAACTCTTGTGCCATGACTTTCCCCTGTGAGGCACCATTCTGTGTTGCAATCCTTCCTAAACTCCTCTTTTGAACTTCTTCCTGTATTTCCTCGGTAGCTTCTTGCTTTGGTGGCATGCATACCCCAGGCACAGATCTCCAGGTGTAACTGCCCACAATCACCTGAGCCTCTGCTCTGCAGCATCTCCATGCAGCACCTCCCAGATGGTGACTGTGGTGCTCCTCTGCACTTACAGCTCTCCTAGTTCCTTCCCTGGTTTCTATCCCAGTCTTCCAATAATCTCTCACATCCAAGCAGAGGACAGAAAGGTTTTTGCCAGCTAAGAGATTTCCTAAGACTTTGGAGCCAGAACCCTGCAGACCTGTGTCTGTGTTTGCCTGTGCATTGCTTGCCCTGCATCTACTGCTTCTCTCTGGGGCTGCACCAAATACACTGGCTTGTGGTCTTGTGCCCACCCAGAGGCATGGCTGGATTCTTAGTCTCTTCCAACACTCTTGTGGGCAGTCCTCTCCAAGGAATTGGCCTTAGCTGGTACTGAGGTGCCTGGAGCAGAGTGGGAATAGGCAGTGGCTGCTGCCATGAGGGGTGGTTCTCAATTCAGCTGGCTGTGTGTGAGGCTTGGCCTCTCTAGCTACCTCTGCCCAAACTGCAGTTTATTTTCCAAGTCACGGTGAAAACAGCTACAAAGGGCAAATGGCTTTCCCGGTGCAGTGGGAGGAATGTACACGGCTTGTTACCGCAGGGCTCAAACCGTTCTGTGTTGTCACTGCTGTCGGTATTTGGAAAAGGTGGCAGACATGGATAATAAGGGAGATGTCAAAGGTTAAACAGCAGAGATTAGATGAACACAAAGACATGTTAAGGAAGTGTTAACTTCTTACCGATTAGACAAAAAAAAAGCAGTACACAGAAAAAAAACCCACTGTTTCAAAGGGCCTTGGGAGTCATCAATGAAACAGCAGCATTCTGCTGCCCCAGGACTAAGGAGAAGGGGAGAAGAATGGCTTTGGCTGGCCTCAAACTAAAATCTGTGACAAGATCAAAGGAAACCAGATCTGCCTTGCCAACCCCTCCTCCTCCTAACATTACCACTGCCTCTCACTACAATAATTGAATCAGGTTTGGCGTTTGGGGAGGGGGCTTTCTAGGTTTGTTTTTAGAGTTCAGTTTAATGGATTTATTTTACAGCAAGAGGTTTTAAGCAAATCCCACTTGAGCAGCCCTTGCCGTGGCCAGAGGGAACAGAGTGACTGGTGGAAGTGAAGAGCTCCTGTCTGGGCTGGGGAGGTAGCTGATGGGTGGTTATCCCAGCCGGTGCAGGCTGATTCTCTGCCCTCTCCTCTCACCCCATGGCCAAGGGGCAGTATTACACTCTGAGCCGCAGTCCTGGCCCGAGATCCACAGTATGTATGTCAAATCACCTCTATTATTTTCCTACTGGAAACCCACTTTTTGTTAGCCCGTAGGGAAAACTGCTACTGGTATGCTGAGAATTTAGAGCTGAGCTATTGAGTAGTGACTTGGCAGCCCATCCTGTTACTTGTGCCTCTGGCTGGCGGTCAGCACAGCTCTGTTGCTCAGAAGCAGCATGGCTGACTTCCAAGGGTTGGAGAGGCTCCGAGGCTTCCTTTCTCTCCCGTAGTGATGTGCACTCTCTCTGTGGATTCCATGCTGTTGTTGCTATCTTGGAATTAGTTGCTGAGTGGTGCCTTGCCCTGGCCGAGACCCAGGAGAAATGATCTAAGATATCCTGGAGCCTGTACTAAGTGTGCTAGTGCTGGTGTCTGTCCCTGCTCCCTACTGACAGCAACGTCATTCTTGTCCTCAGTGAGCTGCCTTTCAGCTTAAATTCTGAAAGTCCTTAACTGTCAGACATAGGCCATGAGTTGCTGTTGGGTCCTGTGGCACTAGTCTGTGAAAGAACAAGTGTCAGAACAAGTGTCATGGAAGACCCTCCCAAGAGCGGTACAAAAAAGCCATAAGTCAGGTAGGGCGTAGGTAAAGCCTCAGTGCTACATTATAACCTTATGGCACCTACACAGGAAATTCCCACATACACAGGCAAGGAACTTCCCACACACACACCACTATCAGTAGGACTGGGAGTAGATAAGCCTGTCTGTGACAGTATGTGGTTGGATTTAGGATCAAGTACTCCATTCCTGTCCTAGCTCCATGGATATCCATGTGTGGCTGATGGGAATCTCATTAATCTTTTCCTACATGGTCTCCCTACTAGAGCACCACTGTTCTGTGAATTCCTCTGTGTGCATTTAGGCCAACATCTTTCTGTATTAAAGCTGCAATTTTTTGCTGTTTCTATGGGTTAACTTCCCTCTTCCCAGCTTTCTGGTTTTGAGTCCCCAGGTATGCTGGTGTGCAGAGCTCCAGCAGCCCTTTACCGGGAGACTCGCGAGTGCCGCGTCGCGGAGCCCTCGGCAGCAGAGGGGTCGCAGTTCTGTGCCGACAGCACCACCTACAGCCACTCCATCACCTTCCCTTGTTCTCCCAAGGCTCGTTCCGTGCACTCACTTCACAGTACTGCAGCTCATCTTGGCTTATCTCAGGTTGTAGATGCTTTGGGACACTGTGTGTTTCATTCCATGTGAGATGCCATGTATTGACACACTGCAAGATATGGCTTTAACAGCATTTTCCATTTTCTTCCTCCCATCTCAAATCTCACTTGGCAGAACACTGTGGTGCTTCCTTCCCAGATTCAGTCTGTCTTTTTTGCTTGCTACCTCCAGATCATGTCAATGGCATTGTGACTATTGGACATGTTTATGCAGGGGGATCTGTTTGGATGCCCATGACTTTGCTTCCATGTTGAATCCTGCAGCATTCTGAGATACAGTGACTAAATCAGAGGGAGAAAATGGAATGTTCTAGCTTCAAGAAGTCTGCAAGGCTCTTACTTAATTTTTCTAAGAAAGTGACATCTGACAGTAAGATCAGTGCAAGCACCGCCCTACAGGAACCAAGATGAGTTTGCAATGTCCAGTGCAGAGCTTGGGAGGCCCTACTTGGAAACGTGTCTGAGGCAGTTGGGAATGGAAATTGGGCAGCAGGAGACATGTGCTGCAAGGTGAGGCCCCTCAGCCCTTGCACGCTAGGGACAGAAGAGGGGACAGCCCCCCGTGCCAGCCCACCCCAAGGGACTGTCAGCACCAGCAGTGCTGTCCTTACTGACTTCTTGTTGGTGGTGCGGATGACACAGCAGCGCTGCTCCTCCTCCACGGAGACACTGTAGACCTCTTTGGGGTAGGGAAGGTTACGGATCCGCCACTGGAAGCTGCTCAGGGTATCCTTCCTCATGAAGATAGGCTAGAGTAAATAAGTACCTTTAGCAAGGCCCCTCCAGCTGTCTCCTCTCCTCCCTGTCTCCTTCCTGTACTACCTTGTGAGACTCCACATGGGAACAGCTGTTCTTTCACACTGGTGCATTAGGGAGTAACTCAAGAAGCTGCCTGAACACCACTCTCCTACAGCTAAGGCTGCTCTGCCTTTGCCCAGGGCACTGCTTGCAGGAGGCTGAGAGTGTTCAGTGAGGAAGCCTTGCAGTACAGGGTTACAGGGGCCTCTTCCTCACAGACAACCAAAGAGTGAGCTCTGCCTGTTCTAGGAACCTGCTGGATTCAGTCCTAGCTCTGCCCCAATTTGTGGTGCAGAGCTGTGCTTGTGTTTCAGAAGCACAGCTTCTGAAAAGATGATGAGAGACTAAAACAGCTGCGCCCTCAGCTAGAGATTGTGAAGATGAAACAAGCTGTGCCCTATTAGGGAGCAGCCTGCTATGCACTGCCTGTGCCTTTCATTGCTACCACCTTTGTTTCTATCCCCTGACTTGTCCTGGCACTGGCCTTCCTCTCACCCTGCTCTTTCAAGACTGCATAGTAGTTGGCCACACAGAAATACAGTTTCTTTACTTAAGGAAACTACAAATCTCTTGAAGACTCCTAAAAACCTAAGCTGTGCCTTCTTTCTACGCAGTTTTGGGGTGACTTGTAGCAGAGTGCTGGGTGCATTAAGGCTGTCTCTTGGTGACCTGCGCTCTACCAGCTACTGCTGTAAGCACAAGACAAGGTGGTTTTAGGTGCAGTGGTACCTGCAGACCCTTACATACATTGGAGCTGCTCTCTGTTATAAGCTCTGACTCCAGTGCTCCCAGGAGTGGCGAGGTCGGCTCTCCCACTTCCACCTGCCACTTGCCAGTGCCCCCAAGGGTGTTCTTCTCTCGCCATTTTCTACCTGGGGAAGAGAGAAGGGTTTTCATTTGTCTGCTCTCTAAGAACTCCAGCAAGTGGTGGCCAAAGCTGCCCAGCACACTGAGATTATATTCATATATGTATCTTAATTCCAGTAATTTCAACTTTGGTGTGAGTTGATCTGCTAGTTGGCCTATTCCTAGGTCAGAAATTCTGTGCTGAATGCCTCTTTTTTGCTACTTGGTGCTGAAGCCATGGTGGGGTTGCGACAGGTGCTGTGCTGCAGCTGATGTGGTTTTGGACAAGAGCCATAAACAGCACTTTTTCTGTGGTAGCAGAAGCCACCAAAAAGCATATTTCAGCCCTTCATGTGGTACAGACTTGGTGCCTGGCAACTATGATGGCAATCTCATCTAGTCCATCCAAGTCTGTTGTGACAGATGGGATGTTTGGGGGAGATCCTGGGCTAAAGCAAGGTGTGCTATGCCATGAAAGTCAGAGAACCCTGGCTGCAAGCTGGATCCTACTTCTGTCCCTACAAAATTCTGCCAGACGTGCCTGCCTCCCAGAGTAGGCAGGGATGATTTGTTCCTGACCGGGTGGTCCCTCTCAACACCCCAGCCCTGAGGGTACAGACCCACTGCCCTGCAGAGCACCACTTACTGATCAGCTGGCCAGTCTTAATGTCATACTCTTCGGCCATCTCCTTGCCATCCTCGAACAAGTAGTGGATCTTCCGCTTCCCTAGAGGCAAGGCAAATGATGAGAGGAAAGGGGACGCAGCTACCCCCGGGTGTAGGGCTCTGTCCCACTGTCTGGGGCCCTATCCCACTGTCCGGGACCCCGTCCCGCTGCCCGCGTTGATGTCCTTCCCTGGGGCCGCCCGGGGAGCGGGGCTGTGCCCAGGAGCGCTCCCTTCCGCGCCCGCCCGCTGCAGGACCACCCCACACGCCGCGGCGGGGGCAGGCGAGGGCTATCCCGACCCTCGCCCCGCGGTTACCGTCCTGCACCAGCGCCGTCTTGCCGGCCGCCCGCAGCCGCTCCAGCCAGCTCGGCACCGCCATGGCGGCCGCGCCGTCGCCGCGGCAACGCGGAAACTTCCGCCCGCCGCCCGGAAGCGCTTCCGGCCCGGCCGAGCTGAGCGCGGCCCGGCCCGGCCCGGCCCGGCCCCGCGCTCCTTCGGGGGCCTTCTCCTCTCCGGCCGTCCCCCCTCGGCTCCCCCGGGCACAGCCGCGAGGTCTGGGGGGTCGTTCTTGCCCCCGAGGTTGTGGGTGCTGCCAGCCCCGAGTTGGTGGCCTTGAAACCTTCGCGGCCTGAGGAGGCTGGCAGGGCAGGTTTGGTGCCCGTGGTTTATAGGAGTTAAAGTACAGCCTGCAGAAACGCACTTCGCAGCCCTGCAGCGTACTCGGGCACCCAGAACCTTGGCGGGCTTTTGGTGTGGGTTTTTTCTTTATCTAATGTAAAGGATTACTGTTTCCAGAGTGGTTTTTTGTTGTTGTGTGTTGGGGGTTTTTTTAGTTTTTTTTTTTTTTTTTTTTTTTCTGGCCAAACGTCCTTAAAACTGAAACGCTTCCACAAAGGTGAGTTTTAGAAATGTAGCAGGATTTCTGTTCCCATGGAGTTGAACGTTAACTCTTGCTCACAGAAGTGAGGGCTTGAGTCGAGCTCTGGGTTGCTTTCCAGAGGATTATGTTTAGTGCTCAGATGAGAAGGTGACCATAGCAGGAAGCCATGGCCCGATGGGACCATTTTCAGCTTTTCCAGGTTTGGTAGGTTTGTGGTGGACTGTGTGTGAGAACTCTAAGAGAAACACAGAGTGCTGCACAGAGGGGAAACCAAGCTGGTGTTCACTCAGTGCTGCAGCCACATGGAGGGGGCTGTTGGGATATACAGTGATCTGGGGCTTGTTTGGGCTACAAAATCTGAGCTTCTTGCGTCCTGGTAGTACAAGCCCCGAAGTTTGCATTTGCAAGGCTTGTCATGGTAAAGCTATAGTTGTACCGGTATTGAACTTGGCTAGTTAATCTTTAGTAATTTGCTATTTCCAGATGAAGCCAAGTTGGGGGTTTTCCTCTTGTGGCTGTGTGAAGCACCTGGTGTCAATCAGTGTTTTGTCTCATATGTGACTGGATTTCAGCCCTGGCAGGGGAAGTGTTTCCCTCTTGGGTATGTGCTTAAGGAATACCTGTGAAATAAAGTTGCTTCTTTAGGCTGAGCAGATAGGGGCTCTAAACTCTTAAAGTAGTTGAATGCTTTCCATTGTAAGCACTCAGCTGCAGAGGTTTCTAAGACATTCGGTAGGGTTAACTTAAGTGACTTTCTGACTTTGGTTTTTCTGACCTTGTGGACTGCAAATCTTGATTTCGGTTGCCTCCCTCAGGCTGAGCATTTTTGGAAGGCAACAACAAAAATCTTCAGAACAACAAAGACAGTGAGCAACATGGTTGAAACTTGAGTTGTGGTTAGGTAAGATCTAAGCAACCTTGCTCTTTCTGATTTGTATCTAGCAATTGCTGCTAACTTTCCCACTGGGCCTATGGAGCCACGAGGGATTGTCAAAGCCTTTCCCAAGAGGAAGAAGGTGAGGGATGACTCGGAGAAAAGCATCCCTCCAAAGATCCTGAAAGAGCAAGGAACAGAGATACCTGAGGGTAAGTCCTGTGTCCCTGCGATGCAGGTTATAATACTTATACCCAGCATGTTAACTGCAAGTGCTGCTCCCCAAATGCTTTTTCTGGCCCTCAGTGTGTTCTCTGTAGTGGTCATGGCCAGCTTGGTTTGGTGTGTCCAGCTGGAGCCCCCCAGGGACTGCCTGCCAGGGCTGGTGCCATCAAGTCCCGTGTGAGAGCTGTAGCCCTGCTGGGCTGGGGCACTTTCTGCTGTCACTGTGTCCCTGCCCCTGTGCTTTCCTCAGCAGAGTGGCTGAAACCAGTCATCGCCTACGTGTTGCAAGCCGGCATTGGCCGGGCCAGGGCCGAGATCTTCCGCAGGCAGATTGCCCAGAACGGGGGTGTGGTTCACAGCCAGCTCTCCTCGGAGGTGACACACGTCATTGTGGCCGAGGACATGGACTGCGAGCGCGCCTTTCGGCTCCTCAGATTAACCAAGCTGCCCCCAGGACTGCAGCTGGTGAAGGCAGCCTGGCTTAGTGCTTGCCTTAGAGACCAGAAGCTGCTGAGTACTGCTGGCTATGGTGTCTTTGTCCCTCGCAGGTATGCAAGTGCCACTCTGCCGTTCCTCCCTGCATTTCCTCTGTCCTAAACTAAGCAGCACTACAGTTTGACCTCTGCTCAAAATCATGGACTGCAGCTCCTTGCAGCTTCTATGAGCATGACTCAGAGTTCTCTGCAAAACATGCACTAGGGCCCAGAAGTACTGCCAGAAGTCCTGTCACTTGCTACAGGTGCTAAAGGCACCTCTTCCTGATCCATCACTGATAACAAGATGTCTCTTAAAAATACTGGGGATTAAATACTGTTTCTTACTTATTGCAGATTAAAGGTAGAGAGGAATTGGAAACTAGGCACAAGAGGAAATTAAAAATGGAGCAGCAGGCACAGATTAGGATCAGAATGTTTTGGCAATGTTTTGGAAAGAGAGTCTAAGAGCAAGGTAGGTAGGAGTGGAAGTTGCAGGTCAGCAAGGTGAATGTTAACTGGGGAGTTGAGCTAAAACCAGAGTAATTAATCCGTGATCTGAGAGAGTACAATTCATATGGGTTGTTCGGTCCATCCCAAAACATGCAGAAGGATTTCTTGGTCACACTTCTGGGGGTTGAGAAGTCCTGCTTCTCCTGTACTGAGACGTCCAATCCATGGCAGGTACCTGGAGGAGGAGGAATTCCAGAAAGAACAGCAACAGATCCTGGACAGAGAAAAAATCCAGCTCCCAGCAGAGGAGGGAGCAGTGAAACCAAGTACTGAATCACAGGTGGAGGATTCCTCACAGCGAGGCTTGGGCACCCTTGGACAGCAGCAACTGGCTGAGGTGAGGCTTTCCTGCACAGATTCATCTCCCTGTGGGCAGATCCTGCATGCTGCTTTTCCTGGCTAAAAGCATCCCTGCAGGGACATCATGTGAGATTTTCTCAGTGAAGGGAAGGTGCTTGGATGTTCCAGTGAGCCATACTCAGGCTGTGGACATGGTTACTGCTTCTCTTTGTCCTTTTTAGGTGTTACAAATAGAAACAGCGCCCCTAAATTGCTGTTCCCATCAGAACCTTTCCAGCTGAAGCAGTCCTGGTACTCTAATCAGGACAAGGCTCACTATGGTGATACTCACTTATGTCCTTTTGAGGAATATTCCCTGTCTGAGAATATCTTCTTTTCAGGAAGCTGTCTGTGATATTTCATCCCCTGTTCCTGCCTGAGGCATATGGACCAGTTCTCCACTCCTTGGCAAACACCCTGTTCAGAAACATGTTTGTTCAGTGGATCAGGTTGCTACTAGAAGGGTCATGGAGGTGTTCTTAAAATATCTGTGTTGGGGTATTAGTGGCTTCTGCTGTGAGTCAGCATCTCTGGCCTGCTGTTAGCTTTCCTTCCTTTCTCTGTATTTTTGCTCAAATTTGCTGAATTCTTCTTGAGCACTCATGTCATTTAAATCTGTCTGTAGCAAAGTTACCTCAAACATCCCCAGCAGCTGCCTTGTATTACTGGCATCCGTTTTGTGACACAGTCCAAAATTTTGTTGCCCAAGGTCTGCAATTACTCTCTACCTGGCAGTTCACTGAGGGCACAAAAGCCACATTTGTAGACATTTCAGTAAAATCCCTTGTTCCAAGCTTAGATCTATGTGACCTGGGGAGGAGTGGGATATGTGACTTGGGGGGGAGTGGGATACTTGAGACCCAGCTGCAGCAATAAAGCTGAAACTTAGTTTAGAAGTAGCTTTTAAGCAGTAGCTTTTTTTTTTTTTTTTTTTTTTTTTTTTTTTTAGTTTGTTTTTTACTTTTTTTTTTTGGCAGTTCACTGAGGGCACAAAAGCCACATTTGTAGACATTTCAGTAAAATCCCTTGTTCCAAGCTTAGATCTATGTGACTTGGGGAGGAGTGGGATTAGCTTTTTAAGTCTTTTCTAGCTTGGGTGGATGTTTTTTCTCTAGGAGAGGATGGGTGTCAGTGTTTCACACTAAACAGAGACTGATCTGGGAGTTCTGCCTTTGAATGTAAACTCCTGTGAGGAAATCCTATTACAGTCAGACCAGCAACCACTGGCATGCAGGTGCAGTAGTTCTCTGCAAGGCAGCCTCGTAAGCAATGCCAGTTAGTCTCTGTTAACCCAGAGCTGTCACCCCAGGCTGCCTGTCTCCCTCTCAAGGAGTCTGTTGCTACTAGTTGGTTTTGCACATGTGGTTGTAAAGAGTCCATCAGCTTTGCTGAGGAAGTGTAGAGAGTCAGGGGTTTAAGGGCTGTTTCACCTCTGTGACACTGCTGGCCAAGAAGATGGGAATTGCTTCCAGGTCCAGCTGCAGTTCTCTGTGTTGTGAATGGATAACATGCTCCTTTATATGCTTTTAAGGGGCTTACTGACTTATCTGAGCCTTCTGAGGCTTTGCTGCCCTTAGAGAGAGCAGCATCTCAAGGGAGTTGCATTTCAAAACAAATTAAACTGATTAAATCTGTCAAATTTTCAATCTTACCCAGTTTTCAGAGTTATAAAACAAGACTGCAAAACACATCTCATCTATGTGTCTCCAGACCTCCTACCTCCTCAGCCAGCAGAACCAAAGGTTGTAAGGATGTGACTCTTACTTAGGCTCACACTCTGCTGAAACTCATAACAGAACATGCTGTGCTGCATGTAATTGCTAGACTGATCCCAAACAACCCTGCATCACTCAGAGTTACTTCCACAACACGGAAGCTCTTGGATCTTCATAGACTCCTGTGTTTATACATCAGGGGAGATGGGGACCCCAGTGAGCAATGCAGTCTCCAAAGTCTCTGTGCTGCTTTCCACTTCTATCCCCTTTTGTTCGTTACCTGAAGCTGAGGCTCATTGTTTCTTAAGTCTACACAGAGGCATCTTAATGCTAAGGGTATCAGCAAATGCATACAGTGGTTCTTTCTTCTGTCACTGAGGAATGTGGAGTCCTTTGTGTCATTCCTTCCTCCCCTTTTCTCTTGCAGATAGCCATGGGGAAAATGTGGGGGTTTAAATTTACTACTCTTGTTAAGATTTTGTGTCTGTAAACTGAAAACAAAGTTCAGTGCCTATCTGCATCATGGGATAGAAGTTGCTGAGTCTGAATGTGAGAGATGTGTCTATGCTGCCACCAGATGAGCTAAAGGTTTCCCAGTAGGAGTAGGGAGTCAGCATCTCTGCTAGCCAGGGATTTTGGCATTGTCATACTGCTGGCAGCAGTTGCTCACTTACTCAGTGTCTTACCTCAGTTAGGAGGTTAGCTGTAGGAGGGGACTGTGTGTTTGAATCACAGGTAGACAGCAGTATAGTCTCCTGTGCAGTGTGCAATGTGCATGTGTAGCTTGAGGTGTGAGGAATTGTGGTGGGCATATAACCAGCCACTTTAGAGGTGGCAATTGGAGCGTGGCATGCCCAGGAGGGAGGGTGGTTAGTGCTCTGGCTTCCTAATCTTAGAAGTAGCTTGTGCCAAGGGTATGTATGAGGCATGTACTTATTCTCACACAGCTGCTTTCTGATCTTTCCCTAAAGAAATATTCTGATGATGAAGACAGTGAAGGAGAAGATGCTGGTGTCACCCAGGGAGACCTGGAAGCATTGATTTCTGGCCACTACCCTGTGAAATCATCCGAGGAGATCAGTGACAGCTCTGACACAGTGGCCCAGCCTCCCAGCAAGTGGGTTTGTGCCCAGTCTTCCAACACCAAGAAGGAAAATCACAACCAATGCATCACAGAGAAGTTGGAAGTGCTGGCAAAGGCTTACTCTGTCCAGGGGGACAAGTGGAGAGCTCTGGGCTACTCCAAAGCAATCAATGCGCTCAAGAGCTATCACAAACCAGTCACCTCTTACCAGGTAAAACACCTCCCCAGGGGGGGTGGAGCAGGGAGATGGACCTTCGATGGAAGTTGTATAGCAAGTGCAAGTTGAGATTTATTGACCACACACAGTGTTTGCAGAACAGTAGAAAAATGGATTCTGAGCCTTTTAGGGCCAGATCTGGACACTCTCAAGATAGAGAGTGCCTTCCTTAGACACAATGCAGGGACATTTTCACCTTGCTCTTCATCAACAGCAACTGGCCACTGATAGTAATAACATGTAAAACTAACTGGATATGAGTCTTAGGGGCTGTGACAGTCCAGCAGTTCAGTGAGTTCATGTTTCAGTCCCATTCTGCAGGCTTGTCCTTTTCCACTTGAATTGATCAGCCAAGGTAAGCCTGGGCTAGAGAGGAGATCAGCAGGCAGGACTAGTCCTGCCATGTTCCCTTTATTCATCAAATGACTAACCAGGCTCTGAGTCAGTAGCAGCTCCCCAGCTTGTCTATGATCTTTGCTTTTCCAGTAGCAGCTCTGGTTTCTTTCTAGGAAGCCTGTAAAATCCCTGGGATTGGGAAACGGATGGCAGAGAAGATCCTGGAGATCTTGGAGAGTGGGCACCTGCGCAAGCTGGATCACATCAGTGAGAGTGTGCCCGTGCTGGAGTTATTTTCCAACATCTGGGGAGCAGGGGTCAAGACAGCTCAGATGTGGTACCAGCAGGTAAGTCCAGTGCCTTACACAAGAGGCTCTTGGGTTATGGTTTGAAGACTGCTGCTGAGTGTAGGAGAATTACTTTCACAAATAGTTTTTAATTGCTGATATCTACAGGTAAGATTTAAATCTGGTTTTTTTTTTGGAGGAACTATGAGGTTGGGTCCCATTGTGTCTCAGCACCATGCTGAGACTTTAATTGTGCTGGGACAGGTAAAGGACAAAGATGTGGAGAAGAGGAATGGGAGACATGCTGCCCCTTCTCTAATATCACTTTTTGGAGCTCATGTCACACTAGTCATGACAATGATGTTGCTGAGAGCCAGGCTTGAATCAGGTCATCTTGGCCTTGAGAACTCCTGATGCAGTTGCTGACTGTTGGCCTGTAGCTGTTAGAGTAGCAATCCATTTTGTCTGAAAGTTACAAGAATGAGGTTGAAATAATTGTGCCAACAGGAGCAGTCCAGGCTACTGGATGGGTTCCTTCTTTAAAAGCAGTTTGTCTCCTGAGCATGAGCTAATGAAGCCTGGTTTCCTGTAGTGTTCGGTTTGTGACTGGATTCTTGGCTTAAAAACACGTTTGTGTTCATGCTCTCAGCTTTCTCTCATTGGGATATTGTGGGTGTTGTTCCTTTACCTGCATTACGTGTTTTCCTTCCAGGTGTAGGACACCATGCCTTAAGAGCAGTAGCCTTCTGTCAGAGGAAGGTGGAGATTAGAGGTGTGCGTGGATAGTGTGATTGCCTAAATCCCTTCTTTTAGGAATCGGGCCCTAAAGTGTTCTTTACACATGATCTCAGAAGCTGTGACTTGGCCTGAACTTGAGACAGGCTAAATACAGTCTTCCCAAGTCTTCATGGCAAGTATGTGAAGAGCAAAGTCTTGGTAGATGTCTGAATATGAGCACATGGTCTGCTCTAGGGTTTCCGGACACTGGATGACATCCGCACCAAGGCCACTCTGACCAGCCAGCAGGCTGTGGGGCTGAAGCACTACACGGATTTCCTGGAGCGCATGCCTCGGGAGGAAGCTGCAGAAATAGAGCAGACTGTGAGTAGCTTGGCCTCAGACCCTCAGAGTGCAGTACCTTGTGAGACATGACAGGAAGGTACACGCTGTGAAAATAGCCCTCGTGTTATAGCTGAGCTCTTCAGCCCCTCCTCTTAATGGAGTCAGTGCTTGGGGGACCCTTTTTGGGCATGGGCACACAAGGCACCTACCTTGCCCTGTAAGAAAGTTCAGTCTGAGTGTCTGGCAAGAAGGAGGATACTTCACTGAGGTTAGTCCTACACACTGCTTTGAAGAAGGCTGCATGTGGCATGGTGGGATAAGCAGGTTCCCAGCTCTGCTGTCTTGCCTCTCATCATGTCTGGAATGTCTGCTTTCAGCTGATGTGTCCGTGGTGCTGCTGCTTCAAAGGAAGCTGTGAGCACCTCGTGATCTAGTTGTCAGCTAGAGAACAGAGGGTGGACACCCTTGGTGGAAGCAAAGGGGATCCAGGCTGCAAACAAGTGCTGCTTGCTGTAGGATGCTGTAGGACTCCATGACTATGGGGTGCTAAGCCAGTGTACCCTAATGTGAGCAGAGAGCCTGGGGGACACACTGTCATTGCTTCCCCTGTGCTGTCAAGTCACCATGGAAGCAGCAGCCAGTGTGACCCTGTCACTCGGCCACAGGGCCTGGCCATGAAGAATACCTTCCTGCCAGGCTCCTGCTGGGGTGTCAGTCCTGTGTGCCGGATTAGCCATTTTGGGGGTGAGTGGTCCCTTTCCCAGGCAGGCTGGGCTGAGGAGCTGGCTCTTGGGAGTGGGTCTATTGTTATCTTGATGGGATTACTGTGCTTCCCTCCATACACAACACACACACCTCTGATCCAGGCCCTGGAGAGAGAATGAGGGATTAGTCACTGTCTGTGCTGCCTGTCACAGTGAGATCTGAGGAGCTTTCAGGCTCTCGGGTGGGGCTGGGAGTTTTCTAGAAATCTTCATTTAAAGCCAGAAGGGGGGCAAAAACACTAGAGGAGAGCTTGCTCCGCATGAGAAAGGCTTGTGGCTTCTTGGAGCACCTTTGGGGCAAAGGTTAATGGGTTTATCCCTTGCTAATGAAGGATGATCCCCAAGAGTGACAAGGGGCTGTGGGCACGGACACTGCCTTGCTGAACCCCAGCCTCTGTGATGGCCCCATCACTAGGAATTGCTGAGCCCTTCATTATTTGCTGCCAGCAGGGTGATTGGCACAATCAGGCCAATAATACTTTAGGCCTGTCAGGGACTTGGGAGCCTTTCTTAAACATGTAATGAATGAAGCCATCAGAGTTAGCACTGTCTGCACAAAGCAGGAGCTGGGGTCCAGCTTAGAGAAGACTGTAATAGGGGAAGTTCTTATGATGTGTTTGATTGCTGGCAGCAGCATGTTGGCATCCCTTTGGTCTGGAACAGATTGTGCTTTTTTTGGGTCAGGAAGCCCAGCTCTCCTGCAGAGGCAGAGCTCCTTGCAGGAGTGAACTCCAAGGGGTACTCACAGATTTTCTGCTGTGTTGGATCCTGCTGGGGAGACTTCACAAGCCCATCCCTGTTTTTGAAACAAGGCCTGTGACTATCACCTGTTGAACTGATTTGCTTTGTGGGCAGAACTGGTGAGCTTTGTGTTTGTAGGACAGCTGAAAAACCTCTTATCTCATGCTGTCTCAGAAACTGAAGGCTCTGAAAGCTTGTGCAATACTTTGCTCCTTCATATTCCTGCTTGTCCCAGTACATTGCTCCCAAGAGCTGATGGTTGATCACTGTATGGTGTGGCATTGTGCAGGACTGGGTGGAGGCCACTCTGGCTCACTCCTCCCCCGACAGCAGGTCAGCCTTCTTGGTGGGGCAGTGTGCCATGCCTGCATCTGCAGATGTAGGACAGGCCTGAAGGCAGCATGAGATCCTTTGCTGCCTTGATCAAAAGGGCATGGTCTGACTCCTCATCCCTCTTTCTCAAAGGTCAGACAAGCTGCCCTGGCCCTGAAGCCTGGCCTCGTGTGTGTTGCCTGTGGCTCCTACCGTCGGGGGAAGGCCACCTGTGGAGATGTGGATGTGCTGGTCACTCACCCGGATGGGCAGTCTCACCGTGGGGTGTTCAGCAAGCTGCTCAACAGCCTCCGCAGGAGCGGTAAGAGGGTGGGGAAGCTGCTCTTGCAATGGCCCAGGCGAGGAGGCAATGAGGTGGATGGCATTCACTGAAGGATAGGTGATCACTGCTCCCAAGGATGGGACATCTTGTTAGTCCTTAAAATTACTGCCCCTGGACCCAGTTCAGCTGTAGCTTTAAGGAGGGAATATTGCTGCAGCTCTGCATGTTATCCCTGGGGTCCCACAGCTCGTTATGGTCCCACTGCTCTCTGGGCAGTGGGGAGTTCAGCATGGAGGTGTCCATCACCACTGAGCTCCTCTTGGCCCGTTCTCTCTTCCCAGGCTTCCTTACAGATGACCTGGTGAGTCAGGAGGACAACGGTGATCAGCAGAAGTACCTGGGCGTGTGCCGCCTGCCCGGGCCGGCGCGGCGTCACCGCCGGCTCGACATCATCGTGGTGCCGTACCGCGAGTTCGCCTGCGCCCTGCTCTACTTCACGGGCTCGGCTCACTTCAACCGCTCCATGCGCGCCCTGGCCAAGAGCAAGGGCATGAGCCTGTCGGAGCACGCGCTCAGCTCGGCCGTGGTGCGAGGCCCTGGGGGTGCCAAGGTGGCGTCTGGCCATACTCTGCCCACCCCCACCGAGAGAGATGTCTTCATTCAGCTGGGGCTGCCTTACCGGGAGCCCTCCGAACGGGACTGGTGATGCCTGGTTCTCACCCTGGCCTTGCTGCTGTGCTGCTGTTTTGAAGGATCTGATTTCCCCAGTGGTGGAAAGGCTCTGTGGTGCCTGCAGGCTGAGGAATATATCCCAGCAAACTGGGGCTCCTTGTAAGCATGAGGCGTGGCTGCTGGGCAGAGCTCTGTGGCTTCCTCAGCAGAGGCTGTGGGCTGGAACCACACTGGAAGTGCTCTCTTGGTGTGGCTACCAAAAAGGCTCACTGCCCATCCCTGCTCTCCCCAACTTTGGAATATTGGGTTGCAGAACCTTGTGATCCAGCCCCTTACAGTGCTTGGGAACAGGGGAAGTGGGATGCATCTTCCTCTGTATCTGAGCACTGACACTGTGAAATTTCTGTTCTGAGCTGTGAATGAAGGCAGCAGAGGTCTAGCTTGGTTCTGTGACAGGCTTTCCTCCTCACTACTGCTGGCAGCTGCTACTGCAGGAGTCTCAAGGGGTTAGCCTGTGCTGCTGCTGTGTCCTGTCTGAGCTGATGTGTCCTTTGATGGGTCCTATTGCACAGGGCCAGACTGCTGTGACTGCCACCAGCTTTCCCTGGTGCCAGCTAAGCCTTGAAAGAGACATAGGGACCTGAGGTGCTGTACCTGCTTGCTCCCAGCCTTGTGTTCTGAGGATCCTCCAGATTTACTCAGAGCCCTGGTCTGGCCCAAGACCTCCTTTCTTGGTGCGGGAGAGGAGCAGAGCTCACAGCTTGGGGAGGTGTGCTCAGGAGGGATTTGAATGTAATGGCACTGAATATAACCCAGCAGCGCTGTGTGTCTGTCTGTAGGAGGCATGGAGACAGAGAGAAGCACAAGGAGATAGTCAGGTTGTAACTGGGGCAAAGCAAAAGCTTTTCCCTTTCTTTTTGTGTGGAAGCCATGGAGTCATCTGGTTTTTGATCAGGGAAAGTGTGTGTTTGTGTATACATGTGCATGTGGCAGGTCCCACCAGTTCCATGGGAGTGAATTTTATTTCTCAGGAAACACTGACTGTTTTATATTGTGGAGATGAATTTCTCAGAGTGCTCTGTCTGTTACAGGTATTGCAGTGGTTTATCCTGGCAGAGATGCCCTGGTGGGCATTTCCGTGCCAGGACCCCCGGGCTCTTGCTCCCTTGTGGGGGATCTGGCCCCATCAGGTACAGTGACAAAGCTGCACGTTTGCTGCTAGGGCAGGCACAAACCAGGTGGGTTTGCACAGTTCCTGTGGCTGCTGGGCACCAGCAGGGCTGGGGCTTTGCTGAGGTGGCCCACATCCCAGCAGTGGCATTTGTCAACCCAGCCTTTCTGCTGGACACCTGAGGGAAGTGAATGTCTTTTGGCATGTCTTGGTGCTTTGAAATTCGAAGTGTAATAAATAAGTCCTTTCTATCTTTTCCCTTGGTGTGTCTGTCTTTTTGCACTCTGCTCTGTGACTGTTGGGACTGTGGCTTACCAGGAGCTCCTCCTGTGCTGGTTCATTTCCCTGGTTTCAGTGGAGGTGGAGAACATGCAATGGAGATCATCACTGTTGGACCAGCACTTCTGGCTCTCAGGGCAGGGAGCAGCTGGCCATCATCCTCCCATACCATCCAGTGTCCTGGCATCCAGCTGGCCATGTGGCTGAGCTGGAATTGGCTGTTCACTGACTCAGAATTCTTGAATTCTGGGCCTTTGGAGGGGGCAGAGGGCCCTCATGTGGCTAACTGTAGCCAGGTGGGCCATGGATGGATAAGGACCATTTCTCCTCGGTGTAGCTGTGGAGGTTGAAAAGGGCAGAAGATGAAGGAGCACAAGGAGCTTATCCAGAGCAGCTGGAGGGTGACCTTTCTGGATGTTGCTTCTCCCTCATCCTGGTTCAGAGAGAGAAACATGAGAAGCTGGGCCGTGCCACTGTGAGTCAGCCCTGCCCTGGCAGAGGGGACAGAGCTGTCCCACACATGCTCCTCTCTATACCTCTAATCCCTGCCCTTGCAGCAGGGCCTCACCACCCCCTTCTCACAGCCCACCTCCTGCCTCTTCCAAGCCACAGCATGCCCCACTTGGCAAGAAGGTACAAGTGTTGGGGGTGCTGGGGTGTCTGGGAAGAGGTGGGTGCTGAGTCCCCAGGATCAGTGCAGGCAGGGAGAGCAAACATGGTTTTAGGCATCTCTAACGAGGTCTTGCCTAGTTTCTGCTTCCCAGGAAGGGGCTTCAGCTATTCCCCCCTCCCCAGCACACCCCCTCCCGCTTTCCCTGGCTGTGAGTCTGATCATCCTGAAAATTAAAAATAAAACAAAATGCAGCAGCACTTAGAGAATGAGTGGAAAGTTGTGGAGCTGGGACAGGCCCTTGGGTTCTGCCGCAGAGCCCCTTTCTCCCACTGCCATTCCTGTACCCTGAAGGTGAGTCTAGATTGGGGTCTCAGGCCATTCCTCTCCCCTTAACAAGCATCTCTCTGCCTCTCTCATCGAAAAGGAAGAAAAGCTCTGGACAAAGAAAAAGCTCTGGGTGGTAGACAGCCCTTCCCACCCTGCTCCCTACCCTGTGGGAAGGATACCCATCCTTAGCTGTCCTGCTAATCCTGGTGCAGGGATGGGAGGGGGCTGGTGGGAAGGGGTGCAGGGAGGGTAGTTTGGCCTCCAACTCTGGTACTTTGTGTTCATGAGTAAATATTTGCTAATGGCAGCATGGCTGGGCGAATGTAGGGGAGCTGCTGCTCCCCCCGTCGGAGCAGGCAGGGAAATGAATATGAATTTATCATGATTAGGTGAACTCAGCAGGGAGAGCGGGAGAGAAAGGGCTAGGCAGGGAGGGGGCGGGTGAAGATGGATCTGTGCAATAAAATTAAATAAGGACACCAAATAGAGTCACTTCTCACGCACTCGCCCGCCCTCCCGCGTGCAGGGCCTCTCATGCCTCCCGCGCTTCTCTGGCTTTGCTGATTTCTCTCTTTCCTCGAATTTATGAGGCCAATTATGAAGATGAGGTTGGAAGTTCTCAGAAGTTCACTAAATGCAAAGTGTGGTCCCTGCTGTTCCTATCAAATTAATTAACCAAGCGCTATTGATGGCCGGGCTGACATCGGTGCGGTGCAGAGCGTGAGGGAAGGGCTGCTGGGGTGTCGCTGAGCAAGCCTGGTTGGACAAGGCCTGGAGGGCAGAGCACCCTGCAGGGCACCCTCAGGGCCAGCGGGTGCAGAGTGAGCCCTGCCTGGGCAGCAGGAGCAAGGAATGCAGCAGGGCATGCATCAGGTCCCAGTGTGATGGTTTGTATTGCAGTTTCCTCTGTTTGCAGCAGTTTCCTCTGTCTGCAGTAAGATCCAGCTGGGTGATGGCAGAGCTGCCCTGAAGGGAACATGGCATGGATACATGGCAGGATGCTGGGCCATGTTCTGTCGAGGATACTGTGGTAGTGCCTTGTGGTCTGCACGAGCCTGTGTCTGCAGGAACAAAGCCAGGAATCAGTGCCCTCTCAGAATCATCCCCTCCATCTGGTGAAGGGACTGTGACCCCAATCCCATGGGAGTGGTCTGCACAGGGGCTTCATGCTTGGTAGACAAATGGCTTTCCCTATGGCTCAGCAGTGATGGTGCAGCTGGGACAGGCCTACTGCCACCCTCCCTTGCTCCCTGAGTCCCAGCAGCCCTCCCTGCCTCAGTTTCCCTGCCTGGGCTATAGGAAACAGCCTGCCTTGTAGGATCTCCTGAGCAGAATGTCCTGATTCTACACAGCCCTTTGGCCATCCCTAACCTCTGGGCGAAGCCACCCAACTCTGTGC
Source organism: Onychostruthus taczanowskii (assembly GCF_017590055.1). Taxonomy (NCBI): domain Eukaryota; kingdom Metazoa; phylum Chordata; class Aves; order Passeriformes; family Passeridae; genus Onychostruthus; species Onychostruthus taczanowskii. Next base: position 6,390,271 of record NW_024502568.1, read on the forward strand.
AGGCTCAGGGTGCCAGTGAGTGCCTTTGCCACAGGGGCAGCAGCTACGTGCCTAGGTCATGCCGGTTCTCACATGCTCTCTGTCATGTCACTCCCTTCCAGGGAATGTGTTCTGGGGGCTGTCTCCAACATGACCCCCATGCCTGCCCTGTCCCATGGTTCACTCACTGCAGGGAAGGTGCTGCAGGGCTGGGATGTTGTGAGTCCCCAGTCTGCTCAGGTGCAGGTCCCCTCTGCCAGGTGCCCGCTGGGCACAGGGCTCCTCCTTCGCCTACCTGGAGGAAGGTCACTCAGAGCAGTTTGTAGTTGCTCAGGGTAAATCTCAGCACTGGCTGTGCTGCAGCAAATGCTTGAGGTTGTAAAAGGATTCCCCCATGCTGAGGCCCTGGCTGAATTTCAGGATGTCTCTGCATGCCACATGGGCACTCTGTGCCACAGTTTCCCTCCTTGCATTTCCTGAGGCTGTTTTTCCTTAGGGCAGGGTCTCTTTTTCTCTAGGTGCAAATGACATCCCAGTTCCTGAGCATCCATTTAGTGGCTGTGAGTTGTGGCCAAGTAAAGGGTCAGTCCTCACCCCCAAAGCAGCCTTTTTTCACACCAAATATGTGTGCCATAAGGCTCTGTGCTTGCACCATGTTGGCATAGGGACCTTCCTCTGTAGTGCCGTGGACTCCTGACTTAAATCCTTTGGCAGTTGCTGGCCAAGCAAATGAGCTTGTCCAAGGGGTGAAAGAAGCAGTCTGTGTCCTTAGACCAGGGGTCCCATAGAGGCAGAAGAGCACAGAAGGCCAGATCCAAGCGTCCCCGCCTGTGTCCAGCTTCTGGCATGGCTCTGGTTGCGTCTCCACCATCCCAGCTCCTGCTTTTCTTTGCTGGCTTCACTCCTGTCCCGGTGATCAATGGGCTCTGGTTGGGCTGGAAAACAGCACAAACAGAGGCATTTACAACCCCGCTGTCTCTCCAACAGGGCCATAACTCAGGCTCCCCGTCACCGTGGGGAATGGGAGGCAGGAGCTCCTGCTTTGGTGGCAGCAGCAGCACCGACATTTTTCCTCCCGTGGTAAATGTGTTACTTGGGGATAATTTACCTGCTTATGTCAGGTTTTAAAAAGAAACAGACTGGCTGCTGAGCAGCTCCTGACACTTGCAGTGTGCATGGCATGAACACACATGTCTACCCAGAGAAAAGAAATCACCTAAGCTGAAAGGACCTGTTTGCAAATGCCTGCACTTTGGAGCTGCAGTCTCGGTGTGGAGTCTGTCGAGTACTGAGGCTGAGATCTTGCCACAGTCCGTCCCTCCATGGGCTCTCCAGGGTCTGCAGCCACCTGCAGGTTCTGGCAAGGCTGCCCAGCTGCGCCGGGGGCTGCTTGGGGCTGGCTGTCCCACGTCTCCGGCAGCGTGCCGGGAGCATCCTCTGCCCGCACCCCTTCTCCAGGTGAGCGGATCGGGGCTTGTGGGAGCTGCTGCTGCCCTGTAGTGGCTGAACACCTTGCTGGGGACCCAGGGCGGCTGAGACGCTGCTCCGGCCAGCTCGATCAGCCGCCGTGCTCGCCGGCAGCAGAGGGAGCCGGAGGACCGGGGATGGCAGCACGGGCAGGCAGGACGAGGCCGGGCCGGGCAGGGCAGGGCAGGGCTGGGCAGGGCCGGGCAGGGAGCCCCATGGCGGGAGAGAAACCCTTCTTCATCCAGAGACTCCCCTAGCGGGGCAGCCCCGTGTGTCACCTCTCAGACACATCACCCCTGTGGGTGCCCAGCTCTGTGGTGGACACTTCCTGAGCTGGCCCTCAATCCCCCTTTTGGGCTTTTAGGGTCTCAGCCCCACTGTTTTGTTCTGGGGAGCCACGTAGCCTCTCTCTGTGGCACAGCCCCTTGTCCCCTCCCTGGGACACAGTGCTCCTCTTCACCCTGAGGACCTGCTGGTGGGACAGCAAGGTCCCCAGGGAGCCTGGCTGGGTGTGATGGGGACAAGGCCTCCATCCCTGGGAAGTGTCCCAGGGCCAGGGTGGTAGGATCCTACAGCACATGGTGGGATCTTGTCACTGCTGTCCCCAAGCCTCCTTGCCCATAGGGAGCTGATTTATGTCTGGGCCAGCCTGACTGACCTCCTGCTTGGGCTCAGGCATTATAACTAATGGCAGGTCAGTGGAGCTGCAGCTAAAGTGAAGTGGCTGGCATGGGTCAGGCAGGGGGGATGTAGAACAGGGGATGCTGAGGATCCCAGCTCCAACAGCACAGCTTCCCAGAGCAGTGAACAGCAGGGGTGAAGCAGGTGTAGCTCCCAGTATACCCCCTCCAACCTACCCTTGCTCCTGAGCTCTCTTTCTGACCATCCTCTCCTTCTGTTCTGACCACAGGATGTTCTGGGTCAGTGGTATAAAACCTGGAGAAGGGGCTCCTTGTTGGGTGAAAACTGAAGCACACATGGACTGATGGTTTCATGGACATAACAGCAGAGCCAGGGAGGGCACCAGGTGTCTGAGCCCAGCTTCTGCCCAGGACTCAGGGTGAGGGACCAGGAGGACCTGATACAGGTACAGCAGAGGGCAGTGCCATGGTTGGTGGCCTGAAATGCCCTCTTTGGTCTGTTGCTCTCATATTCTGCTTGGTCCATGAGCCTTAGGGTGGAGAAATCTCCTGTGGGGGGTACCCCCCTCCTGATCCCTCATGACAGGTTTATTTCCAGGTCCCAGACCCCCCGTGTGCATGGCCCCTGTGTCACTCAGCCCCAGCTCAGCATACTCCCTGGGTGTTTTGGCACTAAGGCCTGCTTGTTTTCCCAGCTGGAGTGGATGACCAGCCCAGCATCCAGCCAGGCTGTGGGAGCTGAGCTTTGGGGACAGCTACATCAGCTGCCGTCCCAGTCCCTGCCTGCACCAACTGCTGAGGTGAGGCCTGAACATGGCTGTAAACCTGGATATTCATGTACCCACCAGGCAGCTGTTCCACTTCCTGGGATGATGCCAGCCCAACTTGCCAGCCTAGGTGCTCTAAGCTGGTTGAGGGGAGCCCTTGGGGGTGCAATAAAAGACACCCAATGCCACTCCTGGCCACACACTGAGCTCTGCTCTATCCAGCAGTAAGGGAGAACATTTTTGCTGTCACCCTGCCTTTGCTCTCTGCTTGGGGAAGGGGGAGAACAGCAAAACATATCTGAGTAGGGCATCAGGACTTTCCCAGGGATAAGCTATATCTGCCTGCCTGTGCTGGAATGGGCTCATTTTTGGTGAACAGTACAGCCAAGTGCTGGGTGTGCAGGCTGCCAACCCCGTGGCTGGGCAGGCAGGGCTCTGTGAGCCTCTCCTGGCACTGCCTGGCCATCCCACAGGTGCAGTGGATCTGTCACAGTCCTGCCAGGCTCCTGCTGCTGGTCACAAACTGAAGGGTGTGCTGGTGTCCACACTGCCACTAGTGCTTTCCACCTGGTAGCACACATTTCTGCTCCCATTTCTCAGCCAAGGAGTATTACTGACTTTGCAAGGCTGCAGAGAGAGCTCCCATCCTTCTAAGCAACCTCTCCCCAACAAGTTTGTCAAGTCCTCCACATGACCTCATTGTAGGTTGGTTTTGCAATATTACAGGGGTGATTTATCTTTTTTAGGGTCTTTCTTAGGACTAAGCTGGGTTCAGGCAGCAGCAGCTTGAGACAATGTTTAAGCATCACCCTTGAGCACTGGCCTCTGACAGGTCCAGGTGCAGCATCCAAAGCTCTTCCCAGCTGGGGAAGCAAGTCCCCTGGTTGAACCTGCTGCAAAAACAGCAACTTGGTGCATTCCCAGCTGGCTCTCAGCAGAGGTGATTTGTTCAAAATAATTTCCATGGCCTCTGCACTTACTTTTGCTGCAGGATCCAGGAGAGCAGGTTTAGTCTAGGCTGCTAGGCAGCACCAGAGGCTGACTTTCATCCAGAAGCAGCTACTGGAAGACTTTGCTCAGCTCTCATTCTGAATAGGTCTAAAATTAGATCTGGGGTACAAAAGTTGATGAGCAACAGATACGTGAGTCTGGCTTCAGTCTCAGCAGCTTAGCAGCTTTTACAACAGAGCTGGGATGCTCCCACTGACAGTGGTTGCCATTTGGGATCAGTTTTGCTCCAGCAATATTTCAAGTTTGTCAAAGCCCCTTTGAAGACCTGGGCAGGTGAAAGGAGCATGGGGAGCTGCAATAAGTGTAAGCCTTAAAAAACTTCCTGAAATGACCAATAAATCCCCCAGGACATGACAGGAATCATTCAGGGATTTTTCCTGAACAAACCTAGCTCTCCATTGAAAATGAAAAGTACTTTCAAAAGCATCTTCAGAGCAGCACAATGTGGTTCCCAGGAAGGGAGTAGCCTTTGTCCAAGCCTCCTTGTCCATCACCTAAAGACAGTGACATTCCCTGACAGGTCCCTGTGCCACTTGCTCCCCTGACCTTGCTGTGTCCTGCCTGGAGTTATTGAGATATGTGGCACAAAGCCAAATAAATGGAGAACCTGAGCCTACAGACTGCCTGGCATGAGGTAAATACATGCTGGATCTGGCCAGGACCGGCAGCAGGAGATGCTGCTCTGTGCTGTCCTGTGGGAAGTAGGGTGTCTGGGGGGCTGCATCCCCTTGGCACCACCTTCATCAGGTCTGGTGAGGGCTGGAGGGTGCCCAGACCTTCCCTGCATGTAGAAAAGATGGGAAAACTGCATTGGCATGGTTCCTCAGCACATCTGCAAGGTGCAGTCAGGGAGAGATCCCGCTGCACAGAAGGGCCCTGGTGGCAGTGCCACTGCTCCTCTCTCAGGAGCTGGACTGGAGGAGCTGTTGGGTGTCTCCACAGCCCACTGAGACACACCACAAGTCTGACTCACATCTGTGGGTGCTCTTCAGATCTCCGGGGAGAGGGCAGGGAATGAATTGTCACTTGCACATCTCTTTCTCCGGGTGAAAACACCCAAGGAGGCTGGGGATGGGGGCAGAGGTGGAGGGGGGGACCAGACCTATACCTCCTTGCTGGGGAGCTGGGAGGGGGTGAGGGGTGTGCAGGCAGCTGGCTGGCAGTGGGGACGTGTGGGGACAGTGGGGAAAGTGCCTGCCTGCACGGTCTGGGCACCCCATCCGTGTTGTGGGGTGTTTATCCCCACTGTGCACCCCTGGCAGGGGCTGACTCCTCCTTTTCCCCAGCAGGTGCTCCCACCTCAGTGGCAGCTGTGGTCATGTCCTTGTCACCAAGGGCACAGCCATCGGTGTGCTCAGTGGGTGTGGACACACAGAACTCCTGGAGGGGCTGACCCCCATACAGCTGCCTTCTCCCATCCTGTCCAAAGCAAGTCACTGCTTCCCATGAGCATCCCACGGACCCCTGTTCAGCCCCGTCAATGGCCACTCCCTCTGTGTCCCCGCGGGACCCGGTGATCAGTACTGGTGTCCCTGCTCCACGGCGGCTGAGCCTCTTCCCAGGGTGACACTGTCCCGCCCGTCCCCTCTCTGCCGCGCAGCGCTCCCCCCGCCACCTCACATGCTGCAGCAGATGGTGGAGGTGACATTTGTCTCCGAGTGACGCATTTGACGGTGGCCGTGTCCCCCCTCCTCCCTTCGCCCCGGATGGGGGAACCTTGAGCCCACCTGGCAGAGGAAAGCTGGGCAGGCACAGGCAGAGGGATCCCCCAGCCCCCAGCCGTCCTGCAGACCCCCAGGGGTCTGCGCTGCTTGTCCATGTGCATCCCCGCCGAGCCCTCTCCCAAGGCTCCGGGGCACCAGGGCAGCGGGGGGACACGGTCCCTGAGGGCGAGTGCCCACCACCGAGGGGCATTTGAGGGGGGGACTAGGTGGGAGCCGGGCACCAGGGACTCCTGTTCATTCTCCGTTTTCTGCCTTAATTAGAACCCGGAGAGACCAGGCGAAATCGCATTAGCGCGGGGCCCCGGTGCGCTGAGCCATCCATCTTTTTTTATTACAGCGTAATGGGGCTGCTCGCGAGGCGCCGTGCGATTTGTCACAGGCCTCGTTCCCTGATAACGGGCATTTGTCATCACTTTCTTCCCGTGTTAATGTCATCATCGGCGAGCTGACAGGCAGACCCGTTGAGGGAGCGCTGGCGACAGACCACATCCGTCAACCTAATATTTCCATGGCTGTGGGGATCAGCCGGGCTGCGAACACACATTAAAGCGCTTATGATGGGAGGGGGGGAAAAAAAAGGGGTTTTCATTAATTAAAATGTTAGTGTGAGAGTGTGAGAGTGTGAGCGTGTGTGCGGGTGGCACTGCGTGGGACGGGGGGCCGTGGCGCGGGAGGGCGCGGCGCGGGGCGAGTGCGGCACGGTGGCCTTTTAACGGAGCTCACATCAGCTCCTGAAACCCATTTAAAAGATATTTGGGACTGGGGAATCAGCGGTGAGCACGGTGGAAAGGTCATTGTTAATAAGGGAGAGCACATGGGAGCACGTGGGGAGGGCGCAGGCATGGCCGGTGGAGGATGGCGGAGATTGTCATCCCCCTGGAGCGGGGGCGGGTTTGTCCCACCGGGAATAGTGGAGCCACTTCTGCCATCAAGTGAGTGGCCTCAAAGCTACATGGCAGAAGGATGAGGCAGGGGGAAGGAAACCCTGCCGTGGAGTTGCCCCATAGCTGGCCAAGGGCAGGAGTGGGGTGTGGGATGGGCTGTGGGGCTGCAGCCCCCCAGACGGGGGTTTGGGACGGGGCTCTGCAGCTGCAAGATGGGCTCCTGGCAGAAGTCTAGAGGGTCACACCTGAGATGGTCCCTGCTAAGCAACCAGTGAGGGGACCTGCCCTGGTCCTGAGGCCATTTGGTGACAAGGGGGCTCAGGTCCCCACCCCAGAATGCGTGGCTGTTGCCATGGAAATGGGTGGTGGTGACTGGGAGGAGTGGGTGTGTGGTATCTTGGGTTTTCCTGGCAGTGGGAGTTTGTTTTCTGGACTTTTCTGGGGCTCCTGTGTCATACAGAACAGGAAGGCTTGGTGGGCTGCTTTTTTTTTTGGAGGGGTTTTTTTTGTTTGTTTGGTTGGTTGGTTGGTTTTTTTGGTGGTTTTTTTTTTGGTTTTGGTTTGTTTTTGTGGGTTGGGGGTTTTTTTTGGTTTTTTTTTTTTTTTCTTCCCTTTAATTATATTTTTGGGGTTTTTGAAGGTGGGGATGAGCATCTCAGTCAAATCTATCCAGCTCCCATGATGTACTAGTACAACACCAATTTGCACTGCAAAATATGACTCCAGGAACTCTTACACAAAATGAGACCAGAGATGCTGCTTACTCTGCTCAAATTCCATCCTTAGGTTACCTGGGAAAATCCCCTGATGTTCCCGACGTGTGGCTGGACACAGTGCTAGATGAACAGGCCATGGCAGGGCTCAGGCAGGTGTGGGCAGTGCTGAAACCCTGCTGAGTGCAGACAGGGGCTCACGGTTTGAAAATGTGGCTGCACAGAGCCTTCACCCCCATGTCTCCCATCCCAGGGATGACCAAGGGCAGCCTGTGAAGAGGAACATGTCCCATAGCCCAGGAAAGCTGACGACTCTTTCTTTAATTGTTTTTCTTCTTTTTCTTCTCTTCTGTCCTTCCTCATTCCATTCACAGGCTCTGTGTGTGGAAAGCCAGGTTTGGGATGAGTGTGGGGTGTTTTTAGAGACCTGGGTCCTTTTCCTGTGTGCACCTGAGCGCACACTGCTGCACACACATCCCCTAAGTCATTTCTGTAAGTGCACGCCAGCCTTTGGCCCACTGGTGAGCACTGAGGATAGCTAGAGCTGGGAGGGGGTGGTTTTCTCCAGGTGCTGGTAGGGAAACTGAGGCACGGAGCAAGGATTTGCTGTCCTCATCCACGCCGTGGATCGTGCACATCAAACAAGTCATCCCATCACCAGCAACATCCAACAAGTCTGCAGACATCAGGGAAAAGGAAAGTCTGCAGGAAATTTTTCTTAGGAGTGCCCAGCAATGGCCAAGCTCCCAACCCTGTGCCATCCCAACACCCCCGGCAGCAAACCCTGCCACCAAACCTCCCTCCACTCCACTCCCCGCCATAAATCACTGCCCTGCATTGGCCGAGGACCTTTTAAAAAGGATTTATTAGGGGGGGTTTAAGCAGAGGCAGCGATAGTGTTTCATAAATCGAAAGGCAATAGCGCTCATCGTTACCGGCCCGCTCGGGGGGGGCACCCTGCTCCCCCCGCTCCCCCGGCCGGGAACAGCTCCTCCCGGCACCGCGCTCCCCTTCCTCCCCGTCTGTGGAGGCCGCGAGTGTGGAAAATCCCCAGACAGGGAGTGTAAATGCTTGTTCTTTGTAAATGAAGAACATAATTAACATTAAATTAAGGTAATACAAATGAAGACAACACAGAGCCTGACAGGATGAGTGTTTGGGGAGGCAGTAGAGAGAAGTGATTCATATTTTTAATTTACTGTACAAATAGACTAGCAGGGCTGGGGGGAAAAGGGCCATCCAAGTGGAGTGGGGATTTTTTTTTTTCCCACTGTTGTTTTGCTGTGCTTTAAGCACACAATGACTATTAAAGTCAACTGCCCATATAATAGGACATCTCCTACATGACTGCTCTCCGAGAGGCAGCTTGCTGTAGCAATAAATTCTGGGAGTGCCATCTGCTGGTGTGCACCCTCCGCCGGGCACCCTCGCTCCGGCCGCCCGGCCCGGACGAGTCCCGGCACCCCACAGCTGCTGCAGAGCCCTGCAGAGCACCAGCCACGGGCCTGCAGGCATCCATGCAGAATTATTGTATTTCTCACAGGGTAAGAAACACTTTTCCCCCACCCAATTGTAAATATTGTTCATTATATATATAATTTTTTTTTCTGAAGTTGGGTGGGTATTGTTGATGCCGGATAAATATTTTAGGCTTTTAAAAGATACCAATCACTGCTCTCCACTCCTCTGAAGTGCTGGGTTTCAGCTGAGTGCCTGTTACCCAGAACACAGAAAAAAACCCCACCCATTTTAGCTTTTTTCCTGCAGAAAGACTGTTGATGAGTCCATGAGAACTGCAGGCTGGACCTGGCTCTGCACTGTAAGGAGGTGATAGCTGTGGTCTCAGCCCGGGGAGGCCCCGCTGAGGAATGACTTTCAGCCACGAGGGAGCCAGGTTTATCATGGCACAAAAGTGTCCACGGGGCTGTGACACCTGGAATGGGCACACCTACACTGCCTCTGTGTCCCTGTTCCACTCCCTGGGAAACTTCTGACACCACCAGGGAAAGGAAAAACAAAAGAAGGCACCAAGAAGACCCATTCCTTAATGAAATCACCTTTCCCAGGCAGAAGATGACCTGGGATGGTGCTGAAAGATTCCTCTGCTATGTCAAAACAGGAGAGGAATTTTCACGGTTGGGAGGAGGCTGTCCTAATTTTGGGTGTGCAATCTTTTCCCTCTGTGTGACTTGTATTCTTCCAGTTATTACTGTGAGCAGTGCTCTTGGGTCCAGGGCAGCCACTTGGACAACTTGCTCTTGAAAACTTCCAGGGATGGGGCATCCACTTCTACTCTGGGCAACCTGTTCCAGTGCCTCACCACTCTCACAGTCAATAATTTCTCCCTAATCTGATCTAAACCTGCTTTTTGTCAGTTTAAACAATTCTCCCTTGTCCTATCACTGCATGCCCTTGTACCAAGTCCCTTTCCAGTTTCTTGCAGCCCTTTATCCAGTGAAACCTCCCCAGAGCCTTCTCTTCTCCCGGCTAAACAACCTCAGCCATCTCAGCCTGTCTTCACAGGAGAGGTGCTCCAGCACTCTGAATATCTTCATGGCCTTCTCTGGACTTGTTCCTTCCTGTGCTGAGGGCTCCAGAGGTGGACACAGTATTCCAGCTGGGAATCACCGGAGCGTACTAGAGGGACAGAATCCCTTGACCTGTTGGTCAGACCTCCTGTGATGCAGCCCAGGACATGATTGCCTTCCTGGGCTGCAGGCATGGATTGCAGGGTCATGTCAAGCCTCTCATCCACCTCCAAGTCCCTGAATCAGTCCCTGAATCCCTCAAATACATCCAGGGCCCAGGCTGCAAACACAGGGTCTGTTTCCAAACTGAGCTGACCCCGGGCAATGCTCCCTGTGCCCAGCACCCTTCTCCCAGGGCTGGTAAGCTGGGAGCAGGGACAATCGTAGTGAGACAAGAGGCTGGGACAAATTGTGCACCAGCCTCTCTGGGCAACAGGGTGCTGCCCCAGCACCGCTTTTTCCACGTGGAATATGAGAGGAGGTGGAGCACACAGGAGCCCACCTCAGTCAAAACTGGTCCCTGATGGAGCTCTGCACTCAGGTGAGATTTGTGGGGGGTGAAGACATCCCCACTGTGGTGACAGGGACAGTTTGCTGTTAGAACACCTGGTGAAACCAGTGCAAAAGGGTTCAGCCCCAAAGGCTTGGTGGATGCCCAGGATCCATCCTCCTGGAGGCCATCTCTGCTGGAGCCGTAGGACTGAGGGCACTGGCAGGGTGTGAGTGCTCCGTGGCTTCTCTGACCGTGCTCTGCGGCCACTTGTGGCCTCACCAATCCCCCGAGATTGGACACACCAGGGTGTGTCCAACAAGCCTTGATCAACTTTCCAGCTGGGATGTGACCTTTCACCTTGAGCCAGGTACTCTCCTAGAGAGCTTCCATGAAGAATGTGCAGATATCCATTGATGGGCCATGACCATTTCCTTGAGGACCACCATTCAAAGCATCTGAATAGTTTGAACCAGGGTCTTCTCTCCCATTCCACATTGTCCAGGAATGAGCCCCAGCCCTCCATGTGAATACCTCAGCCTTGAACCCACCCAACCCTTAGCACTGGGCACACAGGAGAAGGCATTTGTGCATTTGGAGGGAGCCACCTTCATCTTCGTTTCTGCAAACCTCAAGAGGATCAGCAGCATTTCAAGCTGTCCAAGTAATTTCTCAGACTCTTCTTTGCACCTTCTCCAGCTTTTCAAGGTCTACTTGGACACTACTAGAGAATACAGCCTTATCCTCCCCAGACAGAACCAGTGCTTTTGGAGGCCTCAGTCCAAGGAGCTGGATTTCAACATGGGGAAGCAGCTTTGGACATGGAAAAGCAGCTCAGAGCTCACCCAGCCATATCCTTCCTGAGAAGCCTGCAGTGGAGCAGCTGGAAAGCTCTCCCTGGCAAGACAAGCAGAGAGGAAGCCCAAATGCCTCTTTTGCAAGAGTAAAAGGTCAGTGGCATGGGGCAGTTTGAACTACAACCCCTCAAAAAAATCTTGCCCCAATAGCCTCAGAAAAAACTGAGGGGTTGCCAGTGTTCCATGAGCGTGGGGGTTCCTCACCCCCAGGCCCTGATGGAAAAGAGGATGGACATGTCCTTTGACACAGTACCCTCAAACAAGTCCCCAGGAACAAATGCATCCAAAGGGCACCATAGAATTTTTCCAGTGACCCCCAGTCCTTGGAAAGAGGGCACTTCTGGCTCTGGTGGCATCTAAAACCTTGACAGAAATGAGTCCTGACCCCACATTTCCCAGGTCTGCCCCATCTCACTGGCCGCTTAGAGCAGTCCTTGGCCATAAGGCAAAATTCCAACTCCTTGGCTATGCTAGGACCCCAGGAATGGAGGGCCAGTCCCAGGGGGGCCATTGCCTCACACATGGAGGGCAGGGGGCATCCTCCAAGCTGCCCCACATGCTGGGTGGGAGAGATAGATAAATACCAGAATAAATAAATACAAGTGGCAAAGAGGCCTGAAATGATGCTGTCGTTTGCTGGGAATGAGAGACACAAGTGTAATTTAGGTTTTGATATTATCAAAGTCTCGCTGCTCTAAAACAGCAGGGCACTCAGTGCCTCATTAATAAAGGATAAACTTGGAGTCTATTTACAATGCACTTTTTGGGGTTATTTACACTCCATTATACATATGTAATGCTGCACATATTTACCGCTCTGTTCTGCCGCCGAGAGCGGAGTCGGGAGGAGGCGGAGTGGGGAGCGCCGGGGCTGCGGAGCCTGACCCTGCTCTGGCTGATGTCCTTAAATGCCTCAGCGTGCACCAGAGCCCCAGGCTGCTGGCTGAGGATGGGAAGGATGGGAGCAGGCACTGGGGACCCAGTATGGCTCAGTCCCCGCGGGTCCAGCACCTTCACACACCCAGAGGCGCCCTGAGGCTTTGCCAAAGGATGCGGGAAGGGCTCCTCACTAAGTGACCACAAACACCAAACACCAAGCTGTTGACCTGCCATGGAGAGGGAAACTGGGGAAAAGAAAAAGAAAGAAAAAAAAGGGCTAAATTATTTGCAATAAAATGATGTTTGTGCTGGCATGGGTGTTTTGGCCACACAGCCCTCCCCCCCACCTGGGCTTTCCTCTCACCAGAACAAAATGTTGTCGTTTTCCTCCAAATGACAGCTCCCGGCAGGTCTGGGAGCCCCATGGTCTACCATGGTATTTGTGGGAGCTGCTGGGGGAGGTGTCCTGGGACACAGGACAGCCTCTCCCTCCAAACACAGCCCCCAGGATTCAGGGAGCGGTTGTGCTTGGAGAGCACCTTGGGGTCACAGCAATTCATGGGGTGCAGTAAGGGAATGAGGGTGTATCCTGGATCCCTTTGTCCTCTAGGAAGTTTGGGAGTGAGCAGAGTTCCCATGGGAGCACTCTGGGGCCAGCACACGAGGCCAGGCACCAAGGGCTTCCAGCAGCCTGTGGAGGGGCACGGTGGCTGGACAGTCACCCCCAGCTCAGAGCTGCTCCATGTCCCTTCTGCAGCAGCCTCCAGCTTTGCACGCCCACCTTGGGGTGAGAGGCAAGAGCCATCCCGACCACCCTTCCTAGAAAATGTGGGGTGACTTTGACCTTTCCAGCCAGTCACAGGGGGAAGGAGGACAAGCCCCTCTTCCCATTCTGCTCTTCCCTGGTGCCAGAGAAGCACCCACCCATTCCAGCACACTCCTGCTTGCTGCCATTCCAGGTTAAACTTGCCAAACAATGGCTCTGGTGGCAATGGCCTTTATTAAACACATCATGCCAGAAGCTCCTGCCAAGGCCCCACACCCAGGAGCAATGAGAACCCCCTGCTCCAGGAGGTCCCCTTGTCTCTGTAGGAACATCTCTTCCAGCACGGGGATCATGCCCAGCAGTCAGTGCAACCTTGGTGCATCAATGGGGCTCACCCAGGGCCCAGACTGTGCCATGGAGAGATGTCCTGGGAGACCCAGAGACGACCAGGTTGGAACAAATTGGCCCCCATATCATTCCCCATCTCCATCCCCCCAGCTCACTCAGATCAGGGCAGGCTGGAGCCTGAGCCCTCCAGGGAGCTGCTCTCCAAAGCCCCATAGCCATCGAGCTTCATCATCCCAATGAGGTGGGCTGGCACGGAGAGGACGGAGCGGCGCGTGGCGAAGATGTGGCTGATCTCCATGAAGGTTTTGTTCTTGGTCTCGGGGATGACAAGGTAGACATACAGGGCCACCAGCAGGCAGACACCACAGAAAACCAGGTAGCAAAAGGCACCGGCTGACATCTGGGGACAAGAGCAGGACGAGGCAGAGAGCCAGGCACTCCCAAACTGGGCGTGGCACGAGGCAGTGTCCCCTGCCATCACCCTGCCCTGGGCTGGCTCTGTCCAGCACTGAGCTGAGCCAAGAGCACAGGCACCCCTGCCTTGGCACCCCATCCTGGGAGAGCAGCAGGGCTGTGTCCATTCCCTCCATCTCCCGGGGCCCCTCTGGTACCTGCAAGAAGGGGAAGATGAAGCCGACAGTGAAGTTGCAGAGCCAGTTGAGAGATCCCCCCACAATGTAGGCAGCCGGGCGGTGTGACTGCGTGAAGAGCTCAGCTGTCATCAGGAAGGGGACACCAGCTGCAGAGGAGGGGACACATCAAGGGTATGGAGGACAGGGTGACTCAGGTACCCCTGGGGTCAGCAGGTTCTGCCCACCTCAGTCCTGTGGCCAAAGGGCTGGAGCCCAGCAAGGCTCGTGGTTCAAACTGGTGGTGCTGGGAGAGCCGGAGGAGACAGGGAGTGCGGTGGAGCAGTGTCCTGCCCTTGTCTCCCTGGGGATGTGTCTGGGGGGGGTGATGTCCCCCTGATATACCACACTGGCACATTGCTGGGTGCTCAGGCCAGTTCCCCAATTTGCATGTCTGGAAAGTTTCAGACTGAGTCAAAATAAATGTGGAACATTTCATGTGGATCCTCGTTTTCCAAAAATGTTTCTAAATGCTGATATATTAAATCTCACAGAGATCACAAGCGTAGAGAAACATCTTCCTGGCACCCTCCATAATGCCCTTTCCAGACTCCCATGATCAAAACAATTTAGAAAACTTCCTTCTATCAGTCAGCTTCTGTTGCCACTGTGGCTGATTTAGGGACGAAAGAAGCAAACACTTCTCTGAGCATCAGAATCTCCCACAGGACACAGAAATGCCATTTTCCAACCTGCTTTTCCTATGTACAGTGAAAAAACACAGAATGTATGGAAGTGGCTTCCCAAGCCACCTTGTAAGTGGTCTGAAAACTGGACACAGGGTGTGGCTATTTCTTCTAGAAGGACTTAGCCTCTCCAGGCAAGTGTCACTGAGCCAGAAGTCCTGGGTCCCAGGACTGTCCCTGTGTTGGGGGACAGGATCCGAGGTCCAGAGTACATTCCAAGACACACAGGACTCTGGCAAGGGATTGTTTTTGATATGGTGACATGCCTGGGGTCCCAGCTGCCTGAAACAGGGCTGGCTGGACCTCTTTACAAATGCAGGGAAAAGATGAACCAAAAACCAAGTGTTAGAAGTGAGGGAGGAGTGGGGCCCCTGACGGACTCTTACTCACAGCTCGCCCAGAACAGATATATATTTTTTTGTTTTAAAACTCCTATTCATCATTGTTTGTGAACAATGAGCCATTAAAATCCTAATTAAAGATGTAATTACAGTGAATAAAGTCTGGGCTGAGGATGAATTATAGATCTGTTAAGAGCTCTGCTAATACATCAACTGGGTAAACCAGTCCAGGTTTCACTCCTGGCTGTTGGAGCCTGCACTCGATGAGGGGCAGGATGATTCTCACCAGCTGCACTGTGATAGGAGTGGTGACACCTCCACAGAGGTCTGGGGAAGGCTGCCAGGGCTTTCACTCTGCTTCCTCCTGGAGCGTGGCCCAGCAGGAGGAGGTGGAGCGTGCCCTGGGGATGCGTGGGGCTGGGGGGGTTTGTGGTTTCACTGGAGGTACAGCATCATGAACCAGGGCTGGACCATGGGGACGGGGCCAAGGCTCAGCTCCTGCCACCTGCCTGCAAACCCCACTGGGGTCCCAGAGCCCCCATTCCCAGCCCCTGCTCCCCACTGTGGCAGCCCCAGACCCACCTGGTCCCATGCAGAAGCCGGCGATGATGCCGACCACGCAGGCAACGCTGACGTAGCGCATCCAGGGCAGGGCGGCCTGTGGGGACACTGGGCTGGGGAGGCTGCAGGGGGCTGGCCCTGAGCTTCACACCCAGCACCCCTGGGACACGCCTTCAGGCCTGCCCGCGGCTTGGTGGTGGCTCTTGGGGACAGCGGCCACACAGGACACACTGGTGAGATGCAGACAAGCAATGGGTTTGGGGTACAGCTGGTGAGGGTCAGCCTCAGCCAAGCTCAGCAGCTCGTGATGTTGCAGTATCCCCAGAGCCACAGGAGCATCCTCTGGAAGCAGACAGCAGGAGAAGGAGCCTTCACCTGCCTTGGCATTCCTCCCTGGGAACAACTATTTCTGGAAAAAACCTACCAGAAGCAGCAGGATTTTTCTCATATGTATTTGTATTTTCTTCTTTTTTTTTTTTTTTTTTTTTTTTTTTTTTTTTTTTTTTTTTTTTTTTTTTTTTTTTTTTTCCTGTTCTTCTTCTAAATTTACCTTCCCTTTAACTTTGAATGGAAAACATGACTTGGAAGAGCCAGCTCACCTCTCATTTCCACACACACCCCTTCCCCCAGGATTCTACCCATCCCTCCACCACTGAGCCCCAGATAATGGGGGCCCAGGGGGTGGCAGTGGCCAGGCCCTACCTGCAGCAGCAGGGAGATGGTGATGCCAGCTGAGCAGACACCCATGGCACAGAAGCCGGTGATGATGAGGGGCCGCCGGCCCACCCTCTCGATGGTGAAGCACTGCCAAGAGACAGCAGAGACTGACGGGGTGTTGGGGAGCTCCAAGGTGGATGGGACCACCCCTGAGCCCCAGATCCAGCTGTAGGTGGGAGGATGCTCCTGGTGACATCTGGGGATGCTCTGAGCTGGGGCAACCCCAGCTCAGAGTTCCGGGGTTGGGGCTGGGGCATGGAAAGTGACAGGGGTGAGCATGCATGGGTCCCACAGAGCAGGGGTTAAGGTGCAGGGTTGGGGCTGGCTGGGGTGACCCACAAGCCACACTGGCATCAGTGCCAGGCGGAGATGCTGGGAAATGGGGTGTTTGTGGGGCAGTGGGCACAGCAGGGTGTGGGCAGGCAGTGCAGCGGCAGTGGGAGCAGGCAGGGTATTGACAGCAGAACAAATGCCTGTAATTTTATAACCAATCTCAGCATGTCCATCAGGGGCCATTTGTGGGGCTGCTCCCAAGCAATCTGGCTGGGCAACTGCTGGGGGGCTGGGACGCCCCCACAGAAAGGGGAGGGGTGTAGGGGGTACCCTTCAGAGAGGCAGGGGACCCCACTCTGCTCTGGATTGGGCTATGAAAGTGGGGAGCAGCCCCCCACTCATTTCCTCTTTTCTGGGAGCAGCCACCCCCATCCATCTCTGTAATTGTCAGGGAATGGATTTAGTGCCGGGTGGCTTGGGCTGGCCCTGGGTGACACTTGCAGATGGGACAAGGGCCATAAATCTGCCTGGCCCAGTGCTAACTCTCCAGCTAAATGAGGGCTGGCTGGGGGGGCCAAGGCTGCTAGCCTGGGGCCAGGCCAGTGCTTGGCTGGGGGTGGGGGGAAATGGGGACATGTGACTCTGCTAACGGAGGGACAATGAAAGCGAGAGCCAGAAGAAACTTCTAGTCCCCTCCATCATCTCCATCCAAGCTTCTCTTTGCCTGCCAAATCTCCCTGCTACCCTAAAATTATCTCAAAATATATGACTCCTAAATTGAGCCTGCCTCATCCATCTCCCGTCCCCATTTCCATGCCAAATCCTTAGCCCCCCAGAAAAGGGGCCGTGCTGTGGCACAGATGATATTTGGGGGTACGCTCTGTCCCCCCATTTGATGGTGCTGGCAAGAGGGCTGTGGCACGGAGGGACTCTGTCCGTCTGTCTGTCCCTCACTCACCCCGATCAGCCCGGCAACGACCTCAATGGCGCCGGTGCCCATGGTGGTGTAGGGGATCTGGGACACGGGGATCCCGGCGTTCTCGAAGATGGTGTTGGTGTAAAACCAGATCTGCCGAGGGGCGGGCACAGCGTGAGCTGGGGATGGAGCCACGGGGCACTCGAGGACATGAGCTGCCAGGTGTCAGCTCAGAGCCGGCACAGCCGTGTCCCGGGGCAGGAGCACGTGGGGCTTACGGCGTCGATGCCCGAGAGCTGCATGCCGGCGTTCAGCACCGCCACCGAGAGCGTCTGCCAGCGCACCGAGCGGTCCCGCAGCAGCTGCCAGACCGACGCCATCTCCATGCAGGAGAGCGACCGCTGCTCCTCCTTCATCTCCTCCATCACTTCCTGGACGTCGGGGCTCCCCAGGAAGCGGCGCAGTGCTGTGGGGAGAGTGGGCCACGGACACGTGTCCCCAGCACAGGGTGGGTGCTCACAGCTATGGCACCAGCTAGGGGCTTGGCTCTATCCTGGCCCAGCCTCCTCAGCAGCCCCATACGGGGCTCAGCATCCATAGGAAATGGGGAAAAGCATCACACCACAGTGCTGGGCACATGGAAATGCTGTGGCACAACCGGGTGGGACAGAAGGGCTGAACCATCAGGATTGTGTTGGGCTGTCAGGTATGGGCATGCAAGAATGGCATGAGGAAGCACCTTGATCTTGGAAGACCTTGGAGAAGCACCCAGCACCTTCCAGAGCCAGTCTCCCCAAGGATATCCCCTCACCTTTGGTGGCCCCACAGATGTCATTTCTCTCTATCAGCAGGTACCGAGGGCTCTCAGGGAAACAGTGCAGCAGCAGGAGCTGGAAGGAGGCAGGAACAACCACCACGGACAGGAAAAGGGGCCAGAACCTGTCCTGGGAGGAGTTGAAATGGGATGTGTCATGGGGAGGGCAGAGCAGTGTCCAGCACGTGTGGCCTGGGGTACTGTGCTCACCTTGCCCAGCAGTTCTGGCAGGCCCAGGACCTGGGCAGAGAAGACCCCCAGGCAGATGAAGATGCTGGGCATGAGGCCCAGGAATCCCCGCAGGTTCTTGGGAGCGATTTCTCCCAGGTAGAGGGGCACCACACTGAGACAGATACCTGAGGGGCACAGGAGGGACTGGGATGGCAGAGGCAGTGGGGAGAAGGGTACGTAGACAGACCCCAGGTCCATCTCCTCCCATGTCCAGCATCAAACCCCATCAGTGGGGACCCCATGGCATTGGAGGTGGCCCCGGCTGTAGCAGAGAACCCCTCCACAGAGCCTGTGGGGAATACAAAACCTAGCAAAACCCCCTAGGAATGGCTGCAGGGGACTGAGCCATGAGGAAGGGGCACAGCACAGCCCAGGAAGCACCCACCTGAGTGGATCCCCGTGATGGAGCGGCCGATGATCACCATCTCGGGGGACCCCAGCTCCCGGCTGAGGCCCATGAAGCCGCCGGCCAGGAGGACGAGGAGAGCGCTGCGGCTCAGAGCACCATTCCTGGCAGGCACAAGCAGCAGGGCAGCTCCTCCAGCCCCATGCCACCTCGGAGCCACCCTGGCCCGTGGTGTGACACCCTTACCTGCCGTAGCGCTCCACCAGCACCCCCACCAGCAGGGAGCCCAGCAGCCCGCCCAGGGCGAAGATGGAGACAGTGAGGGCGTAGAGGAGGGTCAGCAGGGCAGGGCCCAGCCCGTGTCCGTACCGCTGGGACCACATGGCGTTGTAGAAAGCCTTTATGTGCTGCAGGGCAGAGACACACACAGATGTGCTGGCAGAAAGGGGAAGACAGGATCTATAGGGAAAATATCATGGGTTTAACAGCATGAAAGGAGATGCATGGCAGAACATGTTATGACTGGGATGTGCTGCTCTGGTTGCTCAGCAAGTCTCAGCACCTGAGAGGCCTAAGGATGACTTAGAGATACCAAAGAGAGCACTCAAGCTGGAGCAGGGAGGTTGTGGCCAGCTTTCCAGGCCCTGCTTTCCCAGGGGGACCAGTTTGGTGTGCATGAACACGGACTCTGATGTCCTTCCCATGCCATTCCTCTCTGGGTGACTGCTCAAGGAAAATGTCAGTGTTTTGATGTGGGGCTGCTGGACAGCTGTCCCTCCCCCTCCCAAGGTGGGATGCAGAGCCATTTTCCCTGCTCCCAGAGAGGTTGCCCATCCCTTACCTCTGCCGGTGAGTTCACCACAGCAAGGTTGTAGCCATAGAGCATGGAGGAGCCAAAGGATACCAGAAGGGTGACAGACAGCAGGGGGAAGGTGAGATGCTGGGAAAGAGGAGGAAGGATCAGCACAGCCCTGGCCAGCAGAGCCAGGAGCCAATGTGTCCAGAACTGCCCCTTTTCCAGTAGGGATGATCCTGGTCCAGAGCAAAGACCCCCAAAGTGCGATGGAATCCTGTGTTGAGCATTGCTTCGTGCCAGTGCCCAGCACCCAGCCCAGCTGATCCAGCTTCCTCGTGGCTCATCTTGTGGCTGTGGTGTGAGGTTTTTTACCGTGGTGGTGACCCAGCCTGGGTAACCTGGGCACCCCTGTTCCCAGCTGGAAGGGGCAGCAGATGGAAAGGGGCAGGTGGAAAAAGGATGGACACCTATCCCCCTACCTCAGTGGAGCAGCTGAGTGGTGCTGCTGTGAGTGGCCCAACACCATTGAAAAGTTCCCGTGGAAGGTCCCAGCACAGCCCAAAACACCGCATGGACCCGCCTCCTGAGCCCTCACCCCCTGCAACACTTCTGTCTCCCGCTCCTGCTGGGGTCCTCGCTGCGGGGAGCCGCTGGGAACAGCCACCCTGCAGCTCTGACCCAGCCCAGCCCAGGATCGGGGTGCTCAGGAGCATTCAGAGCACCCCAGCTGCAGGGACAGCCCCGGGTGCTGCAGTGAATGTCCCGAGCGATGAATGTCCCCGGAGCGACGGGGCTCGCAGGGTGGGACGAGCCAGCATCCCGCAGGAGCAGCCCCGCTCCCAGCACCACAGCCCGACCCTCCGCGCAGCGCCCCCCGCACGGTAGCCGGATCCGTAGCACCCAGCAGCTCCCGGCTCACGCACAGCAAATCCCCCCTAATCCCATCAGGAATCCCAAGCCGGGAAAAAAAGGGAGGGGGATGTCAGGCCGAGGGGTATCAGGCCGAGGGCTAGAGGGGGACAGGGACACCGTAGGGCGGACGGGAGGCAGGGATGGGGCAGCCCTCCCGGCCCGCAGGGAGCTCACCCCGGTGATGTCCCCGCCGGGCCGCGGGGTCCCTTTCCCGAGCGGCGGCGAGAGGCTGCGGGCGGAGCGCGGGGAAGGAGGAGGAGGAGAGGGGGAGGAAGGCAGCCCCGGTCCGGCGGCCCGGCTGGTCTCTCCCATTTTTAGATAGAAGAAGGAGGAGGTGAGGGAAGGGAAAGCAGGGCAGGGCAGGGCATCCCGGGCGCCCCCGGGGCTCATTGGAGGCGCCTGGGCGGCCGGAGGAGGAGTCCGGGAGCCTCTCCCCTCGCCGGGGCAGGGGCAGCACGGCCGGACTGCTCGGCCCGCGGAGGGGTCACGGCCCAGCCCGGGGCCAGCGGAACCACTGACGTGATGCTCTGCCACCTTTGAGAGCTCTCGCATGTCCCCTCTATACGGGAGTGAACCCGGGAACCGTAAGTGGGGCAACACCACTGCGGCGAGGGGGCGGCCCCACATCACCCAACACCCCATCCCCTCCGGGCGGCTCCCACCGCGGGTGGATGTGCCCCATCCCCTGCGCTCGGGAAGAGGCTGGTAGCCCAGGGCCATGGCTCGAGGCAGCTCCTTCCCCGGACACGGAGGGACACAGCCCCCAGCCCCAGAGAGGAGAGAGAATCGGCTCATGGCAGCTCAGAGGAATCCAATTTTGCTGCGGCCAGGAGCTGCCTCCCCTGCTGCTAATGAAGTGCCTTTAATTAGCAGCCTAATAGCAAGCTCTTAATTTGCCGAACAGCCAGTTGGAAGGATGGGACCCCACTAAGCCACGGCTGGCAACAGCTCCAAGGGCTTAAAAGGGACAGGTCCCGACAGGCTGGCCCCACTCAGGACGGTGCCGCGGGGCCAGGAGAGCGGAGCAGAGCTGGGAGAGCCTCATGGGCACCCCAGGCCTGCCGTGCCAGCCCCAGCCGGGCTGTGTGGGCTGTGCGAGAGTCCAGGCACCACATTCTCCCACGGAGGATGTTCCAGCTCTGCTCTCCCCCCTGCACATGAGCATCGGGCCCTCTGCCCCAGCCACCGGCCCTTGCCAGCCTGCCAGTGTTCAGTTTTCCCAGGGCTGGCCCCTGCTCAAGAGTTCCTGTGTCTTGCCCAAACTCAGCTTCTTCACATGTGGATCAGGGCATCACCTTTAGCTTTGTGCAGGTGTTGCTGGGTGGCTGCAGAGACCTTGATGACAGGGCCACAGTGGGGGAGACCTGCAGGAGTCACAGTCCTTCTGGGGATGGTCCTGGTTCATTCCCAGAGCAGCAGGATGAAGATCCATTTTATTGGACCTAACCATGGGTGAGATGACTCAGCAAGAGAACATGCAGCCTGTGGGTCCCAGCCATGCCCAAAGCATCTGCAGTGCTGCAGAGAAGCCCTAAACATGCCCAGGACTCACCCCAAGCAAAGCAGCAAACTTGGGACAGGATGAGGAACCAGGCCATGCTGAGTCCTGCAGCCATGGTCATTCAGGTACATGGGTCATCTCTGCGAGCAGCACATGAAGGGTTAAATATGTCCAGTGGTCTCTGGAAAGAGCACTGGAAAGAGGAAACAGCAGCAGCCATCTGTCCCCCACCCTGGTACTCTCCCAGCAAGAACCTACCAAAAAACCCTCCTGGAGCTTCCCAGCTCCTCTGCACTGAAGCCCATACCCGTCCCCAAGCCCCATGTTGATCCCTGTAGCCACAGCCCCTCCTCCTGCCACACAGCCTGATGCTGGGCACCAAGCAGAGATGTCTTCAGGACACAGCTCCAAGCCAGGGGATGGCTGCTGCCTTGATTTAGGGAGTAAATATGGGTTATGGTCACTGGTTCCCAGCAGAGGCTGGGATGCTGGGAGCAAAGGCCTAGCAGCAGATGTAGAGGTGAGAAACTCAAGAAGGGCAAGAGGGGGGAGGAGGAGAGCCTGGAGTGCCAATTAAGGCTCACCAGAGGCCTGGGTTAATTGGAGACACTCCTGTGACCTGACCCAGTGATAGTGGCACGCGATAGACAAGGGCTGGTGAGAAACAGCCACTGCTCTGAGCTGCAAGGGAGCTTGTCTCCACATTTTACAGGCATTCCTCCCCTGCCTCCATGCAAGGTATCCCTGGCTAAAATATTCCCTGTAGCTGGGTAAGTGGCTGTGAGCCCATAAACCACCCTGATCCCCACCCATCGTCACTCCCAGAGCTCCTGTCCCACTCCTGCCTTGGTGCTGCCCCAGACTCCAGGCACAGCACTGGGGCTGTCCTTGTCCTTGTCCTGTCCCAGCACTCCTTGTCATGGGATGCTCATGCATCTCCTTTCCTCAAGGCATCTGACACAGTGCCTGAGGCACACAAAGAGAACTGGGAGAGGCAGAGCAGCAGGTGTAGCTGGTCCCAGCACACATCCTGCAGAGTGATGGCATTTGCTGAGGTCAGGAGGATGGAGAAGCAGTTGGGACACCTGAGGGCTTCCCCTGAGCTGACAGCTCCACACTGGGAGGTCCGTCCCCTTTTTCAAGATGAGATAGAAATCCCTTGGAAAGGATGCGGTCCCAGTGCTGCTTCTCGGGGTTTGTCCAGCACCATCTAGTCCAAACCAGATAAATTCCACAAGGAAGCAATAAGCAGCTCATGCAAAGGCAAGAAGATGCATTGCTTAGCAGCCACTGACCTTTTTCCCTGTGCTGGAGGAGAGGGAATTGGGCAGCACGGGCTGGGTAGGCAGAGCTGCTCACAGACACGGGCGCCGCTCCGAAGGTCAGAGCAGTTTGCCAGGGCTGCCCTTTGGGAGCTGACACTGCAGAAACAGAGACGGTCTGGCAGCCTCCCCCTCACTGCCCCTTGGAGGAGAAGCCTTCCTTGATCTGCCGTGGTAAATGCCAGCAGGGTGCTCGGGGCATGGCACAGGGAGTTTTGGATACATCCGCTGTGTGATGTTAACCAGGGCTTGAGTTTCTTCAAACCACAGTGGCCTCCACAAGGAAGTCAGTGCTGTCCCCAGTGAAAGCACTGCTCAGGCTGCTGTCTCTGCCTTGTTGCACTGGTAAGCTCACCTGACTGTTCTCCACCTGCAGGCAGGTATTCACCTGGACAGTGGCACCTTTCCAGCCCAGGTTTCCCTGGTCATATTCCTTATCCAACATCAGTGGAACCCAGCTCATCAGCCTTACAGCTAAGCAACCTCTCTGCTGGTTTGGAGATTTCTAGCTGCTCCTACCAGCCAGGTGCATATCAGCAAATAATTCTGGAGAGAAAGCTCAGGATGGGAAGGTAACATGGATGTGAAACAAAAGAGTATCTCTCTTGGGGATATAATGAATGTGTCTGAGCTCTTTTAGGGTAAAGCAAAGTGGCTGGTGCTCACAGACATGCACTGCTGGGCATAGATCATCTGGCAAAGGGGTCAGGCTGAGATCTCTAATGGCTGCAGCTCACTGCATGGGAGAGTGCATGCAGCAGCTTAGTTTTCCTTTTTTTTTTTTTTTTTTTTTTTTTTTTTTTTTTTTTTAATTATTCTTATTCCACCTTACTATTCCCACCTTATTCCCATCTTAAGATTCAAAACATGGAATCATTTCTAGATCCTGGGCACTGACGTGTGCCATTGCACAGGAAGGTGTGCCACACACTGCCTTGGAACAAAAGGGGCCAGGACACTGCTGGAGCCAGGCACAGCCCTTGTTCCCAGGACAGACAGACAGCTCACCCAGAGAAATCCACGGCAGCATTACAGCATCTCTGCCTGCTCAGGGCCTTTTGTTTCCTTGGCCACACTGCCTCCTCTCCTGGGAGCTCATCCTCTTCAAACCACCAACTGCTAAACTCATCCTAAACAGTTATTGTAAGAATTACATTCTTTCTAGCCTAGCTAATCTAAACTGGCCAATTCCCCCTTTCCAAAAAGTACCTTACTATACTCTTGAAAGCATGTATATAAGACAACAATAAAAAACCACCAAACAAGAGAAGATTTCATTTTAAAGCTGTAGGTTGATCAAACGCTGTTAATTTGAAGCTATGGCAAACATTACTTTCCTTCTTCATTTGAAGAGGAAATAAGGCACACATTTTTAAACAGAAAGGGTAATTAACCACTGAATCTATTTAAGATAGGCTGTTCATTCTTTTCCAGTGGAAATTTACAACTGAGATTGCTTTTCTTTCTCAAAGACTCTCTTTAGTATTTGAGTTTTTGGATTCCAATACAGATTTCCTGGGACAGTTTTTCCAGTTCATGCCCTGCAGGACAGCACTATCCTAGTCCTAGAAATCTGGAATAAAGACCCCGATTCTCATCTTTAAACATCAAGGAGAAGGGGGGAAGGACTATCTAAGGAACATCTAGAAATAACCCACAAGGAGAACCTGTTTCTCATGGGAGTGGGCAGTGTGTGTGTTGTTTGGGTACACACAGACAACTGGGACTGTGGGCATGGAAGGGGTCTCATTTGTGTGTGCTGGCACTCACAGGTCATTGAAATCAAGCTGCGTTCTGTGTTACAGACCAATCCAAAACAATGGATGTAGCCTGTCACTGCAGCTCCTCTTCCAAATCTACTATTGGATGTGAGGAAATAGCAGAGAGGGAACAGAAAACGTTAAAGCAGTGTAAATATATATATATTACAAGTTACATATTACATATAAATATGTATATAAAATATTTATTATATATGTGTGCACACACACACATACATATGAACACCAACGCCTTGCCAAATAAAGCACGGTGCTGCTGGGAACCCTGTCACAAAGAGAGATGGAGATTGGAAGTGACAAGAATCCTGCTCCCAGCACTTCAGAAAAGCAGGAGCCTTCACAATCTCCAGTCCCCCGCTGGTTCCCAAGAATGGAGCCAGCAGGGAGAGAGATGTCGGGAGTGCAGGAGTTTGTTTGTTTTCTGACCACCCCTGGAGTCAGGATCTTAAAACTGCAGTGGCCTTTGTTTTAAAAGGGGCCGTTAAGTAAAATGGAAAGATCCAAGGCTGCTATCCAAGGAGCACTTTTAAGAGGAAGGTATTCTGAGGGCGAGGGTGCTTGCCTTTTGATTTGGGCGAGCGGTGAGCGTGGAAGCATCCCCAGCCATGGAACTGCGTGGCGGTGCTGTGATATGTCAATTACTCACTCATTATTGAACAGCAGGATTCTGATTAGCTTATAAAACAAATTTGTGCTTCTCCTACCAGGATCTTGCAACAATACCCAGAAAAACACAAAGTCTTTACATGTTTTCCCCCACACTTTTTTAATGGGCAGGATGGCTCCAACTTTTCTCTATCAGTCACATCCACTCTCTGGCTCACAGGGCAGACTCATCTGCCCCAGCCAGAGGCCATTAACTGTGAATGGAGAGAGTGTTAATTAAAAAGTATGCTGTGGTTTTAGGAATAAGTGCATTTTTTTCTGACTGCCAGGGCAGTCTTTTATGCTGCATTTGTCAATGAGCAGCAGCTCTGAGGTGGATCTGGCTGCTGCAGACTCTGTGTCCTGTGTCCTGCATCCACCTCAGGCTCAGGGCAAAGCTGTCCACCTTTCATCCCCAGCACTGTCAGGTGTTCACACTGCAGATGTTGTGCACAGAACATGTGTAGCAGAAGAGTGACTCACACACATGGGCTCGAGGAAGATACAGGATTGGTATTTTGACAGCATCTTTCCCCCCAAAAGGAAAACAGGAGAGATTCACAGCTTAATCTTTGTATTTAAGTTATTTTCTGAACAGTTAAAAAAAAAACAAAAAAAAAAAACCAAACCACACTGTTACCATGATCCTAGCTCAAGTGAACATTAGTACATTAACTACACATCACCGTAACATAATCACAAAATTCAAAGCACTCATTACTTAAGAATCCAGATAACAAATATAGCAGAGTAACAAACAGAAAACTCTGGAGAAACCATGTTCTTTCACCTCTCCCACTTCCACAGCTCCCCCAGCCTGAGCAGGCTGGAGTGATGCAGCACAGGCTGGCCTGGCAGGCATGCAGCTCTCCTAAATGCAGTGATGGAAAATGATGGGAAGAAACAGGAAAATACACTTTGCTGAGGTCCACACTATTGTTCTGCCATGCTAAAACTGGGGCTAGGCTAAGTCCTGCAGGGCCTCGCATGATAAAGACACAGTAGCCAAAGCAAAGTTTTACACTCAAAAGCAGCTCCAGAATTTCACACTGAATTGCCCAAAAATTTTCATAGGTAGCTCCTTGTAAAAGCCACTGCAAACAGCCCACTGACCTGCCTCCTGTACATGGAGTTTTGCTTAGAGGTAAACCAGTGTTCCAGTGCCAGGAGGTTAGAACACTTTTCCTGTGAAGGCAAAAAACTGTTCATTGTGCAGGTACGAGCACAGCTGCTCTGTGATGAAGACTTGTATTTCATGCTGATTTTCTGGCCACAGCTGCACTTGGCTCCTGCTTGAGCAGAAATCAAGGTATCTCTTAGGGTGATAGGCTATTAAAAAAAGGGATTTATTTAGGAGCTGTCTATAGTATCTAAAAAGGCTTGCTGCACATCCACGTGGATCAGAATCCCTCTGAGTTTGAAAGTATTACCTTGACATCCCTAAGGATCAACCAGTGTTGCCAACTCCCATGGTTTATCAGCTGGATGTGTGGAAGCCCAGTGATCTTTGGGAACAAGCACAAAGTCGCAGGAAGAGTTTTCTGACCAGTGAAAGGATGATCTATTCTGGCAGTGTGCCAAGGCTCCCCCATGGGATTTGCTTTGGGAACTTTGCCCAGTAGTTTGGCTACACCTCATCTTTTAAAAAAATGGGGCAAGGGGGGAATGGAGGGGAAGCCAAATGCTCAGTCTCAGCAGGTAGCCATTCCTCTCAACCCATTACTGGGATTTTGGAGAAGGAATACACCCAAGGGACCTGCTGCTCCCATCTCTGAATCAAAAGCGGGGCCAGAAAGACTGTAACCCCCTCATGCCAATCAATCCAGTAGGTATTTTCCAGCAGGACAGACAAATTTCATGTGGAGAACCCCTCTGAGGACAGCTGGGTCAGTTGCTGTTTCCCCCCTCCTTCTGGGAAGCTACTGCTTATCATTTTGGGGGGAACAGTAGGGCAAAGCTCAGCATGTCAAATGCATCATGCATGCCACTTGGAGACCCTGGCAAAGCTCATTCTTCTCTGGGCAAGCATAGTTTAGACCATCCCTTTCTCCTTATGTCTCCACTGCATCCTAAAAGGGGCACCACTGGCAAGTTCAACAGTTGGAGGCCTTAGTTGATCACGTCCTGATGACTTCTGATCATGGAAAGCCTCAATTTTTTGCAGCCAACTACATAAGGTAAAAGATCTATTCTCAGCACCGTCCCCACTTCTGTAGAGATCCATCTCCATTCCTCCATATGCCTAGTTTTCAACCACTCAGGTCATCTCCTCCTTTTCCTCACACAGTTAAGAGCAAGCCTGCAGTAGAAAGGCTGGACATTCCTTCTTGTTCCCTTCTCTAGCAAAGGAGAGCTGCTAGTATTTGTGGTTTATTAAATTCAAATATTGCCCTTTCCCAATGAATTAAGGAATAATAAGCCACAAAAGGCAGATATAAAATCATGTTAAAGAAAACTAACAAAATTAGGCAAGAGCCCAATCTAGAGAGGTGCTTCCCATTGGAGGTGGGATGCCAGAAAACTCAGAACCAAGCCTGGAGTTCTGCTCAGACTGAGGAAGGGACATGTGGAAGGGGCAGATACACATACCTGGGAGTGGAGAAATGTGCATGATACTCTCCAGCTTTTTCAGTGTTCAAAAAAAATTAATAAAAAGAAAAAAGGATCCTTTGGAGCAGGAGGTGGGTAGGTAGAGCATGGTGGTCCAAGTCAGCTTCCAGTTTAGAAACAAGTGTAAAGCATTTCAATGTTTCTGATGATCACAGACTTGTCAACTTGTCACCTGAATCCTTCCATTCCAACAGTGGATGTGTCTGTCCTTGAATGTTAACAGGGAGCAGAGGGAGCTGCTCCAGAGGAGACATCTGTAGAAGTTACCTCACTGCCATCTCCTTCATGCCATTTTCTATTTGCATATTTGAAAGCAAGCTGTGTTCCTCTGAGGACGAGAAATATTTGCAGCGAAACTGTGCTCTATCGCAAAGGAGTCACACGCAGGAGATGGTGTGGCCACAACAGATTGTCCCACATCTCCACTACTTTCCATCCCATAATCCAAGGTGGAAGGCTAGCATGAGCTTCCTACTTGTGGGAGAAGTGACGCTCTCTAAGCAGCAGAGGTATTTCATTTCAAAGCAATGTGCAACACTTAAAGCCCACAGACACTTCCAGCCCTTTTCTATCTCCTTTCAGCAGGCATGTTCTAGTTCTTTTCATTATAAACTCTGCAATTACTCCACTCTGGCTGAGGGATTATCCATCCTGTTCATGCTGAAACCTCTCTCTCACATGCACTCTTGAACACTCACACACACATGCACACATATCCTAAGGGAAGGGAAGGGAGTTTGAAAAAGCCACTTTCTTCTGACATTGGGAGATCTACTTACCAGATTGCTCCTCCCTGGGTGCACAATAAACACCACCAAATGTCAGGCTGTGGCAGTTTCAAGTTCAAGTTAGATCAGTTAACTTCAGTTTCCTTCTTAGTCATCAGAGAATTTGTACAACTCGGGGAGTGGGGCAGGAATCCTCACCCTTCTGCAGTCCTGTTTGAAGTACCTACACACAGTCCCTTCCTGAGGGTGACACACCTTTCTCAACACGTGCCAAAAATGGATTCCAGCAGTTGCTTGCTAAATGTACCTTAAAGAGCTCTATACAGCAGAGTACAAAGTATGGTACCACTTGAAGACCCAACAGAATAGCAGCACAGAGCAGCAGGGCTATGACAACCAAGGACAATTTGCAGTGGTGGTGTCTCTTGTGTTTGGCCAGCCAGTCTGCCAGCTCTCCCAAATTCTCTCAACCAGCAAAAATACAACACATCCTTGAAGGTGTTTGCCACAAAGATGTAATTAAAATATCAGGAAGTTCTGCAGCCTTCAGCAGCTGGAGTAACAGATCATTGTTTTCTACAGGAACAGAAATGGAAAAGACAGAGGATGACAAAAATGAGGACAATAATTAATAAATCTTCACTTCAAGGTCATCTAAACCCCTGCTGATATGCAGCCATGCTACAGACCTTGTAATACCTGTACTAAGAGTGACTCTTAAAATAGTATTAAGACTCAGAACTTGAATTCAAGGAAGTTTGGGATGTGAACTTTGATTCTCTCTGCTCCCTTGCCACTTTGGCTTGGGGACTGTAGTATTCATGATATGTAGAGCTGCCTGAAAGCCAAAACAGCCTTCCTGGACTTAAAATTAGTTGTGGATAAACATTGTGACTCAGAATGTATTTATGACTCTGCAGAGGTAAGTCACTGTCACTGTTACCTGAACAGAGTTGTTAACCTGTTTGACTCTTTTACAGTAATAGTTCAAACAGAAAAGAGGAGTGTCATCACATGCTCTGAGATGCTTGACACTGCTGCCCACATGCTTCAGGAAATGCACTAGGTACTACCCAAGAACCAGCTCTGCCCTCCTCCCTAACTCCACTGCTTTCTTATCTGTCCTAGGTATCACCTAAATTATTGAAACCCTCTGGACTGCTCTCTGGGGACTCTTGGACCAGCTCCTTGCTAGATTTCACTGGTGGAAAAAGCGCATCCCAAGCAGTTAGAAACAATGCAGCAGATTCCCCAGCAAAGTGAAGTTGATGAGAAAAGCTTATAAAAAAATCCCACCTGCCAAGTTCAGAGGGTGTTAATAAAGCCAGTTAGCAGGCAGCCCTCTAGCCCAGAGACAAAGGACCTTGATTTCCTACTGTGGGATTAGAGCAACTCCCCACTAAAGCAGTGGAGATTTTTCCAGACCTACAGCAGAAGATCTGGGCCTAAACCTGGAATGGCCAGGGACTGATTTACAGAGTCATTTCTAATCTAAATGCAGGCCAGCTGCAATTTGTTCCAGCTCTGTGAAGAGAGCTGTTTACCCCCAGACCTCTGTCTAGTTCAGAGACATGCAGAATTGTTTCTCATGTACCTACTCTTCAGGGCTATTTTTTGTCTTTTAACAATGACAATTTGCAGAAGTCTCAGCCAGAAAGCAAAGACCCATCTCAGCTATCAGCAAAAGGACTAATCAGCCAGTGTCCCTAAACTGCAATGCAGTACATAGGTTACAGAAGCAGACCAAAAACTCCTCAATCCCTTCTAGCAAAGCAAGTCCCCGAAATGCTGCAGAACTGGCCTGGAGTCATTGCTAAATGCAATGATTGTCCTCATGGCTGATTCATTTTACTCAACCACCATCTCCAGGGTGTGCATTTGCTCATTCAAATGAGGCAAAGTCTTATAGTCATGGCCAGAATGTTTGTGTAGTGTGTTCACTCTAGGGTGGCTCTTGAGAGCTCCATGAAATTTTTAACAGCTCCCTCTTCCAGTACCCATCTACAGCCTCTCTGAGGGAGAAGGAATGGAAAGATAGGAGCAACGTCCAGCTTTTCTTCTCAGCCCAGCCTCAAACTTTCTCCAATTAACAGAATGATTCATAAGCCATCAGCAACATACTGTCTTCAGGGAGAACAGTAGTAGGAAGATGGTACAGACAATCCCCTTGCTAGTGAAATACTGTCCTGGGCCAACAGTTCACCTGGGGTGGGGGTGGACAGGATCTCAGCCCCAGTCCATCATGCTTGGGACTTTGGTAGGAGAGAGTTTAACTTTTCATTGACTAGCATTCCCCAGCAAAGCTGATGTTAAGGGGAGACTACAATACACATCCAGCTTCCAAAGGGTTAGCATAGCAGGCAGGAGAGGAAAGAGATGGATTTGGCTCATAATAGTCAAATTTCAAGGGTCCTCTCTCCACAAAAAATAAGTCTGCAGTCAGAACAGCCAAAAGCCGCAGGGAAGCTGGGGTTGGGGGGATGATGGTCTGGCTGTTGTAAGTGTTTCTGCTGCTCTTCAGAGCTGAATGCTTTTTCAAAAGCCTAGCAATGGATATTGATTTCAGCCTGAGAGTAGCAGCCTCCCCACCCACCCACCCACCCACCCTGAAGTGACTCTCAGCAGGATGCACTGTGGCTGTAAGTCTTCTGCTTAACAGCAAAGCAACACATTCTGGCGACATCTTAAATATATTCATAGGACATTGGTGACTGGGCTTGGAGGGGAATCAAACGGGGTAAAGGGAAGAGTGAACATGAAGAGGGGAATGAGGGAAGAAAGGGATGGGAAGGTTTAAAAATGTTAACTGTTCATGAAAGATAAAAGTCATCTTCTGATATAGCAGCACTTTAGCAGTCAGCCGCGCTGAGTAGACCCTGTCTGAGATCAACCGCATGCCAACTTTGTTCCAGAAACAAGTCTGAGAGCCTCTCTCTTCAGCAAGTATTGGTTACGTGGATAGTTCTTTTGTCCTGGCATGTAAATACTGCAGCTTAAATGAGTCCTGGGAACAAAGAACAAACCAAACAAACCCCATTCATATTAAGCCTTTTAATGATTTAAAATAACATCTGATTGACCAAAGTGTTTGAGAAAATCAAGATCTGACAGGTCCAGAGCATCACTGTACAGTTACCAAACAGGATATAGGATGTGCTCCATGACAGAGCACTTTCATGGGAAAATGTCACTGTGGACACCCCTTTGCACAAGCCTGTCAGCTCTTCTGCCATTCTTTTCTCTTACGTTTACTGCTATTAACAGTAATTGTGCATGTACCCACCCACACAGGCAATCATGTTATGCCACTTCACTCATATGCATCAAATTCACTCTACAGCTGACCCAAACATATGAAACATTTTGTACTCCCCACACTGTGCTGGCCAAGACAAAAGGTGATGAGCAAACCAACCAGGCTCTGATATGAATAATTTAACATCCATGCTATGTGAGAGAAAACAAGGGCTAGGCCCTATCCATAAATTATTTTGCATATTGATGCATCTCGATTTAATTTGCCTGGGCTTGTGCTTGTACCTCAGTGTCTCCTCCCCTAGCCAAACTGTAATCTTAAATCAGCTTGCTGCAGAGTGAGGAGAATGGCCATCACTTCAGAGGGAGGTTCTTGGCAAAACTCTCCTGCCTGGTGACAACTGCCCAGGGTCAGGCCATCTGCATCCTCTTGTTAGGCAGCAGCTGCTCTACTCGCTCTGCAGAAACCCTTCTTCCTTCTGGACAGCAGTACAACTGATTTAATTATTGATGATGATGGACAGAGGAGGTGGAGTTCTTCAGGGGGAGTCATAGGCACCACATGTCACAAATGCTAAAATAAAGTCCCTATTCTAAGGTACCAGAGCAATTCCTGTCCTTTTACAGGACACTGTAATTACTGTATAACCAAGATGACAAACACTGCTAAACCCTGCCAGTTATTCAAACAGCAGGCTCACACTACATCCAGTGTCACCTTTGAGCCTCACTTTATTTTTAAAGGTTTTTTGTTTTTTTTTTTACCTGTGCGAGTGTGAGGTACAGTGTAGTGTTATTTATCTGGAGATGTAGGTGTATGTTCTGGACGGGGAACGCGTGGATTCTGCCTGGGCAGCTGGGTCATTCAGAAAATCCCAGATGAGGATGGTGTCATCATGTGAGCTGCTGACGATCTGGAACTCATCAAACTGAAGTCGAAAGACTCTTCCAGAATGCTCCTGAAATGCCAGTGAGAGACAGAGCATGTTACTTTGCAAACTAGCTGGCACCTGGGATGGAGTGGGCTTGATTTTAGTGTTATAATAATCTGTCAGTAAACCCACACTGTGCATCACCATCACAGAGCATAAATTAAACCCTCTCTCAAGGAAAAGGGTTTGCTATATCTGAGGACTTGACTTGCAGGAAGTTTACATTACAGTTGTCCCACTACTCCTTAAATCCCAATATTAGACACACACTCTGCAGACCAATCCAAACTCTCTCCCCACATAATTCCATCTGGAGAGGCTGACTGGTGCACTGTCTTCCTTACTTCATAACAAAACTCCTTCCTGAAATTACAACATTCCCAGGTACAGTAAGTTACAGGGTAAGAGATAAGAACTTTGCATTCAAGACTTGGCATCATTGCCACTGCTGAAGAGGGAACAGCTTAACACTGGAGGACAGTAAGGAGCCTGTTGTAAAGTCCAGTGACACAGTAGTAATTCCTCCTAAGCAGTTCTAAAAATATGATCTAGAAAGGGCATTCTTTATAGGCAGTTTGCATTCTGCTCCGAGGCTGAGTGGAAATGGCATGACAATTTGGCAAGAGTTCAGACTATAATTAACAGGAGGCAATGGCAAGATCCTGGATTTCACAAAGCAAAGCCACTCTGCTTTCACTTGTGTGTTGCCTATTTTCTCTCGGTGCTCATGACACTCCCAGAGCAGTGGCCTCCTCCTTGGTCACCAGGGAATAGAAACTGTGCAGTGATGGTGAGCCCTGTCTCTTCCATGAACACACATTTTTCTTTAGTGCTCACACATTGTAAGGGGCTTCTGAGGGTCAGGAAAAAAACATGTCTTAAAATACTTCAATACTAAAACTACAGGTTTCTCAAACATTTTGGCAAAAGAGAATTGCTAGTTACTACAGGGGAAGTCTTTGTTTTATAGCACAAGACTACAAAAATACAGCTCAGTTTACAAACAACAGCTGCTTTAAAGTGAATTTCTGAATCTTTAAATCAAAATTATCTAAAACTAAATGCAAATGTAAGCCAGATTCCAAAATAAAGTTTTTAGAATTTCTAATCAATGGAACCTTTTTGATCTTCAAACTCTAACTCGAGTTTGTCTTATAAACACCTTATGAGTTTCTGTCTTCCCACCTATTCTTAAGGGAAGTGTTTTTCCAGATTTTGTGTTATAGCAGTAAAGAAGTTCTTCTAAGAAGTATCATTACAACAGTCAGATCCACTGATGGATTATTCACAGAGATGGTGGGGGGAGGGTGGGGGAGAGACAGAGAGAGATAGAGAGAGACACAGAGAGAGAGTGTGAAAAGGAGAGAGAGGTACTTTCAAAAGTTCTTTTCAAAACTCTCTTTTTGATCCCAGTCACTGTGGTCTAAATAAGGCTGCCCAACCTGGACTGTTTATGTCATAAGGAAAGCTGAACTGTGAGCTTATTCTGTTCATGGAAAGCTTCTGTCAAATTCATGTGGCCACTGTTCCAGCTAAGGGAAGACAAAACTGGAAGGGACCTGGCATGCAGCGAACATTTGTTATCTGTGCACTTTCCTCCTACTGTTTGAAAATTGAACACAAGCAGCAGGAGACTCATGATGTTCATTGTGCAGCCAGGTTTAATTTTGGAGGACGAGAGAAGAGGAAAAAAACACCAAAGCATGGGTAAGCGGGTATAAGGACACCCTGTTGTCATAAAAGTCCTAAAAGCACCACTACAGCTTCCTCTGCTCCCCACCCTGCTTTTGGCCCCCTCCACTGCTATCAAACAGGGATTTATGAGTATCCATGTGCTGAGATTCCTACAGTGTTTCTATCCCACCGCTTCTGATTTATAATATAATTAGCTGGGGCACTTTGGCTGTCCACTGCTGGAAAATTCAGAGGAAATCACACCAGTTAAATTAAGTCTACAGGTTACTAGGCACACATTTGTCTCAGGCTGGAGCAGAAACACTACTAATACCAAGTCTTAAGTCTTAGACTCTCAAGGATATGAGCTCATGGGCAGAGTTGTTCCATAGCTTGGAATTGGGTGACCAATGACAAAGGGCTTTTCTGGATTTCAGCCATGAAACTATTTTCACTTCTATTTGGCTAACAAGAAGGTTTTTGAACATAGCACCTGCAGGCATCCAAAGCTCTCATGGACTCTGATCCTGTAGCTGATGGTCCAAATTCATGATTGGAAAAGGATAGCATGACTTAATGATCTTAATGTCAGCTGAGTCCCAGTAACCTCACAGCCTGCACCAAATGTGACGTAAAGTACTTCAGTGAAAACCTCAACAGGAGCAGTTCAGTTGGTTGATGAGTGTGCAGAAGGTCAGCCAGCCAACTCAGCTGGTGAGAAGTAACCACACTTTTAGAGAATCAGACAGCCTTGGTATGATCCTGTTTTAGAGCACAGACTACAGTCATGAGCCACAGCAGGGAAAGTTCTAACATATACCTATTGAAACACTGCCCAAACACTTTCAACCTAAGAAAAAAAAACCATATAGTACTTATTTTTCAATGAGATTTTGGTACTAGTTGAAATCTTGCTCTGTCCCCAGCAACAGTGCCTTTTTTTGGGTTGAATCTGGTGGAGGAACACTTATTAGAGCCACCCTAAGGCCTTGGCTGTCCTGGCATTTTTCTCACAACTGTCCCACATTATTCTAAGACCAAGCAGAGCCGTTTTTAAACACGACTGTAAATGTTGTTAACACTCACATAATGACATTTTAACCACACCATCATTGACCTGCACTAGAAACCAGTGGCCAGCATGGAAAGAGTAGTTGCTGTTTAACCATAAGGCTATTTCACTGCCTGTTTCTGTCCTACTTTTTCTTTAAGCACCCAAAAGGCAGTTGAAAGCAATCCCAAGTGTGTTTTTGTTCCTGTTCCTCATATTTGGAATGTACTATTTTAAAGAAATTTCATGTCAACAATTCAGAGAACTTACTACTACATCATCAGGTACACACAGATTAATGTAAACCCACTAGCAATATGGATTCCAAGGATGAGTTAAAGAATTGATTCAGTTATTAACTTCAAATCACAGAATAAAACTGTTGAAAAATCCAGAGTGGAGTGAAAAGCTCAGAGATTCTAACTTTTAATACTTGCAATTAATGGCTTGCAAAATTAGAAGAAGTTGGACACCCAAAAAGCCAGACCCCTAGAAATTATTTAAAGATCCTGCAGACTGGGGCTAAACTGATTTGAGTTTTCACAGCTCAAGATAGCTCTGAACAAGCACAATTTCTTCTACACCTCTATCTAAAGCTCTTACCACAAGGGTTCGCAAGCAGAGGGTCCCTGCTGGAGCACGGGGATCCAAAGCAGCCACAAGATCCCATACTTTAATTTTCCTAGTGGTGAAAAATAGACAAACACCATGGCTCTGTTAAAGAGAAAAGAGCAAGTACTCACAGAAGAAAATAACGGTTAGTACAACTTGGCTAATACATCAGTTTAAGGAAAATTACAGCAATCCTTCTGCTCTTGAGACCCGGTTCTTGCATTTTCCCTTTGTAAAGCTTATAGAACTTAATGGGAGGTAAAATATGCTGTCAATAAAGTAAAACACATAAAAAGCAGGTGGTAATAACTAACAGAAACACATGGGAGTGCAGACAACTAGTCTGTAATGGCAAATGGTCCTGCAGACAACCCCAGATGGGAAAGATTGCTCTTAAAAGTGGCTGAGCTGAAAGAAGTTTCAGGTTGAGTCAGTCAGATATTCTTACCAAGCACAAGAACTGGACCACACACATCAAATCACATGGACTTATTTCAAAAGAAGAATGAAAGCTATGCTCTATAGCATGGCTCTCATTTACTGGCCATGAAAAGATCCTCTTAGTATGACAGACAGAGAGCCTGATATTTATACAGAAGATGCACCAAGTGGGATGGGAGACACTGAGACAGAAGGAAGATGCAAAGCACTGACTGCACTGGTAACCTCACCCATCATATGCCCCACTGACTATCCTCTTGTTATCAAAGCGTATGCATCTCACCAACTCTTCATGGCCTTCCAGTACTCGTAAACATGCCCCACACTCTATATCCCACAGCCTGGAAGAGAGTACAAAGAAGCATTAGGAATTTTTTAATACCTTAGCATTGCAGTGAAACATTTGGTCTTTGCTTGTAGTTAACAGAAACTTGGAAATAAAGATTATTATGGAACAACAAAGAAGAAACAAACTACTCATCACTGCTTTTCCCACAGTTAAATGGATACATGATTTTCCACATGACCCTATGATGTTACAGTAGTACATAGGAGGATGAGTCACAAACCAGTTGTATCTAGCATCCACAGCTAACACAGGATATCTCCCAGTTATCTTCACAGTGAGCCTCACTTTGTTTTACTGAGGTTCATAGTTTGTAAAAGTGTTGTGCCTTGGTTTTAGGATATTAAGAGAGGGAGACTTACTAATCCCCTCGGCAGCTTGTTTCAATTGATATGATCGCCTTTCATGGGGCATGTGCCCCTCTCTGTTCCCCTACATGCCCATTCCTGATTTGGAGACTTCCATCAGACAAATGAAGTTATCAATATAGTGGTGAGAGGTACACCTCTATACCTTTTCTTTTATAATTTCTCCCCCTGAAGGTATGTTTAATCTGCAATCCAGACACCTCATGCATAAGCTAAAATCGATGCTCTGTGTTTATTATTTTAAATGCATTTTTTTCTTGCTTTCAAATAACTTCTGTGGCTCTATGTGAACTGTTTCTAATAATACAGTATTTTTTAAAAGTTCTGGCACCCAAACCAATATACAGTAAGAGGCCCAGCAACACATTATTCTGTAAACTGTGACTATCCCAGAGTTTCAGGATTTTCAGCATGGAGAATAAATTAAAATACATAATTTTTACACTTGCACACTACCTTGAAAACTAGTTAAATGCTTCAAACAGTTATGAAGTAAGTCTATTTGTTTTCCATCTTTTTGCCAGCTCTTTGACATGACTCCAATTGCCATGTATAAGAAAAGATTATTTGCCTACAAGAACTGAAATTCTTTGACATGCATTGTCTAGAGGTGTTCCATCTCTGGCTGAGACATGCTCTGCTCATACAGCAGTCCTGTAATAGCAGTATCTGCTCTGACTCCCTGACACCCAGCAGAAACAAAGCAGTCACAAATGCTCTCAAATGCTCATTCAGTAAGTGCTCTGACTGGCATGACCTTCACTGTAGTGAGAAATACGGGGTTTGTGGAATTTCTCTGGGTGCCACATCTTGAAGCAGTACAGCTGCTGAGAGGTCAGGTCACTTTTGCTTGAGAGACAAAGAAAGAGATAAACCTTCCCCAAGTATTTTATTCCTGAGGTTCCCCAGAGAATAATCCAGATCTGGTTGATGTGTGCCCAAGGCTGGTGGATAACGATTGCAGCTGTCTTGCCACAAGTTGCTCTCACTTTGGACTACAGTGGAATGAACAGAACACTTTTGTCATTGTAGAACTGAGAAAGGATATGTCTATGCACATGTTTGAAACCAACAAGGAGCTCAACGTGATTCTTCAATCTGTGAAGCTGATCTTTCAGGAATCTGTGAAGGGCCCAACAGTTTTCACGTGAGTACAGCAAACCAGTCAAGGTCAGAGCACACCACTCCAAGACAAAGGTCAGCCAAAGGCACTCTGGCTGCCAGAGAGAATTATGTCTCTCAAGGACTGTAAACAGGATGGACAATGCCAGACATTAACTGGTGCAGAAAGGTTTGAAGAGCAATCTTGTGCCAGGAACTTTTGTGCCATGTGTTTCCATTCCTTGCCATTGATCATGAAATTGCCAGCAGCTCTGGGAGGCTGCATCACACTAACTCAGGCCTGTATTTTCAGGTCCCAGTCTGGGGTTTTACCTGAATGGGACTACAAGAGGTGATCATGTCCCTTGTCGCATGGCAAGTGGGCTTTCATGTACAAAGGGGATAACTGCTATTAAGAGTAGGGTCTCTCAGCAGAGTTGGTGCCAAGGGTCTTTCTCAGATTTGGTAAGTTTCTCTAACTTCTACTTCTTTAAATATTCAAAGGAACAATGAGTAAGAGAACTAAACTTCAGGCTTGAGAACTAACTAAAAAAAAAAAAATCACTACAATTGTGTACACAGTCAAAACCACTACAACTGCTCCTTTCCATAACTTTGGGAGAACTTCTGGAAACAGAGGGAGGTCTGCAATTATCTCAGCCTTTAATTCACTTGAAAGCTGAGTGGGGAGATGTACAGAAGGCAGATGAGCCTGAATCCCCACCTCTTAAGAGAATGCTGCTGTCTGAACAGATTAGTTATCAGAGCCTTATGTGTGCACACCCCAGAAATAGACACATGAAGACCAATCACTCATTAAAAACCCAAGATGGTATTGTCTAATTTTATTTTCTTACCCTAAATTCTCTCAATCCTTTTTTTTTTTTTTTTTTTTTTTGTCCGTAGCAATTAGGAACTTTGGCCCTGGAAGCTAACATACTGAAGTGATTGGATTAAACTTGATGGACCAGTTTCTGCTAGATGGAAATTAGCACAATGAGAGTGATGTCTATGTAGCAGGTGGAATTTCCAGCCTAAATAACTCTTCTATGTCTCAGCTACTTCACATGTCCTCCATGTTTGCAGTTGCAAAACTAGAAATCACAAATTCATCTTCTGGAAAAAACCTTCCCTGCAACTGAGGAATAATGGCCTTTTAAGTCCTGTATCAGCCTGTACTGAAGTCCAGCACACAACATCTGATAGTGGATTAAAATCAAACCTACAAAGCACCAAGCCATCCACAAAGATGACTTAGGAACCTTTTTCTTAAATCATCCTTCTACTGACTTGTGCCCTCTGCTAATGGCTGGGAGAAAACTCTCTTTTTAGCATCGGGTAAGTCTTCTGCCTTGCTCACACTGCTGCTAAACTTGACTTCCATTAAGATTCACTGTTGACATTCCTGAAATTCTAGCACAATTAATCTATTAAGTAGGGATTTTATCCAATGCAAGCATAAAAGTAACTGTATTCCTGTTTAGCATTATCACTATCTTGACATTTATTTTTATTAGCATTGCATATTTTAGATCCTTCCCTAGCTGCTGTGGTATTTAACTATTTCTTGCTCTACTTCTGTGGCCAAATTTCATAGTACAACTGCAGAGGCTTATTTTTTCTATTTGAAGTGCAGTTCTCAGCAGTGGTGCTGCTCTTACACAATGCCTGCAATACCTCTTCCCTTGATTAAGAGATGGAAGTTTCAGCTCTCCTGGTCATGCTCTCAGACAGCCCTGTACTAAAATCTGGAACAGTGACCTGGTGATGTCAACCAAAGGACCACAGTTTTTCTACAGACTGCAGAGCAGGGAGAGACAGCATGCTGCAAACCAAGTCCACACGCAAACAATAGCACAGATCATTCTCACAGAGGAAAAATTATTACTGACATGTGAAGTGAACAGTTCCTGCTTACACTGTCCAGCTTTCAAGTTTCACCAAAAGGCAGACAATTACTTTAAAAAATGACAAAGGGAAAGGGAGGTTGCTGTTACTCCCATTTCCATGACAGAGCCATTTTTCTGTATCACGATAACTAATATTCAGACTTGTTCCATACATCCTGAAATTAGTGGGACATCCCTCTAACAACAGATGCAGGACATAGGGAGAAATTCTGGCTTGTGATACCAGAAAGAGTTAAATCTCAGACTGCAACCAGGGCAGCTGGAGAAGTGCAAAAGGCAGCAAACTGAACTTCATGCTCTAAACCAGCTGTTCCAAACTTAACCAGGTGCCAAGTACCACAAGAAGAGTTTGGCAAGAGCCCAGGAGGATTTCTGCAGAGGATTAAATGCCTCTTACTGCAAATCTGACCCCTTTAACTAGACACATAGTCCAATTAAAATATCACAAGAGGACATCGTAGAAAGTGGTACTTGCCAGCTCTTTCATACACCAGAACTGTCAGAGCAAATGCAACTTGTTGATTAGTATGGGACTCTTGAGATGTAGAGGATGAAAGACAACACAGTAAAACAGGCTTCTAATATCTCTTTCCAGTAGTTCCCAATGTTCTATACTAAAGAAAGTATATTTCAAATTTGACAAGGCTACAGAGCACTTCAGCTGCCTAACCTCAGCATGTCC
Source organism: Onychostruthus taczanowskii (assembly GCF_017590055.1). Lineage (NCBI taxonomy): Eukaryota > Metazoa > Chordata > Aves > Passeriformes > Passeridae > Onychostruthus > Onychostruthus taczanowskii. The sequence continues at coordinate 6,431,506 of NW_024502568.1, forward strand.
CAGGGCACCAGAGACAGCGTGCTTGCCCAGAACCCTGCGATGGGGAGTTTGTCTCTCACCTGATGGTATTATCTGAAGAGCCGCTCACTACTAGCCTGTCTCTGTACTGCAGACATGCAATGCCTCGTTTGTGGCCATTTAAGGTGCGCACAAATTCGCAGGTACTAGTGTTCCATACCTGTGACAGGAAGGGGGGAGGGAACCACACAGAGACAAAATTATTATGAAGAGACTAACAAAAGATGGTGTCTGCATGATAAATAGATGCATCCAGAATGGTCTTAATGAAGATGCTACCATTAAGACTGGGAAAATTACCCCTCTTGATGACCTGTGATTATAGTCTGCAAATGATAGCAGGTTGGGTCACTGTACACAGAAGATTTTTGCCACACAGTATCAAATTAGCTTCCATGTTTAGCATTCTTGGGCTATGATTTTGTTTACACAATATAGATTCTCCTGAGGTTTAATGCTGCAGACTGGAATCATAGCAATAACAGTTAAGTAAGTGCCTCCTTAAGTATCTCCTATCAACTCACCTTCACTTTTGTCCCCATGCTGCCCTGTAACAACTGTTTAAATGACTGAACAGGCTATGGAAATGGTCAAGTTGAAAAAGACCAGAGAAAACAACGTCCTTTTTTAAGGGCATCTGTACCAGGAACTGATTTGCCATAGGTTCTGTAAATGAGCTATGCCAGCTCAACTGAGGAGGGACAAGTGCAAATGAGCAGGAGGAAGAACGCTGCTTCTAAAGGAAGAACCTGCCAGGGGCCACTTCCCATCTGCTGACTGTTCTTTGTTAATAAATACCCCAGAGCAGCAAATAAAAAGCCTCTGAAACACCTCACCTTTATAGTTCTGTCACCTGATGCTGACACAATGTACTTGTCATCAAAGTCCACTACGTTGACGGCAGCTCTGTGCCCTACGAGCACCCTCCTGAGGGTGATGTCCGTGGGGGAGGCCATGTCCCACACGGCGATGGAGCGGTCCTTGGAGCACGTCACCATCATGCCGTTGTTGAAGCGGAGGTGCAGCACGGCCTCGCAGTGGTGGATCAGCGTATTCAGCATCTCGCCTGCATTCACGTCCCACACTCTGCAGGTTCACATTGCAAACCAGAGAGAAGAGAGTTAACAACCTGCACTGTGAATTTGCTGCAGAGCGAGAGAGGGACAGGGAGAGGTAATTGACTCTCTAACGATATTAGAGAAGCAAACACCACAAGTTATATCTACATCTATTAAATAGTTCATTAAAAAATGTATTAGATAAACCTGTTCATCATGTGTACACTGAGAGAGTCCAACAGCCAAAAACCCTGCAATGCAGTTAACACCATAAAAATAATGCACCCAGGAAAAAAGTATTCTTTAATTAAGGGAATTTAATGCTGAGGAGAGGTAGAAGACTGATGGCCTTAAAGACTGGTGTTTCCTAGTTGTGCCAGCCTATTATACACTTCATTTCCAGCCAGTGTGCAGAAGTAAGTTCCCTGACAGTCTTCATTTTTGACCTCTCTCACAGGACTATCAGCTCAAGTGGTAATTTATACAAAAGCAGAAGACAAGACAACTCTTTTCAAACAAATACAAGTAATTGCCACAAGTTGCATCATGATTTGCATTTACCCTGCGGTGCATCTGGTACACAGCTACATTCCAGGAATGTGCTGAATACCCAAATTAAGATATAGCATTTATGTCAATTTAATGTTATTGGAACCAACTGTTTCAACTGAAAGACAATTTAAGATACAAGTTAGACAAAAGCTTCATACAGAACTTTTAGTACTTGAAATGAAAATTTTAAGCCTTAAAAATAATTATTTTTGGGCTATTCTGTTGTCAAACTTCTTTTGCCCTCCATAAAGAGATTTCTTTTGGCACTATCACACCGGTATCCCAGATACACCATATGAAAGCAGAAAATGGCTGTATGATCAGGCACATCAGATCTTGCAGAAGTTAAAACTTCCTGCTGCCAATAAGGTAAGCAGTAAAAACAGGCAAGATGTGAGAAAGACTTCTAATGTCTTATTTTCTAACTTACGGAAACTGAAGTGCATCAACTTATAAACTCTAAATGAGAAAGAAAACTACATTCCAATTAGAAAATGCAAAGGAGAAAAAACTAAAGACCTGAGCCATTAACATACAAACAGTTTGCAGACAGGGTTGCCAAACTGAACAGGAGCTGGAGACCCACTGACTTCTTTGGACAAGTGCATCCCTGAGATCTCAGAAGCATTAAGAGCCCATCTGTACTGTCTATTGGATGAAACCTCTCTTCCTGAGGAGACCCAAGGATAAAAGTGATGCATCCTATGTGCCTCTGGGATCTGCACAAACATTTATAGATACAATGGGAGACAAAGCATTCCTGGGCAAGTAGCCAGAGTGCAATTTGGCCTGCCTGGCCTGATACAGAAAATGACAGTGCTTGTTACAGAAATCAGCCTCTCCTTTTGCTATCTGTTTAGCCCAGTGCAGTTCCCACACCACCTCTACGCAGGCAGTGTTGCTGAAATTCTGGATTCCAGCGAATGACAGGACCCCAAAATCTAGGAGAACTGCAAGACTGCATGCATCAAGTGTCAGGAATTCAATTTAATTAGCTTAACAATACTATTAGCTTAACAACAGTAGTTTACATGAGCACAGAAGAGTTTGCAGCCATAGGAATGCAGGCTAATAGCTCCAGGAAAGGCCACCAATGCAGCTTTTTTGCTGTCTAACTTCACTACATGAGCATTGCTTGCACTCTGACAAGGAGGGAGTATATAACAACATGGAGAAATCAATCCTGCCCCTTCAAATCCAAGTTCATATTGCAATTGATTAACTCATATGTGCCTCTATTTACACTACAGATCTTACACTCTCTGGTATCCTGTAATATGACTAGTGGACTTCACAAATGCACAACATGCACCCCAAGTGCTACATTGAGGAGTCCAGCCTTTTACTGGAGACTTGAAGGAAAGCAAGAATGAAAGATTGAATGAAGAAGGAAAGATTGAATGAAAAGAAACATCATGCTGAAATTTAGTTTAAAGTCATAGGGTATCTAGTCATACAAATTTTGTTAAAATGAAATGACAATGGATGACTAAACCTTCAAACTTGTTTTGAAAACCTCAACTCTTAAAAAGTTATTCTCAAAGAGAATTATAACATTCTCAGGGAGTGTCAAAACATGCAAAACCTTGGTGAAATGCCTGATAGCCTTCCTAAGTCATCTTGATCTTGACTGGCCTTGGCTTAGATTCTCATTTCTCCCTGACAGCAAATTGCATGGACATCTGATAAGGACAGCGGAATGCTGAACAAATATGCTGAACTACTTCATGGAACTGTTTGAACAGCACACATTTAAGAAGAGATCATTTCAGCAGCTTGCAAAGCTAAAATCTTAAGAGGCAAACAGAAAGGTCCAAATTGCAGACACACACCTGACTGTTGAGTCTGAAGATCCAGTAATGATCACCCGTTCATCATACTGGAGGCACAGGACAGAACCCGTGTGTCCAGTGAGAATTCGCTTGCATTCCAATGTATTCTTATCCCAGATCTAAGACAGCAAACATTCAAAATAATTCAGTAAGGATTTAATCTTTCAGCACTTACTGGTTTGACTAGACTGTTTTTTATTGCAGCACATCTTCCACAGTGCGCTTAGAACATCTTTAGTGGCATCTGCAGAGTCTTCTGCAGGCTCTTTGGTGCAATACATTGACATTTTTGATATTACTGGCTTTACTACGAATATTGGTTTTACCCTTCTCACTAGGATACAGGGCCCAGTAATTACATAGCCTGTAATTACTGCTGGACAGAAACTCTGCTGGCGAAGCCTGTCTGTCTGAAAACAGGGTCTCTCTAGCCAGATAAAAGAGTAGCTGCTGTGCAGGTGGGAGATGGGGGAAGGGGAAGGAGAAGGCTAGGTTACTAACAAGAGACTGGGTAGGTGTCACTGAAATTAGGACACTATTATTTATGGCACAGGCACTCCAAGCCATTAGTATCACCATGATGGAGCATTCTCACCTTAATAGTATTGTCTCGTAGGCCGCTTACTATCTTCTGATCATCATACTGTAAACAATAAACCCCTTTGCTTGTCTCACTTCGGCAGTGGATCCTCTGTAAACTGTGCCTTCCACACCGCCAGTTCGACTCTATTGTCTTGAGGAGACACAGGAGACAAATGAGATATAGGGAAAAAAAAAAAAACCCACAGAACTATCTCCCCTTTTTTTAGTTTGGTTGAGAAGGCAGCAGACACTTTTCTTTACGTTTTTTCCTGCAATCAGGCCCATACAGTGACATAACTGCTTTCTAGAATACACGTAATAAAACCAATTAAACAGACCAATGCTTGGAAAACATATCGTGGCTAAACTGGTCTGTGCTGTTGGGAATGGTGGGGAAGAAGTAACCTAAAAGCCTTTTTCTACCTTCAATCTTTAGCCCCTTGTGACTCAACAGCTAAATAACTGAAGAGAAAGTCTCAGTTGAGCTCTAAATGCATTTACAAAGTTGTCACAACAGTGCCCAAGCACTGCTTCTGCTGTTAGGAAACAACCAGAACATGCCATTTTGCTCACACTAAATGCAAGGCAAACATGCTCAGCTGCTTCCTGTTTCCTTAGTCTTAGGACTGCAGACTTTAGAAATGCACTTTCTCTCTGCCTCAGTTCTTGATATCTTCCTGTAACAGCCTATTAGGTTTCATTGTACCAGGAGGAGCAAAGCACCATGGAACAGAGAAAAGCAAGATGTTGCAGTGCTGCTGTGATATCTGATGTGCAGAGTGGGGAGACTCCACAAGCAAACAGCTCACTGAACAATCCAATTCATCCTCTATCTAAAGGAGCAGCAGGATCTTTTATAACTGTCCCAGATCTCCAAACTCCAGACAAACACAGACATGTCAGATTTAATGAAATATTACACTGCAACAGAATATCCCCAGAATTGCAGCCCCATGAATAAATCAGGAACATTTGAAAAAAACAAAACTAAAAAACCAACAGTGAAACACCACTGTATTTGGCAGCTGCTTCTTACCTCTATGTCCTGTATAATTTTGGGGTAAAGTGCTCTGTAGAAGGAGTTGGGTGGCGCAGTTCCATCAGGAGGTTTATTTTTAAATAGATATTGCCCCCTGGAAGACAAAGAACATTTCCATTGAACACAAATCATCTTTCAGCATTTTGGAGAAAGGTCCTCCTGGCATTTTACAAATGGGTAACAACTGCTGACAGATTCATAGTCCAACTTAATTTACTAAGTTGGGATAGCTCCTTGTTTGTTTGCCCTGCGACATGTCAGTGTTGCATTTTAACACTGAAATACCCAAGAAAAATCTGCGTCTAGTAACTCAGGGAAGGGAAATAAATTCTCTGTTATGGACATGGGCCCATTCAGCTCAGTAAGGGCTGACAACGGTTCATGCTTGCAATACTCACACACATTATCAGAGGTCCCTTTAAAATAAAGCATGCAAAGCAAATGAAAGATGCCAAGGAACCCTCAAATTCTCTACACAACCAAGGCCAGCTTTATCTGCATTGGCAGGAACAGTATCAGTTTGGGTACATGGACATTTTACTGCTACTACTCTGTGTTGGTAAGCAACACCTCATCTGTGGTGCCTCCCTCATCTCAACACTGATTTGGAATACTCATATCCCAAGCTAGAGTTTTGTTACCAAAAAAATCCGTAAACGGCAATCACTGCCTGCTGTGTAAAAAACTTTAATTCCTCATCCTGAAGTTAAGAAGCCACCAAACACGGTGTGGAAGCTAGTAAACCCCACCATGGGCGTACTAACTGCTGCTCTGCCTGGCAACATGCCTCACAAAATGGAGAGAGGCACAAATGCCTCCGAGTGTAATCCTGGCATCAGAGGCACAGAGTCTACACTGGGCCAGCTCTCCACTTCTCCCTCCATTACAGCATAATTAATTGTTCAATACTTCCTTGTGCATTTCCTTCCCGTCCTTTCCATGCAGTATACCTCAAAACTAATTTCAGAGACTGTACATTAACTGCCCTGATACACCTGAACTAGAGAGATCACAACAATGAACCAAAATCTTGGGGTGGTAAGGCAATACCAAACTACAGAACTGGACAAGCAAAATGACAAATGCTCAGGAAAAGAACTTTTGATACTTCTATAAATGAAGAATTCTAATTATAGCTCGAGAGAAAGGTGCTTTCACATTTGGAAAGAGGAATTACCTGTTTCCTCAAATATAATGACAAGCAGACATGCATATGAGAACAAACACATGAAGATGGCACACACAGATGCAGACAAGCCACTAACTAGACAGATGCCTATTTACTGTGATCCCTGTATGCCTGGAAGAATATAAATGAAAATTAGTATCACTGTCCAAGCAAGATGAAAACCTCTTTCGAGATGCACAGAACCCCTCGGAGACATCCTGGAAGACTTAGGGCAGGTCTAGAAAAACCTGTGTACAAGCCTATGTGCCTAAAAACCTTTTTATTCTTCCTAACTTTACTAGCTAATGTAACACGAAGTCTGGTTGCTACCTGTAAGTTGTGCCCTGCTGCATGCACAGTCAGCTGTTTACTGTTCAGCTGAAGGATTGCTTGGAATTTTCATGGCATCCCAGTAGTTGTTGTGCTGCGGCTCTGGGATAAAAGGAACTATTGTTTGCAGGTTTTGATGACCAGCCAATTCAATCAGATGGACACAAGCATGCCCAGATTTTGGGCTTCTGTTTTGTATTTCTCTAAATCTGTGTAACCCTTACTGCTCCCTGACAATCTGCCAGTGCTGCAGAATGGTGTGGGGGGGTTCTGTTGTAAATCATGAGCTGCAAATGCTAAAATCAGGCAGCTCTGTGCAAATTGAGGAGCTGTGACCAAATAACACCAGTTGTCCATCATTCTGAACTGTCCAGTTAGTAATCTCCTTGTGCCATGCACAGAGCTAGCACTGATTACAAGCTGTGAAGTTCGATACGGCAGAGATGCAATTGCCCTGGGTATTTCCTGTCTGCATCTCCTAACCACACAGTTCTATCTGTTCATCACAGAGATAGCCAGAGGGCAATCTGAAAGACTTGGGCACAACTTCCACTTGTGTCAAAGTCACCTCCAGCACATAGCACAAACCTGAAGACGTGCAGTAGCAGGGGGACTGTCCTTGAAATGAGAAGCGAAATTTTGCACCTATCTTTTAGAAATGTCATGTGTCTATATGACCAGTATTTGCTACTAATGTTATTTCTAAAGTGTGGAGGGAGCAAAGCCCACTGATGCCTCAGCAGAAGACACTCAGCTGATTACACCATACTCCAAGAATGGAGTAATTAGGAAGGGTCTAAACAGAGAAAACCAAAAATAGCAAGAGGACAAAACAACACACCATTATGGCTGGTTAGTGCAGCCAACCATATGCTCATCTTCTAACATGGAAAAGATTACTACAAAAAGGAGAATGAGAAACTGTCCTGTTTATCTGTGCAGGTTAAATGTAACAAGTCAAACTGCAGCTAGGAGGTCAGCCTAGATATCAGGAAAACCTCTCAAACACTGAAGTTAGAAAGAATAAAAAATGAAACCATCAAATTCCTTTCCCAGGCTTTGCCTAGGGAATCTCCATCAGGAGAGGATTTTAAGAACAAGTTAAGACAAAGATTTGGGATGACTTAAGAAAAACCTGTCTCTTCCTATGGGAAACAAAGGACTAAATGACCTCTCAAGCTCCTCTTAGGACCTACTGTGACCTCAACAGTAGGGAGAAAAAATTGAATGCCTGGAGAAAATAAGGCACTAAAAGAAATGCAAAAGTTACCATTGTCATGCTTGTGTTTATTTTATAATCTTTAGAAACACTGCACTATTGGAAGCAGATCAAAGTAGCATTTATTTTTAAAGAATGTCTCATAATCCTGATTTACTTGCCTTTACTTCCTGAAACAAACAGTATAACAAAATTAACCATAAACCAGGAGTCTTTGTTTGTAACTCTGTATCTTCTTCTTTTTAATAGCAACCAAAATGCCTGAGCTGTCACTTTTATCTTGTTTATGAAATATTCATACCCAGTTTCCCTTCTGCCAACATCCTAGGGACACCCTTGGAAAAGAAAATTATGTATTAAAGGGTGTACCCCTGGGAGAGAAAGTTCTAATGAAATGTTAGCAGAGCAGCTTCAAACTTGAGTGAGACCTACATTGTAGCAAGGCTATTCCAGATGATTATTAACTAATCTATCTGCATTTCTAAAGTCCCCTATTCTCCATGGTACCTACCCTCAGCTTCCAGTTTGAAAATTAAACAGATATCTAATAGTGAAAATCTGCTGAGGAAAACAAACAGACCTATCAGGAAAGAACTAATTCATAGCACATGCTCCCCCACTGCCACTCCTGAAAAAGCTCTTCTGCTCTGAACTGCTGACCAGTTTAGGGTTCCCCTGGGGCACACACAGCTTCTTAATTTGAACTGAAAGACAGCTGGGTGTAAAAATCTCAGTCTGTATATCTCACTTGTCACAGTGGACTAAGAGCATGATCAGAAGAGGAAGTTGAGGAAAAAATCCCCCATGTTGCCACATAGCCAAATGTGGCAACTAACTCCTCAATGGATGATTTTTGGTGTAAGCAACTGTCAGGTTTGGAACCAACATGATGTTTCAGTGCTGAATAACCCTCTTCAAATATGGTTTGAAACACACAACCCCTACTGTCCTGAATGGGGGCATAAGAGGCGAAGATTCAGTTTCCTTACCATCCTCTCCTCTCTGACAAACCCCTCCACAGGGAGTCTGTCCTGACCATTCTCTCAATGAGCTTCTTCCACAGCATCCCATCCGACGTCACCCGGTACCACTCCTTGCACACCAGCTCAGCAGCACACAAAGATTTGGCATCCAGGTACGACAGAATGTTCTCAGCAATGTGATCCAATCCCCGAGCTGGGGGAGAACAACAACAACAGAAAAACATTATTTGCTGGACAGACAACTTGCCCTGCTAGTACAAAGATACACTCTCCTTCCATCTCCTCTTCTGCATGTGGAGCTGGACAAAATGCACAGAAGAGCATTTGAGGCTAAGTTCAGGAGTGAGCAGTGTTATCCAACTTCCTTTGGATATAGCACAACAAGTCATTAAAAATAATAAAGAATCCAAGAAGTCATTCCAATCTACTTCGATGGGTTTTAGCACTAGGGGGATATTCTATGGATGGCATTTCCAACTCAGCAACACAGCCCCCAAAATCTCTCTATATTAGGACCATTTCTCATCTCACTGCTACAGCTGTTCTCATGTTGCAACGGCTCAAAAGCTGTTTTTGCTAAAGCAGGAGCTTTTAAATGTAATGAAGAAAAAAATATATATTCCCAATGTGTGCCTTGAAGGGTAGTGGTACCTTTAGACAGGGGGGAGGGAAGGATATGCAGATGCACAGGGACGTCAAGGGGAAGGAGAGGCTGTGTAAGGAGAAAGTGAAGCAGGTTTGCTAGTTTCATTTATTTTAGTGGGTGAAGGAAAAATATGCACCAAAATAATATCATTTGCAAATATTTCCCAGTGTGAATACCAGGACTGGCTTTACTTCAGCATGACTGGAATGAAATGTAAAGCAATTGCCTGGTTAGCACCAAGCAGCTCAATGTAATGTCTGCGTAGGGAAGGTTATGCTATGTTTCTTACCTGGATGGATGTAGTCAGCAAAAATGTGCCCTTACCAACTCAAATTTAATCACAATCAAGACTTCAGGAAAACGAGATGCCTGTTAAATGAAAAGCTGTGCAAATACAGCTTCTCTTGAAGGCTGTTTAATTCACAAGTGAGACATACCACCAAGAGATTATCTCACTTCACAGGTTAAATTTCCTACACTTTGTGAAAGTTTAGACCACATCATCCCTCAGGCATAATGTTCAGTCCAACCAAAAATGAAGCATGGCAGATTGGTATTACATGCATCTTCCCTCTGGTTCACACTTGGGACAAAGTTAAATACATGTTTTCTTGCTTTTAAAACAACAGCCTCAAAGACCAGGCCCTGCTTGTGAGAGGGCAAGAAAAGGCAGTAAGTACATTTTTACAGTCACATGTTGGGACTTTTGCAAACCCAAACTGGGTGCAACCAGCTGACTTTGATTAGAGTTCATGACACAAAAATGGCCCAACCTTTTTTTTCCTTAACGAAAAAATGTCAAAAGTATCTCCCACTGCATGAAAATGAGACAATTCAGCATGCCTCCTCCTGCTGCTTTCAAATATACTAAACTTAGAATACACTTTGGGTCAGACATTCTGCTCAGCATTTCATGCTTCAATCTTTATGTAGAAAAACCATGTGAATGACACCAGGCATAACCAGAGAGTGGAGAAAGAGGTCTGACATTTCTTATCTTTAGAGATGCCAAATTAAATGTCAACCTGCAAAATAAAAGCATCATGAGCCTTTATTATATATTTAATCTGAAACGACATGTACAACCACTATTAAAAAAAAAGTGTTTGTAAATTTAGATTGACTCCACAGCAAATTGTGGAAAGAGAGAGACAACACTTTAGTGAATGTGAACAGGAATTTGCAGGAATTCCACAACTGGCAGGGTAGACATGGACATCCTGTTGCCCTGTTCCTGAAGCTTTGTGTGGAAATGGCAGGTTTTCCAGTCTGTGCTGCTTCCAGAGGGCTCACAGACATTTACAGACCTACCAGGACACTTACAAATGCCTGCCTCCATAGAATCTTCACAGGTGGCTTTAAGTCAGCAGCACCACTGGATGAGTTAATTTTATACACGGGGAACAACTGGTGGTTTTAGGAAGCAGAGCAACACAGCAACACCTGGGCACAGTAATCTTCACCCATGTGCCCTTTCTATTTCATCAGGAGTTGCACTTTAGATCTTGGCTGCAATAAGGTGCTGTAACCACTGCCATGTCCTTAAGTCATCCTTTGCCATTGTTACTAGACCCTTTGCAGCAAAAGAATACTAATGTTTTGGCCTCTCCTGCTCACATTTAAGTGGATGGGCAGAGCTATTCTGGCCTGGCTGCAAACTCAATTTTATTATTTTATTTCTTAGGAACAGCACAACTCACTGAGGCATGTATCTAACAAAGCATTGCTTCCTTAAAAAGGGAAAACTCTGCTCACAGAAGATTTTGCTAAATGGATGTGAAACACAATTAGCCCTTCAACCCTCTGAACCAACAAGAATGTTTCAGCTATTTCACACATGAAATCCTTATCAAAATGACTTTCCTCATAAAAAATGTTAAACAGCTTGAAAATGCTAAGCAGAAGCCTTATTTTTTCAGAAACTGAACAAACTTTGTTAAGGACACAGTTAAGCTGTATTTTTCAAACAACCTTAACTCTGTTCAAAGCACTGGGAAAATAATCTGAGCCAACTTTACTGCATATTAGTGACATACACCCATGATCTAAAATTACCTTTAATTCTGGTCATTCCTTGGGACCATGCTAGGAGGACAGAGATAAGATGCCTCATGATTTTGAAGCAGCTTTATTGTTTTATTCACTCAAGGGGGAGAGCAGGAGAGAGAATGAAGTAGTAAAAATGAAACCAGAGTACTGAACACTTGAGAATTTCAGAAAGCTAAAAAATACTTACAGAGTTTAGGGGTTTTTTCATTATATTACTTAATTTAGAATTTTGGGTTCATCACTTTTTCCTAGACAGTTTCTTACTTTCCTCCCTTCCCATTCCCTTCACTAGAACCTGCTTATACTCAGGACATCCTGCACAGACTGCAGAGTCTGCACCAGTGTAATTCCTTGCCATTAATTTTCTCCCTCAGAGTGATATTCACTAAGACATTTGCACTTGGTAAATATGCAGATTGATGCACATACATTATTTACACACACATTTCCCCCAACTATTAAAATACTCACATATTAGCTGCTTGATTCCTATTTATTCTGCTTTCTGATAGAGCAAAATCAGCTGCTTCCTGGGCAACTGGGAATAGACCACTAACAAATATGGTATGGCTAGGAAATTTGGAATGTATCTACAAGTATTTATAGCATCTGCCCAAAATTCTCAAAAAAAGCCTTGTAGGAAGAAATTAACCAAGTGCAGAGAGAAGTGTTGACTTCACTGGGTGCTTTCACGGGGTTCCACGGAGAAAGACCTGGAAAAATTGAGTAAGAACCTACATGTATCCTTCCACTTTAGAACTGGGGAAACCAATGGAGTTTCCAAACACTTCCTATTTTTCTGGAACAGAGCAGCTCCACAAGTTATAATGCTGCTCTAAGTACAAGAAGATTATTGCCAATGGACTACTGAAAACTAACATAAAGCAGGTACTTAGCATAACTAAGATTTTTTTTTAATGCTACAACAGCCATTTGATTACTGGGCACAATGAGCTTAAAATCCAATGAGTCTACCTATTTAACTTCCTAGCAAATCTCCTGCAGTGCCTTTATGCTTTATACAATTCACAGTTAAACATGCTTTTTTCCATCTTTTAAGGCTAGAATTTATATTTCATGTTGAGAACTCCCTTTTGAAGAATGATGAGTGACTAGATTGACCAAATTGTCGAAAGTTCAGCACATCTATAAAGGTATCCACAGAATAAGCTTTTGGAAAGAAACATCTCTCCTTGAAATGGCTGTTTAGAGTCAACACCTGCCCCACTTCTTGCTCAGGTCCCTCTCAAACTAAGGACCTATGGCATGGGAATGCTAATCTACTAAGTATTTATCTACCTACAGAGGTATGACCTAATGGTCTGAAAAGATATGTGCTAAAGAGCCAGGAATTTATGTTTGGTTCTGAAACTCTACTGCTGTATATATCTGATCTCTCACCACCTTAGTTTTCCAATCTATATGACAGGGGGAATATAAAACTGCATGTACACTACTTTGTGTGTGCATTCTGTGAGATCTGTCCAATGCCACATCTGAGAATAGCTAGGATAATATTTTCAATGGAAAGCACAACAAAGGTGTAAAAACCAGAACACTTCCATCTTTTGCTCTTATGCCCTCCATTTTCTATTATCAATAAACACATAATCAAAGCAATGGCTTCAGGAAGTTATTTCAGGAGGAAAGAGAGACAAATATGTAAATAAGAAAAGGGAAAACCTCAGCTGAGCAACTAGAAAGAGTAGTAGTTTTAATTAAAAAAATTTTGTTATTCAAGCATTGTTGTGGGCATTAAGAGCACAACTACCTGCCCTGTAGCTTGGGATAACCACCCATGCAATACATAGATTAGCTATCATTTACTCCTAGACAAACCATGATGGTGTTAGATCATGCCTTGACATACAGCAGGAACACAAATTAAAATATTACGACATTTCATACTGGTATAGAGCTTTTCATTCCAAAGCTATTATCTGTTTTGCAAACTGACCCTACAAGAGACCTCTCCAGCAGGGTAGGGCGGAACAGAACAGTCTCTTGAAAGACAGAGATCAAGCTCCCTCTGCCTGCAGAATACCTGGCAGTGCAGTGATGAAGTCCCGCTGTAACATGGGTTTGAGGTATGAGTTTATGTGTCCGTGCTGGTAGTGACACATCTGGGAGATGAGGTGCTCCACAAACTCCACCTGGTCAGACTCGGACCACTGCTCAAAGTACTTGACGCAGAGCTCCTTCTCCTTCTCGTAGCTTGCAGACAGCTTTCTTTGCTTGGGCACAATCATACTGGAAGTGCCATTGGCAAGTTTTGTCTGTAAACAGGAAGGAAAGGAACAACCCAAATAACACATATGAGAAGAAACACAAGCAGTTGTACAATTTCTTTTAGGGGGCAGACAACAGAAGGCAGAAAGCACTCTGACACATGAAAGCTGTCAGACCACATATCCCGGCTGGTGCTGTCAGCCCGAGCCTGCAGGACAATGCACTGGCTCGTGCCAGAGCTGCACACAACAACTCCGGTCAGATGGGAAACCTTCAGCAACAGTTTAACACAAACACAACTTTATTTAACACGTAGACAGTAAAATGCATTTGGATTCCTAATGTACATATACCAGTTACTTCAATGCACCTACAGCAAATTGCATTTGTACTATGTTTGGTTTTTTTTCTTCTGAAGAATGGATTGCTGCTAAAATTCATAGGGAATGCATGAAATAGATAAAAAAAAAATTTGAATTACACCTCGAGAGCAAAGCCAGCTAAAATACACCCTGACATTTGGTAAATACTTCTTTCATAGAATAAAATATTTTCAACTTTCTGAGCACTGTTAATATCTTGTCAGAAGGAGTCAGCTCAAAGAAGAGTTTCAGGGACAAAACAAAACACTGACATTTCAATTTACTACTCAAGAGTAAGACATAAATTCTGCTTTCTAAATGATTTAACTGGAAGAAAAGTGTGCATTTTGCATTGCAAGGGTATCCTTTGTCAAAGTAAGATTAACCATTTGCTGGGAAATTATTTTTTCTTATGCTGGTCAAATAGTTTCTATTTCCTGCTGAAAACATGTGATTTTCTCTCTTTCACTGCAACAGTTTAACACCAGACAGCATTATAATAATAGTCAATATTATTACATCATTTTTATTGTCAAAATACACACAGAGGTTTTTCATTATTATAAAATAATTAAAAATAACTTACAGATATAAGAACACATAAAACACTGAGGTAGGGATGCCTTATTTTTGTTCTATGATAATTCCAAGCATCGACCTTGCCAGAGGTTCCCTTATTAAATTAAGGGAAAAAAAATGAATCCCTAAATCTCTCTGCAAAGATATCTAATGAACTTAAAAGAAATGCAACGACTAACTGATTTTACAGGAAAAGGAAAAACAACAAAAAGCCTCTTTTCAGCAAGTGCCAAAACAGCGGGGTATTTAGAGACCACAAAATTTAGCTAGCAGTAGTAGATTTGGAATGCAGAAGTTTCTCATTTCTCGGGAATAAATAAATCCTGAACTTCAATACCCCCCAGTCCCAACAGGAATCCTGATTTTGGAATACCAAAATCTTTTAGGCTGAAAATCTATTTAACTGATCACCATATACATTTCATTTTCTTAGAGATAATGCACCTAAATACTCTTTTCAACATTTCTAGAGAGCTGGACCTTCCTTTGGTAGAAAAAGACATAAAGAGCTGTGATTTTTAACAAGCAGCTTTTTTCTATTTCTGGATTATAGTTTGACTTAAGCTTCTTTGAGAACACAGAACATGGTGATCACACCACCAGTGCTCCATTCTGCAGCTCAGTGTTTTCAGGTTTACCCCCATTCCTCCCTGCAAACGTGTGGCTGGGGCTGTGTCCAGAAAGATCATGCAAGGCAAGGACAGCGAGTTACGATTTCATTCAATCCTCACATGGACAGCACTGACTGCAAACAAATCATAGAGCCACTACTGGGCAGCAGGAAAGAAAACTCTCTCTTGGGCCAAGAGAAATCACTGAAGAGACCATGGGCATCAAGTCCTGTGCATGAAAGACTGGACTTTTTTAGCGAAGTCCACAGTAGTTAAGGGCCTGGCAAAAGATGATTACCACTGGAGTGGACTGCACATCTGTGTTAAGGGATTCTGGTAATTTTTGCTGCAGTTAAACTGCTTGCAATACAGGCATCCCAGTAAAAATGCTGGATTAAGACAGTGGGGAGATGTTGTAATCTACAATCTTGATCTCATTTAATTTCTCCTTTTGTTTGCTGTGCATCTTACAAAAACAGGTTGTCTCTACAAAGCATTTTTTAAAAACCTATCCAAGGGTCTTTTAATCTGAGGGACTCTGAAGTCTGCCTAACATGCTGAGCCTGAGTGGAGCACACAGCTGATGTGCAAAGCCAGCAAAGGTGCAGGTCCTTTCACAGGGTGGTACCACGTTCTGGCCTTTCCTTGCCTTCTGAACACCCTTCTCCCCGCAGCCTTCACTTCCCCAATTACTTCTAAAACACTGGTTTGTGGTATCAAACAAAAGCTGCAACACCTGCAAATACAAGTCAAGTCATGGCTTATGTATGTACAAATAGATGGCTTAGATGGGACCAAACCATTCATTCTGCCTGAACACAGGCTTCTTGGACAGGAATAATGAGTAAATTAAAGAATCCATTGACCAGAGCACTTTTAACAGCTCTGGAAGTGAAACTCTAGATTTATCAAGTGGTTCTGCTAAGAAAAGCATGTTACAGTGTTTATGTCCAAATTAGTGGACATGAGAACACCATATTTTTTACGTTCATGCTTCAGTTGCATTCTTACAATGTCAGCTTGAGACCTGGTCTGCACCCTTGCCTGCTCTGGTTTCGCACCAAAAGGAGTGAGCATAAGCCCAGAGGTGTGCCCAGCATGTCCTGTGGTTTGTGCCAGCAGGGGACCAAGATGACAGGACATGCCATGAACACACCAGTTCTGCAGAGTAGAGACAGGTAAACTGACAGGGCTCTCAAATCACTCAAACTGCAGTTTAGAACAAATGTTCCAGAATTTTAATTTCAAGATTCCTGAAAATCCACTGGCAGTTCAGTGAAAAGGCCTGTTCCAAAAAAAACCCAAAAAAAAACCCCCACAAACCCATCAAAAACATCATCAAGCATCTGTATTATTGAGTCATCTACAGCCTCTTCCCTCTCTTCATACAATAATCAGGCCTCACCTGAAAAAGAAAAACCTGTTCCTCTTGCCATCCACACTGCTAAGGTAAATATCCATCCAAATGCATTGTATACAATCATTTTCTATAAGCTTCATTTCCAAAAATGGCAAAGAAGAATGAGCACTGGTAGTCCATCATCTGGGAGGAAATTTGGGTATAACAGGGCAAACTGCTAAGTTGGAACAGATGAAGCTTTACCAACTCCCTTTTCACAAAGGCCTGTATGTGAGGGCTGAGAGGTGCCCCAGCTGGCTCTGGGCACCATGGCTCATCTGCAGGAATGGCAGAGGTGTCCTCTGACAATGCTGAGCTGAGCTCATAAGCTGTGCCAGGAAGCCCAGGGGATTGAGTGCCTCAGGTTGGTACTAGCTCAGGGATCCACGTACTATGCTCCAGTGCAGCCCGTAATTACAAGACCATTTCTCCAAATGGCTACATTTAACACAAAGCACATTTGTATGCCCAGTGAAGTAGAAGAGGACTAATATATGAAAGGACTTTAATCTAAATAATGGCTTGCAAGTGTAGGAAGGTGCAATATTTCAACACAGATAAATAAAGACTGGATAGATCTACTGCTTTGCATATAAAACAAACCAGCTATGGTAAATCACAGCTGTAACCCATGTATGACAAGCAAGGTTACTTTTGGTTCAGTACAGGGGACCAAGGAGCCTCCTAAAGCACTGAAAAAACCAAAACCTGGCAACTTCCCTGACTGTAGTACAGCAATAGTGTTTACACACCAATATGAGTGGTCTTTGTACACTTCAAAAAAAAATTACATCCTCCGGCCATTGCAGAGGACTTTGTTCAAATACCTTTCACTGGCTAGATGAATTCAGGTCTTGTGTTTCTCAACACAAGAAGACATCTCTTCAAGTCAAGAAGAAACTGTCTCCTAGAATATTAAGAATGGCTTAAATGATCCCAGCAAGATTTGGTACCTTCTGAACCTTCAAGACATCTTCATGCTGAAATTCTGAAAATACTGAGAGCTTAGACCACCACTGCAAATTTCAGTTTCTCCCTAGATAATAGGAAAGATCTTCTCTTCCACAGTCCAGTACCAACAGGTCATACTGGGTTTCTTCCCTCCTTCCTGGACTCACTGCTTTTCTGCAACTGCAGCATTTCACCTCCAATTGCTTGTACTGCCCATTGTGGTTAAGTCACTGATCTAGACAGAGCCACCTTAACAGGAATTTTGGATGGGTCTTAGTGAAGGGGAGGAAAAAAGAGGACATAATGTTTAATTATAAGAAATGATTGAAATAGGCACAGACGTACCCCGGGTGCCTCTGCACTGCAGCAAGCTCTAAACTTGTTATCGTTAATGGTTTAAATTTCACTGTGCTAATCATTTCAGGACACAAGCCTTTCTTGATAATCTAATGAATTATTCCAACATCCTTCAGCAAAAAAAATCCTCCATGACAGCACTAATTACAAGACGTTTTCCCAGTGCTTATGTAAAATATGACAGAGCAGCAGCTTAGGGAATTGCAGAAAACTGCTTCTAATTTCCACTGAGAAACTGACAAACACCTCTCTTTCATCTCTCCCAGCTCTCAAGTAAGATTTAACTTTCTCATTTAGTTAATTACCGAGTGAGGATCATCATTTTCCCGGATCGGAGCGGCACAGAGCCTTTATCGTGTTAACTTGTGAACTTGATCGATGGCTGCTGCTAAAACTTAATAACTTCACCCCCTGGCAAATTGTAAGATAAATATAATAGGAGAAACTCTGACAGTAAAAACCTGCCAGAAATGAGCACTGTGTTTATGTTTCTTTGCAGGCAGCAAAAAAACAACCGACAGCTTATTACTGGGTGCGTGTTACTTATATTTAAAAGACTCCAGGCAGTTAACTTTCTGCGTACTGTTCAAACTTTACTCACAAGATAAAAGACACTAGGGAAAAAAAACCCAAGCATTGGAATGACAAAGAAAGGAACCACGGAGGTGTATGTCCAGGGGCCAAGGAAGGTGGGGAAATATAGGAACTTCACAACGGAAGCAAAGCCATGCTTGCCTTATCCTGAATACTCTTCAAGATTGACCACATTAAAAATGCTCACAACTGTGAATCCAAACATTAAACTATTTTCACCAGCAGCAAAAGCTCAGGAATTCTGGATCAAGTTAGAAGCATGTGGGAAAAGCAGAGGGATTAAAAAGTACCAGCATGGCCATGGGATGATTTGGTTTGATGCCTGAAAAGGTGCTCTTAGCCAGAGAACCTCAGCCCAGCTGACTTTCCCGAAGTTACTTGAGTGGTCATGGAATTGCTCACTACTGCCCTTGATGAAGTAGCACTCAATGCCACAACAATATAACCAGAGCAATGTAACAAAAATGGTGAAAAGGAGCTGAGGTATGCCAGCCTTACGAATGCCAAAGGCAGAGATAGTTATCTGAGAATGCAGTTCAAAGGGTGTTTTTTGCACGGCCTAAAGGCAGTCACACCATAATTAAGAGGATACAGGCTCAGTTTCTATGGCCGGCTTCTTCTTTTTTAGGCTTGCAATTATCAAATGCTGCAGAACTGATTCCTAGACTGCCAAGGCGAAGCAGAGAGGGAAGAAGCTCCTTTGCAGCTCCTCACTGGCAGCTTCCTGTAAAAGATCTCCTTTGGTTTGAGAATTGGGGGGTGGTGAGGGGGTTGTCTCACCATAAAAAACATGATCTCATGAGCCATAGCACCTGAGAGACATGAGTAGGGCAGCCAGCTCCTCATTTTTCTCCTTTGCAGGATGAACCTGCTTTTCCAGTGTTTGAGTTGACAGCAAGGCTACAATGCTAGGTCATTAAACAACTCACTCCATTTACTTTTATTTTAAAAGCTCAGTTTAGAATCTACCCATTTCTGCCTGCCTCCATCTCACATAACAGCCTCTGTGAGGTTAACCATGGGTTTAGCTCATATATGGACTTACTCGCTCAGTAGTGAATTACTTTCCACGCTGCAAAGCTCACTGAAACATTCTGAAAAACGAACATAACCCAGAAGTAGATGATCATCAATCACATCTGAGAGTCAAAAAGAAAGCACCATGAAAGAAACCACAGCATTTCTACTGTTTATTTTCAAGAGAAAATTCAAAACACACATACTGAAATTAACAGCACCCCAGGAACTAGCAATTTTGCTTCTCTGGAGCTTTAGGCTGCTTGTCCACATCTGGTTTCTAATCACACTGCAGAAAAGCTTTGTAAGAAAGGATACATCTAGATGAAAGATCACTGGAATTACGCTGGACACAGCAGCCCAACCTGCTGCACTTTCTGAAATCCTGGGAGGGCAGTAGTTTTCAGAGGTACCATCTAAGTACCTATGATATGGTGTCAGCCTGGAGGGCACCTGGCTAAGGATATTACCTCAGATACAGAAGAGAGGGAAAAGGCTGATTTTGTTCAAGGCCAGGAAAAGCTGCAGGCACCAGAGAAGTAACGTGGGGAGTTTCTCTGGGGACTGGGGAGACAGGACTGAGCCATGGGCACTTGCACATAGGCTATACAAAGAGCAGCAATAATACCTTGCTGGACAAGATGCTCCCCTCCCACACTGCTACACAGTAAACAGCAACAGGGAGGAGATTAAAAAACTATTCTTTTAAGCTAATACTTAATGTTTCAGACAGGCTAATAAAGTTTAATTGTCTGGAATCTCATAGCTTTTACTGTAAACTTTCCTTCGATATAGGTCTCCCACCTAGATTTTAAGTGTTGACAAAAACCTCCAAAATAAAATTTCTCTGATGCCAGCCATGGATATGAATTGGGAGTCCCTCTCCTCCTCCTCATCTCCAAGTTGTCTTTGCAAATAACAAGCACTGATGAGAAATCTGCTTGCATCAGCACAGCACTGGCATATGTTACTTTCCCAAACTATGATCCCTGACCAAATGCCTATCTAGACATATGGGGGGGAGGGCAGGCACTATCACTCTTAAAGGAATAGATTTCAGAGCACACCTTTTACTAGTTGTAACGTGATCACACACTTAATCTCAAAGCAGACACTCCAGTAACAACAAATCTCTTCTCCTTTGGGGAAACCACCAAAGGAAATGCTTTCTTCCTTGGCATGGCCACCAGATCCACAGTGGAATTGCTGGGACCATTACATGTTATTACTGCTAATGGAGGGAAGGAATATTCACATTATGACTTGGTGAACCAGTCTACTAAAGTCATCAGGTAATGGCCAGCAGCAGCAAAGTGCTCATTTACATCAGGGAGAGGCATAAGTAAACAATGCTCTAAGCAGCAGTTTCACAGCTTTCTGGAACAGTTGCTTCTGTTTTAAAACACCCAAGCATGATCTACTGCGTGAGTGAAGTCACTCTTTATGGGTGTTACTGCTGATTTCCTTCTTACTTCACGTGCTCCCTTAACAGAGGGAAAGGCAGTCAGGAACAGGTAGATGGACTCAAGTGATTCAAAACAAGGCTGAAGTAACAGTGAAGACTGATACCACTGTGAACAACACAGAGAGAGAGAATGATCGTAAAAACCTGTTATCTGCTCCCAAAACACTACTGAGATTTTCAAACCACTTGGTTCTGCCTATGTAAAGCTTTTAGCACCAAGAAACACAAGCCCTCCAAGATGGCTTACTCAGCAGTATTTTCCATGAGTTTTTCCTTTGAGATGCATTTTGTTACCAACAACAAAGAGGGCATACGCACACCAAACTACTCAGCCAAGGCAATGTGAGAGATTCAGAACTGGAAGTCAAGAATATGCATGCTGGGTATCATATAATATTTCCCAGCTACAGGAGTATACATATTTCCAGGCATACTGGAGAGATGTAAAAAACAAAAACCCAGCAGCATTCTGAAGAAGCACAAGATTCATGTATGTGCTCTGCTCCCATTGCAAATGTACTCCTTGGATCTGCTGGAGGAGTTGGCTACATGAGCACTCCCTAACCTATTTCAGTCAAAATAAGCTTGTTAGCAGAGACCTGCTATTTAAACTGTCTACACTAAAATACCTCATCTTAACTGAGAGCAGGTTTGCAGTTTTGCTGACAGATCCTGGAGGGCAGCAACTTGCAGCAGCCAGGCAAAGGCTGCATGGTATTCTTTTCCACCAGTACAGCCAGATCTAGAAGAGGACATCTTAGCAACTCCCACTGGCTGATACCAATTCTACTGCTGTTAGCAGGTACCACAGAGGCAGCTGTAAGAGGACAAATCCATTAAATATTCTTGTACAGTGCTAAGTTAAAGTTGGTCAGTGGTCTGCAGCCAAAATCTTGAGATTTTGCCTTGCAGCCTCCTATAACCTCTACAGAGGCATGCAATAACCCTCTCTCACTAATGAGCACTGTCTTCTCAAGATGAAGCTGTTCTGCTAAACTTTCAGTCAAACGTTCCCTTCCTGGCAAACCAGGGTGATTCCCATGGAGGACCCCCAGGACTGCTAAGGAAGATGGATGTGTTTTGCCCAGAGAAGACTGGGGGTTATCCACCAGCCTACCACTACCTAAAGGGAGGTTCAGAGGAAAGGGAGACAGAATATTTTCAGAAGTGTGTAATGACAGGAAGAGGGGCAAAAGCAACAGGCTGTAGCAAGCAAAGCTCTGGACATTAAAAGGAAGACATTCAAAATATGAGTGGACAAAGCAAAATGAACTGGTTGTGAAGTAATCCTCTTCTGAACAGGCAGCTGGACCTCCAGAGCTCCATCCTACCTTGAAGTTTCTTTGACTTTATATCTTAAGACTATGTTGGTCCATTATTTTATTAGCACCTGGCAAAAGATTTATGACCTAAGGAACAGACTCCAAAAATCCATGCTAAGGACAATGAATTCTGTGTCTTCAGAAATTGCATTAAGTTGGGTTAGGCCAAGTGCTGCTGATATGTGAAAGCACATGACAGAAGAAAGGCAGAAACCAGTACCCTCTGCTACAGCAAGTGACCAGGTCTAATCATACGAGCGCTTCAGAAAGGCACAGGCAGCTCCACAGCTGAGCAGACTTTATCCCTATCAGCTGACACTCAAATTGCATAACTCAGAAGCCCAAGTCACAGACTGTTCCATTAGGTATCCCTCCTTTGCTCAGTGTTTAGCTGCCAATAATCTTTCAGAAAAATACCTCAAACTAAAGAGAGAGGGAGCTTCCCATTACTTTTCTCCCTATAGTAGACTCAACCAAAGTGGCAACATTTGAATGTAGCATATAAACAATATAAATCCCCCAGTAAATTGTGGCAAAACAGACCTGCTAGCTTCACTTGGTCCTTCAACATACTGTATTTTCCACATACTCAAAGCCATGATTCTGCTATTCCTTTTAATGAGTTTGTTAATAAGCAATGAAAATAGCATAAATTCGCCTATACTTCCCTTTCTACAAATAAAACCCAAGTTTTCTCTTTTTTTTTATCCCATTCTGAGAGTTACTTTCCTGTCATATCAAGAATGTTACCAGTGTGGAGTATCTGATGTGAGAAATCTCTCTCATCCTCTTGCACTGATGCATCCCATTTCTAAATTTATCTAACAACCACCACCATTTTCTATAACTTCTACTATAATAATTGGCTAAGCATCTAAGAACCTATTACCGGCTGAGTTAAGTAGCTTCTACTTCCAACAGTTTAAAATGTATTCTCTTTTAAATACCATTAGGTCTTCTATGGTGAGAATTTTTCTCCTTTGTGAAAAGAAGAGACTATTAGACTTTAGCACTCACTATTTGCTAAGCATCTTAGTGATACCTCTCACTTGTTTTCTGTATTTTCAGGTAGCTCACAATAGCTGTATTAAATCTAATAATAGTACACTCACAAACATACTATTTGCCTGTTCTCATTTAGGAGGAGCAATTTGGGCTCATGATTGGAAAAACCATATGCAACTTCCTGCGACAAAATAAAATTAAAATGTCAAAAAAAGTCTACGTTTCCTACCACAGCCCAAACTCTGAGATGCACCATTGACAGCCTGTTCCTCGATCGAGGGGTTAGAGCTCCCTCTAGCACCCTCCACACAGAAGAGCCATAGATGCTAAGCTGCGACTATCTGATCTCACTCAAAGCAGTCTTGGGTAGTGTTATTTGTAATTTTTACTTGATTTTTTTTTTTTGGTCACATGCATAATTAAGAACACATCCACTAGTTTATCTGAAATTCAAAAGAAACAAGTGTCATTAGAAATTCCCTTTATAACTGATTAAAAGTATTCAGATTGCTGTAATTAACTGATCTCTATTTTAAAATGTAATTTAGGACAAGCTGAAGGATTATCATGTCAGCTGTGTGTACAATGTGAGATGTAGCAAGAAACTAAATGAAAAAGTTGTTGAAAATTTCCAATTTTCATGGCACAGAAAGTCTTGCTACCTCACCCCCTTTTGGCTGATGAACATCCCAATGCAGCTGACTGCAGTTGTGAATAACGTGTGTCTGTTGCACATTAAATATTGAGTAATGCCGCTTAAGTAAAGCTAAAAAGGTGCAACAATTCTGAGCTCTGCACAATGCTGAAGACAGAGAAACATCTCACGACAGAAAGAGTGTCAGGCCTTTTCAATCATAGGTTATTACTTATTAATTCTTGATAAACTGAAAGCTGGCAGAACAAACGTAAAAATGAGAAAGGGAAATGGGAGCCAAGTCTTTTGAGTTTTATTCCTAACTCTCCCATTCCCTTCCTGTGCTGCCATAGGCAAGTCACTCCATTTCACAAGTCTATCAGTTAAACAGATGTGTCCCAACACACTTCACACAAAGACAAAGCACTGCTTAATGCTGGGAATGAAGCCTCAGCACCAAGGGTGCTGGTTGAGGGCAATGTCACAAAGTGACACCACACCATACAAGTGTAAACTTCCTCTCAAGTGTTAGCAAACAAATCTGTCACGTAAAAGCTGAACAAAACAGACTGGTTAGCAAAGGCATGGTCTCACTTCACCAGTTAGAAAAAATGCAGCAGTACTAATTGTTTCCACAGCCTTCCAAAGCAGAACCAAAAGGTGAGTGTTATGAAAAAATTTCAAGTTGAGTTTTCTCAAACTGAAACACCCAGCTACCACTCCAAAATCAGAACAGACATGGCAACAACTCACATCCCGAAGGTAAGTGCCCTAGGGAAGATATGCTTTAGGTAAGTTTCTTTAGTCATCACAGCAATTCTGACGTGTAACCACCGGGGGACTTCAGAACATCGCCTGGGTTTAGAAGTTTGTGATTTTAATATTTGTATGTGACAGAGATGAGGAAATACAGTAGGATGTGCTAGGCTATCCACAGCTACGCTTTTATGTCTCTGACAAGTCCAATAAGAAAGACTAGAAGTAACTAGACCCGAGTAGATGACAGAAGCACCTGACCAAAACCTCCCAACATCGCCTGCCGATGTCCCTCAGTCCCATCTGTCAGCTGTCCTTGCCATTTTGGGCCCGAACTCTGTACACAGGCCTGCTGCTGCACCCAAATCCTGACACACAGACCTTCCTTATGCAGTACAGATGGCATCCAAGGCCATTCCTTTTATCCCCTTAAGAGGACTTGGAGAAAAGCACTGGCAACAACTTCTCTCTCCCCACACCTCTTGCATGTGGCAGGAAAGGATTATAGTGTGACATCTGACCTGTCCCACAGCAGTGGAAGGACATCTTTAGAGCAAAGCAAGATCTCTGCAGTTGCAAATCTGTTGGTTGGGCTGGTGACCTTCAGCTGGGTGTCTCTTGGGCTGACATCACAATCCATCTGTTCTCCCCCCACCTCCACAGAGCTGTGGTGTAGGTCTGAACAAAACAGGTAAAAAAGGTGGTGCAGACCACCCAGCAGGAAGGCAGCAGCAGCAGCAGTTCCCCCCACATACATGAGCAAGTACTGAAACTTTTGAGATCTGTGATCACTTCTGTATATTAGCAGGATATATATCTCCCGTCCTTTTAGGAAAACAGTTTGCAGCTGATTTCGTGTCTTTGTTACTTCAAGACTACAGAACTTGATGTGGTCCTTGGTGCTATCTTAGGAGATAGAGGCAGGCAACAGCTAGGGCAAAATGCAGCCCTCCTTATGCAAAGCGTGTGCTGCCTTCATTTCTCGGTGCAATCTGAGACCTCAGATTGTAGGCAGGCGTTCTGTAGATGCAAAACCCAGGAGAAGCAGGTACCTGGCAGTGGAGCTTACTTGGGAGCAATGAATTCAATATTGACTATTCTGCTGTGAGCAGAAGATTGGACCTCCTGAGGTCTTTTCCAACCTAAGTGACTCTGTATTTCTTACCTCACTATCAAAGTTCATATACACGTAACAGGCTTTTGGATAGTTACAATTGTTGGTTGTTGATGTATTTAATTTATCATAAGCAAAATGTCGAACTCTTTTAAAAAGGCGCTGTATAAAGAATTATTTTTTAATAAGACTTTCCAACTCTAGGGTTCACAATAATTTTTTGCAGCCACTAAAGATCAGGTTCTTCAAGAGTACTGCAGATATACCTGCCCTCTGGCTTTACAAGTTGAGTGCAAGCAGTATTCTTCTGTTCAGACATCCAATACTGACTTTCAATTACATCCGTACAACTATTAAAAAAATTTCAAAAACTATTGATATTTTAATGTGCTTGTGTTCTCTAGGAACTTCAGCTGATACTCTCCACAAATTCTTGAATTCCAAACAGATCCTCACTTATGACGTGAACCAGTTTCAAAACTCAGGTTTTACAATTAATTAATTGCCTGTGAAGTCTAATCATCTGCAGTCTTCTAAATCAAACCTTGAAATACTCCCATTACAACCCACCTCAGAACTATTTGGGATTACAAATTATGATCCAGAATAGGGCTGGCAGATCTAAATCAACATGGCAGGAGAACAACCTGGTTCAGCTCTGTAGTTCACATAATTTTGTAAAATACAGTGACTTGAAAGAAAACAACAAATGCACGTAATTGACATTAATTAAGAACATTTTTATTACCTACAATCAAAGACCTATAAGGAAGGTTTACTTGTCAGAGAGGGAGCTTTCTTTGCTGAGAAATTACAAGTCTTAGTTAATTAACCATCTAATTTTTTGTAGTATAGTTGTGAAGTGGTTTTCACTTTTATTTTCTTCTAAATGAATGTTAGTCTAAACAAAAGCAGTTGTTTGAAGTGAGGTCAGAAAAAAAAAAAAGCTGAAATATTTTAGTCTTGTTTTAACTGAATTCTCAGTTTGTTGTCACTGTTACAAAGGTTTCTTTGTGTGTTGAGAAGCAACAGGAGTTTTTCAGACTCTAATGTTAGGAGAAGACAGCTGAATCTGAACCTGTGCACACACATTTAGGATAGATCTATTGTAGTTCACAAATTCAGGGCATCATGAAGGCAACTTTGCCTGCTGGGCACAGGCAAACAGCCTAGTCACATGAGTTGAGCAGGTAAGGACTACTCGCCTGTCAAGATTCATTATTATGGTAAAATTCAAAAAAATTGCAGCCACTTAGAATACTATTTTCAGGACTGTGAGCACAACTACTTTGCTGTTCATTTTTAATTTTGCTCAGCAGCAAGGTTCAGCAATGTATACAGTGACTACTGCTGCCTCCCTTCAAGCTGCAGCCTCAACGAAGCCATCAGTTACAAGCAACAAGGGACTGCCTGCCTTGCTGAAGTTATCTTAGGTATGAGCTTCCACAGGCAGACTAATTCAAATCTATTTTTGTAAATTACAGATTGTGTTAAATATACATGAAGGAAAATATGGAACAGTTGCTTTTACTGCACAACATGAGTTATTTCCCATTGCAAGTTCCCTCCGAGAAAACTATAAATTTTAAAATCTGCCAATTAGTGGCAGTGACTACTGATGATTCTGTATACCAGTCAAGCAGTAGTATTTGCTGAGTACTGCACAGGGCAGAACAATATTCCAGGAAAATCAAGGGACCATGATACCTGACAATAACAAGTTGAAGGATGCAGTGAGTGATTAGTCCAAGCTCTCTCTTCCTTTTAGAAGGATGCTGGCTGTGTCACTGCATCAGCCAGAAGGATTAAATCTTACATGTATGTAAGACTGTCAATACCTGAAGTACAGTTCAGGGCAATAATTTGACGACTTTTGCCTCAGAGAGAGTGATCAGAAAAGTAAACACAAATAAATACTTCCTAGAAAACTAAGTCCTCAACCACAAATGCTCAAACAGCTTTTCTCTTCCATTTCTTAAATCATACAACTCCCTAAGGACCATTCAATTTGTCCTAATAGAACAAAGCAGGTATGACAGCTCTCTAAAACTATATGTGGATAAACATCAAAAATGGAACAAGAACTATTAAAACAAAAGGAAATAACAAAGAACCAGTGGTACAATCTCTCCATGAATAAACTAGCTTGGAAACTCTAGCTGGAGATTTCCAATCATGAGAACAATTGGGTTCTGGAAAAATCTTCTGATGGAACCAGTGGAAAAAAAGACTGAAGACCAGACCTTAACTGGCTCTAAGACAAAACTTATTAAGTTCACTGAAGGGACAAAGTAGTGTCTACAAGACAAGAGACAGGAACCAGTGACCTGCAAGGTCCCAGAAGGTGGAATCATAGAGTCATGGAGATTGGAAAATACCTCCAAGGTCATCAAATCTATCTGTTAACATTGCCAAGACCTCCACTAAACTAAATGCTACATATACAAGCCTTTTGAATACCTCCAGGTCTGTGACTCAGCTTCCCTGGGCAGCTTGTTCCAATGCTCCATAAAACCTTCAGTGAAAAATGTTTTTATAATATCTAAGATCTAAAAAATCTAAACCTTCTCTGCACAACTCAAGGCCATTTCCTCTTGTCCTGTTGCTTGTTACCTGGGAGAAGAGGCTGACTCTCACTTTTTTACACCCTCCTCTCAGGAAGTCGTAGAGAACAATAAGGTCTCCCCCAAGCCTCCTTTTCTCCAGGCTAAACAGCCCCATCTCCCTCAGCCACTCCTCACAGGACTTGTGCTCCCCTTCTCCAGCTCTGTTGCCCCTCTCTGGACTCACTCCAGCACGTCAGTATTTTTCTGGTAGTAAGGGGTCCAAAACTGAACATGGGATTTGAGGTGCAGCCTCACCAGTTCTGAGTACAGGGGGATGATCATAGTCCTGGTCCTGCCAGCCACACTACTTCTGACACAAACCAGGATACCATTGGCCTTCTTAGCCACCTGGGCAACTGCTGGCTCATGATCAGCTGCTGTTGACCAATACCCGCAGGTCCTTTTCTGCTGGGCAGTTTTCAGCCATGCTGCCCCGGCCTGCAACTCTGTGTGGGGCTGTTGTGATCCAAGTGCAGAACCTGGCACTCCACTCTCCTGAATCTCATAGTTGGCCTTGGTACATTGATCCAGCCAGTGGAGATCCCTCTGCAGAGCCTCCTACCTTCAACACTCCACCCAATTAAGTGTTGTCTGAGGGTACAATCAATCCCCTTGTCCATATTGTTGATAAAGATACTACACAGAACTGGCCCCAATACTGAGCCCTGGGGAGCACTACTGGTAACTGGTGACCAGCTGCATTTGACTCCATTCACCACCACTCTTTGGGCTTGGCCAGTTTCTCCAGAAGAATGCTGCAGGACATGACATCAAAGGCTTTACTGAAGTCTAGGTAGACACATTCACACCCTTTCCCTTACCACAGATCAGGCTGGACAAGCGGGACTTGTCCCTCATAAGCCCACACTGACTGGGCCTGATCACCTGTTTGTCCCGTGTGTGCCTTGTGATGGCACTGAAGATGATCTGTTCCATGACCTTCCCCAGCACCAAGGCCAGACTGATGTGCCTGTAGTTCCCTGGATCCTCCTTCCAGCCCTTCTGGTGTAACAAGGCTGGTAACGTCTTGTTCTGCAAGAGACATTCATCACTTTACAGCTCAGAGCACACCTGAAAAAGCACAGATGCAAACTTGCTGATTGTCAGCTAAGCAAACTGATTTCGAATGAGGAGGGAACATTGATGGGACTGTGCACTCCACTTTGTTAATACACAAAGATTGGGCTTCATTCCTCTCTCATGAATGACTGGAAGAGCTGTCAATTTTCAGTCTGGCCCAGTGAGCTTGAGCCTATGTGAGATTTATGAAATGCACAACCTACAGCTTTTCACTCTGTGCTGAACTGCTGAGTTGCACATGACACACAGGAACAGTACTTATTCTGGTGAGGTTTTATCCATTGATCTTGCCTCCAGGAAACACCCAGGTAACTTCAGATTGCCTTGAGGCCATATTCACTGTGCTTGTCACTGGTTTCACAGGATACCCCCCATGGTGTCTGATACTTTTACAATAAATGTATTACATGGGAACAGGGAATATCTCTTTTCATACCTTCACTGCCTCCAGGTAAACTCTCACAGGATCTGGAACAAACCTTTAAGTTCTTCATTCACGTGATGTCTAGATATCAGATGAAGATCCAGATGTGAGTAATGCAAGTGACCTTAGAGTCCCTGACATGGGAGGCACTTTTGCTGGAGGAGTTGCCTTCAAGTCACTTACTGGGAAGATCAGGCCAACATCTCCTGGGCAGCAAGATGCTCCAACTATGAACTCCATTTTCTCCAGGGACAATTGTCTATTGTTTCCACAATTAGATGAGAAGTTACATGGTTTATTTCAATATTGTTGCTGTCTTGTGCCTTTAACTGATCAGTTATGTGGGTATAGACTGCAGTGGCTATCTGAAAACTCCTGAGATTGCCAAGAGCTAAAACTCAGACTCAGGTGCCAGCTGGATCCCAGTATGACTCCAAATCAATTCTTACAACCATCAAAACCTGTCCTGCCAGTTGACAGCGATTTACTTTGAGAGAAAGGAGATGGAGGCAAATGTCTGATCTCCACACAAACTATTTATGTTGAGTCACCTGAGGTCCTACCTAAGATGAAAAGTTCTTTAGTGCAGTATCAGGAAACCCTGGAAGAAAATGAGGACAGGATTTGAAGCGTGTTGATCTGATTTGTCACATTAGAAGGGATTCCACCGTTCAGTACTTGATCCAAAGAAGCTACTATGGTAATAAGTGCCCAGAAATAAAGGTAATTACATATTTGGAAATAAACAGAGGGGAAGACATCGGGTTGTCCTATGAGAACTGCTTTACTCTATTAAGCATTACTGTAGGATACGAGACTGCAGACTCAACAGTGCTGCTCCCATTTCCCAACTGATAACTTATCTATGCAATGCATAAATTCACATTTCTCTGACCCACCTTCATGAGAACAACAAGATATATTTCAGGAACTAGTATGCTAAAATATGCATTAATTTCATTAGTTCAGCAAAGGTTTTATAATCTCTTTAAAGACAAATTACATTCTGGAACAATTTATAAGTAACTGTTTAGCTAACAAAAAAGCCTTAATAAGTAAACTTACAAAGTTATTTCTCTTAAAATAAATGTTGTGTTTTAAAGTTATTAATAAAATGAGTTTAACATACTTACACTTTATAGAAGAGATTCTGTGTTTCACTACCCAAGAAACAAAATCACTGTATCACATATTGACTCATACTGCTTATATGAGAAGGGACAGTTAAAACCAATGAAAATTTTGAATGTCAAATTTTAAAGTGTTTCACCTATAATAAATACTACTGCATTAAGAAAAGAAGGATTTCTGTGGAAGAGTATTACTACATGTCAAAGAGTATAAAGAAGAGTATTACTAATATAGCTACAAAAAACATACAAAATCTTTTGATAAATGAAATTTGCTGTTACTTTTCAACATGCAAAAAGTCAGGCTAAATTGAGTCTAAAAATTGCAACTGAGTTTAACACAGTTTTAATAGGAAATTTTAAAACAAAGAGAAATTTTAAAAAATGTTGCTGATATTCTGTCAACAGCTAGTAGACAGTTTGCTAGCCCTCAGAGAGCAAAGAAAGAAATTATAATTGGATTAAGTAAAATATAGACCCAACCAAGAAATTCAAAACTGATAAAAACATACACTTGCAAAACCCAGCCAAGAGCTAGAATGAATTATTTTACTAGGTTAAAAAAGAATTAATATTAGCTCTATGTTCATTTTAACATATATATATAAACATTAACAATCCCAAGGCTGCCTATTAGTTCACAAATGGCATATTTAGAGTATTTATGATATTATACCCCATGTTGGGACATCCCATTACAGAGTCACGGTGGTAAGCTCCATACTTAAGGTGGATTCTGCAACACATTGCATCTTTCCAGTTATTCTCCTGCAGTATGATTACTTTGGGGCAAGAATTTACCACTCGGTTTCTGCCCACAGGGGAATCTCTCTGGAAGCTGACAAACTGATTTAAGCAGCTGTGGAATAATTTACTGGGTCTTGAGTTTTACTAAAGGAGAACAAAAGGCGTTGAGAGCTTTTGGTGTTTTATGCCACAAGAAGAATGTTTGGCTTAGTAACTGTCCAGTTTCTCTTCGACTTTCCTCTTGCCTCCCACAAGGATCACATTTGACTGCCATTAGAATGCAACCATTGCTAAGTGCATCTTTCCCAAGATGCATGTCTAACACAGCCCTTTAAAAATGTACACAGTCCTGGGGAGAGAGAAGATGCCACAACAACAGAGCCCAAATCAACATTAGGTGTATATAAACAAAAATAGTGTTTAAATACAAAACACGCTTCAACTGTTACCACATTTCTAGATTCCCAAAAGTCTAATGAGGAAATGTTAAGCAGCATTATCCTTCTACAGATGAAAGAACTGAGACAGAAAAGCAGAATATGGCAAAGACAAAAAATATCTCAAAATCTGGTGTTGTAATTCCTAATCTAATATTCCTTCCTAAAATTCAGTTGTTAAAATAACTTTTGAACTTCTCTGCAAAAAAGGGATGCTGTGAGTCCAACACTCACCCCAAGTAACACAGGAAGGATTAATTAAGGTTTTTGAAGCACTGAAAGTGTAGGGGAAACCCCCAGGAGGCAGTCCCTATTTCCATATTCTGACCAGGACTTGAAAGGCATGCAATAAATACAGCCTGGGGCACAGAACAAGAAATACGAATAAAATAAAATATTGAACAGCTGTTTGTTAAGTGAATACAGTTCATCCCACACACCAAATTTTTTTTCTGCCTTAGGCTGCAGGGAGTGGGAGGCTGAAATAAAATGTTACTTTGAAGGGTTAAATAGTGAAGAAGTTATAGAAAATTTGAACGGTTTCTTACAAATGAAAATATTGAGACAACCTTTACAAGCAGAACTGCAAGCTCCACTTGTTATTATATTAGAAATACAACTGGTTAGATAGTACAAAAAGCCTATGTTTTTACCAGGCTAACTTGTGTGTCGAGATGCAGTGTCTTTCAGCTTATAAAAGCTATGTGGACACCACCAAATTCATACAAAGCGCTCATTTTATAAAGAGGGGTGAGAAGATTATATAGCTCTTACAAAACTCGGAATGTTCCAGATACTACAGTAAGCAAAGATGGTGAGATGTGCCTGGAATTGAACCCCAAAGGAGCCAACCTCACCCACAGCAGCTTCCCTCCCCAGCTCACTGCTGCCTTCCCAAGCAGGCAGCACGGAGCTGCCGGTGGGTGTGAGCTCACAACTCACACCAGCAGCCTGTACGGCTCGCTGGGTGCAGAGCGCTGACTTTTGCCTCCTCTTGCAAACTGACAAGAGTTTATTTGCTTTTCAGCATCAGAAAGTGGAATACCGAAAAGTAAAGAGAGCCTGTGTTCTGACTGGAAAAATGAAAGCAAAGCAGCACAGCCACCGTGCACAGTGTGATGGAGCCTCACTCTTCTACCACTACAACTTCTTCGGGTATTACGGGGAAGGAGAAAAGAATTGCCTGAACACAACAATACAGAGAGCAAGGAAGGAAAAACAGGAACTGTGGTAGTCAGAAGTAGCTGTGTTCCCACTGCAAACATAAATATTATTTTCTAACACTTCTTATTTTCCTTTCCAGAAATTGCTCCATAATATCACTTCCCCCCCCACCCCATTATTTTTCTCCCTTTACAAAAATAAAGGTTTTCCTAAGACTGGTATTCAGAACTGACAACCATTAACTCCAGTATCTGTTGTTAGAATGCACTTGAGAAAACTGATTTTCTCAAACCACCAGGAAAAAAATCAAGTCAATTTTAGCAATTACAGCAGTCAAATATTTTTAATTATAATTTCTTGTTGTTAAGTGAATAAACAAAAAATACTGTGGCAAAAAAACACATTGGAAAAAAAACAACAAAAAGGAGCATTAGGAAATCAACCCAGTATTTGATGTCTCCTCTTTTTTTGCTGCTGAAAGCCACATGGCACACAGTATTTTTAACTGAGGAGTCTTATTTCAAATATATGCTGAGGAATCTTATTTCAAACATATACTAAATAAGGAGAGGAGTATTAAAACAGGCAGTCCCTTACTCTAATTTTATCCATCTCCCTCCTCTTCTTTCCTTGATGCAGTGAAACTTTAACACCAAACCCTGTCTCTCTCTCTCTCTCTTTTTTGTAAACAGTGATCAACATTTTCCTAAATGACCCCTGAAACGACCTACTTCGAAACTACTCATTAGTAACAGCCACGTTTGCAATATTAACCTGGATGTGGCTGTTTATTAAGATCTTTTAAGGGGGTTAGAATGAAGACACACTGCTGGTGTACAGGGAGCACAGAAGGGGTAATTTAAAACCCATGTTTTTCCTCCCCCTCGCCGAAAACATGCCCAACATTGTGCAGCTGTGCTGCCAGCTTCATCACTCCCTCCATCTCCACTCTTGCTAATTAAAAGGTTGATCACAGAACAATGCTCTTCTCATTAATTTCAGCTTTCTGATTGGGCAGGATTCCCACTCGCTCCGCCTGATCTTTTCCACACTGCTGAAGTTAATGTGACAGGAGCCCGAAGATGGATTACCCGCTGCCATATTGCCCATCACCTCCAATCAGCAGCTATCGGGGTAAACTGATTGTTCTAATTTGCTCTCATTATTTTTACAATATCAGGAGAAAATAACGCACACAGCTCACTGTCAAAGCCGTGAAAATCAGCCATTAGTTAAACCCAGACACTGAGTGGCTTTATTAGAAGCTCTGCAGTTTATTGATTCAGCTTCGGTAAACTAAGATAATACCTGTCCTCTTTAAACACACTTTTTCAGGTGCACTTACGTAGCAAGAAAATATTTATTAGGATAGTTTTGGAAATGCTTGTTGTCTCAGCCTGTTATTTTGATACGCTGGCAGACAACAAAGATTAAGAACAATGGAAGCTTGACTTCCACATAAAGGAGGACAAAATATGCAGCATTATCTGCACGGCAGCCTGCGTGCACGTCTCAGCTGCTCTTCTACTGTTTAAATAAAAATCATCTCAGGACCAGTATGGCAGGTGAATATGTAAATACGCCCCATAATCACACAAAATACAGTACTACCATAAGTGCAGACATGGTACAGGCATGCTTGTATGAGCTGTATGTACAAGGTCAGTGATGTAGTATTGGGTTTGGTTTTCTGTTGCATTTTTTTTTTGGCTAAGCAAAAGAACCTGCATAGTCCAGCATCAAAGCACAGGGTCTGAGAGCAGAAGGTCCAAATAAGAGAAAGTCTTTTGTATGGCTGGGAGCTACTTTTTACCCTATGCAAAGGCATTATGCTGCCACAATTTGGGAACACGTTCTGAAATGTCACTCACCACTAAAGCCTCAAAGGATCCCAGAGCTAAGAAATGAATGAAGTATTGGTAGCAGTATGAAGTCAGGAATTTTTACACCACAGCAGTGTTTAAAAAATGATGAAAATTCTGGACCTCTGACTGTCTCTATGTTGTATATAAAGGGTCCTACATTATTTTGCCTGCTGCCTATCTGCATCTTAGCGAAGGGAAATGCTAAATAATGGGATTAACAGAAATATTATATCTTAAATCTTGCTAAACATAAACCCTTAACTGGTGTCTACAATGCTCTAACTGGCAATGTACTCCAAGAGTGACAGACAGAGCACAGCAGACTGATTTTACTTTTAAATAATAGCTAAATTAGATTAGGTCTTTGTGTAGATCTGCATGAACCTGAGGGGACATTCATCATTGTGCCAAAAAAGTTAAATTCACTGGGGTACGCTCAAAGTGAATGGTTCTAGACCTACGTTTTATCTCTCAGATGCATCATCAAGATGCTGTGCCAATATGCATGAAGCCAGCTAGGAGCTGCAAGAAAGACAACGGGAGAGTAACTGGATAGTAGAAAAGGTTTAATTTTTTCCTTTGTCGATTATGAATTGCTTGGGACAGGATCTGTGGTTTCTCTGTCTTGTAAGCACAGAGCATCCCTTTCAAGAACTGAGCTTCTTTTTTAATATTTAAATGGCTTAAATATGAAGAAGGGTATTCTCCTCCCCCACCTCCAAACCAGATGTAATTCTAGTTCCCCCTCCTCCCCCTGATGTAATTTAAAATGCTACCATTTCCATTGCTGCTTTTTAATATTTTTAAATCCTCATCAGCTAGAGCCTTGTGTTTGGGGTTTGATTTTTCCTCCCTCCTAGAAAAGCCACCTCCTAGCTTTGTTTGGCATCTCTTTTGACCCTTGCTAATGGTGTTCTCTTGGAGGGGCGTGCCATGCTTTTCCTCTTAAAATTCCTGCACTGAAAGACTGCACCACACCACACTCCACAAAACGTGCTGATGGCACAAATTACAAGCCCCCAGCCGAACACTCCAGCCCCCACCATTCGGGCAGATTTATGTGGGCTCTTGCCGACGTTATTACAAGTCAGAGTTTATTGGGAAATTGTTACATTATGCGGAGTGTCTAACAAATTGCTTATGCTGCTATAATTGGATTACAACAGCCGCTTGCTCCCACCGGTAAGATTAGGCAAGTAGGACTCCTGCCGATCTCTGAGCGTTAGCAGTAATTTTATTTGCCTTGCCTCTCTCTTTCCTAACAACATGCCTCTTTCCCTGCCAGCTGTCTGCTGAAAAGGCACAGGCTTGTTCCTTGGCCCTAACAATGCAATTACAGCCCTGCAGATCGCACTGTTTGTGCATTAAGTACAGAGCCAAAACGAGGCGAATTGATCGTTTGACTTTTGGAGGAGCCATGTGATCTCTGCGTGCGGGTGATCCGGCATGCACCAGTGGGCAGTGCTGCAGTGCGCGCCTCGCGATGAACCCGCTCCTCGCTACCTCCCCTCCCCTGCCCGCTCCCAACAGCAAACATGTTGGAGCCCACCCCACCTTAATCCCCCTCAAGCTATAAGAACAGCCTCGTTTTTGGGTGCTCTCTTGCTAGACTGAACTCAGAATCCACTCTGCCTTCTGAAATGTGATACTTGGCCAAATCAGTGGCTTCCCTGCAGTGGGCTACACTAGGAAACTGCTATTACAGCATTTTGTACCACAAGCTTTAGCACAAGAATTGGACATATTTTCAAACAACTTTTTTAATTCTCGTATTTGAAAAATACTAAAAATATATGTAATGTCATGTACTCTCAGACAGCATCTGAGGGTGCTGTCACTGCAGGTGACTACTTAAAAAGCTATGCTTCCCTTCATGTCTGCCACCATTTATCACCAAAGCTACCGATGACTTGGATTCTAAACCGTTTCACATTTCCAGCATGAAGGATCGTAAAGTACTTTGTAAATGCAAGTCTAGTTTGGTTGTAACACTTATCCTCACAAGCTTGATGTGATGGATCTGGAATGAAGACCTCAAGGCTGCAACTCTTTATGCAGAGTACCCATCACCAAGCCAGCAAACACACAGCAAGGAACTACAACATGTGATACTATACATAATATAGTCGCAGAGGAATTCTGACTAAAGATGCCAGGTCAAGTTCTAAAAGCCTTCTATTACATGTTTTCTGTCTGCACACTGAGAGGATTCCAGGATGATTTCATTTAGAAGAGACCCCTGGAGTTCTCCAGTTCAGCCTCCTGCCCAAAGCAGGGTGCTTTATGAGGTCAGATCAGGCAGCTCATGGCTTCACTCAGCCTGGTCTTGTAAGCCTCCAAGGATGGAGGCTGCAGAGCCTTCACAAGTAACCTGCTCCACCTTGACTGTCATCACCACAAGAAAATTCTTCCTTGAAACCACTCAAATATGAGATGGAGTTTCTAACATCTGTGGGGGGACCTTTCAGTATTTACTGAACTCAATCTCAAATGTAATGCAATTTGCTTTATCAAGATTCCAAACCATGGGGTCCAGAAAGTAGAAACATCTCCACTGAGTTGACCAAACTTTGAAAATGATTCTTCATATGAAGATTTTGCCTATCCCCTGCCTGACCATCCTTCCTGCAGAGCCTGGAGAACTGATCTCCCTAATACGCTTAAGAGACCCTCAGCTACAAAGCAATGTATGAGTTAGCTTTTATACTGCTATTTCTTCAAAATCTCTTGCATTTAAAAAAACCCCAAGTGTAATTCTTTTTCAATTTGTGGTTTCATTGACATGCGAAGTCATTTTGGGTGGCAAGAGAAGCAGAAATGACAACCACTCCACAATGTTTTTGTAACTGAAGACTAAAGAAGCCTGTTTACACATAGTTTAACACTCAAAAGAAACTCTGAACAGCTGAAATGCCTTATAAATAGCTCAGACCCAGAGGAAGTGCAAACGTCTGCATTGTGAATTGTAGATCTTAATTACAGACAATGGCTGGTACAGCAAGTAGCACAGAAAAAAAAAAGTGAAACAGTTGCACTGTTCATGGTTGGCAATAATTCTTCAGGAAAATATTTACTATCAATCAGTTATGAGAAAAGGGACTCTGCGCTCATAAAACAGCACGTTGCTTCTCATACCAGGACCATTTTGCTTCAGCATAATCTGAATTTAAACAGCTTGTTTCCTGCGGATATAATTTTGGAAATAAATAAAACAAGTCTATCAAAATCTGGAGAATGTGTATGGTGGGGTGGAGTGGGGGGAGCAGGAATATCACATTTCTTTCTCCATCATTTGCAAAGAGGTTATTAGACCAAGATGAAGCTATAGCATAAAGACTGTCTTGACCTAAAAAAAGACGAACTAGCAAGGAAGATGAAAGTAGTCATATTTGTGACAGGAAGATCATCATTAGGGCAAAGCTTTTAGATAAAACTCCGATGCCATTTTCTACTTTTGCTGTCTGAGAATTCTCTTTCAAAGCACCTTTTGCACGTTAAGCACTCCCAGCAATGTCCCTGCAATGCCTGCCATTCACACAATTCTCATTACAGAGAGAACACCTCCAACCGAAGGGCAAAATGACATGCTTACATCTCTATCAGCCAGTGGCTGAGGTAGTGTTTATCCAGTTTGCAACAACCTCAAACACTGCTGTCCCTCCCAGACAAAGGTATAGCCAAGACACAGCAGAGGATATTTTATTGAGGGATTTGGGGCTGGAAGCATGTCCACTGACAGTCCCTCTGCATCATGACACAGAAGCTAACATACTTTCTTATTAAAAGAGTAGAACAAATATCTGGAAACTGAATGTTGCTAGTCAAATAATATTTTTTTATGATTAAATTGCTCTAATTTCAATCTCAGGGACTGGAAAGGCTTCAAAAGCACTAGAAAACGATGCATTATCTGAAGATGTACTGACTCAGTGGTATATCACAGCAGAACTCTGAGCTGGTAGTGCTATTCATGCAAAGTAAATGCAGACACACACTCTGGAAAAAAAGAGCCATCAATCTGTGACATAAAGGGACTTGAGAGTACAAGAGGGACATCTTCAGATCAATTTGTCCTACTGCCAACTGGAACATCCAGCCTGGAACCCTAAACGCTTCTTTATTAAAGAGTGCTTGTGGCTGCTCCTTTAAATTCATATAAAAATTCCAGACTTAATGTTATTATTGTGCAGACTATGTTTGTTGTAAAAATTCAAAAGTAGCGATGCAGAAAGAACTGACAAAGGAAAGAAGATTTCAATTACCAGCTACTTCCACCACTCCTTGCTTTAGCTGAATCACCCTTGAGTGTAAATGTGTAGCTATAGCTAAATAATAAGATGCATCTTTGAAAGGAAATTTCACATAGCATGCTGGAAGTGCCAAGGCCTGTTCTGTGTTTCCAGAATTAAGCACAACAGAGCTCTGTCCCACCTTTGGAAGTATGATGAACAGCAAAGATTCCCTGAAAGACAGAAAATGCTTAAAAAACCCTGAGAAGTCCCTTAGTTTGCCAGGACCTCAAAAAGCAAGACCAGTTATTACTGGTAGGACCAGTTACGTGAGTAGTAACCAGTGGTCTGAAACAGAAGTCTGATTTTTCAAAGGTGGTATTTGTGACTATATTTTTCTTCTTCCAATTTTACTTAGATCAAGGTAGAGGCAGAGAACCTTTCCCAGCTGCTGCTGCTGAGTCCAGAACTAAGCAGAAACCTGGGGATGCCTCAAGCCATTTTGAAGGTGTCTCATCCGTGCTGTCTCTTGCACAGATGCCATAGGGTGCCTTTCTCTGGCACAAGTAGGAACGAATTCAAAGTGCAAAATGAAACTGAGAATGCTCCTTTGTACAGGAGATACAGATTAACTGGAACCAACTGCAGGAGTTAACAAACAGTAAGACCTATCTAATGAATGGAGGAAATGGGTATTGACTGCAGAACTCTGAGATCAGCTATACACCAATCTCCTGTTGGGAAAGAACAACTGGAATCAAAAGGGTATTTCTAGGATCCATGGTAATGCAAAATCTAACAAACTCGAAGCAGACAGCAAAACTCAGACCTAACACACCACATAAAGGTACGAAAAGGCAAGACTTCTGTTTGAAAACAGGACTGTATATAATCCATGCAAGCAAATACTCAGCCAAGGAGACTGGAGACACACCAGAGCATCCCTCACCACACGAACAGAAAGTGTGAAGGTCACCACAGAAAGATTTCCTGGGCACAGAACAGGAGAGAAACTTGTTTGCACACCCAGGAGCATCAGAAGAATCCTAGTGACATACCAGATGCCAGGGGACTTTTAACTATGTCCCTCTCTAATTGAGGATGAAGCACACACCAACACCATTATCTGCCTGAAGATACTGGCTTACAAAATATGGAACAAACAATAGGAACAGATGCTCATTTGGCCAGATTTCAATAAGCCTCATTAAAATCAAACACCCTGTCCTTGGAGCCCAGGTTCATGCTACATTTCTACCTTATTTAAGCACCTAGCACCAATTCCTGAGGAAGTTGTCCACCTGTGGTTGCACACCAGTAGTATCATTAAAAGAAACCCTCTTGCAGAGATTTTTTGGTATCTAAAGAAACAAAAAGAAGGAGTTTTTATATATATGCCTGTGTGAGTATACATACATATAAAAACACAACTGGACATTGCATTTCTTTTTAAAAGATGTTAGCTTGAATATACATCAGATTTGCTGATCACTCAAAGGCAATGAGCAAAATTATGCCAAAAATAACATAAAAACTCTGGCACATGCAAGAGAAATGACGTTACAGATCACAAACGTGAAATCTGTGCATCACAATGTATAATTTTTAATTTAAAATCCCAGCTATTCAGTCAAAACATGCACACACTTGAAATAATTTCTAATGGTCGTTTGCTTTTACACAAATATGTCCAAGTCCTGTCAATGGAGTTTCAGAGGACAAATACCAGAAAAGAAGGGCTAAGAACAAGACACAAAGATTAATCAGAATATTATATTCTACCTTAATTTTAAAATGTCTGAATAAAACCATTTAATTCATCGGTTTGCAAAAGGCACTGAGCACCTGGTTGCAGAGTCAGCATGACACTGTACACAAAACCAGACAGACAAGGTTTCCTAACAAATACAAAATTCCTTGAATGATCAAAATATTGTGGCTCTATGCTGCTTTCCACACCTGAATATGTGTATATGTTTTTCCCCCCAGCTATTTCAGGAAGAATGCCAGTTGTTAGGTTGGTAGTTTACACTGGATGTCCTGTACAGAAGCACTTGTTCACAAGAGAGTTTAAAAAATGGGCAGCGCTCCAGTCTGAGAGAAGATAGCTCAACATTG
Source organism: Onychostruthus taczanowskii (assembly GCF_017590055.1). NCBI lineage: Eukaryota > Metazoa > Chordata > Aves > Passeriformes > Passeridae > Onychostruthus > Onychostruthus taczanowskii. Next base: position 6,473,177 of record NW_024502568.1, read on the forward strand.
ATATGTGTGGCCTCAAGGGTAACTGCATTTCATTCTTTGAACAAACTTTTAGAAATGTCAATGCACACAATCAGCAAATGCCATTAATACAGTCTTAACAGAGCACAATTATCTTTTCTGCAAGTAGGTGCAGAATCAGAAATTTCGTTTTCAGAAAAACCATTGTCTCTTGCAGACTGACTGACACATCTGACAAGCAGCTGATAATGCAGATGGCAGATCCCAGTCAGGGCTGATACTGCACTGCAGAATCAGAAAAAATAAATAATGATTTCCAAAGTAACCCCTTCTGCGTTTCACTGCAAGTTTAAGAAAAAAATTGAACCCCCTACATTTGGAAAAGTGCTGCAGATAACGAAAACTGCAGCACCTTCCAGCATTCACCTCCCTGACAAAACATTTTGAAGTCCAACGCTATAAAATACATCAATCATAGAGGATAAAACTTGCTGTGTGGATGTGGTAGGAGAAGGCCTCTGGACTCCATAAATCCCATTTAAGCCCTTCACCTAGGGAACATTTAAAAGTTGTGCCATTTGCCTATGCCATCACTGAACCATCTGCATTTAGATAGCTGGATTTATAAATGCTTTGAAACTTCTGGAATTTGAAAGACAAGCTTTCTTAGAACCAACTTAATTTGATTTGTAGATAGGAAGGCAAAGAAAAGAAGTTCAACAGCCAGGCAAGCTAGTACTAGAGGAATTATACCCCCAGAAAAGTCCTTATGGTTTTTTAGAGAAAAAATAATGTATATAGACACATGCATGTATGCATAAATATATGTATGTTTATATATGGTTTTCTATACATATATGATGGCAGACTGTCCAAGAGTATATATACACATATATTGCCCTACAGCACATAGAGACATGATACTTCAAAAACAAACACTCCTTTATCTCCAGGATGATGTGTCAAATTCATCCTCAATAGCATGAAACAAGTCTTGCTGTTCCTGCCTTGAGCCCTACCCACACCTCTCACCACAACATTTCACTCCTGAAAACATAACTTTTGGAGAGCTTATTAGGACATGAAGCTGTTAAAGTGTGTGATTTTATTTAAAAGAAGTACCACCTAAATTAGCAGCACTTCTTGCACACCCTTGCTCCTTAGTGAGGCAATCAGGTCAAACAGGACACTGTAGAGCAGATGGGTTGAGTGGGTTTATTCCATGAGCTTGCTGTGAGCTGCTTTATGGCACTGGAACAATGCTCTGTGATGAGACAACTCAGCCAGAGCTGTTCCTCTTAAAAGAGTTTCAACTAGTCTATATCATGAAGTACCTTAGGAAGCAGTGTGCAAGACCAGTCATGTTAAGAATGGAAGTGTTGGTATCAAACTTTGTACCAGGACTTTGTACCACAACTGGTAGCTTCTCTCAGAAGTGCTTCTCCAGTGGAAGGTAACTGGCATGTCAAGCACAGTTTATGAGTGCTAAGCCACCTGCAAGCACCACTACAAACTTCTATGGTAGCCAATTCCCTGACAAGAGTCAAAAGTAATGGGACATCCAAACTTCACCAGCAAAACCCCAGCAAAGATTTAGCTGGGAAATTATCTTAAAGGTCAGTACAAATGTGGCCCCTGAAGGGACAAGGCACCTTTAACAACCAACCAAAGTATGAAAGAAATGGACTTCAAGAAGATCAAGGAATAACAACTGAAAGAGAAAACAGGCTTTTGAGTGGTCAGGTTTGTGGTGACAGAGGAGCAACAAAATGCCAGCTGGTTTCAGTAACAGATGGCTGCATGCACTGATCTGTCCAGCATGCCCATTCTAAACTTCCTTTCAGTGGAAATACAAAGCTTACGCAAGACCAAATGCATCCTTCACGCAGCCTTTCTACACATCATCATGGTTCAAATGTACTCCATTTACAAACAGACCAAGCTGTACATTGTTTTACTCTAGTTACGCTGAATTCTAAGAAAAGAGGGTGGCTAATGGCACTTCGTCTTTTCCAATCACATCTACCTTAATTGTCAAGAAATTACTTTTCTATGACAGGCTAATAAATTCATTTCCTTACCATTCTGACTGTAATACCTCCCTTGTCCCTTTCCTTTAAGTACAGTGTTCACTGTGTTTTAATTGGAAAGTCTTTTTGCACCTTCCTCCTGGTAGCTAAGAAAGGGAACCATGATACACAGAGCTCTCATGCAATATTTCTAATATGTATCTGAACATTTGTCATTTGAAATTGCCAGAGCTAATTACATGGCCAGCATAGGTCATCTCACTAGAAAAGCCTATTACTTGTATGGCAGAATGAACCCTTCAATCCCACACTGGACTCAAGTAATCATTTCCAGCAGAGAAAAACAGCAGAACAGGATCCCACAGTAAAGGACAGCAAAGCCTACCAAAAATACTTACTCTTTGTTTAAATATTTTTTCCTAACTGTAATATTTAACAAGAACTTTTTGTTGACTAACAGTGAACAATTTGCTAAAAATTCCTCACAACCAAAGCTGTTCTCTTACTTACTTTGGCCACACAATTTTCAGTCTTCATAGCAGTGCTTCCTAGACATACTGTTTCCTGGTTTAAGCACAGTCTGGCACAGCTGTTGTAGGTCTGCAGAAAGATTAAAATGGTTATGAATATAAGAACACGATTTTCTTTCAGGCACCAAATTTTTGGCACAGGAACCTACATTAACTCCACTACTCTACTACATTTCCTTTTTCTAAGATGTAAATGTTTCAAACCAAAATAAACTATAGCAAAAGTCTACGTTCAGGGCATGCATGTCCTCTGAGAAGCCATGTACAATTTTACAGTACATAAATACAAAGATTTTTCTTCTCTGTTCCTTTGAAAATGGAAAAAAAAATCTCATCTCAGTTTTCATTCTTTCACAAAATGCTACATAATGGAACAATTAAAGCAAGGTGATTTCTACACACTAGTTATCAGAGAGTACATCAAATGTGAATAAACATCAGAATCTGACTTTATCAGGATATAAAATATAAAGTACATGGGACACAAGGAAGGTTATAATCACAGGGAGCAAATGCAGACCACATTTCATTGTTGTACTTAATCTTCTCAGTTATGTAAAGCTTTGAAATTTTTTTTCAAGTACAATGTCATTTTTCTTTAATGCTGTCTTGCCCAAGTAACCCTCAGTTGGGGCTACACACTTCAGTCTTTGCAGAACACATCACTTGTAGTCTCTCTCCCTTTTGAGGGAAGTGTATGAACAATACTTACAAAGTGGGCTTAAAATTATAATGTGGTTGACTTGGCTGTTTAAACTAGTATGCCTGAAGAACTCAGGAGCTTCTAACAGAGGCTCTTCTCCTCACACCCAGTACTTTTGCATCTAAGAGCTTCAGTATGGGATTAATACACCAGCCACCATTTACAGAAAAATGCTCCCATGCAAAAGTGGCAGCTCAAAAGCAAGCATCAGCTGGATTCGTTTCAAGAGTAGAAAGTGGACCACAGAGAAGATGTTGCCACCTCAAAAAGTTGTGTGGGGAAACCCCAAGGAAGATGCTGAAAAAGAATGAAATTAAACTTGTTACAAAGGCATTTTCAAGAGCACTAAGTAAAGCATTCATGATATTTTAAGACTGCCAGAAGACGCACAAAGATTTGCAGTGAGCTGCCTGTCAGTCATCTCCCTGTAATACTCACTGGAAATCTCTGGAGGTGTTTTTTTTAGGGCTTGCTATGATTTCCATTTGCTTGATTTGAAATGACTTCAACCCCAAACCTGCCATAGGTTACAAAACCTGTGGACAGCACTGGCATGATAAGGGCTCCTAAACTCCTCCCTCTGTCCCAAAGCTCCATCACCAGAGCCACATTCCCTCAGTGCCGAGAACCAAAAAACAATCTCCCTCTCTTGCCCCTGTGTAAAATGCTGTGTAAAATGCTGTCAGCAGCAACACAAAAACTGGGAGAGGAGCACATGGCAAAGGATGTCAGAGGCAAGAATGCAGAGAGATTAAAAGGGGTTTATGTTGAGGGATAGGAGGTGTGTCCACAAAGCCAGTGTTCCCAATAGCCCCCAGCTCAGGTAAGCACCAACTGCTGGGAACTGAGTGCTCACAATCAGTTTATAATATTTCCCTAAGTTCTTATGATCCTCATGAAACATTCCTTACTGCACACCATGGGAAATCAGTATACTGGCTTAGCTGGATCTGTACTGGATCAGCACAGTACAAACTTTCTTGGAGACATTAAGGAAATCACAGTCCTTTCCAGCTTACCTGTTTACAGAACCCCTTTAAAGTTCACCATGAAACAGAAACAAAAGAGAGCACAGAAGCCGTATTTTCTCCATTGCTTTAGTGTTCATGTTTTATTTCTCAGTGAGCTCTCTAACCAGAAAACAACCAGTGACAGGCAGGAATGCAGAATATTCTGGCTAAAGCAGTTCTCCTTACATGTCACAACATTGATATCTGCTTTGACTAGCAGCCAGCAAGCAATTTGTGTCTCTAGACCCAGAAGGAGAAACTGAAAAATTCAAACACACGAATTCTTTCAAGGTGCTGTGCAAATCAACAAAGTGGATCTTTCAGCAGGAGAGGCTCAGATTCAAACTGGATTAGGCCACAAGCAAACAGAAGTCTGATTGCCTCTTGCAAATATTTGCCAACATCATAAAACCATCACCTCAGTATGCATAAAACTTTCTCCTCAGAAGAAAGATCAGAATGGCATAAACTGCTATAAACTGGGGCTTAGATATAGCATCCCAGCTGATAGACAAAAAGTTGATACTATCTGCTTTGCACTGACATTCAGACAATACCATGCAAACTTCATTTTACAGGCATGGCATTAGTTAAATTCAACCAGATTGTGAAGGCGAAAAACCATGAAGAGTTGGTAAGATTCTTTGTTCAGTTTTCAGTGTAATGTAACCCATTTATTGTAAATCTGTGATTTTTTTCATTTGCAATTTAATTCCTAGAATTCCATATGCAGTATTTCTGCACAACTTGTCGGCTACATACTGTAAGTTTTATGAGGAGCCCTGATTGAGGAAATCTACTACTAACTCCACTTTGCAGATCAAAAGCTCAGCCACATAAACATCTACTGAAAGCAACAAGGAAGCCTGTGGCTCTGTGAACTGAACCATGAACTCAAATCTTGTCAGTCTTTTTCCTCCCAAGACAGGTATGCACAAACCTTGGTCGCATGCCAGCTTTTTAAAAGCTAGGCTTACAACAGGCTTTCTCCACATTTACAAATGGGAAAAAGCAGACAATCCAAACACAAAATGTGAAATACTAAATGCTAAACCTAGAGATGTCAGCATTTTCTGAGAATGAAAGAAGCTCACTATGCACTATTCAAAAGTTACATGCATGTCAGAATGCAAATACAAGTAATTATTCTAGTATATTGCTTAATTTTGATTACTTTCACCCACACATTACATCTCAGTGAGAACAGCACCAACTGAACTTCCAGCATAACTTGTTTGTCAAATCCCACAATACCAGGACTACTGACATTGACAGAACTAGTATAGCATAAATTTAAAGACAAAATAAAACACTTCTTCACACAGCTGGCAGTGAACTTCTGGCGCTTCCTGCCCCAGGACATTGTGCAGAGGAACATCATCAGAAGTGGAAAAAGAGACTAAAACTCATGGACAGCAGCTCCACAGATACTCGACACAGACACCTTCCAGACATCCCTGGTGCAACAGCAGTAGATGCTGCAGGGACAGGAGGGCAATGGAGCACCAAAAGAGGCCAGACTTCCTTGCTCCCATTCAACAGCACTTTCCACTGACAGTGCTGGAGTTGGCAGTGGATGAGCTGACTCCGAGTCTGACTGACCTGGGCATTCTCATGCTATCAATACCTCTTTCATGCCACCTTCCTCAGCATGAAAACATGACTGTTTCCCAACCTTTTCAACCATAGAAGGAGAGAAGAACATGCTTTTACTGTAAGAGCCAACTTCTACACAGTAATTTTACTACATAGGGATTATGTATGTGCGAAATTACCAGATGACCATTTAGTCCTTCAGCAGCTCTTTGTTTCTCAGTAGAAGTAAAAGGGAAAAAGAGAACATTAAGAAGAGTATCTATTGTAGATTCAACACATCAGGATGCATATTTGAGAATAAAACATAAAAAGACTCTTCAGTTTGACATACATTACTGTCTTTTCAAAGTTACAAAAGTTCTTATTTTCAAATTCTCACAGAAAAATGCCTTATTAGCCTTGTGGGATGAATAAAGAGGGCAAAGAAGATTCACACGCATGTTCCACAGTATGTTTTAAAGGGTTGAAAGCAAAACACAGAAAACCTAGTTCTCCCTTAAAATCCAGAGGAAAAAGTTGTAATGTCACTATACTTGATAGGTCTCAACAGAAAGGTACTGCCAATGTTACAAAGAAGCTGCATCTGGCTCATGAGGCCAGGTTGTAAGAAGCTTGGAGAATATATTGTCAGTGCAGTACTATATAGTAGTCTCCAAATGCTTTTTGGTAGTCTCCAAATGCTTTTTGCAGGCAGCAGTTACTGGCTACTGAGAGACACAAAATGGCTGCTGGACACAGAGATTTGGTTTCATCTGTATTGTCCATACACTAACAGTTATTGTGAATAGGTCCAGTGAACAGACTAGTGAATTCTGAAAGCAGAATTAATGTCATATCATCAAGTAATAATGCAGAGCCCTTTATGTTCGGTGAAACATTTGATGGTGTCTAATGCTACACTGCAACGTAAGAGCACCTCCTTCCATTTGTTCCAATGCCCATGAGAACATTGACTCACCTGGAAGAAAAGCAGGAAAATCAAAGCCAAAACAAAGCCTTAGAAAAGGCTATTTCTCAAGTTCGCCTTTAAAGCTTGACCCTTTTACATATCTCATCTAATCTGCACCAAAACTGTTCAAGTTTCTCCTCACCTTTCATCAAAATAAGAGGTTTCTTCATCAAGGAAAAGTATTCTGAAATGGCAGCCTGGTTCAATGCTACAGGCAGATAGCTTTGCGTTGGAGTGCTTTAATATGTTTTTATATTGCATATAAAGCATGCAAACATAAACCAGTTTGTTGAAAACTACCCTCTTTGTGGAAGCTGGCTGTAATTCTGAACAAGTTTTCAATTTTCACACTGCTGCTAGGGTAAAACATTTTAAAGAGTTTAATTTTTACAGTGGCTTCAATGACACAAGATTATCTAACAAAGTAATGGTTAATCAATAGAGGGTTTAGTTGTCAGGTGAAACATATAACACACTAAAAGGGATTGATTGCAAGACTCCTCCTTATTTACTAGAAGGTATATATTTAAAATGACACAAACTTGTTACCAAGCTGCATTCCTTTAACCTTGCAAAAGCCGTTTGAGAAGACTGTTAAGCAGCCCTATAGCCAAACAAGCTCTAATGAAAGAAAAAAAGAAACCTACAAATATATGGGAGCACCAAATCATGTCAGAAGCAGGGGAACCACAAAGCTGTATTCAGTCTCAGCCAAAGGCTTAAAATGCCACAGAGGCACTAGACTATGGTTCACTAAAGATAGAGCTGTATCTGATCTCATTCCGTAAGTGTCTTTGGTTACATTTTTCTTTTTAAAGAAAGTATGATCCTGCTCTTTGACACAAACACATAAACATTTCTACTCTTGTCTGTGCAGCTTTGGATGAACACTGAGCACCAGCCTGAAGCCTTGAACCCCAGGCAGAACTCCATGTATGTGCAGCTTTTCTACCAACTGAAATCCATTTCTTTGGCCATTCATTCCAAGAATCCCCAGTCCCTGAACAAAGCTCCACTTTTTAATAGAAGCTGCAACCCAGGAGTTCAATAAGATTTCCCCCCCAATAGTTAGTAATTACATGATTTATCAGAGAAAGATAACACTAATAAAAATGCAGCAAAAAGACAAAACCCATACCCTCCCTTCAAGTAATTTTCAGGGAAAAGATTATTAAACTGTTCTTTTTGAACAAGGGCTTTTGTAGCTAAGCACAAATTGCCAAACGGTTAGAAAAAAGTTATTAGACTCTGAAGAATTCAGCAGAAGTGGGAAGTTATATAAACAAATCACTCCAGCAGATTTGGAAAGATCGCTTTCATCTTATTTGGAGTCTTAGGAGACCTGTATTAATTACCCTTTAAAGGTCTTTCACATGGACTATTTAAAATAAATGCAATTTATTTATTTATTTCAAATGAGGTGCTTCTTCTGAAAGAATTAAGTAATCTTAACAAATTTAAAAACGTTTTTATAAACAGGTAATTAAAAAGCAGACTAGAATTAAGTCAAGCTGTAAGACATTACCCAGGATCCGCCTCGACTATTTTCTTAAGACGAAATTTTTGTTATCCCTAGCCCAGCCTTGGGAAGGATACTCTCCACAGAAAGTTGTAAGACAAAATAAAGACTAGCCAAACAAAAAACTAGATCATTTACAGGATTTTCCCTAAAGCACAGTTTGTCATATTGCAATTACACCTTGCTGACTCTGAAAGCCAGAGTCCTTAATATTGCCACTAGAGGGAAGACGTGTCTTAACACACGGCAATGGCAGTTGGGGAGTGGGTTTTCTTGAGCAATTACCATAACAAAGCTCCCTTGGCTGTGTGTACCTTCTAATTACTCAGTACAATTAAAATGACTTACCTAAAACAAACATGGAAAAAAAAAGGCCCCTAAAACAAAAAAAAACTCAACACAATGCAAACAAAAAGCTTTAGTCCAATATGCTTGTTACCTGAAATTACATTAAAGCTGAAGATTTTTTTAAACTCATCCATCACTGCACAAGGGGGAGAAACACAAAAAGGAGTGTGCCACAATGCCCAACACCACAGGGTTGTTCAGCTATGTAAAAGCATTAAAACAAACAAAAACAAAGAGCAAGGCAAACTAGATCTCTTGTTAAAGAAAAGAAGAGGGAAAAAAAAAAGAAAAAGAAAATGTGGTATTTAGCCATCTGGTAGCTGCTTGAAAACAAATTGTCCTCAGAAGAGCAGAAATACAGTATGTCTTCTCGCAGTTCACTGGCTTATGAATCAGACTACGTTTCAGTTTGTTTTTTTTTTAATACAGGCATGGTAATGTTAGACTTCTGTGCTGCTCCTTTCACTTCCCTCTTGTCCCACTGTGCAGATATAACCATGGTCATCCCAATCAGACCCGGTTGTTCTAACTTGGACGCATTATTCGCAGTCTTTCAAGATACATCTTGTTGGGCCCATTGTTCAAACCCCCCCCCCCAGGATTTTTTTCCCCCTTAACAGCTACTTGCTGATTTTTAAACCCTTAAATCTTTCATTTTATAAGGCGTATCATTAAGGGAAGATGGCAGCCAAGTGATTTTTCTTTCCATTGACAATTTGTGACATTTTTCCAGCAGCGTGCAAGGTGTTGAAAACCTGGCAGCTGTTACCTCCTGGGATGAAGATCCTTTTTTATCCTCCCTTGACAGTTTAACTCAATGGGTCAGCACCTTTAAAGACTGCAAAGTACCACTGAAGTGGATGGAGGCTTGAATTACTGCTCCCTCCCTAATCAATGTAAACCCTCACTGCAGGTGAAACTCTTAATCTATAGAGGTGCATGGGGGAGGAAAATGTAATGCCCTGAGCCAGATGGTTTTCATCTTGTTTTTTAAAGAAGAAAGGAACAAGCTAACAAGGGGACAGCTACTTTTGTTAGCTTCTTGGCCTCTCTCATGGCTTCGGATCCCCAGGGTTCCAGCCACACAAGAGAAAGAATACAGAAAAACATAAACACTTAAAGAAATATAACTAGGGGGTTGGCAACATGCTGCTTTCAAAGAGCTGGGAGCCCTGTTCAGCGCTTTATTTATCACTGCCCACGTTCTTCGGATGGTAAGTGGACACGGACACAAAGGGCAGGGGGGAGCAGACAACACTTGCAATTTACTCAATTACAGAGGAATGCAGCAATGCGGCGGGGTGACAGATTCCTATTAGCACTAATGCTGAAAGAGCCCAGTGGCCTTTCCGCCACGAGGCAGCATTCCCATTGTAACTTAGACTCCAGCACATCCCGCTTTGGCTAGCTTTTTAACGTGCACCAAGTGTCATAAAGGAATGGAAATTATTTTTTTTTTCCTTGTTGTTGTTTGAGAATAATGAGCAAAAAAACCCCAAAACTTTAAAAGAAAGAATAATCTTGCAAGTAAGGCTAAGGGTGTACCTCTAGCAATTTCAGGGGGCTTTTCAATGAGCAACTCCTTATTACCAAGTGTTGTGTAAAAGATGAGGCAACCAGGATAACTTTATAGACTAGGACTGCCCTCAGACAGCTCTCCATCAGAAGGCAAATCTGAAGTGCAGTGTCTTCCCCAAAGAGATGGAGTGAGATGAAGGACCCTCTCTTCCTCCACACCATGCAACTTTCCTCATCATTCAAGAAGAGATCTTCAATCTTGCATGGCAGAAACACTTTTGCAGGAGAGAAACAGACATGGAGAGGAGCCCTAAGCAGTGGGATGAGGCTGCCAACTGAAAGTAAACCACTAACAACTGCTACTTCTTGTTTTCCCTTTGCTCTACCTTCTTCAGCCACTTTCTGCTTCTCACGGTTTTCTTGAGTACTGGCTTTAAACTCTTAAGATCAGACTGTGCCTATTTTAACTTTGAAATAGTGCCCAGAGACTGTTTTAGGTGCTAAGTGTAATTTTAGAAAATTATCTCAAGTCTGTAAGAGTGAATTGAGGTAATATTCTATGCCAAAACCATAAAAGGGAGAATTCTTGAAAATGCTAAGGGGATTGTCTGAATGGGGTAACAGACAGGGATTTTTTCCCCCGGACTTCCATCTGGAAGCTTGCAGAAAGACAGCAGAGTCCAAAGTGAGGTTTGCAGGAGGTACACTGTGGCAGCCTTGCTGCTGCCAGCTTTTCCCCACAAGGCACCTTCGCCCACAGATGAACCACAGCAGCAAAAGGCACTTCATTATTGCTGCAGTGAAGAGAAGGGAGGGAGGGTTTTAAACAACCAGCATTGTGCCCGTCTTCTTTAAAAACCAGTAGGGTAATCAAGTTCAGGGCAGCCCTGGACAGCTGCCCTGTGACCTACTCGTGTTGACCCCCACTATTCATCACTTTCCTTAGGACTATGAGGGCAAGCTCCCGGGGAGTGACCACCACAATAGACAGATACGAGCCAACAATAATACGGTTCCTGCAAAAAAAACAGATGGCACTGCAATAAATTTACAAATCTGCATTCATGGCTCTGTTAAAAACACCCAGAAGCTAAAAGGCTGGAGGGGCCCCCAGAGAGTTTCCCCTTCCCAGTTTCTAAAGGCCGGCTCTCTGCCCAAGACTATTGAGCTCATGTTCTTCATAAATGAAGGATGGAGACATAGCCCTTAAAATAACAAATGGCTGACCTAATCAATCTAGTGTTTGGGTCTAACACTAAATGATAGGCACTGAAAACTAATTATGTTTTTTGGCAAGGAAGCTGAATTAAAATGGAAACACACAGGTTAAAAATGCACTGAAGCATTTGCGAGTCCCTTTGAAAGGGCAGCACACACACACGCTCACATGCAGGGCTTGAAACAGGAACCTGATTCAATAACTCATGCATTTATTTTTAAAATGAATCAGATTAGTCCCATGTGTGACCTGCCGGTCCATCTGTATGAGCTGGACTTAATGGGCACTCTTCTCACGCTTACTTCAGTTTGAAGTATGAGAGAGATAAATTTAGTTTAATTTTCAACAGATCAAGCTATCCATTTTCCAAATGGACCATCTGGATCAGCCTATTAAAATTAATTTATAACTTTGCAGTGTGAAAATTCGTTTGTTAGCTTAAATAAAGTTGCCAAAAACTTTTGCCACTTGTCATTGTTTTTTTCTGGTCTGTTTTCATACTGTGATTTTCAGTTTATCCCTTCAAAATTTAATTTTGTCAGATCAAGCACTCAACGAAAACTGAACGTCTGCATCCATATTCCAAAGTCTGTCACAGCTTAGACCTTTTCACTGTTCCAGCAAACAGTGTCAAGTTCATTGCCTTCTTCTGTTTCCCCGTGCTAATCTCCGTGTCTTCTCTCCCTTGCTGCCCTCACATGCACCCAACAGTAGCTGTGCCCTCCACTTCCAGCAATTCAAGGATACAGCCCCACTTGTTGAGGCTTCTGAAGACACCCTTCTCCACAAACCAACAAAATGACATTTCTCTTACTAAGAGTTCCACAGCACTGAGCAATGGGTATCTTTAGCTCCTGCACATAGCTTCACATGTAAGTAAGCATTACACCTCCTTAACACCTCCACCTTCTGGTATGTCTGATCACAAACCCACCTGAGAAAACGTTATGGTTAAGGCTGCATAACAGCACTGCAAACCAGGCAAGAAAAGGAAACGCACCTTTATTTAAACTTGTTAGCAGCTGAACATGTCAAGACATAGTACTTACCCTGAAGTGGTCTGATGCATCTCATTAATTTTCTAAGACTAATCAAAAAGTACTAAATATGAGGATATGTTCACTAGGAAGATCATTTAAATAAACAGACTCCTCTTCTACCCCCATACACTCGATTTCTCTGTGCGTGTAGGTCCATGTTCCCCAATAATGAAATATTAAGGGAGTCTTAGGGGAGGAACAAAAAATACGGAATGTTCACACAATATTTACCAAGTTAGCATCTTTTCAGTAAAATGGAAGGCATTTTTTATGTGTTATTGCTTTGACAGCATTTGCAGGCCACATTTTTTTGGTACTACAAAGCATTGATATATGTAAGACAAAGGAGTCACTCTGCATACCTTCCTATAGGAGATGCAGATCTTTACAGTAAGCATTACTCACTGACTGTGAGTATTTAGGCACATGGCTAAATGTGTCTGACTTCTGGAATGAGAGCCCCAGAAAACTCCCCACTGCTCCTGTCCATTGATAAAAGAGAGGAGGAACAATCTGAGCTTTCAAAATGCTCAGACAGCTTTATTTCTGTCTACGTAAAGAACCAGAATTCTCTCTATAACAGGCAAAAAATCATGGACAACCACCTCCTATGATCTAGACAAGAGGGTGCTTGCTTTAAGACTAAGACTACATCTTGAATTTATTTACAAAGACTGTCCTCAATACAAAGGCCCCAGATAGCAATAGAAGACCCAGGGATTTTGTCCTGCATCTTTCACTCTAGGGACTGGACACAAAGATGGAGACTGACACAATGTCTCAACAATATTGTGCAACACAGCTAACCATCTTCAGTGTAAACAATGTCCATTGAATTCTCTCCAATATGAAATCTTGGGACACTATAAGTGGTTTTGTAGTTGTATTCCTGGTATCTACTTGATTATGATGAATTGTGGGCCTGAGGGAAAAGACAGCTTTCCTGTGACACTAAGAATACTTCTGCAGATTGAAATATAACAAAATGGAAACCCAATTCAAGAAACTGTACCTTCCTCATCTGCATAATACAGTTTGCAAATATCTGTTTCCTCAGTCAATAATTACGAGGAAGAACTCAGTGTGATGAGAAGACACACAAAATAAGTAACTCATGATCCTTTTTAATTAATATCTCTAACTATGAATCTTCTTGCTGAACCTGATGGCTTGCCATGGATAATATAACTCTAAGATAAAACCCCCCTGATTTTTGGGGACCTTGTTTCCTATCCTGGGGATACACAGTAGGGACCTAGGTTTGCCTTCTTCCTCCAGCTCCTGTTTGTTGCTGAATGCCAGAAACAGTTTAAGTTTCATCTAACATATTTAATCAATTCTGCAAGGTAATCCTTCTCAGCTGTAAATGGGACCTCAGCCATTATGCCAGCATATTGCCTCCTGTCTGAAAGACCTATATGGACTACATCTGTTAGATGCACCTCTCTTAGTCACATGTATGCAGTCCTTCACATGACACCTCTTCCCACAAAATCAAACACTCCTATTAAAACACAAAAAAAACTCAAAACAACCATACAAACCAAACAACTCTGAGCACAAGTGCACTGTATCAAAAAGACACATCTTCCTTTACTATGGATCGGACCCACAGCTTCTGCTGGAAATAGGTGATGTGGGGCAGGATTGTGCCATCTTATTCCTCTGCCTGAGGCTGCTGCTCCTGTGGCTGAGATGCAGAAGGAAATGCAACAATTCCTCAGCTGCTGCAATGTATGGCCTGGGGTATTCACTTAAGTCACATTCACCAATGGTTTCACTTTGATACACCAGGCAGCAACCTCAGGCAGCCAAGGCATGGACATAATTTTGCTTCTGCTGCCTGAAGGTTGCAGCGGGGAGAAAGACAAAAGTGAAAATGGATCAGAAATCACTAAACTCAAATTTCCCAGAAAGCACATGCCAGCCTCCCTTTGTTGGCCACGGGGATTAAAAAAAGGAATTATTTTGAATTGATAAGGAATTTGCTTTACTATATATAAAGGACAAAGAAATATTATTTTAGTAAACCATCCTTTTTCCTTTTCACCCATTAGTAATTTATATGAATGCAAAAGAAACAAGAACAGTTAATTTTTCAAGTTATTAAACTGGATATCATCTCCAAGAAAATTTACCTTCAAGGGCAATAAAAAGTTTAATTGTTGTAAACATTTTGAGAGTTTTGATCTGAGGCAAGGCAAAATATACTACAAACAAGACAGGAACGATTACAGAAGAAAAGGCTGAAGAGGTCTTGATGAACATCAACTGGAGAAAGGTAAAACTAAAGTCACAGTTGACTGAACTATACGGAAGCATACATTTCTTCAGAGTCATCAAACTCCCCTGAAAGCTAAATATCTGTGTCTGATTTTCCTGGGTACAATGTGACTTGCTCAGACTTCAAAGAAGAAAATAAAAGATTTCCATGAGCAAAAGCCAGACTTCAGCTTCCAGAAGTGCTTAAGGATTCAAATAGCTAGAAAGTTTTATTGCATTTTTAAAGAGACTGATCACATACCTGTCTAAGTGAATTCTTCTCAGGAATGATCTTCCTAGGGGGCTCATCATTATTACAGTCTTCTCTCTCAGAGGAATTCTGTGAAAGAAAGTAAGCTTTAATTCAGTTCTTATCCCTAATACTACTCTGTGAGGAGAAAAGAAACAGAATATTTTTCCTACACAGGCTGTAGCATTTTACATATACACATACTGGAGGCTAACTGGTACTTTTATGCCAAACAGCTTGTTATGGCAGAGAAAGAATTTCTCCTCCTCAACACCACAATGCAACACTGTGCAGGTATCTACTGAAGAAGCCCGTGCTTTAGGGACTTTTTCTGAAACTACCAGTAACAGCCACTTCCAAAAGCTGAAATTGTGGTTGAATCAGCATGGCAACACTGGTGCTCCTAAAAACCCCAGAAGAACCATTTAGAACAGTGGAACCTGTTGAAAACAAGAGGTTGTTAATGCGTACAACTGTTGTTCTCTGTGTCCCCATGTTTTTAATCTGCCTAACAATTACTAATTGTACTGAGTCTGCCTGGCTGCCTAAAATCATAGAGAAATTATGGTGGAGCTAAATTATTGTAAAAGAGATTGTCAGGGAATCCTTCCAAAAACACCCCCAAATATTGTGTAGGTAGTGTATGACAATACAGCTGTGTTTTTCTCTCCTGCTGCCTGACTCCACATATATATATAATTTCTAGAAAGACTGATTCTCCAAAACATAAACTGCCACCTCCAAAAAAAAGATCAGTCAGTCAAGAGGATGTAGACAAGCATTGCAAGGGCTTTTCCAGCATGAGTTAAAAATACAACCAGGAAACTTTGTCATGCTACTGTCATGATTAAAACCAAATATTACTTGGTTTAAAGACAAACTATTGTTGTATAAGGACATGAATAGTCTCTTGCAAATGTTTGGCTAAAAACTGCTGGATACAGTGGGGAGAATCCTGACCTCACTGCCAAAGTCAGCTACTCAGGAAGACAGTGTTCCTTCGCACAGGTTCAGCTACTGCACTTGGGGAGAAATGACAGCCAGCTTTGGGGGAATCCCACACACACATCTAAAATAAGTTTGATCACCACAGTATTCATAGCCTTAGGCCACATTCCCACACATTCAGTAGTGAGCAACTAAACAGGTTTTAAAGAGATACAGAAAAACTTCCTAGGGAGAGCTCTGCCAGGAAAAGGGTGGCTTTCCAGTTACTCGCAGACAAGCTCAGGACTGCGTCTATTACAGCAGAAGTTTGCATTCTGTACCTGTCCCCCAAATAACCTGTCCTTCGCTGAGCATGGCTCTGCCTGGCTTCTCACAGAGACAGCTTCCAGCCCAACACCTCAGGAGACACAGGTGGCATCTGTTGGCAGAGCAGGAGCGAGGCCGGGCGAGCAGTGGCAGCGCAGGGCCAGCAGCAGCATGGCAGCTGCGGGGAGCGTGTGCCCACTGCAGTGCTGCGTGAGTGCAGGCTCGCTGCTCTGGGGGGCAAAGGGACAGCCAGGACACAGGGCAGGGACAGAAGCTGCTGAGAAACGGCACAGAACGGGTGGAAGGAGAGGAACACAATAGTAAAACCCCACTTGGGATGTCATAAACTGGTCAGGAGTAAATCAAGGCTTGCAGACCAACTAGTGATTTTGAATTCTTTTTTTTTTTAAACAAGATATAGAACCTATAAGGCAGCATGACATTTGTAACCAGGATTTTATAATGGAAATCAATCCTAAACAGGCCTGATAAATCACTGTAAGAGAGCAGCTTTTAAAGTTTTTGTATGAGGTCACAGTCAGGACCAAGTTATTACATTAAATCCTGCTTTGAAAGAATTGTGATCATAAAAACATACAAGCTAGAATCGCATATATACAAAAAGGAAGGTCAGACATTAAAGCTGCTCTTCTCTGCTCATGAAATTTAGTTTAGTAAGTGGTTCATTCAAGTCAGGATTTAAATTTTTGTGCTTTGGGAGAAAAAAAAAGGTCAAGAGTGAAAACTATAAGAACCTGGGGTGAGTTACTAAAGGAAATGAATTTTGTAGCAGCTGTAGGGTAAACGGGTTGTTTAGTACTTCTGGATTCATTTTCAACACCCACCCCCTTCCCTACAGTAGGTGTCAGAATGATTCCCCTTTCCAAATAATCTCTGTTTGACAGTGAAATCTTGCATTCTTCTTGCCTTTCAAAGCCACCAAGGATCCTCCCTCACACAAACATCAAAAAGCAGGAACTGACGGTGAACTATTAGCCCCTATTTTGAAATTTCTAGTCACTGCAAAGCATCAAGTTATCTACTTTTTCTTTAAGCTGAGCATCTAATTTTAAGAGCAAGCAGAGGACCATTTTGCATTCATTATCTTTATAGGTGGCAAGGCTAAGAGGTTGGCTGAACAAAGACCAGACAAAGACTGCCAAGTGCATATGGTGGTTCACAGCTTGGCGTCTCACCATTCTACAGCACCAACACAGCAGCTCCGATAGCAGACTATTAAAGAGGAGCGCTGCTCATGCACTTTTGTCGGCAAGTAAGTTACGCTTGGTGAAGACAGAATGACTGGAAAGCATTACACTTAAGAAAAAGCACAGATGTTTATAACTCCCGCTCATTCCTCAGGAAAAGGAAACCTATCAATCCAGGTGCAGGTACAGGACCCCGCGTATTTCAGGACTAACTGTAGCTGCACGGAAGTGAATTTCACTTGACAGGGCAACACTTAGCCATGGCCAAGGGAAGAGCATAACGTAATCGACTGAAACGGTACATCTATATATTTCTCCTTGCTGAACAAGGTGGGAGGAGGGATAAACATGTGCGAGGTCAGAATAAGGTTTGTCTCAGCAGGACTCCAGCGATGCTCTCGGCCACAGGAGAGGCAGACAAAGGGAGGAACCGCTCTGAGCACCCTCTCGTGGTTACTGAAATGAACGTCCCGGGCACGGACCTGGAAAGAAGCATTTGGTATCCAGACGGTCAGTTGGGTGTACTCACTGGGAATATTAAAGATCTGCAGCAACTGTACTTCATACATAGTAGGGGAATGATGGAATTTGCTAGGAAGAAAAGCTGAAAAGCCATACAAACTCCCTTCCACCAGGGAAAATTTTTACTTCCCACAGGCAGCCTTCTTGACTAAAGCTGGACTAGCTAAAAGCATTTGTGCTTGCATGCAAGGGTCTCTTCTTTTGAACAAATACAGACAAGATTAGATGCTGAAGTCTCCAAAGCACCCCCTCTTCCCACAGACAGGTGATTTTTTTTTTTTTCTCCCAAGGTCACACAATGACAGGGGAAGTACTGAGAAAAGAAGTCAGGAAACCCAAGCTCATAGTTCTTGTAACCTTGAAAATTTGTCTCTAACAGAAGATTCCTGCACAGGGGCTCTGCCTTCCATAGCTCATTTTTCCTAAAATGGCTACTGACTGTAATGAGATCCTTTTAAATCTGATTTGCATTTAAAACTTCAGCCTGTAATTAACAGAATATAACTCCATGGCAGGTTGTCTTAAAGACCACTACAAAATTATTACTATTTAACTCTCCCCATGAAGCCTCCTCCACCACTAAACACAACATGCTACAATGCATACGAAATCCCCAGACTGAAGCATTTGACAAGAGACGACATGCAGTATTTTGTGTACACAGCCCAGCAAAACACTGCTGGGAATGAGATATAATACATGGAGAAATGCATTCCCAGGGACTACCAATTGGGCAGAGCTACCTTTAGTACCGCCTCACTCATGGTGGAAATCAAACCCCTGCCAACTGGGGGAGGCTTTCTTTGATGCTGTTCTGCCCTGCACTAATTATAAAAGAGTACAGACACAGCCTTTTTTCCAAGCGTGCGGAGGTGGGGGTGGGGAGAAGTCTGTGTCTATGTGAAGAGCACAACTATTTTTTATGCTTTCAAATTCTTAATCCTGTTTGGAGCTGTCAGTGGGGGTTAATGGAAGCCTTGGATAGGAGAATTCCAATCTGGTTGGCAGATGGATAGGTTGGTTATAGCTGCATAACTATGTCTTGCCTGCAGGCACAATTCAGAACACTGTTAAAGCAATATAAAGTCTCTGTCAAGCTGAACCATTTGGATCAGTAGCAAGGAGAAATAATAATAAAAAAGGAGTTCATTTCTGGGCCTTGCGTGTTTATGCTAGTATGCAGAAACTGATTAATTGTCATCGTGTGCTGGTCTGCTATACCTCGGATTTCTACTTCTGGAGTAGATTTTGCATGCTAATATAATCATTCTCCCTCTTGAGACATTAGCAAATAATCAAATGAAAAACAGGATCATAATTTACTGAGATTCGGGCAATTCTCTATGCAAATTTGACTTGTTATTGCTGCTGCCTCGTTAATCTGAATGCCTTTGACAAACTCCTTTGATTTATGAACTCATGACAACTCCAATGTGTATATATTTTGCTAGATTGACATTATCATTAAGAGTGGGTGGACTGAGCTCACATGAATGGCTGATTTTATTCGCTGGTGTCTGCTGCTCAACAGCTGAGCATCTCCTTCTCACAAAGCCCCTGAGCGTCAGGCTCTTCCCATCTACCCATCCATTCATCATCTCGATGTTAATTGGCCCAGGCTTTAAGCAAATTTTCAACACGATTTAAAGGCACGATGACACTGATTACTGACCCTCTGCCATACGGTGCCTATTGATTAACCTGACAGAGATGATGAGCTTGAGGGAAACTAGGTGTGTGTGGACCTCGGGGAGGGGAAAAAAAATAATATATTGTTTATGCAGGCAAAACACTTGTCTTTATCCCAAAGGCCAGAATTTGTGCTGCACTGGCCCTTAAAACACACTATTGCTTTAAACACCTGCATCCAATACAGAAAATGCTTGCTTGCTTGCTGTGGAAAAATGATTACAAATTTGATGTCATGTGCAGTCTGTATTTTAATCGAGTTCCCTGATAAATAGACCCCCTCAAGCCAATCAAGCCTCGCTCCAGCCATTGCGTGCGTATACATCAGTTCGAACAGAAGCCTGGGTGTGCAGAGTGTGCTTTTACTGGTATCAGCAGATCCAACTGCATGTAGGAAATCTACTTGGGTATTTTAGGTCTCTAAGCAAATAATACAGTGGGAACACAGTGTGCAAACAGTTAGAGTAGAGTAAATGTTCCAAGGGCAAACTGGATGCCAGACATAGCTGTCTCAGTATTTCTGCTGCCATGTTAAAATAGATGCTTTAGCACACACCAGTGAAACAGTGCATTTTTCCTTTTCCAGTGCAAACTGTTGATATGACCTGACCCTCAAGCTCCTAAGTGCATTGAATGAACACAGCATTTTATCAGAAATTGAAAATAACTGACATCCTTTTCCATGTTCCTGGAAGTGTCCCTGTGCTGCACTTGGTCCTCCTCACCAAGGACAGAAGGGTACTCTCTCAGTCAAGAGGGAACCACTGAATAAAGAGGTACATCAGCATTCTGTCTGCAGACTGGTGCTGCATGAAAGTAAAAAGAGGCAGAAGGCCTGTTTAACCCCTGCCCAGCCCCGGGTTAAGTCTGTCAATCAGGACACACTGTTCTTCTCTCCCAATTCAAGCCAGCAGCCTGCCAGAAGTCAGGATGTTCCTCTTGTTTAGGAGAGGGGAATTTGGGAGAATGAGGGTGTTGCTCCAAGATGCTGCAAAGTTCGTTGTCTTGCAGAAAACAGGACAAAACATCATCACGTAAAGGTATGGAGAAATTAGCTGTAATTGCCTAATGCTGATGTCAGCCAGAGAGGACTGAAAAGAGAGAGCTATGTGTGGAAATAAGTGCCAGTCCAAGACCAGAGGCACATAGAAGCCTTATGTTCCCTTTCCAATAACCTCTGTAAGTGATAGATGAGTCCAAGTCCATTGTTATCGTTAAGGGACTGTCAGCATCCTCATTTTATAAATGCTGTCTGTCAGTTTATAAATATCTCAGCCATTTCAAACAGTGCTAGGATGAATCCTGGCATAGCCAGTGTCAGCCTGAAGCAGTATTACTGTTAAAAAAAAAAAAGTGTCTAGGATACACTAAAAACATGTAAGGATAGCTTCCCCTTTTTCTCCTATCATGAGGTCCAAAACATTCAAATTCACACTTATTTGGCTAGTCACTACAATATATAAAACCAGTCCTCAGGATTGCAATGCTCCTTGAGAAGAACAAGTATGAAAGCCGCAAGTATGAAGGCAATTCTCTGCTGCTCAGTAGATAAAACAAAAATGACAGCTATAACACACAGGGAGATCCACAGCAATGAAAATGCAGAGATAAGTATCAGACCCCATTTCTCCTCGGCATTTGCTGCTCTGAACATTCACCGAGATTAGATCCTTTTAGAGAACACCATAAATTGCAACGTGTAGGCACAAGGGGGTGACTTCAGCCTGGAATGAAGGCACAGACAAGTTTCCCAGCTCTTACAAGTTTAATGGTACTTTTGCAAGGGGTTTTGGCTGAGCATTAGAATGACAGGAGGGCAGCGAATCTGCAGCCTGCCTTGCACTGACTGACAGTGGAAAAAGAAAGGTAATAAACTAAAAAGGCCTTCCAGTTCAGTGTCTGCTCTACAGACTGGCATGCACATGTCTATTCTGTTTATTATATCTATTATCTTGTTAGCTGCACAGATACATGGCGCTTTTTTCTCCTCCAACACATTTATAAATGCCCTGTGATGAAGACCTCACCCCCACCTGGAACATTTACAAGTGGAAATTCATGCCCAAGCAGTTCAGGTACCTACTATAACTTAAATTCTTAAAACTGAAGCTCTGACAGCAGTGAAAATGGGAAGTACAGCACCTCTGACCAGACACATACATGCACGTTCACACGAGTCCTAATTTGGTCTGCCTCCACGTTAACACTGATGATGACAACAAAAGTTTCAACAACCAGGACAAGATTCTGGTTTTCACATCTGTAGAATGGATCCTTCATGATTTTCTTAATTTTTCATTAAAATCAATAATTGGAAAAGTATAAATTTTCAAAGCAATGTGACTTGATAACACAATTGCATAACATACAGAAAAGCTTCTTATGACATTCTTTAACTTAGTAATTACTTCTTGGCTATAAAGGGTAATTTAATGGTGTGGGAACTCCGCATCACTAGAACAGCAAATTCAATTTAACATTAAAATGCCAAAACCCAGCACAAATATCAAAGATCTGATGAACAGATGCATTTCGAACAGCAAAAATCTAGTTGTAGCTAACAAAAAATCACCACCACCAGCCCCCCCCCCAAAATACAGATGCTAGGAACAAGTCATTTAGGGGAATTTTAAAAAGCTAGTTTCATTTCATCCACATTTTTCAAGAGACAGAGGGAGAGAGACAGAGAGAGAGAGAAAATAGCTAATGAGAACAGGCTTCCCATGTTTCCCAGGAAGCAGCCCTGCTTAACAGTTCTGTTCTGTGAATTTAAGAGAGCCAGCAGTGGCAAATTTGTTTTTAATATTCAATCTTTCAAGCTTTGCAAGCTACTTGGCCAATGGCTCTTTCTATTCCAATGTTTGTTGGTCCCTTATTTACACACACATTACATCCGGAGAGCCTTTGAATATAATTTCACGTGGATTAAGGGAAGAACATTTGCTTCTGCTAATCAGGACATCTGGTTATTTTTGTAACTCACAGACATCTGCATTAGGCAGTTTGACTTCCCCATCCCTCATAACAAGGTTAGAGCTTAAGAAGCCTCAAGGACCTCTAGTTGAATTTTATTATTTGCATTTCTTCACAGCCAGGTCTGTTTTGGAATTTTCTTTCCTAAACAGCACAAATTGATCAGCACCTTCACAGGTATACACATGTTTTTATAGCTAGCACTTTCTATGCATGATTTTATAGCGCACATCTTGTACTCCAAATTTTTATGTAGTTCAAAGCCATCTATATGTTTTTAAGGAACAGAAAGCACACATTCCCAAAAAAGCATGGCTGAAAACATCCAATTAACCTTACAATACACATAATATGGGTATACTTTCAAATATTCCAGCAGATCACCTATGTAAGACTGGTGTCAGGGCTTGTTCTGAATCTTATTACCTCTGTGCTTTGGTTTGCCTCTTCCTACTGATTTACCCCTGTACATCTGCTCCTGACATTGAACAAAACAATATTCTTCCCTTTCTATTCTTCAGGGCAACATTAGTAATTTCTCCCATCTTTTAAATTCATGTTAAAATTCCTTTATAACAGTTTCAGCTGGGGTTAAATTTTTCTGCCAGACTGCTGAATTGTGCCACACATACTTCAGGAAGAAGGATTTTGCATGCAACAGAAGCCTTTTAGAAAAGAACTGAATCAATCCAGGCCTGGCTCTCACTTCTTTGTTGCTTTCATTTTGCTACATTCCTTCCACAAAAATTCATTTTCAACACTCATCCCAGAGTGTAAAAATACTAAAGTTTGAAATTATACACTCTTATTCACAGTTCACAGCACTCTTCCCTCCCATGCTCATGAATTGTAGGCTTTTATCAGTGATTTTGTATGCTAGAATAAGATGTTTTCTTGATTTCTTTCCCCTACATGTAGGGTGGGGGGGGGACAGTACAAAGCTAGCTTTTACAGGCTTGGAATATAAGCCAACATTCAAAATACATGTCAAAAACATATTTCTAGTACTAACAAGAGTTAGCAAGAGCCAACGGATCCAGGGAGAGTTTTAAAAAACTTTTTATTTATTAAAATTCTCTAGATACAGCTTAACTTTCTTTGTACAATATTTATTACAGCTTCATCTGCATAGGAGCTGCAAGTGCTCTTAGAAACCGGCTGTAAAAGTGTCTAGTTTCGCTGCAGATTTCATGTCCTTGATGCCCAAAGACAGGCTGGAAATGAACCCCCACAGCCCGACGCCTATAGAGCAGGTATTTGTTTATTGCAGCGTTGATGGTGAGGGGGATTTCTCTGCCTAACTCGCCCACCTTTGTGCAGTGCTGTGCTATACTTACACAGTAACTATTGCTTTGTGTCACTGTGTCACTAGAACATCACCACACAGGTGCCAGAACTAACTTACAGCCTATGAGCTCATGGTTATTAGACAGTTCTTCTGCACTGCGCTTGCGCCGCCCCAACTCGGGGAGCTCAGGGGCCTTTGATGAAGGATTCCAAGGTCTTCTTCACATCTGAACTTTTCAACTTTGTCTTTGGAGCAAGGGCAGTTACAGTGTTTCTGGTCTGTCTGGTCCTAACTGGCCTGATTTCTTTGTTTTGTGGCTAACTGGCTTTGCGCTTGCCAACTTTTCATTAGTACTACACTCATCTGTCTCTAAAGCTATCCACCCAGCAAGTAGTTTTCTTCTTTTTTGTCTATTCACCATTAAGCAACTAGTTAACCATATGCTAGCCATTACATTGTATCAAAAGTTATTTATATCAGGTTATATAGGTATAAAGTTATAATTCAGGTTTTATGGGTATAAAACGCTATGATTCAGATTATACAGATATATAAAAAGTCATGATTTAGGTTATACTGATATCAGATTATATAGATATATAAGGTTATATTGACATCTTGTAACTCAAGCTATATGAGCACCTTGTAACTTTGATCTAAGTTATACAGGCATCATCTTTCCTCAACCACTATTTTCTAACTTTTAAAACTATTTCTCTTGAAGAACCAATGCCATCACACTGGACTGACTATAAAACCCCTTCCCCTCTCATTCCTGGTCATCACTTACACTTATTATTATAATTCCCTTTTTCCAAAACCTCTCATTCTGAGCTTTCCTGTCAAACAGACAAAATACCTCCACTTGTCATCACATCCCTTCCTCAGAGCGTGTGGCATTCTCACTCTCAAACACCTAAATCAACCACACCATCCTCATCTCATTGTACTGTTTTATGCTTTACTTGTTGTTTTTTCCTTTCTATTTTTTATTGCAGGAAAGGCGAAAAGGAGATAGAAAACAAAGGCATGAAGCACAAGTTGTCTGTCCAAAGTAAAAATGACAGCATAGGGGAACAAAACTTGTGAAGTTTAGGCACAGTTTCTCCTCTAAAGCAGCTCACTTGTTAAGAAATGGCTATTCAGAGATCTCACTGCAGCGTCAGACTGATGGGAATTCACAGCACACTGTCTACACCACCGAATGCGGAGGCACCCAGATCTTCCTCTTAGACACTGTGAGCCAGGTGACCCTGCAGCCAAAGCTACCTGGTTCTCAATCTGGAACCGGTTCAAAGTACCTATGGAGTCACTATGGAGCAGTTTGGATGACACAGCTCCACCTCCCCAATGTGCCTCACAGTAGTAATTAGTCCATACAGTCAGGCTTCAGTGCTTTTTCCAGCTTCCAAAGCTATATTTATTACAAGAAGCATCAATCACACCACTGGACTATGAGGCAAATTTAGTTAGCTTCCAATACAGGGTGTGTTTACATCCATACAGTGCTGTTGAAAAACCTCACTGCAGATATGAAAGAAAGGTGTGATTGTTCCATCACATTAAGCAAAAAAAATTAAAAAAAAAAATCTTCTAATAAAAGAATCAAAAGTTAGAGATTAGGCACTGCACATTATAATGTTTGGCCAGCAATCACTGCAGCCTTTGAACAGCTGCCACCCAAGAAATAAACCCCTGGGTTCTCCTGACTTGGCTAGAGCAGATTTTAATGTGGCAACATAACAGCCCCTCCTGCAATATTTTAATTTAACAGCTCACTACTAGATTCCACCACTATAAAATAATTCCAACTCTACGACACCATTTTCTTTAACTACAACAAGGAGTTACAAAGTATTATTTTAAATTTCATTGTGCTGGGTAAGAAAAAAGAGTTGGACATGCTTTGGAGACCGTTGAATACGGTGAGTAGCCAAGCAACCAAAGAAAGTAAGATAAAGATGTACATAGATTCTCACCTTCAGATACCTTGGGGCTGGCAAATATTTTGTTCCTATAGGAAATGATACAGCTCTGGACCACTGCCTATTCGAGATCCAGTAGTTGCAGCTTTTTTGCTACAACATGAATGGCTTATTAAACCTACAGCATATCTGTTTTATTTAACTTCTTGGTGGAAAGGGGCCAGAAAAACAAAATGTACTTAAATGCTGATTTTTTTTTTCCAGGCTGAATGCCTTTCATCCAGTAAGACATTCAAAGCAGTGACCCAGCAAATGGATTGAAAAAGCAATCTTCCGTCTCAGTGCCACATTATCATTCCTATTCAGTATTCTCGGTGAGATATCTCAATCAGCTGGATGTGTGTGTAAGTGACAGCGCAGCCCATTGCTGGGTTAATTAAACATTTGACTTTAACACCCTCCCCATCATTAAGCAAATAAAAACAGATAATTCAAACTGCACTTCATCCACGGGGTACACAACATACATGTCAAAATTAAGAGAGTCCAAGGCCCTCGGGGAGTTCTACTCGGGGAGGTAATCAGTTTAAATCTTATCTGGTTTATCAATTATTCTATTGATTAAAGCAGGGTGATTATACAAAACTCCCTCTTGCCACATGGGATACATGTAAGCAGAGCAGGACAACACACAGAGGCTCAAAAACGATTTAAAGAAAATACAGACAGATGAGTAGCAGTCTATTAGTACAAGCCAGCAATCCATAGCTGGAAAACCTGATACTTCTTCAAAGCTAGTAAATTAAGTCCTTCCAAATTAGAGTACCAATGCTTTTAGCTCATCTGCTCTAAAATCAGATCTGTATGTTGAAAGGACATTTCCTCATTTTAAACAGGTAATTTTTTTGCCTGAAATATGTTTTATTGATACAGTCCCAGAACATAACAAAGACACCAAACACCAGTAATTCCAGACTTTTAAAAGGCATCATACTTCTCTCTCAGTGACTGAAAAAGTGGATGGAAAGGGAATTCTCTCTACTTTCACTGCCCCACATACATACATGGCAAAGCCAAAAGTAGAATGTTATATTTTAACAATTTAAGTGTGACAGATAACTCAGACAAAAAAAGAATGTGCTGTGGAGTTGTGGAGGTTTTTTGCTTTTGCAACCCTCCAAAGTGAGATATTAGCAGCTGTGGGAGCTGCCACTGCCATGTACTCCCCATTTTCAACAAGCCCTCACAGAAAATCCCACCACAGTGGTCCTTATCTCAACTCTCTTGCATAGAGACACACCTCACAAAGCAATTCCAGTTATTTCTCCTTTTTTGTTTCCAGCTGAAGACCTTTTTCTCCTCATGTGTCTGTTTGTGTCCTGAGTTTATAATCACAGTCCCATCTCCACCATCTTCCAGTAATATTATGTTTCAAGTTTCATCTTATCCTAAACTGGACTGTACAAGACCTTGCCCTACACACAGAAAACAGGAACCTTCTAGAAACCAAACACTGCAGGCCACTGCAAACAACAATTGGAATTTATTTCCAGAAGTTCCCTCAAAGCAATAATTAGCACCAAAAGAAAGCTCAGCTTTAAACCAGGGCTTTTTTTCCCCCCCCTACAATATCTCCCACGATCTGCTTCACAATGGTCATACTGGTAGCATCAATTAATCATCTAATCACATCTCAGCTCTTAACCAGAACACAGGGTATGAACCATAGCAGTGAAAACACAAACAAGCCAGAGAGCCCCACCACCTCACCAGCCAGTGTTGTTGGAGTTGCAGTCACAGGAATTTTAAGCAACAAGGACAGCTAAAAAGCAGGCCTGAGGTGTGTTCTTGCCCTTCACCTTCAGGAAGGGATTATGTGCTGCTCCACATTGGCATTGTGTGTGCATCCAACCATACTTCAGCCTCCTCTTTGTAGATCTCTTTTCTTCTTTGAAAGCAAACTAGAAGCCTGCATTAGCATGCTGTATTTTGCTCTCACCACTAGAAATACTGAGGGTGCTATTTGTAATTGTATTCTTTTAAGAGGTTTGTTCTCTGCAGCTGTTTTCTGCTTGCAGTGTATTTTGTGTAATCAGCACATCATCATAAATACATTGGCTGTTCCCCTGAGGGAAGCTGTCACTGTTTAATTTACAGAACAACCTGGCCAATGTGAATTCTAACACTACAGCACTATGGCAAGAAGTTACCACACTCGGAAAAACAGGTTTCTATGAATTTTTATATCAAGAGCTGGTCCCAGGACAATTTAGTTTCTAGAAATAGATTGATTTTAAAAGCACTTTATTCACTGGATGGAATAGATTCTTTCCCATTTACAGCCTCTTAAGGCAGCACCAAATTCACTCTCACATTATTTTAAAGGTGACGATCTCACCACGACCATCTTCACTTCTGACTTTTACCAAAAGAAGGCACTGGGTATGTGTGTTATCCTACACACCAATTTTGTGTGCATTGGGGTTTTTTTTTAATGAACAACCACCACAACATCAACATGTTAAGTTTGTCTTCATTTGCACAAGGGAACGTACTGTGATGCAAGGTCAAATGTTATTACCTACATCAAAGGATTGCTGCACAGTTTATTACTCTGAAGATGTGATAGAAGAGCAAGGTATATTCCTGAAAGAGTAGAAGTGCATGCAGCTTTATTGGCTGAATGAAGAGTTGCTTCCTTTGTTCACTGGATATATGGTTGTATTTTGAGAGAATAAATCACAAGGATTTTTTGTAGAAGGTAGGCAAAAATTGATGGTTGGTCGTACTATATACAGACACAATTTAGAAAATTCCACAATGGTACCAAATTATATTGGTAGTAATTTAAGAATTAGACATGAGCCCTAAATAAATATTTGGGTATGATCAATAAGTTACTTGGATATTTCATTCACAATGGCTACTAGAAGCAGTCTACCTGACTACTTAGAAAGGGAGCCAAGAAGACTGACAACCCGATTTTTATTACACACACACATACACATACATTTAAACACGGAAATATATAAACAAAATGCTAGAGAGAAACAACTATAAACATAAATAAAATCCGAAAAACAGAATTCAGAAAGTATAAACTTCTTTGGGAATTCTCAAAAAGCAACAAAAATCTGTTTCATCTGTTTAACAAAAAATCTGCATTTTATTTTGGGGGGGCAGCTGGTTGTTAAATAACTTTAGCAGCAATTTTGCCAATTCTTAGTGGTAACTAGAAGCCCTGTTTAACATCACCAGACACAGGGCAAGTACACAAACATCATAAAAAAGAATCATGCATATCACAGAGTATTGGTTATGTATTTTCACAACAAGAGTTTAATTTTACTTAGTTTGCAGAGTATTCTAGCAAATTATTTTTATTTCAAATCTAACAAAACATAAGAAACCATTAAAGCAAAACAAATACCATCTTGTCTCTGATATAGTTTATGTTTATGAGAATGACCTACCAAACACAGATAAAACTGAGTGAAAATAGCTGAGATTTTATGGAAAAGTGAGTCATCTGGTTATCTGTAGAGGAAATAGTACAGGAAAGAGAATATCTGAGTATTTTTACACACTATGTAAGTAATAGCCAACAGAAAGCAGAGAAAAAAGAAGAAATCTACTTGACACAGTGTAGCAAAGTACTTCTTCAAGCTGTGAATTTTAAGATTTAGCAAGTGCATTTCTACTGACAGTGTTTGGGTTGATTCACTGAAATTTTGCATGTGTTCACCTTATTTCAAAGAAGAAATATTTCATTTTCTTCTCCTTAGACAGAATTATTTGGAACTATCTCTGCATATTTCCTAAGAGTGACTGAATTCTAACATTGCTTAAATTTAGATGGGAGTAAGAATTTTATTACTTCTCCAATTTTTTCATAAAATTCCATATTTGCATTTTTAAATTAAAATTATTGGTGTTATCTCTTTGCCAGTTGTGCACTAACAGGTACAACTTGATCTTGTGCCATCGGCTCCCTCCGAAGTCCTCCCTGCCCGCGGAGCCACCAAATCCAAAGCGATAATGGGGCGATTTACAGGGACTAGGCTGGATCTAAACGCACTGGACCATCTATGACTGGTGCGAGGGGCTCGGAGCGGGGTACCCTCAGAGCCTCCTTCCTCCACAGAAAGGGACAAAGATGCGGGCTTTGGAGCAGCTCGGAAGAGCGGCTGGAATGTTACCGAGGTAGCAAACCCCCGCGGCCGCGGCGCCCGCCGGGCCCGGGCTGCAGTTCCGGGCGCGGCCGGGGGAGCGCAGCACAGGCCGCGCCATGGCCCGGCCCCCGCCCCGCGCCGCGCCCGCGCGGCAGCGCGCACACGCACAGCCGCCTTCTAATTCAATTAGCGCAGCCTGCAACTCCAGAAAAGAGTAATTCAATTAGTGCATTGTGGAGCTCCACAATACCTCCAAGCAGATGTTCGCTATCCTGAGGAACCGGAGCTAGCTTTAAAGATACCTGTACGGCTCCAACGCGGCGCTGCATATGCCGTTTGTCACTGCGGCTTTACACACCTTCCTGACTCCTAACGAGGGAGGAAGGAAAACTCGGACGAGTTTTGTTTCATTTTTTAAACCCGACAGTCAAACTGGTGCTGGTGTGCTAGAAACCCTGCCCTCACCTTAGCGGGAAAAGCACATTAGTAGTAACCGGACCATCACTACCGAGGCTGAAGGAGGGGGAGGCCTTGTAGCTACAAAGCAGTTTAAATTAATCACTGTGCTGGACACACTGAGGTGGTATTTCTCAGTGAGAGATACTGGTACACTTCTTGATACTCAAAGAGCTAATAAAAGCACCTGGAACTTCGGAGGATCAATATGGGTGCAGAACAAATGCCGATTATGTTACTAAATATAATTACTCAATGTATTTAGAAATTAGTGATGTGCTACATAAAACAACCAAACCCATCCCACTGATCCACAAAGAAAGATTTCTTTCTAGTCCCCTTCATTTCTCTGCCACCTGAAAGGAGGAAAACATCTCTTGTTGTTGCTACTACCACGGAGCTAAGATCTCGCAGCACACCCTGGGCAACTCCGTGAGTTTGCTGGGCTCCCCAGCATCACCCAGCCTCTGCACAGGTTACACCACCAGCCAGACAACATCACCAGATTTAAAGAGGGATAAATCCTAAATATGTTTAAGAAAGCTCTTCTGTAGTCACTGGACACGCACTTTAAAGAAATCTCCAGCCAGGCTAACCATCACGGTCTTCCTACAGTGAAGCTCCCAAAATTCTGAGCTACAAATGGGGCTGGAGTCAAACACAAAATGCAATTTGGCTTAATTTCTGCTCCTTCTTTTATCATCTCTCATGCCTTTATAATTGCTCCTGCCAGGTGGTAAAATGAAAAAAAAAAAACAAACAGAAAAGACTGCTGCTGAACACCTCCAACAAGAAACTTTGCTGAAAAAACCAGGTGTCACATTGTGGCAGTTCAATATTTCATAGCCAATACAAGGAATGTGCAACAGCACTGCAACTTTAAATCTTTGCCTCCTGTGTCAGTCTATCTCCTCTCATTGTAATGCCAAAGGGAACAGCAATCAGAGTGGAGATGTTCAACGTGATAGAGGTCAGGACACCAGTGGATCAACGTACCAGAAACACGACCTTGTTTATTTTTTTCCCCAGTATTATTGTTTACAGGGTGCTTTGCTCATGTACCTTGTGGTTCTTAGCTAAAAGATGAAATTACAGCCCAGGATGAAGCGCTCAGGCACACATCCAATTTGTGTTTCCATCTCAGAAAACAAAAAGCTTCTGAGGCCCTCGGGCTGCCATTCAAACTTGGAGAGGCTGACATTTTTAACAGCATGAACCAGAGACTGGCAGAGGAATGATCTAATGCATTTCTGACTTGTCAATCAAAGATCTCACCTCTGCTGTCTTGTAAACAGTTGGGGGCCACCTAACTACATTCACAACCAGGGCAGAGCCTGCTGCCAGCCAGGGGGGTGCTGGAACCACATGCTCTGGCTATTAGTCACCAAAATTAGGATTCTGCTTCAGAGGTGCACTGTAAACAGCCCCCGGGCAGGCTTCACACAGCCCCTGGCAGAGCGAGAGGGGTGAATACAAAGCAGGCTTAGTGTCTCCATGCTGATGGAGTCTATGACTGGACACCCCATATCTTTCCCAATTAGAGACAGAACTATGCACACCAGCAAACACTGACTCCAAAGCCAAACAATTTCCTTCAAATGTGTTTCTCACAAACACATTTCTGAGCATGCAGTTTGCCCACCCCAAGACTCTAGCTCTAACCTCCTGTATAACCAGAAATGATGTACTACTGCTCACACTTACACTGTATTTCCAGCAATAAAACGTCAACTTCCAACACAAAAGTGCATGAACAGGCTGAAGGAAATTTAGAGACACAATTGTTTCCACCAACACACTGACAATGCTTCTCTGACAAATATTCTGCTTCGTAACACAAAAAATATAAACATTAGGAAAAAATAATGTAAAAGTAATTTGAAGAATAAGTTCATGCCTGTCTCACAGGGACAACAAACTTCCATCACTGCATACCTTTAACATCTTTTGCATTTTCACCTTTCTGCAAAAGTAATCTCAATATCCATAGAGGTCACATCCATACTGCACAGCCTCAAACCCTTTTGCTTCAATTTGCCTAGCACATTACACCCATACCTTCCTCCCCAGGACAGAGCTTTTAGCCCAGACCAAGGAAGTGTCACATGCATGCTCACTTCTGCAAAACCAAGCAGAAGCTCATCCCCTTCACCTGACAAACCCTGAGGTGTAGTTCTTTATGGCCAAGATCTTCAGGTAAAACAAAATGCAGATTTCTGACATTCTATAGAGAGACACTATTCAACAAGATGCTGCTACTGCCACCATAAAAGTTAATCCTCCTCTTTGATTACTAGAGCCTGTTACAGAAATAAAAGTTTCAGATTTGGCAAAATAAAGCTGACAAGACAACTCTCTTCTTTTCTACCTGTGTCTCAGCTCCAGACAAAGCTAGTAAAAGCATGACTCTTGTCCCAGGAAGTTTACAATCTAAACAGGAGCTGGTATTTATGTTGGCTGTGAATTAGGTAAAAAGGAAGAGGTGGACTCATCTCTGAGATTATGGTGATACATAACGTCTTTGGCAAGACTTTCAAATTCCTCCTCAAGCCTCCTCATTTATACAACAGCCTACAGAAATTAATTTAAGAAAATATGTCGGTCTTCTGCAAACCTGGAAGGATTAATACAATCATTCCCTTGGCATACTTGATGGGTGTAATTGTAAATTTGAATTTTCAAAGAGCTTCAGTTATGAAAAGCAACATAAATATAGCCTTGTGAGCATGCATGGAAAAATATTTTAACAGGGAAAGTAATTATCTTCACATGGAAAATGTCATGAAAACAGACACCTGTTGGCACATCTGGAAACTTCCAAAGCACAAATTTCTAGGAAAAAAGTATATTCTGCATAATTAATTTTTTATTATTAGGATAATCTCCACGCAACGTAATTTTCAGTTGCTTTGCAGATTAACAGTACCGTAAAATCTGGCATCCAAGACACTGAAAATGGAATAGCTGGCCTTTTTCTCCTGTTAAAATACCTTCTTTGACTTGACCACTTCCAGTGCCTTACAGGAGTTCATGTTCCAATTTGCTGCCATCTTCCACCACGACTGCTATGAAATTGTTACACAGTAGACTATCAGTTGCAAAAATAAGAGATAAAATATCTTTGAGATAAAAGATTTAAAAAAGAACTGTTTCTAGCTCCTTATTCACCTACTCATGGGTTTAGCCTTAAAGCCTTTCCCACTGCAGGATGATTGCCTAAAAACGGGGCTGAGGAACCACAAGATCCTGTTTCCACCTGTCTCCAGTAATAAAAACACAAAGAAGAAAAATGAATTTACTTGACATATTAACAGAATAATCTCTAAATCAACTACCTGCCAATGCTTCCCATGAGGAGTCAGCAAGACTTCAATTGAACTATTCAAAAAGAGCATCTTTCCACATTTCTGTCTGAGCATCTGAAGGCAGGCATGTAAATAACTAGACAAATTCAGCAGTGACTAAGTAGCCTTCCAGATGGCATCTTCTCTTTTGCCACAAGCAAAGAACATTGATATGCTTCTCCAGTTACTTCAAGCTTGCTACAGAATAAAGAAAGTAACTTAATACGAGAAAATTCACTGGGCTACAAGAAAGTCTTTAATGCTTTCCTGAAGATTTGATACCAAAAAAAAAAAAGCATTAAAGAATGATGAAATACTGCAACATCACTGCTTCAAGCAGGTTCCAAACCACTCCATTCTGCACTGGAAAATACAGAAGCCATGCCTCAGAGGGGAAACCATGCAAGCTAATGAGGATCAATCAGAGCCCATTGAAAAAATGGACTGAAATGTGGATGACTCAGTGCTGCAGAAGCTGTTGCTGGCAATGTGGTTTCTCTCTCAACTGGCAGTAAATGTGTTCCTCAACACAGGAGTCAGAGTTCGGTGAAGAGTACCAGTTTACCATTTCAGATGGCAAGCAGGACATACTTCCCCAGTTCCCATACTCACTAAATATACATGGAAATGTCTCTCAAAATCTGCAGAAGTGCAAATGTCAGTCCTACCAGTACCCTAACACAATGATTGGTTGTGCAGCTGACTCATTTGACCCCAAATATCAATGCACTGCCTTAGCAGAACAGTTATTGTTCATATCTACCATTAGGAAGGACATCTTAAGATTCAATAAATTAATTTCTCTTTCCCTTTGTAATATATGCCTATTTTAAGTAATCAAAAATAATTCAAGTAGAAAGGAAGAAGTCTCAATTTGAATTTATAAATTACTTTCCATATACTGCTAAGCTTAAGGAGATTTGATACACATTCAGCAGCCAAAAAGTCAGAAATTAAGCCCATATGATTCAGTCAAATTATGCAAATCAGGATTAGGAGTTTAAACTCTGCCTGTTGTCTCTAGAGTCCTCTTAGACTAACAAAAAGTCGTGTTTCCCCCTCCCCCACCGAAAGCTCCACTAAATGCTTGGTTCAGCAAAGGAGGCCTGGCAGGACAACTTCCAGAGTCCATCAGTGCTACTGCTGTGTCAGCAAAAAGAGTCGCACCAGAACGATGCAAGACACTTAAGCCTCCTCTGGGACTAAGAGGATTATTTCCACAGCACTGTCCTAACTCTGGGAGCAAGAAGTAAAACTTATAATAACCTTTGCATGCTTTCCTTTAGAGGTGCATAATGAGCTTACTCCAAAACAAGTGAAAATTTCAGAAAGATTCTGGCCTATTCTTTCTGTCTGGTTTTGAAAGGTGCTGGTAAATAAAACTCTCTGCCACAGATTAGGCCAGCAGTAGCATAATCTAGCAGCATAAACTTCAAAGTAAATGTTCATGCTACAATAAGCTCAAATAAACATGTTCTCTGCAGAGACACTCCTTAAGTCCCTCAGTCACTGCAGTATATAAAATACCTCAGAGTTTCCAATGTGAATATAACACCTCTGGAGCCCAGTCTCTGCTGTTATGTCCACATGTCATCAAAAATGCCTGCAACGATCATGAGAGCCTTGTCTAGGTTTCTTGATGCTCACCCAGTGCCTGTCTTACTTTCTACCCATGGGAGAATGTCTGCATTTTTAAAAATTCACTGGTCACCCAAAGGGTCTGAACAAACTGATTTGGCAGAAAACTGACTCATGACAGAGAAAAGCCTGAATCTAACAAATTCAGAGATCAAATGGAAAAAAAAAAGGTTTCCTTTATTTGCATTTTGACTGACAGCTTACTTGGACAATAATTTTCTGTAGTCAAAATGTCCAGACTCCTGTTAACAAAGCTGAGGTAAAGAATTTCTGGCATCAATTATCGTCATGGCAATGAACTCACCCTCTCAGTCCTTTAAGTGGCACACAGAAAATTTACATAGGAGGGGAATAGCAAATAGCCAGAATAACCAGATTGGAGACGGTGTGATGGATGCTGTTTGCCAGATATAATTAAGTGGTATCTTTTTGGCACAATTTAAAGCCAATGAAAAAGATGATGGTATCAAGCCAACTTAGATAAAATAATTATATCAAGGTAAATGGAAACGCCCCAGCTGCCCTGAATCTACAGAAGATGGGTTAAAATACCAGAGATCAGAATGACAGAGGAGAGGCATAGAGTATGAACCAGAATAAATAGAGGTCAAGCAGGCAAGTAAAGGAGATGCACACGCACACAGATGGAGAGAAAAGGAGTGGGGAGAGACAGAAAGTACCTGGAAAGCTGGGAGTGCGCCAGTCCCTGGGTTATACAGGCATCGCAGCGAGGGCATGCTGTCCGCCAGGCTGGAGCAGCCCAGCCACAGAGATCTGGGCATAGAGCACTGCAGAGAAAGGACAACTATGAGATGGGACTGTATGAGACAGGATGGCACAGATTACAGGAACTTTTAAGGCTTAGCCAAATGGCATCAACACAACTGCCCTTTAAGAGAGCACTAACTGCTGAAGCATCTTTTCCTTGAGAGAAGCTTTACAGATGGCATAGTAGCAAAAAAAAAAAGGCACTATGGATCAAGAAAGTAAATTCTGATTAATATTGCACAACAATGTGTTGAGTTTTCCCAGTAATAGAAAGTTTCTTTCCAATTAATCAGACCTCTTCTCTATCCACAGCAATGCTCTAGGCAGAACACAAGGCAAGTAATATTGCAAGGAAAACAGAAAAGTAAATGACAACTTTAAGTGTAATTCTTGCAGGGAAAGAAAAGTTTTGTGTTTTGTCTGTAAATGGGATAAAAGGCAAAACCTATGATCCAAGGTGAACAGGAAGTTTGTGACACTTCATAAGAGTTTCATGTTTCTGCTTGCCTTATTTGTTAAATAAAATACAATTTTATAATAAATTGATTCAGTTCCTACAAACAGAAATACAAAAAAGGAGCCAAAGCAGCCAATCAAGGAAAATACTAGCCATTTTGATAGTTAAAGCCATTACCCCTTGAAATAGAGAGCTGCTTATTCATTTTACACCACTACTATTAAATTTAGGGATGCATTATGATTGCAATTGCTTTTACCAGACACAGAGTTTTTTATGCCATAAGCACTACTGCATTTGTCTAATTGCTGGGCGAGGCAGGAAAAAACAAGTGCATTTTAAATTGGCAGATAGCCTTGAAAACTGAAGGATGTGATAGGTTAGCTGCTAGAGATTTTAAGTCCTCATACTCTTCTTTTTTGCAATCCTGCCCCCGCTTTTTTTTTTTTTTTTTTTTAATAGAGGGGGAGGGGATGGGAGAAATTTGAGTGGAAAGGGCAGCTGGAATGGGTATGAAATGACAGCTGCCTTCTGAGCCTCCGTTTCTTCCTGCTCTTGAGAGGGCTAGAAAACCTTGCGCAATCTTGCACTAAATGAGTATGTAAGAGCAACATAACCCATCTCTGAATGAGCAGAAAGGTGATCACCAACATCAATAATCTGGTCCTGTGCAGACAGACACAGAGATTAACCTTGTCTGTCACCACATTCTTCGCTGTACTTTGCTGCAATTTACACTGCTGTTCCAGAAATAGTATTTAAAGACTGCTGGGGAATATAACCTATAGAAACATTCTCAATAGAAGTTTATGATATCTTAAAATACATTCCTCACTGCATTTTAATTTAAAAAAAAAAAACAAACTCTTCCCTTTACAAAGATACTGAAACTCGAGAATTTGAGTACATCATAGTACTAACTTGCTACTTGTATGTAATGTCCCTCCTGAAGCCAAAAAAATTACAGCCATAGTATTGTAACAAGCTACAAAAGTGAGCCATATTTCCTTGTCCACCATTCTAACCTCCCAAACACTACCACATATAAAAAACCTTCCAAATGCCAGTAATCTTTTCTTTGCAATGCAATATGTATCACTACAGGTACTGAAAGCTGTTGTGACAATAACTTTTTTTTTTAAAAATTAATACATTAAATGGATGTCCACGGTTAAGCATTTCACCAATTTTAAAATCAAAGTTGCTTATTATTCTTCAAGAACATCACAGTAACAGGAGATTCACTACATGGTGCCTCTGATGATGCAGAGCAAATTCACTAGATGAGGATTAGCTGCTTACCATTATCCATCCCAGGATTCATAACACAATACAAAATAAATATGGGAGGTTTTTTTTTTTTTCATACAAAGTTATCCAAGACTTGCAGCTACCATTTATTCCATATTCTTAAGCTTTCCCATCCCTTGGGCTGCATCAAGTTTTCATACTGTGACAATGAACTCAAAGAACTGATTGCCATTAAAACTGACTGACAATATAAAAAAAGAAGTTACTTTAAATATTTGTACTGACTGAAGCATGGAAAGGTACAGAGGCAGGAAAAATGAGGAGCACTATGTCAGTGGAAAGGCAAGCTTAAGTTGACTCAAGGTTTACGTGAGATTACAGCTCAAGTCAGAGCCATTACAATCTGCAGGCAGGGTGCTCTATTGTGCCAGGGAACTTACAGGGCAATGAAATGTCTTCTGCTCAAATTGCCACAATAACAAAGGAAAACACTGAAGGGCTATTCTGCAGAGCTCTCTGTCCAACAGAGGATATCATTCCTCAGCCATGCACTCCTGCCACTTAGTATAGTTCTGGAGTTAGGAAGTAAAGAACTACCAACACCTTAGACGACTTCTGAATCTGTTTCAGTATATAACAAAATCTAGTGATACAGTTTTGTTACCTATCTTAAAAATATAAGCATGAAGCTGCACAGTGTGGAAGGAAATGTCATTCCCATTCTTGCCTTTTACCTACTGAAGGAAGCAGACGCTAAATTACTGTTGGTGACTGAAAGAGGCTTACTCACAAGCCTGAACAAAAGGCCCCAGGTGCTTCAATAGAAACAGCTTGTGTGTAAATCAGATGAGTGACCCACCAGAACAACTTCATTTAGAGCTTGATCTCTGAAAAATCTCAACAGCCTCTATCCCCATGCACTGAGCAAGCCACGTGTCAAACACTCACTTTTGTACTGTCAGCTCCACAAACAAGGGACTGGCCTCAATGTTCATGACTTGAAAGCTGACTGAAAAACTCTCCTGAACTCAAGTCAATCTACATCGATTCATCAAAACAAAGATACAGAAGCACAGTGCTTGGACTAGAGCCAAATGGGAATGCTGGTACTGCTTGCTAAGTACTGGGCCAGGATGCAGCAACTCCCAACTGCATTCATACTTCGGATGTCTGCACAACTTTCAGACCCAGAGACGCAAAGCTTTTTATTTAGAAAAGCTAAGCATCTTTAATACACATTGAGTGGCATAAAACAGGGAATTATTTGATGAAAAACCCAATTTCTTTTTCCAATTGATTTTAAAATCCCACTCCCTGAACTCTGAAATGTATTTTCCCACTAAATAAACACAGGGAGCACAGTTTCAAACAGCATCCTCCTCGTGACAGAGGCTGTTTCCAGCTGCTCCACTGGTGATTAAAATGGGTTTGCCTTACTTTGAATTAAAACAGGCTAGAAGCATTGACAACCTCTGCCTGAGCTGAGTGGACAGTAACCATTAGCTGAAGGGAAGATGTATTTTAACCTATTCAATTATTCTTGTAATTATATTGCAAGAACATTTTTTGACTACATCAGATGTTCTGCCTCTAATAGTCTACCCTCTCTTCCAATTATCTGATGTCCTAAAGACAAATTTCAATACACACTCAATGGCTAAATTTTTGCCAGTGCTAAAAATTGGTTATTTACTTTATTTGCTACTGCGTTACAAGATTATACATTACCATTTCAGACTGGGTTTTTCTTATCAAATTTGTTCTCTTCTAGTCCTTCAGCAAATACAATATACTAGGGGTAACTAACACAGTTTTAGTAAATTGTGTTACAGGTCAGAAATATATCACCTTGTCCTGTAAAACTAAGTGGCTCTACACAGGGAAAAATAAAGTTCTTGAACTACTACAGTTCACAACTACAGTGCACAGGTATGAAAGCATAAACTGCCTAGACTGAGCTCACTGTAAAGCAAGAATGACCAAAAGAAAATCAAACAATAGTTGAAGGATATTTTCTTCACAGAAACTTCAGAGAAATTAATTAGACAGTAGTACAGTATTACTGTCTCTAATTGTGGCACATTTTAAAATAGTGAGGCATTACCTACTACCCCTGTATGAACCCTGTACTGAACTTTATGATAACCTGTGCACTTAAAACACCTTTGATTTACAGGCAGCCTAATATATATTTGTACATCTTCACAAGTTAGTGACAAAGCCAAAGAGGAAACCAGATTTTCTCCCCAAGGGCTGTTGTTTGTTGCGCTGCACATAAGATTAATTTCAGATGCTAACCACATCTATTGCATTCCTTCCCTAGTTCAGAATTGTTTCCCTTCTAGTACAGAATTCAGCACCTTATGCAGGTGAACTCTAAAGATAAACCAGTAACAATTTCTAACTCTTAGAAAAACCAAGACATGAGGGAAGAAGAGGCCATAGAAATTCTACCAGCCAAACTGGAGCAGATAAAACATACAGGATGCTCTGAAGGGTATTAGAAGTATGTAAACCAGATGTGAGCTTGATATGAGGAGACAGATCACCACTTCAGAAAGCAAAATGGGATGGCTGGCAAGAACAATTCTCCCTGGAAGTCTCTTTCACACTACTGTTTCCCGCATGCTCTATAAAACTTAATTCTCAGGAAATGTGCCTAAGAAATTTTAATCCTTTATCAAACACATGCTCAGATCTTACTGGGATTCCTAATATTCAGAATTATTTTTATCATACACCACAAAGAATGGGAGAACAAAGCTCAACACCTTTCAATCTCACTCAGTTCCTCTTATACTTTTTTTGGCCACATACTTAACTAAGCCAATGCCAAAAATATAACATACATCACTTTCACACTGTGTTCAGTCTGCACTATTCCTGTCACCACAGAATGCAACACATTGCATGAAACATATCAGATAAGGCAGCTGCTATTTACATTACAAATGCTGGTCTCATGAAACTTAATAACAATTCCAGAAATTTACTTCAGGCTAAAAAATTATGTTGGATCCTTTTCCTGGTCCACTTTTCATTCTTTAACCTCTCACATACACATAAAAATGAAAAGGTATCTCTTATTTTTCCCTCTACTGTTCTGAGAGGTGTTTTCTGATTAAATATATATAAGTATTAAAAAAAATTACTCCCAGTGCATCCTCTATACTTTTGCAATTAAAAAACCTGCCATACACATTTCATTTTTTACCTTTGGTAGCTCTTCTTATCTGAAAAAAAATAGTATATAACACAACTTCTAAAGAGCTGTCAAAACAGAATGAGAATATTCTTTTATTATTTATTTCAGTTGATTTTGTGGGACTTGGCTTTTTTTTCTTTTCCCCTATCCCAACAATGGATGCAAGGCATTCTAAATACATAATTACATGAGAGAGCCACACAGCTTTCAGAGAAGCCATTCAAGTGAATTGTGTAAATAATATGCCTTTAAAAACCCTAACATATGAATACAGATTTACCAGTTATGAAGTAGTTATATACCTGAGAGACAAGAATATGCATTTAAAAAAAAATTCTGCCCAATTATGAACTTACCAAAGAGACCAGCATGTCTCAGAGCAAATTAATACTTTCATAACTTTTGGAGAAAGTTTTTTGCCTGTTTTCATTTGAAAATAAGAAAAACATTAAAAGCTGTAAGTCTTAATTAAGACAAAAAAAACAAAAGTGAAGAGCCATACAGTTAAAATATGTACCTCCTTGCATCCCAGACTGGTTTTCCACACTTATGACTAGGTAATTTTGACTTTGTCACTGGCAGTTTTTCTTGAAAGTCTTTCCACAGTAAGGAAATTAATTTATAAAATAAAGAGGCAACTGTAGTAATCCTTGGAGTGAGACCATGAGAAGGATCTCTCAGGGTTCAGCCAGTTCTAACTGCACATATTGCACCTGAATCGTGAAGGGCCAAGATGCAGTTGCTGTAACAACAGTGCTTTGCACAGTTCCTCACCTTCTACTGTGTTCAGACACCTTGGTCACATTTCCACAAGCATGTATGGGTATGATTCAAAGTGGTTTGTGCTCCTGCTTTGCTATAACAAAGCTCAGCTTTCTCATTAGAGACCCTTGGACCATTTTTCACGAACTGCAAATCAAGCAAACCAACATTTCGCTTTGGGAAAGCTGAGCGTATTTTTCTGGCACAACCAGGGTCTGATTTCCAAACAATTAGGTCTCACAAATCAGAGGCTGAAACATGCTACTAGATTCAATTACAACACTCTTCCTAGATTCCAAACGTAGGTAATACTGGACTTCTTACCCTGGTACAGATCAGTGACTTCAGTGCAGCAGTTTTCCCCTTCACCCTCAGGGTGTTACCACATTCTGCCAGCTTTGCTGTGCACACAGAACTCCAACTGCTGTAAAGGGTTCTTTTTCCTTCAGCCACCCACTTTGCGTGTAATTGCTCAGTAAATTTTCCTTAACATACGTATTATGCAAACTCCTCTCTAATCTTCTGGTAACTCCCTAGCTAACAGTAACTTTTTACAAGATATTCCAGTTCACTAACTACTTTTAAATATCAAAGATAAGACACATGGAAAAGGATTTACGTATTCAGGTTATCCAAATAATAACTTACCTGAGTGGGATCTGGGAGGATCAAATCACAGCTTTTAGGTAAATGTTTGTGAAGAAATGTTTTCCCCAAGAGAGGTTACTGGGGTTAAACCTCTGTGATTTCAAGTCCACAGAAATGACATGCCCCAGCAAGGGGCCAACTTCCATCTATAAGGTGTACAAGATCCTCATTTGCCAAGTGCTTGAGGGAACTTGTATGGATCACATCTGAACTTGACAGTACTTATGTTTTCATCATTATAGCTCTTCAATGCATGAAACTGATAAATCTAAACCAGTGCAGCTGCAGAGCTTTAAGATTTAGGTGCCATACCCTTCTTTACGGAGTAAAACTTACAGAGACTCGTGTGTGATTCTTTAAACAACACCAAACTTAGTAAGAGAAATCTCACCAAGGTCTAAAGCGTGAAACTATGTGAAGGCTCAAAATGGAGATTTTAAAGACCAAGTGCACTTGGCTCTTTGGTAAGCAAGAAAACACAGTTGCTACCATTATATCTGATTATATTAGAAATATCTTCCAAACTCAATGATTCATTAATTCTGTGTCTAAAGCCTGATCAATCACAAACAATTCCTCGTGAGTTTGGGCAGAGTAACACAGCACACTAAGGAATGTGTTGAAACCTCTTCATCTTGGAACATTTATAGAACT
This sequence comes from Onychostruthus taczanowskii, assembly GCF_017590055.1. Taxonomy (NCBI): domain Eukaryota; kingdom Metazoa; phylum Chordata; class Aves; order Passeriformes; family Passeridae; genus Onychostruthus; species Onychostruthus taczanowskii. The sequence goes on from NW_024502568.1 coordinate 6,516,323, forward strand.
TCTCTCTATTTTCATGACACAAACTGCAGAGAAAAAAACCTACATTGGTGGAGATATGAAACGGAAGTTTCATTAGATTTTTCTCTCATCTCTAGCTTTATTTAATTCCATAAAATCTCTCAGAGTTATTGTTATGCACCTACCACACAAAAGTGTTTCAAGGATAACTGATATGCCTGCATAGTACTTTGAAGACATAATGTACTATACGATTGCCAAGTATTAATAAATGAACTGCAGAAAGAAATCTTATTTCAACTTTCCACCCAAGGAGTTACTATCTGAATTTTAAAAGGCATATGGATCCACTGAAAATAGATATTTTAGAAGTTAAGGAAAGGATGCTAAATGACAAAATTACAAAACCCAAATATATCCAATATATTTCATATATTCATTTTTCTCTCACCAAAGTGCAATTCTAGCAGAAGAATCCTGGTTTCACCACAGTCCTGGTTTTTACACTCTCTTTTCCAGCTGACTTGACTGAAGTGCAGACCATTAATATCTGAAGTGCCTTGTTTTGATTATACTGGCCTTTGCTGGTACCAACCTAGTTAAGGTATCACCAAGAATTTCCAGCATAAAACACATTTACAGGTTTATAACTTGGCTTTAAAAATTCTACTACAAAAAGACAGTGGGAGGCAGAAAAGCTCAGATGAGTGCATTACATTACATATCCTATGTGATGCATACTTGCTCACAATGCTATGAAAAAGGGAGGCATTAGCTCTAACTCTGAATTACCATGTTTCAGAAACCACCTAAAAATGATACTTTTACTTCCCCATTTATGTAATCAAAATAAGGTTTTGTAAGTGTTTTACTTTATTAGCTTAATTTGCCTGGTTTCATAGTTTGGCTTAAATTATACGAAGTGTCCATATAATACAGGAATTAAAATGTCAGGTCTCTTGTCTGTATTTATACACAAACATTCCCTCCCTTTCTCCCTTCAGAAGTCAATTGTGGCTTGTCTCCAAAGGGGCAGCATCTAGGTGATGGGGTGTTACAGACTGCTAGCAAGTCAAAAGCTTAAACGAAGATCAAGGCTAAATAAACCAACTGTATTTTCTACAAAAGGACAAACATCTACACAGGAAAGAGCTAGAGTAAAGAGAACAATGCAGGTTACTTAAAATGCCAGTCTTAAAGCAACACGTATTTCTGGTCATTGGTATTGTATTTCCTCTAGCCCACATAAGAGCACAATACAACTCTCAATTACAGCACAGCAATATTAAATATAAAACCTGCCATTAAAGGGCAGAGGGTAATGACTTCAGTGTGGGCAACCCATGCTCAGGTAGTGTTCAACTATTATCTCCAGTTTAAGAAGGCTGGAAATATGCAAATGCAGCCAGCTCTGGTTTTAGATAAAATTGTCAGTTTTATGGGTATTTATAGTATGTGTCCAGTCTTGCAGAACTCCATCTTCCTCCACCTCATCTGTAATATAAACTGCTTTTAGTCCACGTTAATACAATGTCTTACTGGGATACTTCTCACATCCTGTGTAAGTCAGGCACCAGATCAATACTCAGCCATGCTGAGGAAAAAAAAAAATCATTACGTTAGGATCCTGTAAAAAATACAGACAACAGGAGAATAAACCTGATGCACAGCCCCCATTCCATCTGGATGCATATGTAGATTATGCTTTTACATACATCAAAAGTGGCTTTCTTTTCAAGACACAGTTTTAAGGAATCCTACGGGTAGTACCTTTGATAGGTATTCTATATCAAACCAAACTCACCTCAAAAAAATTTAACCTCTCTGCTTCTCAGGAAAGCTCTTCCCAGCCTTTAAATCAACTGCCTTACCCTTACACTTCCTGTGGTGAAATCACAGCACGAAACTGGCATAGCAAAGCTATTTCCACGACAGTATCTGCTGATGACAAGCACAGGTTTTTAACTTTTCCTTGGATCAAGGAGTAAGAAGATTGAGACAGACATGAGAACTAATATCAATAAACTAAAAATCAAAGGGAAAGCATGCTTACAAAATATATATTTTTCAAAAAGTGCAAGTTCTTCTATTATTTGAGTTTGCCTAGTGTAAAGCCTCCTTGGAAATTTTACTGTGCATTTCAGGTTTTTTACCCCCTTGGTACTCTTCAGAGTCCAGAAAGCTTATATCCCACCTGCATCATGGCAATGGTAATATAAGGCTGCTCTGTTTGCCTCAGAAGTAAAAGGAAAACAGAACAGCCACACAATCCTCTTCCTATTGTTCTCCCAACCCACATAAGAAACAGAAACTGATGCCATGCCCCATAGGTCAACAAACTTGAGCTCTGTGAGACAATAATTGCAGAGTTGAGATTCCTCTGAGACACCTTGCCTCCGGCTCAGCAAAGTTTAAATCAAGAAAACATAAGCTTCAGTGTCCCAACTGACCTTCACTGCAGCGGACTTGAGGAGAGAGAGAGAAACGGTCTCTTGGAAAGAAGCTCCAAAGCACACTTCACCCCTGCAGCACATCACTCATTCAAAGAAATGGCTTGCAAATATAAGATCTGATGCCCATCTTCTAATAGGTGTTCAAGCTCTGCTCAGTTTCACAGAAGTCAGTAAGTTGACAGCAGTAAGTAGCTTGCACAAGCAAGTTACTACCTACTGCTTCTAAGATACTGACACAAGACTGGAGACCATCAAAACCATCCTGTTAACACCTTCAATGAAACTCTCATATTTTAAGGGGATTTGCTGATGCAGCTTTTCATTCTCACACTCTGCTCAAGTGACTTGGCTCTTTGTTTATGTTGGACTCACAGTACCACCTTGAAGATCCCTTCACCACCACGTTTTGTCATTTCACAACTGCAGTTGCCATGACAACAGGATGCAGCTTATCTGTGCTGTTTTCATATTTCCAGTTTTTGTTGCCATAACAACACATTCTGGCTTTCTACAGAAACAGCAACTTTAAGCCATGTATTCTCAAGGACACGGGATTCATCATATATGTTCATCAGAGAAGAGATCTGTACAGGCCATTTGTAAATTAAGCTGTTTTTTCTGAAGGGGGATTTTTCACTCGCAAAAGTGAAAAGCTGACAGCAATTGCTAGAGGCAGACTGCTGAGACATCTAAAGCCTGGCCTTTAATAATAGCCAGAGTAATATAGCACTAGGCCACTCCGAGCGGGGACTCCCCACAGTGTCAGACTGTGTCAAACTGCACAATTGTTATGTGATGTGAGTAAGTGTCCATACTTGATTCACCCAGGCAGATCTGAATTAGATGCTAGATGCAATTCTCTTGAGTTTTAACCCAATGGCCTCCCCATTATTACCAGCACCACCACCACGCAGCTTTGTGTTTGAAGGCCCATTTTAATTCTGTAATTCAAGCTGTTGTTGTAGATCTGTTTTCAGACTCTGACCCTCTTCGCTTCCAGGTGACTGCATTTTGAACTTTTATTTACAGGAAGTGCACATTCATCAGACTGGTGAGAAAATGTTATACAAACACAGCATGCATAAACACAAAACAGTGATGGCTATGAGGGGTATCAGCTAACATGGCACTGTAACTTCATTACACCCTCATTTATGTACTTCACTAATGAGACAAGCACAGGTGTCTAACACGGTCCCTCACATGAGATGAATAACAATAATACAGTCCAACCTGCTTTAGCCATGCTTGGTATCCAGAAGAAATAAGTTGAAATCCATCTTTTGGCATGTGTATTCGGGGCTAGGAGAGAATAGACATAAAGAGAGACCTCCTTTTACACTGGGACCTAGCTAACCTAAGTCTAAATTCTGGAGCACTTTAAACAATGATTTTTTAAGCAGTACATGAAGGTTTAGTCCCCAGATTAGTTCTTGTTTACTGCTCTGATATCAGCTGCTTCAAGAAAACTTTTATAACAAAGCCACCATTTTTATGTTTTCCACCATTTTACATTTCAGTTCAGTATATATAAGGGTTTTTTTTAAACTTTCCACAAAAATGCACTTGGATAAGCACAGCCTCTGTGGTGGGTGCAACAGCAAAGACTAATGGTCATTAATGCTTTTGACTCTACATAAAAAGCAAATGGTGCCAAAACAGCAGTAGTCAAGCTAGGAGTGTTTTCACAGTTACCATCCTCAACATGATCAGACCAGACACTGGACAACATGAAGAGATGACAGAAAATTCCTGAAGAGGTGCAGCCTTAATACCAGGGTAACAGGTTATTATAGTTACACACAGCCTTAAATTATGCCTCAAATCGACAGACAAATATAATCTCCCCACCACTTACTGTTTTCATGCTTTATTGGATTGAAGAAAAGGCAAGACACCAAATTGGTCTGGAAGCACAAAACATATATAGCATAACTTACAGCCAGGAAAACGTATGCAACAACCCCCAAATCACTGTCTGGCATGACGTTTATTTCTAGTTCAAAGATATTCCCTCATTCAAGTGGATTCAAGTGTTCCCCCTCCCCACCAAAAAAGGGGATGCTTAGAAATTAAAATCACATCTAAGCAACAGGACCAGACAGAATATCAGCAAACACCTAGTCCAGAGTTTTTCTGACTCCTTGAAACTACTTCACAATCCCTTTCTTAACTCACAGTAATTCCCCTCCAAATCAGATGTGTGCCCCTACCACTCACTCCTCCTGGAAGGCTGGAAAAAGCTTACTCATCTTCAGAATGGCTCTACTGAAGATAAGCTTACTCTCATGTGTCCTTGAGTCAACACAGTATTTTGTTTGTACAAACTGCATCCACTTTGGTATTTGTAACACAAATAAATACAATCTGTTGGAGAAAAAAAAGTGTTATGGCTGAATGACAAACCTTCACACCTATGGTGGACAGCCTTGGAATTTTAAAATAAAATAAGAACTAGAACAGACTAAAATCTTGCCTCTAAAGAGAGGTACACACTCAGGACTTTACAGTATACTTTAATCACTTGTTATTTTTGCTCCTCTCCAGTTTGAATTTAAATCCTCCTAAATCTTTCAAAGTAGTAGTAAGATTATGCCCTGGTGTCCTAGCCAATGATCTCAGTTGAACATGAATTTTAATAACCACTGTTGTGCTGATAAGTTGAAGTCAAGTATGTCTGGTTACTGCATTCACCTGCTGTGTTTGGACTTGCAACACTTAACACATTAACAAAGTGTGTTTTAGGAGACTTCTCACACGGCTAGAAGCTGCATCCTCCACGACCTAAGCCTTCTTTCAGCACTAATGTCATGGGTGGTTAGTCTCTCTACAACTGTAAAATGGGGACAACACTCATTTAACCCACCTCACAGGTTTGCTGAGAGGGGCTCTTGACATTTCTATGTGCTTTGGAAATAGAAGAAACTGCATGTAGTGCTGCATATCTAGCAAGAACACTATATAAATAAATATTTTACTTCTGGCTCAAGTGCTTCAGCTTTTTTTTCAAAGTAGCACAGCCCCATATGTATCTATCCAGGAAAATAAATAAAAGTCCTCATAAGCAGAAATAACAATCATTTGAAATCAGTGTCACAAGTAAGGAGACCTGAATACCAATACCAGATGCGCCCAAGTTCACACAACAAATTGTTGGGATGTTAGAATCAAATTGCCTTCACAATGAATTGTGAAAAATTACTTCATTTGTTTGTGGTTCTGTCACCTAACCTACAAATTAAAAGATAATAGTCAAGCTCTTCAGACCAGCAGGCTGCTTAACATTTGCTAGCCCATCAGTCCAGAGCAGTCTGAATAATTGATTTAAAGACACTGATTTGAACCATTTAATTTGAAGACCCTGGTCCTGCAAATATGTAAGTGTATTAAGAGATCCGTTGCCAGCAACAGGATTCCTCTTCAGCAGAAGCATTTGAAGTAGTAATGATAACAGTGTATTTCTATTTAGACAACTCTTACCAACACAATCTTTTGTGATTCGAAAGTAAAGTTGCTTGAGTATTTTAATAAAAGCAATCAGGACTTTTGGCAGATTAGCAGCTACTTTAAACTCAATTTATTTTTCAGTGCTGACAAATGAAACATAAAAATAGGAGAAATTAAGACCCATCACTCATCCTCAGTACTGTATTTGTCAGAGGTATGTCTCCTCTGCATTTGATAAACCTGCTCTCATTTAAGAAGAAATGAGAGACTACACAGAAGAGAAGCAAATTTTACCAGTATTTACAAGGTATATGTGTCATCACCCACATCCTGCTGCTTATGCCATTAAAGTGGGATATTTGCACAAGTGAGCCCCCATTTACATCAAAATAAGCACAACAGAAAAGCATAATTTAATTAAAATTTCTCAGATTGATGACTGGTTGTAAAAGTTTAGCCAGTCTCCTAAATTCTGAATTTCTGTGGTTTTCCAAGGCACACTGTAAATGACCCCTAGGAAAGCATTCTTCAGCAGAGAGAGGCAATTAAAGTAATACATCTGGTTAAAATATTCTGAATTGCAGTATCCCAATGACAGCAGACAGGACTGTAAGAGGACTGTCAATTTTAAAAAATAAAATAAAATTGCCCCTGTTTCCCCCAGCCTTAAAAATATGTGGGATCCAGAAACTGCTCTTGTTTGGAAGCTGTATTAATTTATAAATCAACACTAAAATCTTCCATGATTATGATCCATTCAAAGCAATTCCACCAGCAGTACAATTAATTGCCCAGCAAGACCTACTCATTTTTGTATTTTCATGAGCACACATCGTTTATGCTCATGGTTCAATACCATTCATAAGCACAGTATTTTCTCTTAGCATCTGCTCCAGCATTTTCCTTGACTAGAAGTCAGGCTGCTAGGGGAATTTTGCTCTCTTTTTCTATAGCATCAACAGTGATTGCTTTCCTCAAAAAGTAACTCTGAAAGCACTCTAACTGCTAATTTATATCATGCTATTTTGTGAATATTTCACATTTTGATTTAGGTGAGTGACTAGTTTGTAATATAACCTAGTCTGCTTCCTTTTCCAAGACATTCATGTTTATTATTGAGGCCTTGCTTTAAAAATGAGCCTTCCATTATCCCAGATGGCTTATTCCACAACCATCAGCACCTTAGTCACAGTTCTGAAATGCAATTTTACTGTGTATGAAATCTTAACTCTCTCTCTAGTCTTTCTGGCGTCCACAGAACTTGTTTTCTATACGTTAGCCATATATTAGAATTATATATTATATATTGCATCTGTCTATAAACTGGGGAGCCAAAATAGCTTACTTTGCTCATCTCTTTGTCTGCAACCCCTGAGGTTTTTTTCTTAAGTAATCTACTCTTCCATTTTTAATCCATTTGATTTCTGCAGTCCCTAGCAAGGCCCAGAACAACAGAGTGATTCTTGAGAACAAGTCAGTAATTTAAAATTCAGTGGTACCCTCTCCACTCTCTACCAAGGCTGATTTTCAGAGGACATTTAATTACAGGCCTGAGTTCCTATTTTCTAAGCCTAAACACAACCCCTGAAGGCTTACAAGATTTGAGTCACAGCTGGAGCTGTGGTTACTATACAGTTTAAATATCAGCCTCTTTACTGTGCAATTTGTTTCGAAAATCAAATCAGATGCTGTGTCATAAACAAGTGCTAATTAAGTACTGAGCAGAAATTGGGCTTTTCTGTGCAAGAAGGGTTCTTAAATATCTGCATCTTCACTTCCATAAGAAAGGATAAATATGTCAAGAATGATAATTATAAAAGGAAACCTACTATGGTACTTCCAAGGCAGTACTGCTGCTTCTGCATTTCATCTGCTTCCATGTAAGAAGAAATGAGGGGAGGGGAGGAAGTTGAGACCTGTATGAAATATATATATATATACTAAGGATCTTATTAATCTGATCATGTCACCCACAATGCTTGCTGCTCCCTCAGAGAAGACATTCACTCTGGGTTTCCATCACATAGGATTTAAACAAGCAAACTACACCCATCTCTCTCCATCACTGCAAAGTAATAATGAGCTACTTATATTAGCATTTCTTTTAAGTCATGATCTACTCAGAGTATTTATTTGACAATAGCATTGAATTCATTAGATATAACACCTTGATTGATAAGTATCAAGTGAAGAACAGGAATAATGCATTTTAATACTCTGAAGTTTGCCTCTGAGTAACAATATTCATGACTCCATTAACTAACAGGCTGTTGGCTACAAAAGCAGAATTAGATCTGTCAGTCACTGACATGGAAGGGCATGGCCAGTTGCACTGAAGATTGTCCAGTTGAGATGACTTCCACAGCAAAGGAAAGTATCCCCTGTGGCTTAGAACTTGTAATGAGTTTGCATTCATTACAGCAATAAACTGAATTCCTATTACTGAATATACAACTTCACGGCCCAAACAGATCCCTGACTCTACTGCCCAAAGCAATACTCAACATAAGGCACAGTTAGATCAGTGGATGCCAACAAAACCAAACACACGATTTCAAAATCTTTAATTGTTATTAGGAAAAAACCCCATGAGCTATCTGATCCTAAAAGCTTAAGTTGCCAATATTTAAGTGTGTCCTTTGTGAGATTTTGTAGAAAGAATGAACAAACACTGAGTCAGCTGACTGTCAGGTCTCACAGTTTGATACAAGCTCCTTCAGAAGGACACAGCACTCTTGAACAGTAGGTTCTGGCTGCCTGTGAACTTAATGAGCTCAGCACACGTGGTGAACATGGCTACTCCAGCTCTTTAATGAATCTGCCTGAGGTCCTCCACTGAAATCTGCTCAAAACCAACTCCCACTGGAGAGTGTCTATTTATACAACTTGACAGACAAATAGATGCAAGGTTTTTTTATATGCTTCAAGAGCAGCAGCAACCAGGTAAACTACTTCTAACACGAAACACCTGGATACCTTCTTTAGGGCTCACAAGAATACTAAGCTACAGTATTGAAAACCAAATGGAGCCCCAAGACAGCGCTCCATTAATCTCTGAACAAAGTAACAGCAAGATCACAAACATGCTTACTCCAGCAGTGTGGAGATTCTCTTTGTGCCCATGCTTGATTTCACAACCATTTGACACTTTAAGTATGAAATTCAAGTGCTATATCCAGCCTCCTTCAAGACTGCAAGATCTGTGGTGAAGACAATTTCTCATGCTACTTCCTGAATTTGTTCCAGGTAAGTATCCAACAAGAACAGTGACATTCACAGCACAAGAAGTTATGTATAAAACAGCAGCTGGAAGCTAGTCCAGAGATCAACAAAATGAAGCTGCTGCCTTCCAAGTATTGTGTCTCTTTTTTGTAAGTCCCTAGAAAAGTCAGAGAGCTGACCTGGATTCTGATTTTTCTCTGAAATTCAGAGCAGGAGGAATAGAAAGTCCTGTACTTAAAAAAAAAAAAAATATAGCCAAGGTAAACCAAATTAAGTTTGGAAAACTACAGTCTCCATAATCAGCCTAAGAACCTACAGTATTAACTTTCACCTTCCCCATCTCCTGCTGAATTTTAGGTAACAGACAAAAAAGCGTGCAGGAGAGATGGGTTACAGGTCTGTACCAACTATACTGGAAGGAAATCTGCAATTCACATATTAAGCAGACAAATTTGTAAAGCCAATACCATTTTTTTTCTAAAGAGAACAAGACACTTTGAAAAGCACACTTCAGCACTCCATCACATTTTTTGCTTAGCTACTAAGCTCTTGTCTTGTGAGCAAGCTCCAGCACTAGCCAAACATTTTCCTGTTCAATAAAGTAACCAAAACACTTCCTCTTTGCAGGAATGGCCATTCTGTCCAAATACATTTCCCTTACAAAGCACTCTGCTACAATTACAATGCAGGACCTTTTCACCCGTCAGAAGTAACTTGAAATCTGTAACTAAATGCCTCAAAATCTTACCAAAATATATTAAATTTCTTTTCCTTATGTAATACCCGGTGCCAAGTTCAGCCCTATGACAGTTCTCAGTTCCTGGCACAGGATGCAAATGTTCCTTTGCTTGGCTTAACTAGAGCAAACTCCTCCTTCAACCAAGAAACACCAAAGCTTCACCTGCTGTCTTGGAGGACTACAATGCCAGAATGAACCAGGGGCAACAGCAGCAGCTGAAGACACCTAATGGGCAGCCCCTGGTAGCATCCTCACACAGAACAACCATCTGTAATTCCAACCAGAGTGAATCTAAAATGTTGCAGAAATGGCTGGCCAGAAAAGAAAAAAACCAAAGCCAAAACACAGACAAACAGGATATATTGTCTCCCAAGAAAGGACATCTACTGAGACTGAGTGCTGGTAACTATTGCCAAAATGAAACAGTCATCATGGGAGGCTAAGTAAATCTACTCCCAATTTAGAACAAATGAGAATTAGTGCTAGACTAAACCAATCTTCTTTAAGAAGATCACTGAAGTCCAGACAAATTAGAAGGAGTTAAGCATTTGATAGATGACATGTAGGAAGTTACTCGTTAAAATGATTAGGATTAATACAAGAGTTATAAGGAGGCTAAGAAAACTAAAACCTGTAGACCATCACAGGCAATTTTGAAAAAGGAACCATTAAGCTGTACAGAGAATGATACTTGTTGAAATCTATTATTATTCTTAAAATTAATGTTAAATAGTCTCACTAATGGCTAAAATACTCAAAAATTACCAATGTACTAATGAAAATAAAGAGACATCATAAATATATAGGATAAAGCATTTTGAACATTTGGTAACAGAACTGACATATGACACATATAAATCAAAAAGTTACATTATTTCCATTATAAATTAGGAACTGAGAAGAGGGAAAGAGGCCCTGGGATATGTTACTCATTAGATAACAATGGCTCACCCATAAGATGTGGCCACAGAAATGGCAAATACTACTACAGGATATTATATAAAGTAAAAAATGCCCAGAAGAGAGGAATTAGGATCACTGCTTTAGTGCAAGGAATCCATAAAATATTTCCTGGAATGTTCTGTATAGCTCTGGTCATTCGTGTTTCAGGGAGACTAATCAAATTTTGCAGTTGTTTAAAAAGGTCTACTGAGATGATCAAAGTTCCAGGAAATGTCTTACAACAGAAGGAAAAATAAATCAAAGAATGCCAGTTTAGCCTGACCAGATCCGGTTTAGAGCAGAATATGATTGCTCTCCACAAGTATCTGCAGATGAACACAGGGGAACAAGGAGAGCTGTTTAAGCTCAAGGACACTGGCATATGAACTAATGAGAATGAATTAGCCATGAATGGAGTTAAGCAGGAAGATAAAAACCAGGATTCTGACTTTCAAAGTAGTCAAATTTGGAATAGCTCTACAATGGCATAACAAGGAGAATTCCACTTAGCAACTGCCTTCAGTAGTTTGTGAAAGCTTTAGAGTACTTTGGTTGCCAATATCAGACTTGAACCCATACTCCACAAGACCTATTCCAGCCCAACACCAATATGTGCCTTCTCACTGATGGGCCCTTTATTGTGTCTACTTAAATTCTTATGTTAAGGTCAGGACATTATAGGAATATTTTCTTGTCAGTAAAAAAGTTGCAGGGTTTGTTATAAAAACAGCTGTAATAAAGTACTGGAGCAATACACTTCACTGGAGTCATTGTAGTCAAGTGAAGGAAAAATAAAAAGGAAAAAGTTACAAAAATAATAGGGAATGCAGATTTTTCTCCTTTTGAATATATTAGCAACAGGGAACATCTTCTGTCACGTTTGAAGAGGCTGTTAACATTATTTGGATTTCTTTCTGTTGAGATGCCTCTAAGACTCATCTTCTAAAACAAGATCAATCCATCATTTCTTGAGACTACACCCCCTTCTCATTGTTCTAATTTGCAGGAGATGAATGATAGCTGGCTGCATTTCTCAATCACGCTGACAGTTTTGGCAAAAAAGAAGGAAGGGCATTGAGCAGTCCCAATGAACAACCCCCCTGGAGAATCGCCAACATCTTCCTAATAGACAGAATTCAAGGCCAACTATCCATAAACTAAAAGCAACTCCCACATAAACACTGCTCCATTCTGTATTGCTCTCACAATAAATTACAGATGATGTGTGTGCAGAGGGAGACTGACTACACTGTATGACAGACTTTCATGATAGACCATTTTTCTCTGAAACAACTAGAGACTGTTCTGGTTGCTGTATGGGCAAGCATGGAAACATTCAGACTCTTTTCTAGTCAGCATACAGTTCAGCCTTGATTAGTATCCAAGCAAAGACTGCCATCACCATTCTCTACAGTGTTTCATCCATCCCACTATATTTGGGAAAAATTCTTACAATTCTGTAAGAATAACTATGTTCTAAGATGGAAATATCATGAGAAAGTATTCCTACAAATGGAAAAATCCCACCCAGGGCACAAAGCCAGCTGACAAAATTCACACCAGAGTTCTGCATTGGCTGGTGTTATCCAAATTCTCTCTCTACCATCTCCAGGTGCTTCTGAAGAAGACAGGTCCATCTAGACTACTGTTAAAAGAACACAGTTATTACTATTCTGCTAACATACAACTGCACTTAAGAACTTCTTCATTCCTTTGTTGCCCCTGCAACCTTTCCCTTCTCACTATGGGATGAAGCAAATTATACCAGCAATTAGGCCTTTCTGCTGCTTCTAGTCCAAACTGGTTACTCCAAAGGATTCTGCCAAGAGGCTGCATGGCTCCTGCCCACAGACTGGAAACACTTCTGTCCTTCCCTCAAGACAACTAGAAAGAGCCCTTGCTGAGCTTTCCCATTCTTCCTCATTCTCTCCTTTCTGTTGCTCTCATCAAAATGACTGCACAACACCCTGTTTTAGCAGTGGGGGAAGGAAAATTAAATCAGATGATTCTCAATTTTTAGTACAGAGGAGGACTACAAGTAGCTAGAGAGAACAAAATTATGATCAATTTGTTTCCAAGCAAAATCATTGTGGAAAAGTGAAATAATTTAAAACTATAAGTCATCATGTGTGCTTCTGAACCCTTCTGCCACCCCAGCTAACAAATCTGGCTGTGCATGCACAGCAGCACAGAGGCTCAGCACCCATCGGTTAATGGGACCACGGAACTTGCACATCGAAGAGAAAAAAATGAATTTTAATGCAGTTTTTAGAAATACTTGTCATTGTTTCAGCATTGCCATTTAGTGAATGGGACCGATTTCTCTCTCAGTAGGGGATGATATTTTAATGATGTAACAATGTACTTCCCAGAAGAAAGACAAGCCTCATGAGGCAGATTAAAACTAAGAATATTCAGATCCCATTAAAATCAGACAGTTTCAAGCCATTTTTAAAATTAATTTTGTTTAATGATAAAATGGGTTATCTTAACAGGTGGCTAGCCAATTGTAAAATTAACCAAAACATGGTCAGAAGCACAAGGGTAGCTAGCTATTAGAAGAACTGGTTTCTTTGTATTCTGCCTTCTATTATCAGTGTACCATATCACCCCACACAAATTCCTCCAGTCCATGACCCCCGGCAAATTTCTGAGCTTCAGCTTTCTCTTTCTGCAAGCAAGGGTAGCATTGTCCAACACGACAGCTCCCCAGCACCTCAGAAAAACTGGCATTACAAAGCTCTGTTGTTTATTAAGCAGGAAATATTTAATGCAACTCCCAGGATGTTTATTTTCAACCATTTCTGTGGTATCAAGAAGTTTTTCACAGCACTAATCAGTATCCTGTCAGGGAAACAGCTTCGTGTTTGATTGCTTATTAATTGTATTTTGAGCACTTACTCTTTAGCTGCAGCCACTGGACGCTGCTATGCTACAATTAATTTTCAGCTTCCACAGCTGAACACACAGTGGATTCAGTCCTTCTGTGCAAAATCACTTAAAATGGATAAAGAATATGCCTTGCTGAGCATCTCCTGAATTGTAAGGAAGAAATGAGGAAGACTGAAGAAAACACTCAGTACTGGAAATACCAGTGAAGCTTGCCACTGAGGACAGTTAAATATTACACAAATGCATGGAGCTGAAGATGATGCAATACAAGCAGACAAGGAAGTGAGAAAACAGCCTATTCCATCTGCATTGATGAATTTAGCATGGACATTTTTATACAAAAAATCGAGTTGCTCAGCTTGCTGGTTTTGCTGTCTTAAATGTGACCCCAATGTGACCCTAAATACTGTTGATGACTGAGAAAATGAATATGACAAGAATATATGACAACCCATACAGATGAGAAAAAGTTAGTGGATCCCTTCATATAACACTTAGTGAGAATTCCTAATTTCCAGGTATAAACTACTCTTCCTGTAACAGAAAATAACTATCTTTCATTAACATGTTTCATAATACAAACTACCAGCACGGTAAAATCCATAGAAAACAAAATAATGGATGAACACGTTTACTTGACAAACACATCCACTCAACATTTGTATGTCAGTAAAATACTTTCTGACCCCCACTTAAAATTATTTTAGAGTGTGAATTTTAAATGAGACCAGACCAGGAAGTTTCCTCAACCATTTAACTTTTTTTCTCAAGTCATTATTTCTGCTACGTCAGTAGCTGCTAGCACTGAAAATAAAGAAGAAAACAACATAACTTTATATTTAATCTCATTTATGGCACAGACATCAGAGCTTGGAGCATTTCTATAGCCAACCAAAGATGACCATTTGATTTTTTTTCTTCATTAGGCACCTCTTAAAGAGGTGATCTCTGAATACTCCTTCCTTACCTCTAGATATGATACACAACTATGGAATAATTTTATTTTTTTCCTCTAAAATCCTCATTATCTTTTTGTATATCACAAACCATTTTAGGATACTGAGAATGTTGAGGCCACCACACATCTTGTATCTTCCAAAGACTATTTAGGAAGCCCTCTGCCTAACCAAACTTCGTGGTTAGAACAGTCTGCTTTATCTCACTAATGAGAACGATAATTTAGTACCAAATACTCAAGAGGAATTATAGCTCTGCTGACTGGCAAATAATTTGCCAAGGCAGATTAGTTTAGCTGCATAAAATAAATATCCACCTGCACATACTAGCACTAATCAGGGCGTGAAATTAAACTTTTTATTCAGTGGGAAATAACTGCTGCAAGGCGGCGATTTAGTCTGAGAAGCAAATATTAAGGTCAGCCTATTCTCTCTGATGTTGATAGTACATATTACAGTGAGGAGAGCATGGTGCAACAAATTTGGCTTTTTAAGTCTATGAAACTAAATACTTCAGTGATGCGATGGCAAATTTGCCATTTGCTTTTCTAATTGCATACATTTAATGGAGCAAAGTGGCTGAAATGAAACATTACCAGAGAAGTGAGGGTGAAGTTGCTGAAGTACCAAAGGCCTGCATCAAGTGCAGAAAAATCTACAGCATGAAGTTTGGGGTAGAAGAAAATTAATCAATGCTTTCCATATAATATACTAGTGCCAACAAACATCCAAAAAAACCAGGATGCTATGTCAGTACCATTGGAAAAACTGGTAAGTGCACGTGTAATATTGAAGCAGGATTTGCAACCCCACATTTAAGCTGCTATCCCAGCTTACAGAATTATTCTCACTGCTTTCAGGACTTCCTTGCTTTGGATACCCAGGGTTCTCTACCACAATGTCCCTGACACAAATATTTTACTGGGAAGACTGCAAGGTTCTCAAAAGATTTTTTTTTAAATAGCTAACAAATAACAGGTCTTAAAAGTTCTGATCCTATTGGCACCATGAATGACACAGGTTCAGTGCAAGCAGAGCCTCTTTTAAAGTATAAGCCTTTGTCCATCTGTTCCATACATATACATGCACACAGCAGGAAAAACAATTCCAACTTTATTACCTTTCAGCCTTCCATTACACTGACTATTCTTTGCTATATTACCGGCCAGTTATGTGGGAGGTCCTACAAACATGCAAATATAAAAACTAATGAACTTCAGAGTTTTCCCTCATTAAAAAATAAAACAACTCACAACAACAACAACAAAAAAACAAACAAACACCCCCAACAAAAAAACAAAAAAAAAACCCAACCAAAAAAACAAACCAAAAAAAAAAAAAAAAAAAAACCCCCAAAAAAACAAAAACAAAAAAAAAAAAAAACAAAAAAACCCCACAAAAAAAAAAAAAAAAAAACCAAACCAAAAAAAAACCCCAAATAAACAAAAACCAACCCACAGATGAATCTTACAACACAGCTAGAAAGCTCTGGATCTCCTCTGAAACTGGAAAGCCCATCAGCAGCTCCTAGAATCTGACCATCCAAAACCAAAAGGAAAATGGTATTTTGGGGGTAAAACAAAAAAATCCACAAAGAACACTCAGACTGACTTCTTCCTATTCATAAACCAGGAAATTAGGTGAATTATTGCAAATTAATTAATGCATAAAAACTGAGAAAGTGAAACTCTTTTAATTATTGAGCTTTTGCCTCTCAAATTGTCCTACATGGGACCCCAAATTGGTCAGGTACTGTTCCAAGCACTGCTAATTAAACACAACTGAAGTTGTCACTAGTCCATTCAAGAAAACAGATGTCGCTTCATAGAGCTTTGATATTTTTCTTAAATACCTTTCAAAATGAGGAACAAAAAATATGAACTCTTATAAAAAGGGCTTTATTGTATTTTTATAGCATATTACATACCTTGTAACAATCATTCTGTTAAGTGTGAATGTCAGTTTTATTTTGTGTCCCTTTTTTCCTGGCTATTTACAAGCTTTGTAAGAATCATTCCTTAATTAAGTCTAAACATAGTTTTATATAAATGGATTCCTGGAATTAAAAACGTTCAGACTTAAGAAATGATTGTTACAGAGACTGTAACAGGCCGTAAAAAAGAATGCCACTTTAAACAAAGATTTCTCATTTTAATTAAAAAGATAATCATCAGAACATTCGTATACTTAACAGAACCATTTGAAGCTACTTTGAAAAAATATCCACTATTCTATGCAGGCTTATGTAGTTTACTTTATATGACATTTAATCAAAGTCTCAGTTGAGCCTATCACACTCATACTTTCAATACTGTATCTACTGTTTCAAACATTTATTCAGACTTGAAAGTTACTTATTGAGCACCTCGATTTCTTTTTCTTTTGTAAATGACTATGACTATGGAAATCCCATATTCCTGAATGCATAAAGGCAGAGCTCTCTATGGCAGGGGGTTTTGGGTGGGACTTTTGTGTGCATTTTTTTAGGTTAATGGGCACGTTCCCCTCTCTATTTAGCTGTGCATCAGTTTCTTATACACTGTACTTTATAAAGAGTGTACTTTCATCAGCAGAACTGTACAAAAAAGAAAAGAGGCTGAAGTGAACTAAGACAGGTTCCACTCTGGTAAAATCCTTGCTGCAGCTGCAGAACACTGGACTATTTCATTTTAAAGATCATCTTTAAATCTATGAACCATCTTTATTTAAAAAAAAAAAAAAAACAAAAAAAAAAAAAACAAACACACCAACAAAACTTCTGAAAGATGATGTGCAGAACACATGATACAAGACACTCATTCACCAGCAAAGACAGTCCTCCCTTGTGAGCAGTTGCTTAGTATTGTGCAGTGTTAATACACAGCAATTTAATATCTGGAATAAATTAGGTCTTATTAAGACATAAACTGAGTAAGCAAATGGAATTAAATAAATTACTTCAACCTTAAATCATTAGATTATAAATATTGTACCTGAGCACAGACAACCAGGAAACTGTAGCAGATATCAGTTAAATGCAATTCTGCTTCATTGGCAAGTAATCCAGCCAGTGTGAAGGCAGCTGCCTTCTACTCCCATCAAAAAGTTGCACAGACATGAGCAAACAGAAAAACAACAGAGTACTGTTTGTCTTTCAAAGCATCAAATATAGATACTTTAAAGCAAAATAATTTCATTCATAATATTAGCACTGGATGAAGCTTTCCCATGATATTTTTCTGTTAGAGCTGGACATTAAAATGAAAATCAAATCACCAGGTCCATCTTGCCTGGTACCTTGTAATTCAAAAGGGCTGCTCAATGTCAATGTCAAAAATTAAGTCCTGGCATTTTTAAGTGGAAAAAAGGTATTATTTTCTAGAGAAGCATAAACAAACTACGACCTAGAGGGTTGCTTTTCAATACGAAATGAAACCTACCCCAAACATGTATCAAAACTAAAAATTCTCTCTCCTGCCTTTGATAATAGGCCTCATACCTCTAAAATGTATTTGAATCTCTACCTACAATGCTCCTTGGGAAGCTCTCAGGAAAATCAATAATTAACAGCAAAGCCCACCTCTAGCCAAACTCTGAGCCACCTAGTAAGAAGATGCAAATGAAGCACATCACACACTCTGACGACAAGGTAATCCCCTTGGAATGAGTCAGCATTAGCTGGGAGGATGCACGAGCTGATCTGCTCCCTCTGTGTGGATAACTGTACCAGTGCCACTGCTGCAGTGCCTGAGCACTCTGAGCGCTGCAAGGCCCAGAAAAGACACTTCCAGGGAGGGCCAAGATGACACTTGCAACTTTCCTCTTGCATCCTGATGTATCCATCCGTGCCACCCTTCCAGGAACACCAGAAGATCCCACCAAGTCTGACCAACACTTCACTTCATCCACAGAATCAAAGGAACAGCCACGTTCTGGACTGATGCACACTAAAGCAAAAGCCTGGGATGTGCTTAACAAAACCTTTGCTTACTCTACTCTCAACCTGTAAGAAAAAAAACCCTAAAAAGTTCAGAGTGGACAGAGGGAAGCCACATCTTTCACTGCACGTTTTACAAGCATTTTGCATAGAAGAGGCACTTTAATAAAACATGAAAGAACGGGGGTTAGCTTTTAGCTCTCAGTGAAGCCTGGTCTTGATAATTCTTCCCTTTGTCTGGTGCTCTTAACAGATGCACATCCCAGAAGAGCAGCTTCCTCTCATGGGCATGCCTCTCCCCAGTGTCAGGGAGCTCTACTGCTGCAGTCCATCAATATCTATTGTTGGAGTCCATCATCATCCTGCCAGCTGCAGGATGGGCAGGGATTCCCTCAGCCTCCAGGCCCAGTCTTACAAATGATCTCAAACCACCTGGACTAAGCCCCTGAAGAACAATCTCAGCACAGGGAGTGAAAAAAGTAATGTATGAGAAGTCAGCACAGCACGCTCACAATGCTGTCTGGCAGCAGGCAGGAATGTTTCAGCAGAAACTTTTTGGGATGTGAAACTCACTACCTAGAGGCAGGCTGTAATTACCAAGCTTGGCCAAACACAAGAGCAGCAGGATCTGGGACACTCCTTTGGCCAACCCCACACCAAAGATGGCCATTCATTATTACTAATTGCTATCCTGCTGATTTAGGTGTCCATAGCATTTCTCACTTCACCTAGCTGGGACTCTATAAATCTGGCAAACTTGGAGACTACCAGCAAACAGATCAAAAAGTCTCATGAGAGAAACAAGTTCTTCCAGATTAAAAACCAAAAGCCAAACAAGTGTATAGAAGCTCAAATAGAAATTAAAATTTGCAGCTAGTGTTTCCTCAATTTCATTTTGGGCATATGTTCTGAAGATTTAATAGAATTCCTTCTTCCTGATGAGCTCAAGTTTAATTCTGTGCCACTTGAAGCACTAATCCAAAACAAACTTTTAGCAAGTGTTGCCAGTAATTTAAATTATATCCTTAGGGAAAGAACAGTCTGGGGCACCTGAAATTTACATTCAATTTAGTTGGCAACACTTTGTTTTCATTTCTAAATTTTACATTTCTGGCCAAAATGCTTAGAAATATCAACAAATGAAGAAAAAAAGAATGAAGCCGCAGTTTGAGTGCACAATGCCTCAAATCTATGGAAATTAGCCGTATTTGAAGAGCATCTCGGATGCATGTACTGTTTTCCATACCAAAGCCAAGTCAAAACCTAAACAATGTGCGTGGCCCCGCAGTCCCTGTCAGTGGCCCCGCAGTCCCTGTCAGTGGCCCCGCAGTCCCTAGCAGTGGCCCCGCAGTCCCCATCAGTGACATGCTGCTGCAGCATCAAGCAAAACACTCAGATGCCAGTATTTAGAGATCTCGCAGTAGAGTGGGAGGAAAAACAAATTACAGAGGGATGGTGACCAGTACAGCAGGATAGTCTAAGGTGCACAAATAAAGAAAAAAATCCAAGAATTACATGCGCAAAGCCTGCCGGTGCCTCTGGGCCCCTGTGCCGTGTCCTACCTCCCTCCCCTGTAACTTCTCCCGCCCCCAGGTGGCACCTGCAGCCGCCTCCCCCTGCTCCCCAAGCTCCCTCTGCCCGGATCTGGGGACCCTGCTCACTGCCCTGCCCGCAGGCAGGACGCCCCCTCCCCGGGCCCCGCTCACCACCTTCCCCCGCCCGCCAGCCCAGCGCCCTCCGGCCCGGCCCGGCCCCGGGGCCCGGCTCCCCTTCCCCACTGCCCCCCGCTCCAGCTCGCCCCCGCCGCAGCCCTCCGTAGACAGAGGTGCCCACCCTCCCCCGCCGCCTTCGCCAACCCCCGCGGCCCTCACCATGAACTTGAGCGCCTTTTCCTGCAGGACGGCCTCGGCCGGGTCCATCGTCCTGCGGGGCCGGGCCGGGGCCGCCCCCCCGCTCAGTGAAGGCCGCAGCCAGCGCAGACGGGAACCTGCGCTGCCCCGCGCCCCCCCACCTCGCCCCGCTGCCCGCACGGCGCATGCGCCTCTCCGCAGGCCCACGGGAAATGGAGTCCCCGGCCACGTTCCTGGCAAAGGTCCGACCTGTAGGATAAAACTACAAATCCCGGCAGATTCCGGACTGGGGTACGCTGGGAGCGGGCTGGCGCATGCGTTGTGTGCGGTGCAGGGGGCCGACGGGGGTTGTAGTAACTTGGGGCCGTAAGGGTGCGGGGTGAGGTGCGGAGTGGGATGGACGCGGCCGCTGTGGGCGAGGGAGGGAGGTGAGGAGAGGAGGCGCGTCCTGCGGGTGCCGTGTGGGCAGTTTCCAGCTCCACACCTTCCCTGGGGTGGAAGGTACGGCTGGCTCCTGAGTCACGGCCCCGCGCTCTCGAATGCCCCCAGGGGTCTCGGCCGCTCCCACGCTTTGCTCCGGCTGCGCTCCGGGTTGGAGTCGGTTGTTGCTGGTAAATCCAAACTGAGCCCCCTGCGCTGGGTGCCAGAAATGTCTGGGGAAAAGTTACCATGAGGTCCGCAGGGGATGTGAAACAGGGCGATTTGCATCTCTGGAATGGATGGAGTGGGCTGACATCATTCCTGAGAGATGCTTGTTCGAAGCCATCCTGCACATAAAAAGCCTGCCGTGGTGCTTCGGTGCCCTTTCTCTAATAATGTTGCTAGATCAATTTTCCCTGAAAATTTGACCAAGTTTTCTTTGCTGTACGAAGCAGCAAAGAGGAAAAAATGATCAGCATTCCTTGACTAGCAGCTGCATATAGACAGGAGGATATTTACTGTATCTGCTCTGTTTCCCTGTTGCACACCCTACCAGACCAGCTCACGTGGCAACCATTGTTTCCAATCCTCTTCTGTATTAAATTTGTCTCATCTCTTTCCAGTTTTTCTACATTTTTCACAATGCCCAAAAACTGAAGCTGCCTGGTGTGGAGCAGCAGAGAGGAATTGCTTCCTGTAGTTTTATTACCAACTATAAGACCCTGATAAGTTCTTATTTCTCTATAGCAAACACAAGACTGATTTCTAGCTAGTTTGTCATCTAGTAAAACACTCAGGTTCTTTTCCTTGCTGCATGTATATATTTGGCTCTGCATTTTAAGTGAGATACTCTGAATTTCTTCCTGTTTAAATGTAAAGAAGCCAGTCAGGAACATCAGCACTTGCTTGCCCATATGCAGCTCAAACCCATTGTTTTCATTCCCTTGTTTGACACAGGAACAAAAGTGAAGCTTCAGGCAGGTACAAAACCTGTATCTCCTGAGTCCCAGGTCCCAGTCCCTTCCCTCATTTTCTCTAAACACTCCATCTCCTCCAGATTTTCAGGCAGGATGACTAGAGAGAAAACCGTGGATGCAGAGAATGTGCCCATTACTGGATTCCTCCCAGGCCCATGTGACTAGGTGGTGCCTCACGATCCCGTGCCAGGAGTGTCTGCTGCAGCCCGTGACCCAGCAGAGGTGACAGGGAATGTCAGCCTTTGCAGGGTGTGATGCTGGCGTGATCTACGCTCCCAGAGCAGTGATCTAAGAGAAGGAGGAAGAGATAACCTGATGTTCTCCCTCTACAATCCCAGGGTATAGAAGTCTCCCAAACAGAGCTTCCCTGTCCCCAGGACAAGGGGCTGCCATTCCTGGGCTGACCCAGCCATGCTCTTGGCCGTCGTGCTTTAAGCCCAGACTCTTAGCAGTGAAATGCCTGAAATCCTTGGCTCTAGTGGGGCTGGGCACTTTCCAGACTGCTGACAGCACTGAAAACACTCACCACGATTATATAAATAACAGTAATTATAATGAGGGAATCCTATAATTACAAAGGGAGGGCTCCTGTAACAGCACTGAAGGCAAGCAGGGGCTGCTGGTGCTTGAGGCAGGGCTCTCCCATGTCTCTTCCTCCAGGCATCCTGCAGCTGCCTTGGGTTGTAAATGGATCCTCCTGGTAGCAGCGTGGCAGGCTCAGGGCTTTGATTGCATGGTTTATTTGTCAATAATATCTGATGCCGGCCTAATTGTTGGAAAATTGGAAAGTGTAATGCTTCAGCATTAGACACCAGTGCCCCAAAGCCCTCCAGGCTGATTGATCTGTCTGGACTGTAACTTACAGGGGATTAATGTCCCTGAACTCTGTGGAGCCAAAACTAATGAGTGTTTAGGTGCTGGACTTAAACCTGGTGGTAGAAGGTCATGGCTTGGTTATTCTGCCACACTGCCAGGACCCCACAATGCAGAACCACTGCAGAGGGACAGGGCAGGAGCCTCAACCACAGCACAGAGTGACAGAGGAAGGACTCAGAGAAACAGCACTTGGCCCAGCAGCGCTGGGCATGCAGTAACACCTTGTTGTGGGAACCTCAGCTGGATCTCTGCATCTGCAGCCTGACCTCGTGGCCCCTTCCCACTGTGGGATGCTCCGTGCAGCTGAATGGCCAGCTCTGCACCCACCAGCTTGCTGAGCCTCTGTGGCCAGAGCAGAGAGCGGTCAGCACACCAAGCTGTGACACCATCAAGGTGTCACATCACACAGCAGGCAAAGAGACCAACTGGAGAGGTCTGTGGCGCATAAGGCAGGGAGAAGGCACACTTCAGCAGATTTACAACCAAACAAACAATTATTTGTTTGAATTGCAGGACCTGGACATGTGTAATCAGTGCTGTCTCTGCCACACTAGAGCCGCCCTGACCAGCTCCTCTTTACTTTTGAAACAGCAACCATACCCCCCCTCCTTGCCCTCCACCCCCTCACTGCAGAGCACTGAAATGAGCCCATATAGTGCTCAGGGGCCTCACCATCCTTCCAGATGAAGGATGCTACCTAACAGTAAAGATATTACTGTGATTATTTTTGCAATAGCATATTGCTCTGTGCATTCCGGACTCTGCGGACCACATCCACGCCTGGTGTAACGCCATGTTAATTTGCTGTGGCAGTCATTAATTGGGTAAGGAACAGCTGGTGCTTTGCTTCAAGTGAAGCTGATTGGGTCAGTAAGTAAGTGGTTAAGAGATCTACAGCAGGTACAGCCCTACCTTTCTCTGCACTCCAGAGGGGTTTCACTTCTTGTCCCAGTGACCCGTGGTGGAAGCAGCAAGATTTGGCCATGAAACATTAGGGAACTTTAATCAGTGCAGTTCCTTTGGGCATTATTGCCTGAATTTTTAAATTTTGAATAATAAAGGATGATTTTAAATTAAATTTGTGGAGTCGCCATCTGTGTGGGCTTGGCCTTGTTTTCCTCTACTTTGGCAGTGCCTTAGCTTCGTTCTTTCCAAGTTGGAGCAAAAAGGAAGGGAAGTGAAAAGAAGGGAGTTCACTGATAGAAGAATCTTTTGTTGTTCCCTTTGTCCTGCAAGAACTTGGCAGCAGCAGTGGCAGCAGCTGCTGCTGGGGCTGTGTTTCACAGTGCTGAACACACAGCAATCTCTGATAGCATAGGAGCTTGTGAGAAGGTGACAGGGACCCCTGCAGCCAGAAACATCCCAGTGGTTCAGCTCAGCCTCTCCAGCCTAGCTGATCCCTGATGGTGGCATGTCTCACCCAGGGCTCTGGCATCTCAGCTAGAGGCACTTGGTGTGCAGTGGCCTTGGGAAACTGAGGGCAGAATGGCTCCCTGTGGCCTGTGGGCAAAAGGTCTTTTTTAGGACAAAGGGACACTCAATCATGCAAGAGCAAAGGGAGGGAGTCCAAGACCACACAGTATGAATTATGTTCACTGGGCAGGACAGTACTCATTACCTGGTGTAAGAAGATGTGCGAGGCTGCACGTATGGAGGGGATGACCACAGAGAAAGGCTTGTCTGCAGAGAAACCACTGTAGTGTAGGCTGTAGATTAACGTTTACAGGTTGAGCTGATTGTATCCCTTGTGCTGCTGAAAAGGGGAGCTGCATCCTCTCTCCTGTCTCTGACAGCCACATGTTTCTTCTCACCTTCAGCTGGCTCCAAAATCTGTTTGCTAGCACACTGGGCTGGTTTAGTTGACTATAGTGACAGGAAAATTGTACTCAGGAAATATTGACTAAGCACTTTGCTGGCAAGTCAAACTGGCTTTTTCTTGTGATCACACAAATGGCAAAACAACAGTAAGGGCAAGTGGACGAGGGCAGAGAAGGATGAGATTGGTTCCTCTCAGTTATTGGGAGCTGCTAATTCAGCAAATAGAAGGTGGAAAACCTCTTGTCTTCCCACTTGTCAGGATCTCTGGACTCTCCTGGAGGTTGATAGCCTTCCCTGCACTAATATCATCATCATTGGCTCTGGATGGCCAAGGCAGAGTGTCTTGGACAGGGCAGATCCTGAAAGTTTTGAATCCTTACAGGGATCCTGAGCTGATTAAACCTGAGCTCGCTTCCCAGTTTCCCATCCCACCGTGCTGGCTGCATGGTGCTGCTCCCCTACCAGATTCACTTAGCCACTGGGAAGCAGAAGATGCTGGTCCCAGTCCTTTCCATGGACTCTGTAGGCGCTTTGTCTAACGTATGGATTAAAATAAATCAGGGTGACAACATTCTAGCACAGGTACTACACCAGCTGTTCAGCAGCATTCCCAGTCTCCATGGTCTTGCCAGAGGCCACGGTGAGGAGCACCAGGCTGAGGCACACATGCACCCCAACTCCCAGCCAGCCAAATGCCCCCAGCACAGACCTGGAAGTGCCTCTTTACCCTTAAAGCTGCTCCTTCACTCTCTGAGGCCTTGCTCCCTCCTCTGGAATGTGTCCTTTGGTGTTTGCAGCACCTTCCATCAGCCTGTCCTTGACACAGCAGCAATGACAAATTCATCAGTCCTTCGGCAAACACGAGTCCAGAGGAGCATTGCTGGGAGCTCAATGCTGCTGCCTGAAGGGTGGCAAAGGGGAAAGAAAGATTTCTTCTTACGAGGACAAAAAACAAACCCAAACCACCAAACCTGACCCGACAGAACAAAAACAACCCCAACAAGTACCTTGTAGTCAGAACAGCCTTTTAAAGCCTCATGAATATTTAGTTTGTCCTCATGTAAAATATATGACTTTGTGTAAGGATCAGGCAAAGGAGGTGCATGATTTTTTTCTGATTTATGGGCCCAGCAACGGATTATTCATAGCAGAGCAGCTGTGTGGAAAGATTCATCCACTGCAAAATGTGATTGTACATCAGGCAGTGTGAGGGAACAGAGCTATGACTAATGGCTACTTTACATATAAATGAGAAGGTTTTCGCTAGGAACTGTAAAAAAATACAATCGTTCAGCTGACGGGCCTGGCCTCTTTATCGAAAGTGCTGCACAGGGGCCAAGGAAACAAGGAACAAGCCTGGCTGAAGGCACTGCCTTCTCTCACATCCTTCAACATGCAATAAATGAGGCAACAGCCGTCAAGACTTCCAAGGGCCAAATTTGTTGCTGGCATCAATCTGCAATGGGGGAAGGCAGATGTTTCTCCTCCTGCCTTGAATGCCCCTGAAGTCCCTCCTGGCCAGGCTGGGATGGACCCTGCTTTAAGCATCATGCTCAAAAGCAGAGGGGCAGCATGAGCCAGGGTGCTTGGCACAAGCCCCAGCATAAACCCTTTGCTTCCCCTCCCCACTGTGATCACAGCACCCCCCACGCTCGCTCTTCTAGCCGAGACGGGTTGTCTAGACATTGCAGTTGTGGACAGATGTTGGGGCTGTAATTTATAACAATGGCCTCCAGAAGGCAATTCCAATTTGTTTCGCTAAAGCTTTAAGTTACAGGCAGCAAGATCTCCTGTAAATACTTTTGACTTACATAGTAAGTACCTAAGAGAGTTTTCCTGGCAAAAGCCCACTCGCTGCAGTGACTGTGCCTTTCTCCATATCACAGAGGTATATTACAATGCATAGATCCAAAAGCAATTGCCCTCTGCCATGGACCAAATGAGCCCAAGAGTGACCTGGGTTCCAGGAGCTGACAGGCATGCACTTCCTAGAGGTTGCTTCTACAGCATCATTCACTGCTCAGAAGAGGAGTTTGGGATCCTGCCTGCAGAGTTAACCCACTCATTCATGCACACCCTGTTTCTCATGGGGCATTTTCCTTTGTCATTTGGTGTCTGAAGGAGAACTCAGAAAAGGAGATTTTCCCAGCCCTTGAAAACACTCCCAAGAGGGACACATCTCTTGAAAGCAAAAAGGCCCTCATGGGAAAGATTTCCCTCTAGCAAATGACTCACACAGCCTTGTCTCTGCCCTGATACCACTCCTCTTCAGAGCAGAGTAGGCATCACAAGGCCTTCTCCCACCATCACCCAATATCTCAGACACTCCTTTTGCTGCTCTAACCTTCCTGTGAAAGACAACCATGGTACCAGTTTTGCAAACCTGCAGCAGATAGCATGACAATGAAGAACCCAGAGATACGAGCCTGTAGCCATGGACAAAGAGGGCACCAAAGAGTCACAAGCGGCTGCTTTGAGCACTTCTGTCATTTGAACCCTTCCAACCAGGGGTTATGCTATCAAGGGAGAATTCCGGGAGAATTCCTCCAACACTGTTTCACTTCATCTGCTTGCAGAGTCTGAGGGGAAAGGAATTTAAGCCCTTTAGTAATTGTTTGCTCCTGCAACTGTGTTTGTGCAGGTTGTTCCTATATTGAGCAGCACAGACTTTGTCACAGAGCACTGAGGTGCTCTGCAGTGACTGCATTGGTGCAGAGGCACATGAGCTCCTATGGAGGCATGTGCTGAACCGGCTGGAAGTCCCTCCAGCAGTCCCTAATAAATTACAAAAGCTGGTACTAACATCCAGCAGTGAGACAGGCCCCAGAGATCCCACTCTGTAGCAGATTCAGCCATGCTAGGTGCACTACCAGAGGATCACTGCCCAGGAAACTAGCAAACTCCTTCATGTCAGTCTATGTAGATTTCCACATTTGTAAGTCTGCCTGTCCCATTCATCCCTATGCCTAGGCCATCATACTGGTGAAAATCTGCAGAAGAGCTCTGCATGAATAAAACCACTAGAAAACAGAGACACGAGGTTTTATCTCATGTTCAGTAGAGGTGAACATCTTTGGAGACTGGGAAATAGCATATGGCTGAAATCCCACCTTTAAGAATCCCAGCACAGGACATCAACCAAAAGAAAATTAAATATATATATTTATATAATAATAATATTTAACTTATGTATTTAACTTATATATATTTGAAACAAAGAGCATAGAGTGTGGCTAGAGCACAGCCAGACACTATGGCAATTTCAACCATAAAACAAGATTATGGAGAAGCAAGACCCTGCAAAGTCTAGAAGACACAAAGTGCTGCAATTATAGGACATTTGTGTGATATTTGGTTGGGATTAGAGACATGCTCCATTTGGATTTGCAGCTAAAAGTCTGCAGCCATGTGAGAGAGTCAGAAAGAGAAACTCACTGGTCTCCCAGAGGAGTGGGAGCAGACACCAAACCAGCACAACCCCACTTTGTAAAATGTGTGTCACTTTGGTTCTGGAGTTTGCAATTAAAGCAATGGGAAACAGCAGTTTTCATGTTTCCAGCCAAATTAAAAAGTCTTACTTTCCCCAGCCCCCAAAAGTTTAATCTCAGATTTAATGAAACATTTAATTTGAAGCAATATATCTTAATTTGTGGGGAAGCAATTTATTGAATTAAAGTAAATAAAGTAATAAATTATTTATTGTTCTTTAATTTTGAATTTTTCAGGAGAGCGATCAGCTGAATTCAAGGCAAAACAAATGTCTGAGCCCCCATTTACCTTCATCTGAAAGGAGAATACTTGGTCCCTCTTTCAACTCAGCATCATGTGGGAGAAGGTCTTAAAGGAGAGGCTTTTCTAGGATGGAATCAGACTTTTGGCACTCAGCTCCTTTTGCTACCACAAAGGCACATTTCCATACTGCTTTGCATACCTGTGATTGTCAGTGCAGGGGAGGCACTGATAAGCAGGGTGGTGCTGCAGCTCATTCTGCAGGCAGCATTCAGACCAGCCCAAGGCAGGAAGATGGTTTCATCCATGGGAATCTGACTTGCAGACTTTTCTGTGCCCTGAAGGATGGTGCAGGGATTAGGACCCAAAAGTGGATTTTCTCCATTTCAGCTTTAAAATGGGAAAGCAAAGCAGGCATCTTAAGTTTAGGTTACTCTTCCAAAATATATCACAGTTGCAAATTGCATACCCAATACCTGCAGCCCAGCCAGCTACTGCTGAGCCCCAGCCTGGAGCTGTGCTGTCCCTATCAAGGGAGAAAAGCCAGATTTTCATGGGAGAGGACTGGGAGATGACAGGAAGGACAGGACCTATGCCTCACTTGCACACTTTGTGCCCTGAACCAGCTTCCAAAGTAAAATACAGATCCAAATACTGCATCTTATGCATTTCCAGATCCCATGTAGGAACCTAACAGCTGATGGAATAGAAAGCCAAGGTTGAGGTGCACAGATGATTCCAAGGAAGTAAACAAGCCAGACCCTGCATCTTCCCCAACAGTAAAAAGGATAAGGTGGCCCTGGGACTAGTCAGCTCCATGGGCATGAAGCCTGGGGCTAGTACTGCTGTTTCCAGAGAACTGGACTGGACAATTCCCTCTGCTGTTTGCTCAAGCACTTCCAATTAAACCCAGTGGAATTCAATCTCTTACTCTTAATAAACTTCCCTGTTTCCTTGCCAACTCCCCTCTGGACACCAAGACACTATTACTCCAAACACAACAGGAAAGGGCTATTTTTTTCTGCAAACTTTCTGACTGAAGAGGCAAGCACAATCCCCCCTAGCAGGATCTGAGCCATTAGAATCCATGAAAATTAACTGCAAATAAACATTGGGGAGAGGAGGGGGAATGGGGCTGCCAAGCCACAGCAGAAAGGTGCACATGATTCCCCAGACAGGTGAACACCTGCAGTTGCTAAATAGTGTGTACCTGCACATGGGTCCCAACATGGAATTTGGGAACTTGTGTTCTGCTGTGAGCATGCATTTTTCCAAGGATGCTGCCCCTTATTTCCATGGCACCAGAGGTCCGTTTTCATGCATCCCAGGCATGCAGTTCTCCGGGTGGGGAAGCTCTAAAAGCCCCTTTCTTGTTGCTAACACCACTCTACAGCATGCACATGTAAGGAAGCTCTACAGCCCCCCTCCTCCAGCCTAGAGTCCTCATCCCCACGTGCTACATCTCCATTGCACAGACCCAGAAGATTAATGCAGCCATCTCCCCTTTCCCAAAGCCCTGGTCGCAGCTTTGCAAGGCAGGAGCCTCCTTCTCCTCTCTCCTCTCCCTGACAGATGCCTCAGAGCCCGGGGCCGCAGTTAAGGTGACAAGATTCAGCAATTCTTTATGAACATTTCATTCCCGCTCGCTACACGACGTAAATTAGATGGTGTGTTACATTCGGGCAAGAAGCACGATATGTCACTGTGGCGCCGGCCCATTGGATGGAGAGGCTAATCCTGCCGTGAATTTCATTACTGCTTTTATGCCATCGGAATTAACTCGGTGACAGCGAGCCTGATTGTCTTTCACTAGGGGTTTGCCGGGGCACAGGAAGGATTCCTCCCTGATGGGAGCACTGCCGAGTGACCCCGCTCTGTGGCCGCTCATTGTGCCTTCCCTGGGGCAGGGAGGGAGTGGTGTCCAGCTCATGGGGAGCTCTGATATTCCTCCTCCCCCATGCTCACATAAAGAGATTGAAGGATCCCCTTGCATGGGTGCGGCCAGGATGATGACAACCCCCTTCCCTGTATCAGGAGAGTGTTTTATCCTGCCCCTCGTCTTTATGTTCACATAGGCAGCTGTCCTGAGAACACTCTCCTTGCTGTGATGGATTCCTCACTCCCCCAGCACACACCGTGTCAGGTACCAGTGCTTGAAAGCCCAGAGCCTGAGAGCCAGGGACACAGACTGCAACCTGTGCTGCAGCTGGGCCAAACTCAGTTCTCATATCAGTGTCTGCACTTGGGAGTTTCATGCCCTTGCCCAGCGTAAGAGGAGATGAATGAGATGCACAGAGCCATTTCCCACCACTCAGGCTCAGTTTGGCCAAGTTTCCTCCTGAAGCATCCTGATAAAGAATATCATAAGTCTGGGTGACTCAGCAGGTGCTGACTATAGGGAGTGAGGCTGGACAAGTTGAACTCCCTCTTGTTCATCTCTCCATCTCTCCTGTTATAGTGCTACTGCTAATCAGGGTGCAAAGCCAGGAATGCACAAGAGCTTTCCAAAGGGCCAGCACTTACCTAGGTGAGATTGCTGAGAGGTCAGACACCCTAAGAGTGGCTCCCTGTAAGAAGCGGAGAGAGAAATCTGAGACACCTGGAGAGTCCAAGCGAAACAAAGGCAGGGTTGGCCACATGAACATCCTATACCCACTTAGCAAGCTGCACGTTCCTTGGTGAAACAAAGGGTCTCAGAAACATGCTGTAAGCTGTCCCCCGATGCTGTCTGCAGACCCAGCCTTCAGGAGTCTGCCAAACCTGAGCACCCACATTTCATAAACATCATGGCTTTAGTTCTCCAAAGCTAGCTTCTGGAAATACTTGCTCCCTGCAAAGGCCCATGGCAGGCCCACACCTGCCCACCTCTTACTGAAGCACTTGACCTTTCTCCTGGCGCTTTTGAGCACTGCTGCCATTTACAATGTTTAAATGTCAGTGCAATGCCCTCCAGGGGTCCAGAGGATTGAGCTACAAAACACTTGAAGGTTGCAGATGACGTTGGTGATGGTCATCAGGCTGCTCTAATTGGTTCTACGCCCTAGCATAGGTTCAGAAACCAAATTGCAGGAGCAGGGATAGGGGCACATATTGATCATCACAGCCTATCATCCCAGTGCATCTCCAAAGTTCAGGTTTTGTGGTTCTGCATAGTTGCAACTTCAAAGCCTCCTCCAGTGCTGGATATGGCCCCTGGAAAATGCATAGGAGGCTTCAAAGCCAGATGACTAGCAGCAAAAAAATCTCTTATGACATTCATGGCTGG
This sequence comes from Onychostruthus taczanowskii, assembly GCF_017590055.1. Lineage (NCBI taxonomy): Eukaryota > Metazoa > Chordata > Aves > Passeriformes > Passeridae > Onychostruthus > Onychostruthus taczanowskii. The sequence goes on from NW_024502568.1 coordinate 6,547,783, forward strand.
AAGGTCTAGGTATACAGCAGCTCCTGAAATGCTCTTTGCCTCCAGACAGACCCATCCTGCTCTCCTGACCATCCCAGTGTCTTGTCCCAGGGCAGCTTTGGGTGATCCAATACTCAAAGTACTGGTGCAGGCACTTCAAAACATCCCCTGGGGGACTGAAGGAGCCCTTCTGTGCTGGGTGTTGTACAAAAACAGCACGGGGGAAAAGTCCTCTTTTGCCCAAACAGGAAAGCTGATATCTATAACTGGCAAAGGACCATGGTGCATCTACTGGGAGTCAAATCCACCTGGCTGGGTGTTACCAAAGGGTAAGTTAGATCTGAACCCATCCCTAAGGGTGAATCTGAGAGCAGAGATGGTCTAACTGTACAGTCTGGATATCTGGAGAGAACCAGTAATACCAACATCTGGAGCTCTGCTCTGTACTCTTGGACCCCTCCTCCCACTCTCAGGACAAGAGGATGCACAGCCTTAATGCTCATCTATTAGTCAAAGTGCTCTCCTCTTAGGTAAGCACTTTGGGAAGCTTGCCTAGTCCCTCACAGTAATACTCCATTAGTCCTTCAATTAGTGGGAGGAGGAGTGGGAGGGGATGGGAAGAGCAGGAGGAAGTTAACAACCGATTTGGGTTGATAAACTACATAAGAGGTTTGTCAAAGACAGGAAAAGGAATAAAAGCAGTCAAATCTCAAATATTTGCAGGACAAGTGCTTGAAGGACTTAAGAACAAGGTGTACTAGACAAGGGCTGCAGAGCTCTCCCCAAAGGAGGAGGCAGGATGCAGCCTTTCCTCTGTCCTTTGGGATGGGGAGCAGGAAGCACCTGGAGCTTGGATGGGGATGGCAGCCCCTTGCCAGCAGTTTGGTGGATCTGTTGTTGAGTTCAACCAGGATGAAAAAAAGAAGTAAAAAATTAAAATGAGGATATAATCTGCTGTTGTGTCCACAGCCCTCTTGATAGAGATTTCCTCTTCTCCACCACCAAGTTTAATGCAAACATACCCCCAGAGAGCAGGGCCAGGGTAGAGGACCTCAATGCTCAGAAGAAATCAGATTGGCTTTGTGACATGTCATGAGAGGTGACAGTTGAACCCCAGAGGGCAGAGAATGTCCTTTTTCTGGGGATCACTGGGGTCCAGGTACCACTGTCTGAGTAATTAATGTCAGTCACTGCTCTGCACAGCTCGAGAGGCCTCCCTGACCCCGGAGGTATCCAAACCTGGAAAGGACTCACCTGTGATAGGGAACAGGCTCTAGGCAGATCCAGCAGGAAAAAGTCACTGGAGAAAGCAACTGTGTGGGCACCACAGCATATGACTGACTGTCCCTCAGCCCAGCTCTGTCACCCTGTCACAAAGTGCCCCAGTGACAGAAGCAAGGGCGGGAGAGGCTGGTCCCTCCCAGCCCCCAGCCCAAAACCTGGGCCAGCCCACTCCGAGCATCACTTCCCTCCCCTCCAAGCCTCTCCTCTTGCTGTGCCAATGGGCCGGGCTGCAGGCAGAGCTGATTCACAGAGACAGCTCTCCCGGCAGCCGAGAGCAGTCTCGGCTGGATTTGCCCCCAGACGCGAGAAAGCCTTGGACAGATAATTCATCGTGCAGCCCGACGCAGCCGAGACAAGGCCAGGAGCTGTACAGAGCAAAAATAAAAAAGTCACCGGGACTCCCCATATCATATATATATCAGCCAGCAACAGCTCCATCGGGAGCAAAGGTATTCAAGCATTGGAAAGAGAGTGCTTAGCAGTAAAATAGGTCCTGGAAGCCCTCGGGCACTATTTACTGGGGAATGAATCTACCTTGGTGACTGATTGCAGCCTTTTAACCTGGATAAATCAGATGACAGATAAGAGCGTCTCCCAGGTAGCCCTGCCGGCAGGTACCTCCATTACAGCCCCATCCATTTCAGCCAGCTCTGTCACCCACCAGGGGACTCGTAGCTGCGGTGTGGGGTGAGCCCTGTGCCGGGATCAGTTGGCACAGGTGCCTTCTAGTTTTTGGAGTGCCTCTGCTCTTCTCTTAATGTCAGGGAAGGCAAGGAAGCCTTTTCCAGCTAGAGAAGAAGCAAAAGCAGCTGCAAAGCTGAGGACTCATCCCTCCCTGTCTCTGTAACTCCAAAGCAACCCATAGCTCAGACTGCTGCTGGGGTGGAGAAAGGACATGAAATAGATGCCAGCGTAGGTTTCTGCGCTACACCACTCCAGCACACTTTTCTCATCTGCAGAGGGCACCTTCCAGACTGCTTCCAGCAGGACCCATTACAGTTTCTGAATCAGCCTATATCACATCTGAGAGATGGCAGAGACAGAGCCATCCCCAAAGCCACTTATACTGCAAGGACAGCCATCAGCTGGGAAAGGAGCTTGATTTATGTAAGGACACTTACAAGTCATGAGTGCTCACAGGCAGGAGAGAACAGGTAGCCTGTCTCAGTCTTTCATTTTGAGAGATGCCCTGTCTGCTACCCTATGGCACATATTAACTAGGATTCAAGTGTCTGTAATATGCACCTTCCCTGCTTATCCTATCTCAGAGACAAGCAGCAGGGACCGAGTCTTCCATCTCCCAGTGTGGCTCTCCAGCAAAGCAGTCAGGAGCAGTGGCAGTGCTGCACAGCAGTGCCATGATCATGGCAGCCCCTGGCCATGTGCTGTCAGGCTCAGGGCTTGCAGGGCTGGTTTTGCATGCACTGTCCTGCCAGGTCAGCCACAGCCCACTGAGGAATTGGCAGGTCAACAGCATCAGTCTGCCCCATGCAGTCTGTTGCTGCTCCTTTGTGTTTTCCTGCCTGTTTTTCCCCTTTGAGCACACAAAACTTGCAAGCACACACTTAACATCCACGATTTCAGCCACTGCAAAGTCTAGGTGCCATCCTATCCCATTTCTGCTTCTAATGCCTTTTATTGCTGCTTCAGCCTTTGGAGGGCCCCAGTAACTCAACACTCACCCTGCAACTCTCCTGACACAGCAAGGAGTGCTCATGAGGAACACTGACATTTCAACGGCCACTTGAGCAATTAGTACTCAATACATCCCTTTATCTTGCAAAAAGGAGAACTAGTCCTTTCCACAATGCAGCTTGCCCACAGGCACCTTTCTGGGGCAGAGTAAGGACCCTGTCTCCTTCCCTCTCCTGCTTTACAGATTTGAGGAAGATCACAAAAGGTACAAACAGGTGTTCTAGCACCTTATAACCCAATCCTGTGCTCTGCTGCTCTCTCCAGCACAGCTCCCACCCAGGGCCAGATGCTGATGTTCAAGAGAATTAATTACCCACATGAGATAATAATCCTAAACAAAGCACTGGGGGGAGAGGAGTTAAAGGAACAGTGCTTTTGTCTCTGAGATAGACTCTGGGGTTATAAAACCTCACAGTGCTCCCAAACAAGAGACTTCTGAAAACTTTGAATGCAGACAACAAGTAGGAAGGATGCAAGAGAATTAAACTTTGGTTTTGCTTGTTGGATCAGTACGGTCTGGAAAGTGCAAAATTGTTCCTGGGTTTCTGTGACTTGGCATAATAGTTTCTGGAGTGAGAATAGGAAACAAAATCAAACTGACATATCTTGAGTCTCTCCATATGGGAGTGCTCCCTACCATGCCATTCCTGTGACAGCTGGGTGCCAGTTTCAGCTAGAGGCATGCAGAGCAGGCACGGGATGTTTGCTGGGGCTGAATGCAGAGCACCAGAACATGCACGGTGATGCTCAGTCTGCCAGAAACCACCAAAATCAGTCATGAACCCTTTCTGGCCAGTTTAAACTCATCAGGCTGCAATTTTTGGAGTTGCTGAAATGAGCAGGAACTCCTTGTCAGAGTTATTCCTGAGAAGCTTGCAAAGGGGGTTTCTTCTCTGCAGCAGCTGTTAATCGTGTTGGGAACCAGAAGAGGATGGGTCTGATCCAGCAAGTTGCCTCTCAGTGGGAAAATCCAGTCAATGCCCTGCAACTGCTCTGCTCTGTGTAGTGGGTTGGATCAGGTACCTGATCCCTATGGAAATGTCTTTTTTTTTTTTTTTTTTTGGTAAGGTTGTTTTCAGTCGGATTGCTTCCCGATCTAGCCTCCATACATCCTCAGGGACAGCAGACCTGAACGGGGTTAGACAAACAGCTTGGCTGAGCAGCAGGGGTGAGGGTGCCCTGGGGCAGGATTAATCCCGGCTTGACACATTTCCCACACACCAGAGCATTGGAGCTGAGATGGAGATGCTCCAGGGAGCCGGGCAGGGGCTGGTAGGCTTCGGGGACCAGGACGGTCCCTCTACTCAGCCCCACAAACTGCAGCATGTCCCTGCCCCACTCCAGGGGCATGATGCAGATGGGACAAGAAGGCAGTGACTGCCTGTCTGTCCAACCAGGTCTGTCAGTCCGGTCCGGTTCCACATACCCAGGAGGTCAAAGAGACATGAAGGCGTGTGTGTGAGGATTGGAGAGCACCGAGGATCCACACAGAGCCTGACCTCCCTATCCATCAGAGATCGCACCCTGGAAGCCTTATTCAGCCATCATTAGTATGCAAAGAGTGTGATCCGAGAGAGGGGGAGAGAGAACGGGAGAGGGAGGGTGGGGGGAGAGAGGAAAGGGAGAGAGAAAGAGAGAAAAAGCCAGTTGTTTTATTCATGGCTGGTGATATTATAGACTGAGTGAAAATCACATTATCGTAATGGGAAAGTTAGAGTTGCCGTGATGATGCCCTGAAGCTTGTGTGCTGATTGGGGTGTGATTGCTATCTGTATTTATATGTAGAAAGCAAAGTTCACTGCCAGTTCAAGATGGTGGAGCCTGCTTCTTCATGCTACATAATTCTTCAGTAGGGAGAAACTCGGAGCAGCCGGGACTGCTGAGCGGGCTGGGGGCTCCCGCCGTGCGGGGCCGCGGGCAGGGATGGTTTGCGCTGCCCAGCCCGCTCCCGGCGCTGCGGCTGCTGCCGAGCCGGGGCGGGCTGGGGGCACTGGCTGTGAGCACCCGGGGGCGTTTGCCTGTGAGTGATTCTCACAGCCCCGGGTTGTTCGTGATGCCAGGGAAACTGAGCCGCGGTTTCAGTTCTGAGGATCCAGGGTGATGGAGGGTGCAGAGCAGCGAGGGGAGGGGATCAATGTAGATGTCGTGGTGCTGTTTGCAGGCTGCAGAGGACTGCAAGGGCTTTGGGGATGTGAATTATTGATGCCTCTGGTATTTCTGTGAGATGGAGGGTCAGTGTCACATCCTGTGGACTCTGCATGTCCCATCCATTAGCCAACTTTCCCCCTCATCCCCCAAAGACTTCTTGAGTGAAGGAGCAGCCTTGGACTTTCCTACTTCAAACTCCAGCTTCAGCTCTACAGCTGGGACGGTGCTGGGTCTCCGTGCAGCAGCAGCAGGTAGTGGGATGTAGGTGAGTTCTTTTGGAACAAATCCATGCAAAGAAAAGGATGATGCTCAAACCTCTCCAGTCTCACTCCTCTTCTGCCAACCCTGTCGCTCATGTCTGACTGCTGTAGATCCTGGTCCCATCCTGCCCCTGGCATCCTGGAGAGCCTCTAAGTCCAAGAACATGTTCCAGACCAGGAGCTGCTATCTGTCATCCAGCAGCACTTGGGAAACGTCCTGTGGGACGAAGACAAGTCATGATCACCAGCTTCCCCCAGGCAGTCACAGAGAGGAGATCCGGGGGTGGAAAGTTACTGCTCTGCCTGGAACTCAAGCGAGTGCCCTGATACTGCAGCACAAGGCAACTTCCACTCACCAGTTTTTTAGATCCCAAAGGGACACACATTAAAAAGACAGACTATGCACTGTGCATCTGTCAGCAGTAACACTGAGGTTGTACTGGCACCCCAGTGTCCCTGAGTTCTCCTCCCAAGGACACACCTTCCAGCAGGCTCCTGCTCTGCAGAGATGTGTTGGCATCCAAGGGGTGCATTTACCTTGTGTTTTTGGGCACAGTTTGAGAGAATAGCAAAAATCAAAGTTTAAGGGAAACAGAGGGTGAGTTATTAAACAACAAAAGAGGAAAACAAATATAATTAGTGTCGCAGAGGTAAAGTGAGGCAGATATTGGAGAAGTGGGAAGAGCAGAGAAATATGCTAAATCCTCTTCTTTCTTTCAGTGGGGGTTATAGCAAGCCTAAATGAGCTCTACTCCCACTGGAGAACCTTCTTAGTCAGCTCAGCTGTGTGCCTCGCATCTTGCTATTGCTTTTGCCTTTCAACCCCCCATGAGGATCTGCAGCACTGTGGTGGGAATTTCCTGTGCCTCTCCAGACTCCTCACCCTTTGGTTTGCTATGCAGTCATTTGCAAACACACCTCGTGTATGAAATGCTCTTCCACTCACATTTTGCACTTACGCAAATGGCACAAGGTGCAGCTACCAGAGCAGTGTCCCTCAGATTTTCTCTCACAGTTCAGGGCATGGCACAGCCTGGGGCAGACAGGAAAAATCTGGATTGTGCCTGGCCTATGTGGAGAGCTGCTGCAGAGCAGAGGGGCCGAGGGATGTAGTTGCTCCACAGGGACTGCTCAGCACCAAGGTCAGAGGGAAGGACAAGTTTTCCATTCCAGGCAAAGCTCAGATCTGGCCCTTCCATGACACGTGGTGGCAGAGCCAGCTCCTGGGTGCCAAACCCCCTGTGGCCTCAGCGCACCAGATGGATGCTCATGTTCCCGAAAGAGCAGCCATTACCTCGTCCGCCTCCCTCCCACTGAGGGAGTCAAATGCAGCTCCAAAATGTGCCACGCTGCAGAGCAGAGACTGCCTGCGACCCCACCTGTCCCCTCCACCAGCCGTCACAGTGTGGCTGCCAGCCAGGACAGCCCGTGCATCACACATGGGCTAGGCTGGGACCGAAGGACAGTGAGCTGGGATGGGCAGGAAGCAGCAAGGAGCTGGCTGGAGGAACAGGAGAGCATGAAGGCTGCCAGAGGGCTGGAAAGCAGGAGGAAAGGAGGTTGCAGGGCACTGTGGAACTGGCGACAGGGACAGCAGAGGCAGAGTTAAGGTCAAGCCATGCATACAGGCAGCTGGGGAACATCCCTGGGGTAAAACACAGCCTGGGTACCTCATGGATGCCTGTGCTGATGGCTAGTGAGAACTGCCTAAATAGCTGGTCATGAGCAGCAGCATCAGGTCCCCATGCCCAGCTCCTCATCCCTGGGCATGGCAGTACCAGCTGTGCCTGGCTCTGGCAACAGGCTGACATCTTCCCCTCTCCTCAGCTGCAGGAGAGGCTGTGCCAGGGACACAAGGAGAGAGGGGCTGCTCTGAGCTGCCTTTGTGCCATGCAGGCTCTACCATGGCCAACAGCTGGAGACCACAGCCCACTCAGCTCCTTCCTCAGGAGCCTGCATGCAGGCATTTGGTTGAACGTGTGTGGGACACACACACAGTCCCTGCACACACGCACGTGTCATTAGGGAGAAGAAGCACACACTCATGCGTGCAACAAGAATGAGTCCAAGCTCCAAAAACTTCATTTCATCATTTCCCACTGCTTCAGACATGGCACCCCTGCTCTTTTTTTTTTTTTTCCCCCTCTGGTTCATGTAAACAAATAAAGAAAGTGACATCTTACAGACACAGACCTCAGCAAACACCTACACAAAACTGAAGGTCTCCTCCTGCCAAACGCCCACACAGAGCTCTGTCACACACAGTAATACACTGTTGTCCCAACACACTCACGTGGGATCATTGCAGCCAGCACTGACTGCTTCACAAACTCCTCAGCCCAAACCTAGGTGGGGTTTTTTATGTGTATGGTGACATCACCCACATGCTCAGGCACTGCCAACCCATTTGTGAGCCAGTTAGTGGGAACATGGCAGACCTAGGCTGCACAGCCTACAGTAACCAAAGTGGTTCAAGCATCTGGCTATTCCCATATGAATATAGGTACACACACACACACACACACACAGACACAGATGTTTTTTTACCTGAGCTGCCCAGGCCAGGATGCCCCCTAGCTCCCTGCTTCCCATGGCACCGCCTCTTTCCTGTCCCTAGCTTATCAGTTTTTCACTGTTTAACCAGAATCAGCAACTCCTGTCACCTGCTGCTACCTGGTGCATCCCTTCCCATGCTGGCTAAGTCTGTTTGAACCCACAGATGTGTGATTAAACACGGCGAGCGTTAGTGTGGAGCACTGCTGTGCGCTCCCCGTATGGCTGATGAGCGTGCAGCTGGAGCAGAGCTCCCTGGGGTACCCTGCTGCTCGCTCAACATGCACCAGGTCGGGGGGAGGAAGGTGTCGACATGGCAGGGAGGGTATTTAAGCATTAAGCCATTTCTTTTCCCTACAAGGATTCAGAAAACTGCAGCTTTTCCTGCCTAGGTATGTGTGGCTGAGCCTCTGACAGGGAGACTGGGAAGACTTTCCTTTGTAGAAAAGCTGGAGAGAACAGGGAAGTAGTGAATGTGAAGAAGAATGTAAGGGTGTGGAGAAAACTGTGCAGAACAGCAAAAGCAGCTGCTGTGTCTTCTCCCAGCCTTGCCACACAAAATTCAAGGGGCTTCCAGGGGAGCCAAACAGCAGAGAACATGGGGGTGACACAAGGAGTTTGTACCTTACTACCGTGATGATGCTGAGACCGGAGAAGAATATACCACCATATATGTTTCCAAAGGGGAAATTTTGCTCCACAGACTCCAGCATGTAGTCCACCCTCTAACTTCTCTCCGTATGTGTTCCCTAGATCCTGGGGGTTTGGTTTCCAGAGGACTCCCCTGGTTTATGTAGCCTCTTAACCAGAAACAGTGAGACTGACCCCAATGTGATCTGTGCTGCAGGGGAGAGGAGTGAAGAGAAAGCTGCCTTGATCCAACACACTAGAAAAACCTTTGTTGGTGACTTGCCCAAACAGAGCATATCATGAGTTCAGAGCACCTGGTCCCTTTTCCAAGCTCATCAGTGGGAAGCATTTTGGGTCAGATTTAAGATGCATCAACAGCCATCTGAGGATAGATCTCAGAGAAAAGGGACAGAGATGTTTCACATTTGCCTCAAATAAATAACAACTCAGCTTTCTTGCAAGTGTAGTCCAACCTGCAGAAACACAGGGACACACTTGGATAATGCAGTAAAAATCCTCTCGGAGCACAGGACTGACCCGCTGTGTTCTCGCTGCTCCCTGCCATGGTCCTGGCCAACAGACCCTACCCAGCTCCTCCACTTCCTTTCCTCACTGGACACAGCATCAGGGCAGCCTCCCAGTGCCACAGGAATGGGATAACCAGCTGGGTCAGGATGCTGCCTGCCTCATTCCTGATGGGAGTGACATGTGGCTCACATTCAGCATGCCAGCCACTGTTGCCCACAGCAGGTCCCGGGGTGTGAAGGGTGAATTACTATGAACATCCTATTTTGGAGTGTGCTCTCTTGCAATTTTCCTGTCGAAATCAGGGCTTTCCTTGGAGAAGGGAAACAGCTGGGAAAATGCTAGTGGGGCTAAGGAGCAGCATGGGAAAGAGCAGCCTGCCAGGCTGGGGAGCTAGCACCACCCATGCCAGGGACATGGGCACCATGCCTCTCTTATTACCTCTCTAAGCTCTGTCTTTCCCTGGAGGACCCCTTCAAGACACCCGTGCACAGCACAATTCCATCTGCTCCCAGCACTGCAGCTGCTGGCTCTTTGCTCCTGTGTGTCTTGCTTATTTTGCTGCACATCCCCCTTATTTTTCCTGTCCTCACTTCTCCTCACTGGGTATCTCCTATCAGCCAGCATCCCAACCCTTCCTCTCTGCTTCCATCTCTTCTCTGCTTGGTCCAGGTCCTGCTGGCCTCACCACCAGCCTCCTTGCATCCTGATATAATGGGGAGCAGATTGGATGCAATGCTCTTCTCAGAGCAGGCCCATGGAAATGCTGAGGTGGCTGTTCTGCTACACACAAAGGGTTAATGTGTAGAGAGCAACTCAGAAGCCTGTAGGTCCATGGAGCATCATTCCTGGGGAATTAGTACCACGAAAATTGACATTGTGCTCTGCAGCTGGTTTCCTCCGTGCAATGCCTTGTGCCAACAATTACTGCAGGCAGGAAGAGGAAGATAAACGGATGAATGGGTGGTTCATGGAAGATCCCTGGATGGACGGATGGATGAAGGACAGCCCAGATGGGTGCTAAGTCCAGTCAAGGTTCCGGTCTAAATTCTTAAATTCCTTATATTAATTTACTTTTCCCATCTGCTGTAGTGAAACCAAACACCCCCAACTTTTCCTTATTCTCACTTTCTGACATCAATTTGATGCCATTCTGTTGGTGCTTTGCTTGCCAGTCCCTTTCTGCACAGCACGAAGCACTGCAGCGAAGTAGCCAGGATTAACATCCTTCCCACAAGAGCATCGTTCCCTCAGGGCCAGATATTGGATATTCCTGACTGTGTACTTTCCCCTGTCCTACCTGTGACATTGTAGTCTGATCAGGCCCCAAGACCTCTGCACTGATCTTCTGCACCCACAGAGTCTCTCTGTTCAAGGACAGATTGGATGAGGCTTTGAGCAACCTGCTCTAGTTGATGGCATCCCTGCCCTTGGCACAGGGGTTGGGACTAGATGAAGTTTAAGGTCTCTTCCAACCCAAACAATTCCATGGCTCTATGAAACAGAAATGAACATTGCAGAACTTTGGGAAACAAAGAAGGTTGCTAGTCCCTGTCTTCCCTAAACACCGTGTGATTTGCAAAGCATCAGAAAAGTCTGTAGACCTCTGTGTTGTGGAGGAAATTTTCCTTCACTGGTCAGCAGCATGGCTGGAGTTACCCAGGGACACAGTTCATGGGCACAAGGCAGCAGCAATCTCCCTCTTTACTAGATTTCCACCCCTTGGCTCGCCCCACCTCCCATCTGCTGCCTGCTGCAGGAGCCAGCTGGCCAGAGGGCACGCAGAGATCCTGGGAGGGTGGTGCTTTGCATTCTACAAGTACTTTTGGGAAAAGCAACAAGGTGTTACTTGGATGGAGTCAGTGGACTCATAGCCTTATTTTCTTTGTGAGATGAGAGACAACAGAACTGATGCTGATGTCTCAGCAGGGAAGGGCAAAGGATAGCCCTGCCCATGAGCTGTGCTCATCTGCAGCAAATGCTGATGGAGCTGGGTGACAATATATTTTTGGACTAAATGTTTATTAAAGCAAACTAAACCCTTCACAGTAACTTTTCACTTCAGCAGAACTCCTCTAGTTATTGTGTTGTTTATAATTCTGCAAAACCCTTTAGTCTGATTTGGATCTTAGCAAGGCAAAATAAAAAATTACAACCAGGGATTTCTTCTAATTTTTGGAAAGCCAAGCACATTTTACAAATTCTAGCTTTGAAAACTGATTTTGGAAGAGAGGAGGACAGGTTGCTTCCAGCCAATACTCCTCTGGAGTATTTACTCATTGATAGGGAAAAAAAAAGGAGAAAAAGTGAAGTCATTGGCAGTTGCACACAAACTTGGAAAGGCAGAAGGAAAATGTCAATGCTATGTCACAACTCTAGCTGGTACAAGACAGCTCTTAAACAGAGATGTGAAAGGGCTGTTTGGGATCATGTACCCTCCATTCCATAAATTACAGCTGAGTTGACGGGGGTAGAGCAATGCTGGACTGGTCAGCGGTTTTGGGAAGAGGTCCCAGATGGTTCCTATTTCATCCAAAGTGGGTCACCTGCTCCTCCTCCTGTTCCCTCTCGATTTCAGACCTGGCATCATCTAGCAAAACCTTTGGGTGGTGGTGGGCACCTTGCTGTGGCCCTTCGATCTCGCCCCCTTGCCTTTCTGAGGAGATATTTGTGGGGTGGGTAGAGCTGGGGAGATAGAGTCAGCCACCCCCCTTGTCCCACATCATTCAGGATCCCATGGTATTGAGTCCCTGTAGGCCAAAAAAGCACTGGCATGATGCAGCTGGGCAGGCTGTCCCGTGGGCTGTAAATCATGCCTGCACATTCCTTCAGTGGCATTTTGCTCAGGACACGTTTCCCCCCCCTCAAAAAGTACAGCAAGCTTGCACCCCCCCACCTCCCCACTCCTGCCCAACAAAGCTGCAGCAGTCCCCATCCCAGGGAACAACACTCAGCCCCTTCTTGTAATTTTTGAGCATGAAGAAGCATTAAATTGTAATCTACCTTCTTGGCACTCTTTCTCCTTCCTTTCTTTTTCTTCTCCATCCCCAGTCTCCTCATCCTTCTGGGTCCATAAATCTTAATTTTGTCTGTGACTTGGGTTTTCATTTCCCCTTCTCTTGCTCTCTTTCAGTCTTGATCTTTCTTTTTTTTTATGATGTTAATTAATCATATTTAGGCCTGGTCCCAGCTGTTACCATAAGGAGAGTCCCTTGCCAGCCCCCTCTCCCCGCCCCCAGCCCAGATGCATGTCACTTCTGGACAAATCCAACCAGTTGGAGGAATTCTTTGATTGTCCAGCAGCAGAGGCACCGGGTGATCCGTCACGCTCCCCGTGCCACCTCTGTGACACGCCGTTTGCAGCACTGCTCCCCTGGGCATGGCCCACCCTACCGCCATCTCTAAGGGGCTCCTGCTCCAGAGGAAGAGCTTCTGTGTTCAAAGACATGCTGAGGGGTTTTTGCAAGAAGCAGGACCTGTCAGCCCAACCTTATGTGGATGTGAATGAGGGACTCCTGTCTCCAAGGCCTCATCCTGCCTGGAAGGGATGCAGAGGGGAGAGACAGGGCTCATTGGGAAAGCATATGGGGGCAACCTTGGCCGAGTTTCTGGGAGATCCAAATGTAGGGTCAGGCCCTGCAATCAGTCTTCCCCTGTTCTTCCATCCCCTCCCTTCTCTGTGGCTGGCGCTGCTCCCTTGGAGCAGGAGCAGTGTTTGCATCAGCTGACAGTGCTGGCACATCTCTGTGCCACATGGCACCCCCATCTCCAGAGGTGACCTTGTATGTGACACTGCTGGGACACATGGGGACATGCAGGGAGGTGGCTCAGTGTGCTCATGCTCTCCAGAGCCTACTGCCAGTGGATATTCAGTATCAAAAAAAATTGAAAGATCCCTCAATGTGCTACTTAGGATGGTTGGGAATCCTTGCCTTGGAAAGACAGAGGGCTGAAATAACAGAGGTGGGAAGGGTCAGGCATGCCATGATATGGAGGATGTGCAAAGGTCCCTGAGAAGGGGCAAGGAGGAAAGGAGGGATGCAGGCTGAGCCCAAGGGTGCAGGGAGAGCCCAAGGATGCAGTGAGAGAAAAGGGTGCCTGAGCAGCAGTGGCAGAGCTGGCTCTGGGGAGCTTTGGGAGAGATGCAGAAGGCATGGAGGGCACCAGCAAAGAGGACAGGGTTGGACATCAAAGGCCTGGACTATATACCCCAGCTGATGTGTGAGTGTGACTAAGGCATGGATTTAACTGGCTTCCAGCCATGGCCAGCTGGCATTGGCTCCCAGAACTTCCAGAAATGCTTGCCTCTAGTGCCCAGTGCTTTGTTACTCCCCAGCAATGCACCAGCCTGTCACACCAATAATCACATGGGCCAGCAAGGTGAAAAGCCCATGAGCTTGCCCCTCTTGCCCTTCATGCCTGGTGTACTCCCCAGCACACATTTCAGCTCCCTGTTCAGGCTGTTCATAGGCCCCAGTTGCTCCCAACCATTGCCTGGAAGGCATATCCCATTTCTTAATGCTCCTGGTTCTCTGGAAGCTGCCTTGAAGCTCCTTCTTTGCCTCCCTTCCCTGATGCCTGGCCCTCTAAATTATACCCTTTCAGTCCCCCATGACTGGCTCCTAGTGCTAATACCCCTCAGATATTTGCAAGCTATCATCGTGTCCTCACTGTGTCATCATTAGGTTAAGCTCTTGCAGTTAGCTCCTTCAAAAGTTCCTTGTAAATCTTTGCCTTTACACCTCTGCTTGTTTTCATAGCTTTTTCTGAATGTCTTCCAATCATGCCAATGGCTTTCCGGTCATAGGCCTGGAAATGACCCTTGGAACTCTACTTGGGCCAAAGGCAAAGTTGCTAAGGGGTTTTGTAGGCTGATCCTTCCCTCTGTGCATCTGTGCTTAGTCCCAAATCATATCAGCACCTTTCCCATGGCAATCTCATCTTTAGGGGCTACTCATGGCTGTGCCTGTGTTCCAATACCAGCTGAACCAGTGTAGACTGGAAAAAAAAGATAGTAACATTCCATTCTGCTTATTCCATTTGGAAGAAAGCCAAACTGATTCTTTTAATCTCATAAAGGAGGCGGTGGCAATTTACATGAAAACTGGAGCAGGTGAAAATGGATCAGGATTCTCTCTCCCAGGGAGAAACCAAGCCACCAATGGGCATTTGAGGTTTGGGTCTGGAACGAACCTGATGGGGCCCATCTGTTACTTTTCCCTTTGCAGATCAGCTGTGTTTTCCCAAGCTGACCTTCATCTGCTATTTCAAACCCCAGGTCACAGTCCCCATGGGCTTCATCCAGCTCCCACTGGGAATGAAACCGGGTGCTAAATATTTTGGTGTCATTTCACTGTCTGTTTCTGTCTTTACTACCACCTACAGGCTTCAGGAATGAAGCAGCCTCTTCCCAGATCATTAACAGGGAACTTAATTAAAAGCTGTCATAACACCAGGCATCATTGCTGGAAAAGGGTAGTCCACTTTGCAGATGGGTGACAGGGTCACCCTGTTCTCATTTTCCCATCAAGAACATGGTTTTTTTATCACTGACTCCAGGACTCATTGTGGCTCCAACTCATTTTAACAACTTGTACCTCCTGTAACCTTTTCTGCCCTTGTTAAAGCTTTGACCAGTTTTTAAAATTGAAAATGCCCCTTTGAAATGAAAAATGCAGGACTGATGAAAGAAAATATTGCAGGTTGTTTCTGTCCCATCACTATCTCCCCTGGAGTATTTACCATGGGTGAGGTATTGTGGGGTTTTAAAGTAATATTCTCATTAGCAGGTTGGGGAAGGGATGAAGCAACCTGCTTCCTAATACCCACAAAAAAACTTCCTTGGATTTAGATGTCATGCAGACAGAAATGTCAGGCACAGCCAGGCCAGAAAGTTCCATATGTTTCATAAAAAAAGGGCTCAAAGCAGGTTTTGTTCTTGTCTGAGGCTATTTGGGTTCCAAAAGCACTTTCTCACAGTAACCCTACATCCAGAAAATTCCCTCTAGAAAAGGGAGGTGAGAAAAATCCGTGTGGACTCTTGGTTTTGCTTCACTTTCATTTACTAGGAACAAAAACTGTTGACAGGCACCTGTGCAAGATATTTTGGGTTTTACCTGACTGCTTCACCTTCTCTGCTCCATGCTTAGTGGAGTTTCATACCCCATTTTGCTGGGAGTTTGCAGTCTGTGAGAGCAACCAGGTCCCTGTCCCCACTGACACGAAGAGATGAGCCTCTGTTCACATGTACCCTAATCCTATCCAACCCTCTGCACCCTGTTAGTGGGCAAAAGTCTTCACAGAGACTGGTTTATGTCCTGCTCCTTGCTGTTTTCAAAGCTAAGCCCCAGTGGGATCCCAACTCATGAAGATATTGAAGCACACACTCAAACCACGACCACATGAGCTCGGCCACTGCTCCCAGAGGACTTCAAAGGGTTGGGCCCACGTGCTTAAAACTGAACAGGTGTTAAATGAGCTGCTGGATCAGGGCGTCAGTCATCAGCAAGGCAGGGGGCACTGGATATATCTTGCGATAATAGACCACTTTGCTACATTTACACAGGCCTTTGCAACAGCCAATAAATCAGGCAAAACAGCTGCTACTAAACTATGCAGAGACTTTGCCCTTCGACGCAAATTCTCTGGAAAGATCAGCCATGATCTGGGCAGGGGAATTTGAAGCTGGGCTCCTGCACACCCTGTAGCCAGACCCTGCAGCCCCACAGACTAAGTAGCAGCTGGAGAACAGGACCTGTGGACCCATGCACCCAGCCAGCTGGGCTAAACACTGTGCCACTCTGTTAAACCAGGCAGCATCCTCGGAATTGGCACTAAAACCTTTTGGGATCTGCCGAGCATGAGGACTGCAGGAATTTGGGGCATGGGTCCTCAGTCTGACTCCATTGGCTGCTCCTCAGATCCTGTGATTTCAGCTGAACACTCAGTTCCCTGCTTTGTTAAATGATCCTCTCCAATTCAACCAGCAATTTTCTGGGCACAGTTCCCCAGGGTGTGTTGTCTTTGGGCTTTATCACCTGCGGCTATGAAGCAAAAGCGAAAGAAACCCCCAGCAGTCAGTGAGACCCCAGGGACACACTGTTGTAGAGACAGCAAGAAACAGCTTCTGAAGCAAGTAGCAATGGATGAAAAATGCAGAATGAGAAACGCCTGAGTACAGCCTGAACAGAAAGAAGAAAAGGGGACAAAGACTCAGTTTGAGGGGAAACTCCGAATGAGACGAGTCTGGGCTCCTCAGAACCCACCTTGGGCAAAAGGGCTAGTGCTGCTCTCCATCCTGATCCCAAAGGCTCAAGGTGATGCCAGGTCCCATCTTGTTTCTACCCACAACAGATATTTCAGGGCATTGCAAGCCTGGAATCCATACACAGTGCCTCAGCTATCACCAAGGCACTGGGGGGCTGACAGAGCACAGCTGCTGGACCAAGCACAGTGGTTGGTGCTAGCACACCATGTAACACAGAAAATCTCTGCTCAGCTTTCCAGAGCCTGGCAAACACTTCAGAGCTGCCAAAATACTTGCTTGCAACAAAATGGGGAAGGCATTTTCTTTGCATTGTATCGGTCTATCAGGCAACAAGTTTATACTGTACTGGACTCACTGCTTTCAACCTGGGCAAATATGTCCGAGCAGGAGAGGGCAGCTGAGAGAAGGTTATTTGTGCCTTTTGCAACCTCAACCCAGGGATGCAGAGTGCCTCCCAGAAAGCTCCTTCTGGCCTTTGCCTTTTTCCCTGCTGCTTTTCTGCCTCCCAAATAAACCCCAACAATCCCTGACTCATTCCTGCTCCTCCTGCAAAAAAGTGTACAGCAGGAGGATTTTGCTCCACTGCTCATGCATTCTTTCACAACCGTGGGTTAGAACAAAGTTTTCTTTGCTCATGGAGATGAAAGTCTTGATGCTGTGGCAGGGTCTGGTTGGGAATAGAGTGCTGTAGGCTTAATGCTGTTTGTTATGAGGCATAGCTGGGCAACCTACACACTGTTATCATCTCACTGTGCAGACTCTACATGATATAGATAAACACTGGGGCTTGTTGATAGTCCAGGCAAAGTGGCAGGAACATCACTACACATGAAGCCATTGTTTTCCATTTGTCTGCACTGAGCTTAAAGTTTCTGCAGCACAAAGCCAAACCTGGAGGTGCAACTGGCTGAGAAGACCAGGTATTGGGCTGCCAAGAGAAGGGAAGGTGGCTGACTGGCCACACTGAATTTTAAAGGACTTGTTTGTCTAACATTTACAGCTGATCATGTCCAATATATTCATTTTAATGTGAGACCCTAGAAAACTATTTGGGAATTTGGCATCTACCATCTACTTACCATCTATCTGAGTAGTCTCTGAGCCTTATTTTTCCATGTATCAGGTAGCCTGACATATCTGTCCTCCATTTTTAAATGTGTTTTGGTTAAAACACCTAGTCCCATTTTTCTCTTTCCAGTAATCCCTTCATGAGCAGCCAGTTGTCACCCCCTTTCCTGTCCATTCCTACACAGTATCTCCCTCTCCAAAGTCACAGGTCCATCCTTGTCTACCTGTCTGTCTCTGACAAGGGAACAAAGGACAGTGGGTTTGGTTAGGGTGGAATCAGATGGCAAAACCCAATGGCACCTTGTCCAGCTGCCTGTTCTTACAAAAGGGAAAGATTGGGATGGGGCTGGAAGCCCCATGAGACAATTTGGAAACAAAAGCAAACAAGACCAAAATTTGGGGAAGATAAAAGGTGATAAATGTCCATCTCTTCACCAAACTTTTCTTCTTAGCCTCTTGCTGAACCCAATTACACTAACTAAAATGAATGTTCTGTCATATGACAGACTTTTCTCTTTGATTAAGGACTTCCAGGCTTCTTGCAGGTGATGCACTCTATAACTCACTGTAAAGATGGCTGCATTTTATAACCAATGAGTTGCATGGAGTTAAGGGCTTTTTTTGCCTGTCTTCCCCCTCTTCCCTGTTTCCTTGCTCTCCAGTACAGACCAAACTGGGTTTAACTAGGCCTGAATAATTTAATAGAGTCATTATGCTCCTGTGTTTTTCCCTTACTGTCAACTGTAAAATCCATACAGTAGCTTCGGGAAATGGGGCTAATTTGAATTGATAATAGGAGACTCTGGAAAAAGTCATCTATTGCCGTGCAATGGTGGAGCAGATGCATGCTAAATCTTGTATAATGAAAGAATATGCTGGTGTCAATTATGTAAGAAAACGACTTTACAGTGGTTTGAGGCAATGGGTTAGCATTCTGCTTGATATTATCACATAAAGAAACACCCATCAAAACTTCTCATAAATATGGAACGGCAAGTAAGATTACATTATAAATTTGAATGTTATGAATGTGTATGAGAGAGACAGATCGAAGCAGGATACCCACCTCTCATAACTGGCAGTACAAAAGAGCCATATTTCAACATTTACACAACACTGTCGTCAGGAGAGCAGACCAGGAGAGGGACTGGGGCTGTGTCCCTCCCGTACCTGCCTCAGAGCCACTGTCACAACATTTGCTGGAGAAAAGAAAACTACTGGGCATCTTCTCTTAGTCATGTGCCTGCATGAAACAGCTATTTGTCATCAGGCAGGGTGCCTGGGAAGGTGATGCTGCTGCTGCAGGTGTAAGGGTGGCTTTCACTTCAAGAGATGTTTTCACAAGGATCTAAGCTTCATGGCAGTCATTGAGCTCAGGGGAAGCACTGCTCTCAGCTTCTGAGGTTTGCTGCTGCCAGGGAACTTGTTGTTTGGAAAGGAGTGCTATGGATGCCAATTACAGTTCCAGTTGCCATCAGCCAAAATCAGTGTCACTGCCCAGATAAGAGATGACAGCAAATGGCTGAGCATGTATTTGACTGCAAAAGGCTGCAGCAGTTTCTGTTAAGCTGGTCACTGGGGAAGGGTCTGCTTCCCTGAGGAGAGAGCGGTATCAGCTCAGGTCATGGTGGTGTGGAGTGAGACAAAAAGGATTAGCCAGTATCAGAGGGGATTTGCTTCAGAGCAGATTCCCAGCACATGCTGGAGGGAGGAGGTACTTGGGGTGAGGGAATTCCAGGGCACAGAATCAATGAACCACATAACTAAATTCAATTTGTCATAAAACATGAGCTGCACTGGGCATAGAGGAGAAAAGGGAAGTCTGGCCCAAGCAGATAGCAGGGACTGGAGGAGCTCCATGGCCACTCACACAGTTCACATCTAGCCTGGGGCAAAGTAGGTCACCCAGTGCAAACCTGCTGAGCTTGCACTGCCCACTTCAAATCCCCTTGAGACCCAAACACCGCCTGAGCCCCTGACGTCACAGGGCCTCCAGCAGAGCTGTCGGTTATCCCTGCTCTGGGACTGGACAGAAACTGGACCAAATCCAGGTTCCTTGTGCCCAGCTGATGGCTGAAACCTGTCAGTTTGTTGTCCCTGGGCTCCAGCTGGCTGGCTGCAGCCCGAACACATCAGGCTCCGTCAGCATGGTGCATTCGAGCTCCCAACACGAATGGGAGGCATGTGTGATACATCAATTTGCAGCCATTCCCTCATGCTCTCACAGATGTTGTTGCCCTCCGAAACCCGAGACAGCTGAACACATCATGGATCCAGCCCAGAGCAATCCCGAGCTACCAAAAGCATTTAGACACCACTGCATCAGCACAGAGGGACATCTGCAGACAGGGTTTAGGCTGTGGCACTTTGGGAGCAAACACACAGCCATTCAACTGCTGTGCTGCAAAGGGGCAGCTTTGGGTCTGGGGCCAGTCAGGGGGTGAGTGCTATGACATCTGACCTTGGCCTACAGCACTTGGGTTATCCCTTGCTCTCCCTTGCTGGCTGCCTTGCCCTTCTGCTAGATGCTGCTATTCTTGGAGCAGGAAGGGCAGAAGAGAACATGGCCTTCACTGCTACCCCCCAGCCATGAATCTGCAAATTCATCTTCAGCAATGGGTTATGCTGACCACCCCAGGGCTGGCCTCTCCAGCAGAGGCAGGGAGGGAGGCAGGGATAATGTTGCTGTGGCTGTGGCTCACTCAACCCAAGTTTAACTGTGCTAAATGACCTCAGTGTGGCCCTGCTAGCACAGGGAGTGGGCACAGCTTAAGTTATGGCTTGGAAGGTTAGACCCCATGTGGAAAACCATTTATCTGCCTTTTGGGACTTGGAGATGGAGTGCATCCCAGTAGAGAAGCTGGTCCACCTGGTTAATGAAGTGGGACTCCAGTGCCATCATCTCCACTGAGAGAGACAGACAAGCCAGAGAAAGGTGCCTCTCACCAGCCATACCTGACTTGCATATAAAACATTGCTGGAGCTGGGGAATAATGCTTTGAGAACATCCAGTACTGCAGCTCCTTCATGGACTGAGCAGGCTCTGTCTTACACAAACATTGACTTTGGCCCACTCTGGCCCTGTGGGATGCCTGTTCCAGCCTCTCTTTGCTGGCTACAAATCTGCTGCTAATTTCCAGCCTACATTTTCTTTCCTTGTGCTTTAGCCCTGTTTGCTCCAGTGCCAGTGTCCTCTTTTAGCTTCAGTGGCTCTTCCCTGCTGTTAGGCCTGTTGACGTATTTATGGACAGCAATCAGATCCCCTCTCAGCGGGTGTCATGCTGGGCTAAACAAGCCGAGCTCTCTCAGCCTCCCCTTTCCAGAAGTGATAAGGACATCCTGCATTGAAGCGCTGCAGCTGCTTTGCTTCTGCAGCCAGGTGGGAGCACATCTGGGTTGGATTCATCCCCCCCCAGCCCCTGTGCCTGGCCTGCTGCCATCGCCTTGCCAGGAGTGGGGATAGATGCTGTGCCTCCTTGCCTGTCCCTTCCAGAAGAGAAATGGATGTCCAGCAGTCACCCCAAACAAGACAGGCACTTCCGACGTCTTCTGTAGGGACAGTCTGAAGCCTTGTTTACTCCTGGGGAGTATTAGTAGGAAAATAGGTAAAAAACTGGACAAGCTGGAGTCTTTCCATGCAGTAGGTGTGAGGAGGACCTCTTCCTTAGCTTTGTGGAGGGGCTTCTTGTCGTCCTTGACTTTTATATTTTCCCTGCTTCTCCCCTTGGTTTTTTGAAAAGACCCAGGCAACACCCTGATTGAGGTCAAATGAGTCAATCAATGTGTTTCATCTCAAATGTTAAGTTTTTTGGTGTTTTCCATTACTGAAAGACTTCTTGGTTAATTATTTGGGACAACTGTCTGTCTGTTATGGTTTATTTCTCCTTAGAAATAAGATTGTTTTCCACCTTCATAAGACCATTTTTTAGACTTGTCAGTAAAGCTTTACAAGAGTAATAAAATAATGTTTTTAAACATGTGATTTCTATGCCTATTGAAAAAAGGCTTCTTCCTCCTGACACTTTGGTCCCCTGAACTTTAAGGAAAAGGACAGAGTGGTGCCTAATTTTACCAGGCTATTCATTTGAAAGAAAATACAAAGGAAATGTTTGGTCAATGTTTAAAGACCTCATTTCTGTATTTTCAAAAACTACTATGTTTAGACACAGCTTTTTTGTTTTAACATTTTAGCAGTATGATGCTTTTAAACCTTGACATTAAAATGAAATTAATTAATCTGATCTGAAAGGAATGCTCCTTGAGGACCTTCCTTTGCAGATAATTTTGAGATCAGTGAAAGGAGAGAGGGAACAAGATGGACATTTCTAATTAAGTGTTGAACATCTGGAACTCTCAGCATTCTTTCTCCCCTCTGGATTTTGCAAACTTCTGCACTTCGCAGAGCTCTGTCCAGCTCTTTATTGTGCTCGATGCTATAGAAGCATTTAAAAATGGTAGCCTCAATGTCAGTTCAAATCCCACAGCTTCAGTTCTTACGCAGCCAAATGGTTTTCATTTACAAACATGGATTTTCTCCTCCAAAGCTGTTTCTTGCCATATCTTTGTGCAGCATCCATTGCACTTTAGTCTAACACCCTTAGTTTCCTCCGAACACGCCCTTACTCTGTCCTAGACCTCTTGATTAATCCACCAGTTCCTTGGCTGTAAAATATAAACACCTTGCCTAAGCAGAACAGTGGTTTGTTAATTTTTATATTTTAATTTGCTGAAGCTAAACTGTTCAATGGACTGCTTTAGATCTGTTTCCTATTTTATAAAAGAAAATAAAAAGGAAACATTTTTTAAAAGTTTACAGGCTCTACAATCAAAAAGTAGATGTTTTCTGCCTAAAAGGAACTTTTACATTTGCACCATAAAAAAGTTTGATGAAATGTTGGAGACTGAAAGCCAGTGGTTCAAAGTGGCACATACAAAAATATTCAGCCAGGTTACTGACCGCACAGTTCAGGGGATGGGAAAAGGGCTACTGTGACTTTTGGTGGGAGTTCTTCTGACTTGGGGATGGAATATTTCTGCAATTCTCAGGGGAAAAAAAAAAAATAAAAAAGAAAGAAAAAAAAAAAGAGCAAGACTTTTTAATCTTAGTTCCACATTTCAAGGCCTCAGACTGTAAAACTCATAAAGATATAGAACTTAATCCTAACTTTGTCCCAGCTGGACAGGCCTAGCCTAAAACCCAGAGTGAGAATTCCCAGCCAGCTGGTTTCCTTGCAGTCTTTCGCCTCTTTTGCCCTGGCTTTTAAGCTAAGAATGGGGGAACAACCTCCCCAGCCGGCTGGAAAGCTCTCCTGGGGCTTTGATGGCAGGGCCCAGTGTGTGTGCAGGATGGATCCCGCGCTGCCTGCGGTCCCTGGGAGCCTTGCCCACATGCTGTTCTCATCTACAGGGGGTTATTTATAGCCGCTGATGCCAGGAATTCGGCAGGGACGCTGCCGGGGAGGATAACAAGTTTCTCTTTAGGAGGAATGTTCCACCCCGACCGGAGGAGCAAAGAACAATAAAAGATGATTGATTTCCTTGCAGCCGCCTCGGAGCACCGTGCTATACCCACAGCAAGCATCCCAATCTGCAGGGCTCCCTTTCCCTAGCTGATGTGTTCTGTGTCCAGACGCAGGGTGACACCAGTGGGCAGTCAGACCAGAGTGTGACATCCATGCTGGCTCACCAAACTGGACATCTCCCATCATCTTCACCTGAGATAAGTGAGAAGAGGAGGGAGGGGAGGGAGGGCTTGTAAGACTGTGTCTCTGGGCCTTCAGGCTCTTTCTATTTACATTCTTTGGAGTAAATTACTGAGGCTTAGAAATTTACAGGGAAATCACTTTAATTCTTAAACTATATGAATGAAGATGCAGATGGAGAGAGTAATGGCTTGAATTTATTAGTGTGCATAAAATTGTTGATGCTAATTTTCAGCTGTACACTAAGCAAACACTCGATGGGATTAAACTGGATCCCTTATTTAAACGAACTCACAAAATGTAATTTACATCTAGTTATTGTTTCCTACTCTTCCCAGACCCCTTCCCAAAGCTCCCTCTAATGTTGCCAGGTCTGTATTGCACCCTCTGCCTACGGCTCTTCCATCGCCTCAGGACAGCGTTGAGACTGCTGTGGGACCTTCATGGAGAGAGATTTATATTTAGACAGAGCTGCACTCTCTCAGATTTGTTCTCCAGAGGAACTGGCCTGGATTTTTTCCACTCTAGAGATGCAATGTTTTCCACAAGAGATGCCACTTAAGGATGGGTTTTTTTCCACAACCGATGCCAGTCATGAGCCTTTTCACCTCCCTTGGATTGAGCTGTCACCAGCACTCTCACAACGAAGGGGAATCCCTGTTACAGGGCAGTGCCACGCTGTCATGTTCGAGGATTAAGTGTACAGCCTTGCCTCCTGCCCTGCAGCCAGTCTGGATATCACTTGTGCACAGCACCAAGTATCTCCCCTGCTTTTTGACCCCTACTACTGACACAGCCATGCCTGACATACCTGGGCCAGGAAGCAGACTGGAGGGATACAGCAGGGAAACAAAGCTCAGTAGGACCATGAGAGACAATCTTCATGCCAGCAGTATCCTCATGCCTCGGTCTGTGCAACAGCACCTATCTGACATCACCTGCCATAGGAAAGGAGAGCTCAGCAACTGCCCCCGAGACAGCAGAGAAGACTGGACAATCAAAAGTGTTTATTCTTCCTGTGAAACTCAGCAGGTCTGTCAAAGATCCACTGATTAAGTGCAGAGTGCCTGACCTCAGTGGGATCCAGAGCTGCTGCAGGGGTGTGAACTAATCAGATGGAAAAAAATCTGTTCAGCTTCAGCCCTGACCATATGAACTAATTTTATAAATTTATTCCCTGCTCTCTGGTGCCTCCCTATGAGAGGAATCTGTGTTACAGAAAGTCTGGGTGTCACTAGAGGGTGGGAAGGCTGCAGAGGAATAACGAAGCTGACAGCACGTGTGGTAATACAGGAATACCACAGGAGCTGCTGATCCTGCTCCCTATGGCTGCCAGCAAGACCCATGTGCTTGCATCCTATTGTCTGGCAGTGGCAGTGGGGATTACAAGAGCTGGTCCAGTGTGGAGCACATGAGTCATCCAGAAATGCCTGCCCAGAGGCTGGCTGAGGGCAGGAAGGAGAGAGCAGAGCAAGGGGATTACATGGGGATGCTGGAGCCACTTTCTGCTTGGAGAAAGAGCTCTTCATGCAGCACAGCTCTTTCTTTGGTGTCTGATGACAGTGATAGGGTCCCACAATGTTTCTGTGTGCCTTTTGGGGGAAAAATCACCATGGCAGAACTGACAAATTGTGAGTAAGAGGTGATCAAAATAAGTGAACCTCACACTTTCAGCACAGGGCTGCATTCAGAGATTTCCCTCCCTAATGCCTGGGCAACATCTATCAAGCCCCTGGGAAGCTCCCTGTGCTGGGGTGTGTGGTGGTTTATCTGCTTGTGGGAGCTGAGCTGGCTGGATATGTCTGGCTCCTGTGTCCCTATGGTGGAGCAGACACAAGGATGAATGCAGGAGCAGTTTTGTGCTGCAAATCATCCTCATCTTCTGAGCAGTGCTGAAGCCTTGCCACAGGTCTGCAAGGACAAGGAGGAGAGAGAGTTTTGCAGAGTCCATCCCATCTAGTTGTCACATCTGTGCTTGAACAGCATCTACTTGCTCTCTTTCATCCTCTGCCCCTCAAGCTCCTGGAGACACTCCCCTGGGAATGTCACCACTTAGGACATAAAGAAGAGATTGGAGGGACAAATCCTTCGCCCCTAGAGAGAAAAGGGCATAGAGGTAAGGTCTGAAAGTGGGTGACAGGTACAGGAGCTGCTGTTCCTCCAGCAGGACCACAGACTTCTGGGCTTGGGTAGAGACCGGAGAGGAGACTGGGAGCAGAGATGGAAAGCCACTTCAGCATCTTCCCTCCCACCACGCCACTGAGAGCTGATCAACCCCGTGTCACCTTACAAGGCACTTAATCCCTTCCGTCATGCTTCTCAAGGAAGGGGGTGTGCGGGCCAAGGTTTAGCTGCCACCAGCTGCCCCTCAGTCATATGCTGAGCGTCTGCAGGAGCATGTGCAGGGGGACATGACTGACGCCTTGCCAGTCTCCTGCACCTGGGAATTGCCCAGACCCAGCTGGCTCTTTGATCTCTGTGGGGGCTGAAAAAAGTTCCCTTCCACTCCAGCTTTGGAGAGGATCATTCCTATTTTGTCTGGACTTCTCATATCCTGGCAGGTGTCAGTCTTGACTTCAAGACACCATGGAGGGGGAGGTGGGAAACAGGAGGATTATAAAAATAAATAAAGTGTTGAAAACCCACGAATGTGCCTACCCTTCCTCTCAGTCCATGTGTTGGGGCCTTATTAATCTAAGTAATTGCCCTCTCCTTCCTACTAATGCCATCAGCCTCTGTAAGAGCAGCTACACAGTGTCTTCCACAGGCAATACCATCTTCGATGTTTTTGAGCACCCTGGAGGTGGAAAGATGTGTAGACAGAAGACCAGGAGATAGCCTGTGCCATGTCTCAGCACTGGACAAAGTCATCCATTATCTTTATTACGGAAGGAAATAGAGAGACCATCAGGCACATGCTGGGTGTGAGGACAGAGCAAAAACTCATGTTCTCCTCAGCTGCCCTTCTCTGGGTCTCACCAGCTGCTGCTCACACCATCTGAGCTGTATGATAGATTAGTCTGCATTGTTCCATGGAAGGAGCTGCTGTAGAAGTAAACCATTTACAAACCAGGGGCCTCTAAAGCCTTGAATGTCCTCTACCTGCAAAAGGCATCTTTCAACCCATGCCAGAAGGACTTTAATATCAAGAGAGATCCCGTACTCTTTAGTACTCCAGTCCCAAACTTGGTAGAAGTGAAATAAGGTGAGAGTTCTCTCACAAAGTTTGGTCTTTCTGTTTGTTAAGGCTTAAATTACAGACACAAAAGCCATGGTTGCCAACAGCTTCAGCCTAGATGGGCCAAGACACTGCTCTGTGTTGGTCCTCACCCTTCAGGATGCTTAACCTTTGCTCCAGACAGTAAATTGATCTCACACCTGGCTGGGACAGGATGTGTGAGATCTTACTGTAAACTGCCTGAAGTCCAGGGGCAGAGACTTGAAGGAAGCTGTGGCTACACAAGGCTGCGAGGCAGGTCAGCATCCCCCTACCTCAGTGTCCCTCGTGAGCCCAGCAGGCACTTTCAGCTGGGCACTGTTCTCAGGACCACAGTGTATTATGCTACAGGACAAACTCCTAAATAGGACCTAAATAGTTTGGTCTGTTCTGATGTGGGTTTCTGCAAGACTCACTGATGCCTTTTTTTTCTCTCTTTCTTCATGTGCCTCAGGTCTCCTCTTTTTAACTATTGAGAGTCTAGATGACTGAGACAGCCAAGGTGTCCTTCTGACAGCTGATGCCGAACCCATTTTTTAGCAAGGCCTGTTATTCACTAAAGTAACCAGTGTTCTGGGATGCTCAACAAAGGCATGGTGTGAACCAGAACAGGAAAAGACCGATCAGGTCAAATCTAAGGTCCACGCCATCCTGCACCATGTCTGAGAGGAGACCTAATGTGTAAGAAGGGGGTCCATGTGCTATGAGGTTTCTCCAGAATAGTTTCCCAGTCTTCGGTGGGGATATTCCTCAGTCAAACATTGTGGCTTTGTGTTTAATAGCAGCTGTTGTGGATTTTTTACCAATAATTTTTTTGAGTTCCTTTTTAAATTTCTTCAAACAGTTAATCTCCATCTATCCCAAGGCAAGGAGTCTCTCAGGTTAGCTGTACACAGCACAGTTTATCTTTCTATTTGTTCTCCTGCTGTTTTCACTTGACAGCCTTGGTTCTTACATTGAAAGAAACAGTGGACAGTCATTCCTTATTTACCTGTTCAACAACATTCATCTCTATCACCTATCCTTCCTCAAGTCTTTCACCAGCTGAAGGGTCTCAGCTCACACTTGGCAGTATCAATCCTCTGATCATCCTTGTAGCTCTTCTCCATTTCCATGAGGTCCTGCTGATGCCCTGTGAGGGGAAGACCAGGAGTCCACCCTAGAGCTGATTATTCCTCTTTGCTCACAGCAGGTGGGACATCAGAGTGCTTCATACCACTCCTTGGCACCAGTAACAAAGATAAATGCTGAAAATCTGACCTTGGAAGGAAAATTGAAGGAAATGGGCTTGTTTTGTCTGGAGAACAAAAGGTCCAGAAGGCAGCAAGTAAAATGTGTTTCTGTATATAAGGTTTTTATGCATGGATAAGGATGAATTGCTCTCCATATTCAGCATGGGGACAAGATAAGGAGGGCAAGACTCTATTTTCAGCAAGCATGATTTAGGTCTGATGTTAGGAAACTCCTCCAGCTCTGAGCACACACAAACCCTGGAACAAGCTGTTAGGAAGGGATGGAGCCTCTTTCACTGGCAGTATTTACCAGCAGGTTGGACACCCATCTGTTGGGAGGGTTTGGGGAGAGCTGTCTTGCAAGACTGTCTATCAGGGTCCCTTCAGCCTCACATTTCTCCCTTTGTGTTGGCACTGTAGAACATTCAGCTAGGACAGACCGTGCCAGCCGGGCGCTGGAGACGCTCTGCCAAAGGCCCTCGGGGAGGAGCAGCACTAAGAGGAAATCTGTGCAAATCCATTATCTGTACTCTCTGCCCAAGGCAGGGAGGGTCTCAGTATCAGGCACATCCCCAGTGGGAGCTGCCTTCTCACCTCCCTCTGCTACCCCAAAATGTCACTGCTCTCATTACAGAAGACATCACAAAGAAAAACTTGCCAGGGGCAGTGTGGATTTTGGTCACTCACAGCCCCACTGGCTTTTCTTTCTCCTTTTTCAGGGACATTTTGGGAACCCATGGACCACAGACTGGAAGATGTTTGTGACAATTACATGTCATGTTTCATGTCCCTTCCAGAGTCACAGAGTCTGGAGCCAAGCTGAGAGACCCCATCCTTCTCATCTGCCTCAAGGCAGAGGTGCCTGCTCACAGCTCTGAATCAGGCCATGTAAAAATGCCTCCAGTTTTGTCACATCACAGAGCTGGGCTGCTCTTAAGGCACCCATTCCTCAACTGCCCAAGGAAGGTGGGGTGGACAAGCAATGAAACTCCAGTTGCCCAATGGATCTCAACAAGGACATTTCTAGAAATCTGAGGCACAAAGTTTTAAGAGTTTACATCAAAGGAGGCTGCTGATGGTCACTTGTTTCTCTGTGAGAGCAGGGTGAGTTGCCTACCAATGTGTGCTGTGATAAGGTGTGGTGAAGAGGGAGATTAGCTAGGCCAGATGTGCACAGGCCACCCAAGGGCATGGTGTCCAGGCAGTCACTTCCACACTGCATCCCTGAGGACAGTCACATTCTGGCTGAAGATACCACTGAACTGCTCTGTCAACACTGCATTAATTATGCAAACCTTTTTAAGTGACTGAGCTTAATTAATGTGATCTCCATGGGCTGTCAGGACATGTGTTAATGGTGGAGAATCATTCAGGTAGCAGTAACATCCAGAGACAATGCTCAGCTCCCTCTCCAGATTTGTCTGTGTGGCCGGTGCTGCACAGTCACTGTTGTGTGCTCTCCCTTCCCTCTCTCCTAGCTCATGCAAGGCATGGCCACAAAGCAACTCATCTTTTTGTACTTGTAAACGCATTTTACAGAGTTGTAAATGCTCTTATTGATTCCTCAGCCTTATTATCCTTGCTGTTCAGCCAAGAATCAACTTCCATTTGAGGATAAATTATTAATCAGGCTTCTTCAGGTCTATTTCATAATCATTTCCACCATTCTGGCTGTCACATAAGAAGGATTTGCATATTTATTCTGCCACTTTTCCCCAGAACAATACATGGCAGTCCATGTTTACCTGAAGACTCTTAAATCACTTTCCCTACCTTATAAAAGCTTTGCTTTTAGAGGTAGCAGGCCCTGCACAGTTCAGTCCACATCCTTCTGACTCATTTGCTTAGTAGCATATTTTTGCAGGCAAATACTTTTCCTTTTCACTTCTCTGCTTTTTCATTGCTTATTTATGATACCCTGTGGGGTAAAACTGTGTGGTTTGTTCAACAACCCATAACAAAAATACAGAAGCTTCCAGCCTGGTACTGACTCTCTTCGGTCCCAGGCCCAGCTTGCACAGGAGAGTGTGTTGAGCAGATATTTTGTCTTTCAGCAATGTTTTTTTCCCCCAGATGGTCACAGATGAGCAGCCCTCATGCCTCATTCAAGGCGTGGCTGTGTTTCTGTGACAGGGGAGCGCTGCTCAATGGGAATTGTTTTGGGAATGGTGGGGAGGAACAGAGATGGGAACACGGTGAAGGTGATGGCACCTATCTAGGAAGGGACAATGTTTACACTCACAGTAAGTCAAATGGTGGGGACTGAGCCACACTAAAGTTTAGTATTTTAAGTAGCAATGGGGAAACTGAGGTTCAGACCAAACCAATGCCCTGTGCCAGGCTCTGGAGCAGAATGGTGTCAGAGTCAAGGAAGCCTCCAAAATTCCAGTCTTTAAACAGCCCTAAGAGAGATACATGGGTGTCCTGGTCCCTCTGAACAGAGGATGGGAAGGCAGAGAGCAGGCAGATTAGCCCCAGCACGACCCTCATCCTTGTTGTGTCCATGAGCAGATTCACCCCAGTGCTGCTCTCGTCCTTGTGCTCTCCCGATATGGCTCCCAACAGTTTCCATGTGGCAGGCAAGTGCACAGGCTGATTCCTTCCAGCAGATGGTAGCAGGAGTAAACGAGGGGATGGGCATCCACACTGGGATCCCCGGCTGGACACCACAGTGTTGCTCCTCATGTCCAGAGAGAATGGCTGCCAAGAAAGCAACACCCAGAGCCAAGGCACCAAGGGGTGCTACGGCCCTTCCTTATTAACAAGGCCATGGACACTGTGAGTTTAATGAAGGACTCCCCGTTCCTACAGTGAATTCAGACACAGAATGGCAGGGGGGTGTGTTTGTAGACTCAGTGGCCAGTTGGGGTGGGTTAGCCAAGGTGACAGCCATGGCACAGGCCAGAATGATTGCCATGGCTTCGGGCAAGATGTCAGCCATGGCTCAGGCCAAAAGAGCTGTCACAGCACTGGGCAGGAGCTGATTTACAGCCCCATTTTTCCCAGCTTGCTTTTGGACTGTGATTCTTCTGCTAGAGACCTTGCAACCCTGTTCTCTCAGAGGGGACAAGATAGCAGACCTTGACCTTGCCCACAGCTCCTCAGGTTTAGTCCAGCGTCCCTCCCTGTTTCCTTCCCATGTTCTTTGTCCTTCCCCCACATACATCCCTGTTTTTATCCCTCCTCTCCTGTTTTATCACCAGTGGTGATGACTTTCTGCAGGCCTTCAAGATCCAAATTCTTAACACCAGGACGCTGCAGGGAAATTGCCATTCATTTTTTTGGTAAAGGAAGTTTCAAAATGTGATAGTATAACGAGAAGAGCAGAGTCCAGTCAATAAGAAATTGAAAGCAGCTATAAAGCACTTGGCCTAACAGAAGGATTTGGATGGTTGAGGTGTGCATGGTGCAATGAAGACATGTCTGTAGCATGTCTAGAAGTGAAGCCAAGAGATGGTTTCTCCAACAGCTCAGGCTGTGCCATGGCTCCTGTAGAGCTCCTGTACAGTTTGCAAGCTGTGTTGCTATATCCTATCTTGCCAGTTTCCCACCTCCAAGTAGTCCAGTTCCCATTAGTTGGCTCACTTTCCCAAGACCCCAGCATGGGAGTGGATGATTAGGATGCTCCTCCATGAAGGTGCAGAGTTTACAAATGTTGAGTGTTGAAGTTCGAGGAAGTGATGGCACAGTGCTGGGAAGGGGAGAGCCTGCTTCTGCTGTGGAGGGACCCATGGGGCAAGTGCTGCTCTGTGACATTTGACAGGTCTGCAACATATGCTGCATCCCACTGCAGGCTGAGGCTGCTCCAAATCAGCTTCCAGCCTGTCTCAATGTGAGGTTAAATCCTTGCTCAGGATAAAGAAAGTAGAGAAGCAGCAAATGGAACCAATCAATTTGCCATCCAAAAACCGATCAATTTGTGGGGACCCCTTCCTATCCAAAGGCAGGGTGGGAACAGGGTCCAGCCACTCCATGCATGCAGGAAAGATCAGTGGGCAGCCCATAATAAACCCTAAATGTATTTCCAGCCATAAAATACTTGACATGCCTTCAGAGAGGCTGTTGAAATCCCTGATTTGCAGCTGGCACTCATTTTCCATTGCAGGTAATAAAAAGACTGAGTCAGAGTGCTCAGATATTTCATCGTTGGGGTCCATTGCCACCCCCCAGCCTAATGGCCAGATCACCAGAACTCACACACCTCCTCCTCTTCCTTCTCAGGGCTCTCCTTTCCCTTCAAACAGTATCCGGACCCTGCAGGTGATGGGAGGGTGAGATAACAAGCAGGAGTGGTGATTTCAGGAAGTGGTTGGGACTTGTAAATCCTCACAGGGGCTTCCTCTGTCAGAGGAGCTATCCGGGCAGCGGGGCATGTGCTGGCTGAAGTCATGCCTGTTAGGGAGGTATTTGTTCTTCTGGCCCCCATGGCCCAGGCTGGTTGCCGTAACATCCCTCGAGCCAGGATCTGGTTGCAGCAATAAAGTTGGGCGGGTTGGGTTCCTGGCTGGACAGGAAAAAGTTATTGATCAATGCCATGGATCCTTCCCACCTTCCTCCTGCCCACGGGTGCATACCAAGAGAAGTGAGGAGAGCAAAGCTCAAAAGCTGGTCTTTGGGAGTAAAGGCCGGCATGGCGAGGGCAAGGACATAGGAAAGGTTAAACACCAGCTGAGCAAAGCACAGGACCTTTTAAGCATGTCTAAATCAGAGCTGGGAGCAATTTGCAGACAGTTCTTTTTTGTTTGGGGGCTGGAGAGACAGGCAGGACACTGATACAAGGTACATATCTCACCACAGTAGGGTAATACCAAGGAAAATTAACTAAAGTAACAACATATTTGTGTCTTGCATTTTACAAGATCTCCAGGGCTTATATCCTCTCCTATGGTGGGGCTGAGATCATTCGTGAATAATCACTATGTGCCCAGGGAAATGTGGCTTGAGACACAGCATTTCACTCAGCTAGTCAAGCTTCATAATTTCTCATCCTGAGCAGATATTATGTCTATAATAAGATTGATATTAGTAATACCACTAACAATTGTGGTAATGCTAATAAAATAATGTTGGAGTCCTCCACCCAAGGAGCTCTAAGCTTTTAAAGGAAGCTAAGTCTCATGGCATCCTTCCCACTTCTAGAAAGCTTATTTAGCAGCAAAGCCTTCTCATCACTTCTGTGGCATGCAGTCTCCTCCAAGGTGGAACACAGCAGCTATTTCTGGGTAGATAATAGCAGTCCACAGCAATCTAGGCAAAGTAATGAAAGCAAATGCCATATTCAGGACAATTACAGGGGTTGTAGAGGAGACACTGTACCAGGACACCCACCTCAGCCAGTAGGCTTTTATATGTATTAGGGGACTTTTTGTGGTGTTCAGGACCTAGAGTGGTCAATCACTAAGACCTTCAGCAGTAGTGCGGTCCCTCATTCTGCCCTGGGTACTGGGTGCTCCTGATTTTGAAAGCAGGGATAGCAGGAGCCTTGCTGTCTCCTCTGTGTGACTCAGCACAGCCTCACTCTGGCACTCTGCATTTCTTTATGTGCTAACCTGAGGCTGTCCACTGGGACCAACACCTTGGAGATGGAAAGCTCACTGTCTTCTGCAAGCCATGTTCCCTTCCAGAGCTGTATCGGCACAAGCCTGTCAGGAACCAGCAACCGCAGGAGTTAATCACATCCACATGAGAAGGTTTTGATGACCAAGAAGAGTCCTTTGAGCCACCTCCTTTTCTTCTGTGGCCTTGAAGTCACAGTCTGAACATCTCCAGCAAAAACTGCTCTGGGACTTAGACCAGGGGGGTGCTGGTGGAAAAAAATCCAAGGCGCGTGCTGAAAATCCAAGGCACTTGTGCTCATCAGCACACGCTGCTCTGCCCCCTGCTCCTGCAGGCTTTGATGAATGCAGAACTAGTTAGCAGCACTGGTGTGAGTGGGTCCAAGAGGTCATGCTGAAAAATGGCACTTTGTCAAAAATGTCATTTCAGCAGCATTTCATTGCCTTTTCCTTTAAATGAAAAAATTCAGAGGGAAATGAAACCAATGTGTAATTTAACTGTGATTTGAAATTTTTTGCTGCTGATTTTTAAAATTTCTTCCTCTTCTCACCCTCTTTTGGTCTATCATTTGCAGCTCACAAAGCAGATTTTCATCATTCTTTCATCATCAGAAGATGCAGGTTAGGGTCACATCACTCAGTATTTCCTTTACTCAAAAAAGATGTGCAAAAATCAAGGTGAAAATTTGAACTCCACAGGCTTGTCCCTGTGCATCTTTTTTTTTTTTTTTTTTTTTTTTTTTTTTTTTTAATCAGCCAGTTTCAGAGAGCTTGGCCACCTCTTTCTACAGAACCTAGATGACTGCTTTGGGGTCCTGTTTCTGGAGGCCAGACCTTTTCTCATGGCCACCACTGGAAGCCCAGGACTGATGCAGGATAAGGGCAAACTCAAAGCCTTACTTGTCCTGGACCTCTTCTCCCCATCCCAGCCTGCCAGTTAAGGCTGGGAAATTTTGCATTAGGATCAATCACATCACTTGTGCTCAGCTTCCCAAACAACATCCCTCCCAGACTCGGGGATCTTGAGGAACATAACAGCCATCACTGCCTTAGGCTTGAGCTCCAGCAGCTCATCTCTTCTTTCACTTGAAAATGGGGATTTTGTTGCTCATTCAAAGCCATTTGGCTTCATCTCCAGCTCTGCATTTACTGCCAGAATAGGCAATAGGCTGTGGGGGCCCTCTGGCTTCCAGCATCATGGAGAGAAGAGGTGTGAGGGCTGGGGGAGCCCATCCTACCCCCTCCTCACTGCCCTCCCCCCACTCTGCCTTCTCGCTGTCTGGGGAAGAGAGAGCAGGACCTCACCTAGGACCCTGGAGACAGACTTTCAGTGAGGAAGAGTCTGCCACTGTGCACGTCAGGAATGATTTGATCAGCCAGAGAGATGAGCACCTCTAGCACTGACATCAGGGGACAGACAGAGGAGAGTGCGAAAAAGCTGGTGATGGACAGCGGGACTGCAGCACATGGCAGGGTGCAGAGACCCAGGCCTGCAGAGCAGCACCCATGGATGGCACGAATCTCTGCTGGGGACAGCAAGGGGCTGATGAGACTGTCTAATGCTGTGCTGAATTTCTTCTCCTGCAGATCCATCCCTGCTGCTTCCATCTGGGATAACAGTTTAAGAGCTGTTGGTGCAAAGCTGTGCTCCCACACAGCCTGCACTGGCTGGGACTAAAACCAGTTGGATGGTGCAAGGGCCTTTGGTCTTACCCACATGCATGAATTTGCACCTACATGTGCAAACACCCAATGTGTTATATATTACTATGAAAAGGTAACATAAAACATGAAAAGATGGGTGAATTTCCCTAAATGGGGAATCACTTTCTTCCAAGAACTCCCTGGCAGACCCTACTTTAGGCTGCTGTTCTTGGGAAAGTGGTCCCTGATCAGACACATCTGCCAAGCCTTTCTGAGGGTCACCCCACAGCCTTCCTGTGTGCTCACTGTACTGTCAAGGTCACCAAGACCCTCAACGCCCTTCTCTGGCCTCCCTGGCTCAGCAGTTTCTGAGGGCAAGGGTACCAGCTGCAAATTGCTTTGAAGGGCTGGATTGCCACCAAACGCAGCCCAAAGCCTGGCATTGCAGCGTGTGCGGAAGGACCGTGGGTATATTTTTGCCTCTCATATATCCACACACCTCAAGGTGTAATGCTGTTCAGGGATGCTGACTGAGAATAGGCCTATGGGCAATATTCCCTGCCTGAGAGAATTTCGTCTTTTCAGAGCCAGATAATTTCCAGAGATGTTTTAATACATCTTGATCTCCTCTGCCCTCTCATCTTCAGAGCATTCTGATCTCTCTTTGCCATTCTCTCCTTTGGGAACAACTCCCTTTGATTTTGAAAATCCAGGGGCAAAATGTAGCCAAATGGTTGCAGGTGGACATAGCCTCTCTTAGTCTCTACTTTAAAAAAAACCCTGCAAAACACGAAAAGAAAAACCAATAGCAACCTCCAAAAAAATTGAGATCAGAAATTCTCCAGAGGACCACCAAATGGTATTACCACCACATCTACAGGCAAGCCCCCATGTCAAAATCTCACCCTACCCCTCTGCATGTGATTCTCACCCCTACAGTCTGCTGGTGTCTCCTTGCCTCTGTTTATACTAAAGCCCTTGTAGAATAAAACATCCATGTAAAATCCAATTTCCTCTGAATCTCTCTCTGAGAAGAGGCCTCGAGATTGAGTAGATAACCTCTGCAGTAATTGCCTGAACCACTCCTGTTTGCTGGAAAGGTGAGATCCATTTTTCAATTATCTATCTGCAGTGACAGCAGCGAGCAACGGAGCTAAGAGGAAGGAGAGAGAGAGAAAGAGAGAGAGGAAATCCAGCCAACAAGAGCCGTCTGTGTCAATCCTGGCAAACGGGAGGTACGATAGATGTGGTCACAGTTCCTGCCATCAATATCCTCTAATATAAATGTCAGCGATGCCATTTTACCCACAGTCATTTCCCACAATGCTGATTACATTATCGTATAATAGAGGGGCGCCAGCCGCACCGCTTTCTCTCCTAACCCTCCTTGCAGTAATGTGTCAATAGCCTGCCTCCATGAAACAAGTCAATTTTCTGCAGGCTTGGCAGCGGAATAAATCTGCCGACTATCTAGAGAGCTGGAGATATTTATACACACCGTGTCCTCTCTCTCTCTCTCTCTCTCTCTCTTTCTCTCTCTCTCTTTCTCTCCCTCCCCCTCCCACCTTCCCTCCCTGTGTGTGCAAGCATAGATGTGTGTCCTCAGCAGAATTGAGTGATTTTCAGCCCAGACTCAATAAGAAGAGAATTTAGGGCAGTCCTACAGCCTGGCTTCCAGTAACAGCCCTACACGTTTATTTTCTTTAGCTTAACAGGAAAGAGAGAATTATGTTTAGATTTATATGACAAGGGCAGTTCTACCACAACGCTTGTGATAAGCACTGTGGAAGGGGGAGGAAGGTGTGTGCATGTGTGACAAAAACCAGGCAGGCCAGTGGCAGAGAGGGATTGCAACACCTTGCAGGTCACACCAGGGGGATCCTCTGGGAGCTGGAAAAGCAGCTCTTACTTTAACCGACAGCTCTTTTTTTAGTGTATGTCTGAATCAAATGCCAGTGGGAGAAGGAGGAGGGAGGCCATGGGCTCCTCCATCCCTACTGATACATGAGAGTGAAGGCATTTGGCTCCAGTCTCTTGACTCTTGCAGGTAAAGGGGCTTCCAAGGACAAAATGCTCTGGCCACTGCAGTATTGGTTGTTCTCTTGGGGATGTCCCCAGGACACCCTGTGGTCCACTGCCCCATACACCCCCGCTATGATGTCACCCTCTCTCCAGCACAGATGGTCCTCCCTGAAAACTCCAGTGGTCCCTCTGCCAGCCAGAAAAAGCTGCTCATTCTGGACTCCCAGGCACTGGTGAAAATGGCAGATGCTCCTCATGCTCACAAAGGAAAACTTTGCCACCTTAGCAAGGCACAGGAACAACTCAGAGTGCTGTGGGGAGTCTCTGCTCCCTCTGGATGCTGGATGGACAGACAGACAGACTCTCAGAAAATCTCCAGTACCTCTTGGACTAAGCCAAGTGAATGTGAAGCGTTTCTCCTTCCTCTCATCTCTGCTCAACACAGAAGACTTTATACTTAATTCTCAGTGGAGGAATTTTTTTGGTGATGGAAAATGTCGTCAATTATTTTTTGCCAAGAGGGAAAAGCAAAGCCTGAAAAGACTAATAGCAAATACAAGATTGCTTTCCAATTTTTGGGCTTTGATTTATTTTTTTTTAATAAAAACCTGCAAATGTTCCATCTGTTTTCATCAAATTTTGTGCAAGAGGCAAATAATGCTTGGATTATTGCTTTTGGCTTGATTTCTCCATCCTCCTGCTCCAGAACATGGCATTTTCTGGGCAAGGAGGTTGTGTGTCCTCCACTAGCCGTGGGAGGAGTGAGTTTACCACCTCCCAGTGATGGGGAAGACTCCACTGAAGACACAGTTTGCAGTAAAAGGTTGTCCTGGTGGCTCCCTAGAGTCAGTCCTGTCAGCTTTCAGAAAGTAAGTCTGGGAGAGGATGGTGACATTCTACCATCATAAGGAGATCTCAGGGACGTCATTCAATCACTGGGCCAGTACAGAGCTCTGCCCATGTACCCCCAGCCTTGGTGAACATCACACTCTTCCTTGCCACCTCCACTGTGACTTTGTAAAGTGTCATTTGTAACCCACACAGTCACCACAAAGTTAATCGCAAACACAAATCCCCCTGGGCAAGAGCAGGTCCAGAGACAGCAGAGCATACTCAGCATGGTGGGGTGACTTGGCCCTGAGGGAAAGCCAGGAAGTGGTACACTGCAGGGCACTGGGCTTGGGCTCTGGTTCCTCTCCACAAGGGAAGACCCATTGTTCTGCTTGTGTACACACCTTCACAGTGATGCCAGCAGCTTTGTTTTTTTGCCCTGGCAGCTGTGTCAGAGATTGACAAGAGCTTTATAAAATTGGGAGGGAAGTGGGGCTCTGTCTTGATGAAAGTTTTATTTAGAAATCAATGAAACCCACAGCTCCATCACACAATCCAGTCCTTCTACCCTTCTCAGTCCTGTCCACCTGGGCTGCAAGTCATCAGCACCTGTCAGAAAGAGAGGCCTGTGGTGAAGGTACATAAGAAAAAACAGGCACCATCCACCCAGAGGAACCTAAAATTCCTTCCATACTATCTAGAAAAGACCCTTTGTCTGATAAAGGCTTGTATTGTGTCTTTGCTGGGAAAGGCTCTCTCCACATCTGGAAGGGATAAATCTGTCCCCAGTGGAAAAGAGCCAAAGTTGGAGATAATTGGGACTGCCCAGTCCAAGAGCCATCAGAGCCAGCAGGAGCCTTCCTGTTGACACAATCAGCCTTCAAATGAGTCTAAAATCTGGACACGTGCCCTGGACCACAGCCTTCAGAGGTAGGTACTGGGGCTGTTTCACTGCCAAGCCCCAAGACAAACTGCAAAGGAAGGCTACTGCTCTCCAAAGGGAGGAAGTGGAGACTGACTCCAGAGCTCTGATTCAGATCCTTGTCTGCATATGTGGAATATCATTAAGGGA
Organism: Onychostruthus taczanowskii; assembly: GCF_017590055.1. Classification (NCBI taxonomy): domain Eukaryota; kingdom Metazoa; phylum Chordata; class Aves; order Passeriformes; family Passeridae; genus Onychostruthus; species Onychostruthus taczanowskii. The sequence continues at coordinate 6,586,467 of NW_024502568.1, forward strand.
GAAAAGCTGGCAGCAAGCTTCAGCTGCTTACTACTACACTGGCAGGAAAGACAAATGCAGAGCATAAGATAAATGAGGCACTTCCAAGTGCGAGAAAGTCAATACTATAGAGACCTTCAAACTGGAGTCTGGGGAGCAGCTTACAATTCAGCTTGCTGGTACAGACAGGAAGACATCCCTGTGAGCTGAGAGCTTAGCAGCAGTTCGGACTGGTACATCCCAGTGGGGTGACAATACAGGTGGCCACGTGGGACTGGACTGCCCAAGTCCTTGCAAAAGCCCACAGGGAGGGATTGCTCATGCACCATCTGTGTTATGGAAGCTCTTGAAGGAAATCACAGCCCTGCTGTGCAGCATAATGTTCCAGTAAAAGAAGACTGAATCCCTGTTCAAGACAGTCTCTAGTGTGGCCAGGCAAAATACAAGACAGAACAGAAAATAGGCTTGCCCCAAAATGTTATTAAAAAACCATGCTGATCTCCCTGGGACTACTCTTTAGTATGCTTAGAGTCACCCTGAAACACCAGGCACCCAAAACACTCTGCCACATCAGGCAATGCTGTGTTGTTCCCCCTTCCCTGCTGTGGTGCACTGAGGGGCCAGACCTCCCTGGCACAGCAATGCTGGGCCGTGCTGGGTACCAGCTTCTCTGATGTGCAGCATCGCAGCACAGCTGTGTGTGGGGCTGTGTTAAATATGGCTCTGGGTGCATATGCACGTGCTCAGTCCCACAGCTGAAGGAAATGCAAACTGATCCACCAAGGAAAGAAAGGAAGATGCTGCCCTCCTTTTTTCAATTATATCCAGGTCCAAGGTCAGCAACCTCTTCCCTTCTGCTCTGCAGTATCTTGTCACACAAAACCCAGAGAGAAAGGGAATGTGATAAAGATGAAAGTGATGTGGCAGGCTCGTATGTGAAAACAATCACCCTTCAATTAAGTGTGATTGATTTCCCAAATCAGAGATGCATTCAGCTTCCAACAGATAGACATGGGCGAAGGCCAGATGCTGGGGAATTCAGCACACGTGCTTGGTCTAGGACATCACAAGGAAACAAAATGGAGCTGCTGTAAAGTACCAGGTGCTTTGAGATGAGTCTGAGATGGGCGTAAAGCTGGGCCAGGAAAATTTTTCCCCTCAAATCAAAGCTCAGTGCTAAGAAACAAAATGCAAAGAAAGGTGGTGTTTTTCCAAGATTTGAAGAAGATTTTTTTTTTTTTTTTATCAGACCAACAACCAAGGACAGCACAGAAGAGAGTTTGCAGGGATTTTGCAGATATGTAGAAGAATCTTACTGACATAAAGCTGTTAAAGAAAGGCGGTATTTTTCCAAGATTTGAAGAATATTTTTTTTTGTATCAGACCAACAACCAAGGACAGCTCAGAAGAGAGTTTGCAGGGATTTTGCGGATATGTAGAAGAATCTTACTGACATAAAGCTGTTTCTGTACAGGACAGACAGGGCACCTAGTCTGTCTCATGGGGGAGGTGAGTACAGAATGGGGCAAGGCGCTTTAGTGACATCTCACAGTGTTGCTCTAAAGCCTTTGACAAACAACTGAGAAGTTCAGAAACTCCATTTGGTTCCTCTAATGTCAGCTGTGTCTCTTTTCTCATTCAGATTCACAGAGAGCCCTTCCAGCTGTTTTACAGACCCCTGATGCTTTGTGAACCAAACCTGCCCACCCACGTCCACACTGCCACTCTCAGGGCAAAGAACTCAGGGTGTTTCACAGCAGGCAGGCAGTGGTATAGAGGATATCAGAGCAGCCACTTTGCCCAAAGAGGAGAGGAGTCTGCTGTAAACGTCTGCAGCAAGCAGACTGAAGCACTGCAATGAGGCAGAGGAGCAGCCTCCGGATAACCAGCCTGTGTTGATATGGCAGTGCACACCAGGGCTGGCCAAAATATATGCTGTGTTTTTGGGGAAGACTGGATACTCCAATGCTGGTCACCACAACTACTCTAGCTAGCATTCCTCATCAATATTTTTTTATCCATGAAAGGGGGGCTTGCCACCCCCTTAGAAATTTACCCCCTCAGTCCCTACATGAGCACTCATCATTGCAGCATCTGGTCACTCCATTCTATAGAGCCCCCTCCTGCATTTATCAGAAATAGTGAAGGGCAAAACTGGCAGCCCCAGTGAGGTGTTTGGCTAGAGAAAAAGGCAGGCAACACTGCAGATTTAGTACAGCTCATGGCAGGAGAGCAGCTCCTGTGTGTTAGTCTGGGCTGTTGTCCCGTTTTCCCTATCACGATCAGCCCCATTCATCTCCCGCTCTCTCCCGCTTGTCCCTTTCAGGGATTTCACATAAAAGGTCTGCACTTGACCCCCCTCCTCCCTGCAGGGAGAGGGGAAGGCCGTGAATAGAGGGACCCTCATGTTTGCAGAAGTGATTTTCACATTAATGGCAGCATATGTTTGCATCGATTCCAAGCTGCGGGGCGGAGCGCGTGTGTGTGCCTGCGCTCGCTGCGGCCGCCGGCTCCGCGCGTGGGGCACCAGGTGCTCGCTGTCAGGCTGAACAAAAAGAAGTGTCAGCACTCTGCGCCGGGAGGCTGTGCTGGCAGCTCCCCCCTGCCCGCAGCCCTGCGCTCGGAGCATCCTGCCTCTGACTCGCTGTAGCTTCCTCCCGGGTCAGCTCCGGAGCTGCGCTCCCCGCGCGGCACTGCCATCCCTCCCCGGGGCTGTCTGCTGCCACCCACCCCTGCTGCCCAAACGCTCGGATGGTGACTTTGGGTGGACGGTGGTCGTGCAGAGGGTGCTGGAACATACTCTGGAGGCTGCTCTGACCCGACTGGTACATCTCAGAGTCCATGTAAATTCCTGCTATACCCAAAAACAGATCAGCGAGGTCACTTGATGGATTCACATGTCCAGCTCATGGCTGATGCAGCCTGCTGCCTCCTTTCACCCTTTTTCTGATGCAACATGGGGTTGATGGATCATCAGGCTCTTCAGGCCATCCTGGCTGGCATCTCCAAGTTTCTCTGGGTGAGGAGAACTTCTCTGTCCCCAGCGCCCCATCTTCAGTGTGAGTGGCACCCACACTCCCAGCATGAGGCTGGACACTCTCCAACCAGCACCAGCAAACCCTCAGCTCTGCCCTCCCCAGAGCAACAGGGAAGGTGGAGTTGCAGCTTAAGAGCCATGAGGATGAAAAGCAGTTGGCACATCCCAGTGCCCATCCAGGATGTACTAAACCCAGGTGTTTTCCAATGACAATGGAGCCAGGGATTGCAAAGGGGGAGGCCTGACCCTGCTGCCTGGTTCACTTATACCTGGGGAATTTGCCAGTTCATAGATACAGTCAAACCTTCATCAGCAAAACTTTCTGGAGGAGTCCAGGACTTAATCTCTTTTTTCTGCTCCATTTCTCCTGCCTCTGAAATAGGAGTCAGTGTGTTTCTTTTTGCTGCACTGTGCATCCATCTTCTCTTCTTAAATCCTGACCTGTCTGGTGCCCTGGAGATATGCAATAGCTCCAGCAGCTGGACCAGCATCTCCCTGAGGTTGTCCAGGCACTGCTGCAATCACAGTAAATTAATGAAGAATAAGAATTTAGTGTGATTCTCTGTGGACTATGAGGACCCTCAGAGGCATGGCTGGAATGAATGGCCAGAGCAAGCATGTCAGCAGTGCTGCTGCTCAGCACCTGATGACAAGAAGTCTCTTCTGTTCCCAGGTAAGCTCAGGCCTATGCCCTGTGGGAGAGCTGCCTCATGACCCCGGGTGAGCTCATATGCTGAAGAATCCCACCCTGAGAAAAGTAGAAATTACTCATCTTGCTGGGTAAGCCCACCTGACCTCAAGTGTGGATGCTGCAGACTTTACACCTGTGTCACCTATTTGATACCTGATTAAAGTTGCATTTCTTCCAACCGTGGTTTAATCTCCTTTGCAGGTGGCAAATGAACGGTGACACTTGTGGGGTTTGCAATCTGGAAATTGTTAATCTTCTGCAGAACAGCCCTGTGCCTATGCAACAGGATGTTCTGCAGGCAGAGCTCCCAGGGAGAGCTGCAGTGGTGCTTCCACACACTCACAGTGCTCACCTGGGACAGAGTCAGGGCCTTTGAGGCAGCCAGCACTAAGAATCAACATTCATACACACAACCAAGACATTCTGCCTGGAACTTGGAGTAACTTCTCTTTACCCTCTGTCTTGTCAGCCTGGCAATGCAGGAAAATAAACAGAAACTTTCACTTGCTGGAAATCTTGGTGTTTCCAAATCATACTCAGCGGGGAATCAGAAGGAAAAGTTGACATGTCAGAAAGCAAAAGAAAAAATCTCCAAACTGCAGATTGCAGCTAAATCATGAATCTAGAAAGTGAAAACACCAGCAAGAAAAATCTCTTTTGCCATTGGAAATGTAACTTGGGAAGAGGAAATTTCTTGTCATATTTTAAAATGAAGCCTGCTGCTTAGCCTGGGAATTTGAAGCTGGAATGATTTGTATTGTTGCTTTGATTCTCCTGATCAGAAAATAAAAAACCTGTATCAAAATATTTTCCTCAGAAGGATCTTGATGGTGGAATAACCACATTTTTCTCCATAAGAAGTTCTTAAGCAAAACAGATCAGCTCTGTCTATGTAGATGCATTTGGACTCTAATCTTAAATTTTTCTTTCCAGCGTCTGCTTTGTTTTTTTTTCCAAAAAAACCCAGAGCTGACCATGTAATCCCAGAAACCTGGAGCCAGGGCTTTAGAGAAAACACCTGGTACCACAAAGGGGCTGATGCTATACATAGCCCAGACACTGCACTGCCGTAGGCCGGAAGACAGGGAAGAATTTGGTGGGTGCAATAGCTCGATGCCTTATTTATAGTGTGAAGCTGTGAAGCAGTGGTGGGCTGAGCTCCGGTTGCCATTTCCTTTGCTGTGCTTGCACCCAGCAAAACAAACACATGTGAGACAGGCTAAGCTGGTGTCACCCCCTCTCAGAAGGATATCTCTAAGGCAAGCTATTTTAATCTGCCTGGGCATACTTTATCCCCTGCTGTAACCATTCTCCTTGTTTTGCTTGTGCTTTACGTAAAAATACCTGCTTCAGATTCACGATCAACTCTTGTGTGTACAAACCCATTTGAGTTCCCTCATTTTCTCGTTTACTCTGATGGAGGGGTTGCAAAGCTGTTCTTGATGTACAAGAGATCTGCTAGCACAGCTTTGTAAAACTGCAAGAGAAGTGCCCAGGCCAGGTCTTGTTAATGAACCAAGGTTGTTTGCACCCTTCCAGACACTAAGTGCACTGACTGTGAGAAGAGCATGGGTTGTAAACAGCTTAAGTGTTAGAAGTACTGAGTACAGCAGTATTTCAAGTCTTGAAGACTGTACCAGGAAGCAGATGGTCCTCCAGATCCACCAACAGTATGTTTGGTGGACAGACATCTACCAAGTCAGGACATGGGAAGCAGACAGGTGGCCTCATGGCATGGACAGGTTTCCTTTGGTTGTTTTGTGGGTCAGGAGGGAAGGGAGAAAAAGCTAAAAGCACTATGCCTTCCCCCCCAGGCAATTAGATTGGCCAGTTGTGAAATGAAGGGTCCCACCCAATTTTGAGCATTAAATACTCAGATGGGGCTAGAGACCCGTGCAAAAAGCCCCACAGCTACTGTCCTCTGAGACCACACTGCAACGCCCACTGCTCCCTTTCTCCAGGATAAGCAGGCAGTGGGAATCACGGACTGCTGAGCAGAGCAGGGCTGCTGTCACGTTCACAGCAGAGCACAGGGAAGACCCATGCCCTCAGGGGAGAGAAATCCCTTTGGCTTTTGAGAACTATGTTTTTCTTTTAAGATCTCAAAGCAACCAGCAGCCCTGATGTGCAGCCACTCCAATCAGGGCAGAGGTGTGAAGATGTCTCACACGAGGTCTGCAGGGCATAGCTGACTTTAGCCCCACAATCACAAATGTGTGTGTGTAAAATTCTCTTGCTGAGCACCTTCCCCCCAGCATTCCTGCATTACGCTGACAGGATCACACATTCCCAGTACATCCCTCATGCAATAGCAGGGCTGCAGGAATGAAGGCTGATGTGAGGGCTTAATTAATCAGTTAATTAATCCCAAACATTTTAACCCTCCAAATCCCTGCTGCACTCTAGTTTGGCAATTTGTTCATTAGTGGAAGTTTTTTGGCTTTTTTGAACCTGGATCATTCGATTTTTCCCCCAAGACAGAAGCAAGCTATCATCTTGTCATTAGGAGAGTGAAAGTGGTTTTGTATGTGCCTCTGTATGTCTCCAGTGTTAGAAGCAAGCTCTGCTTGGGACTTTTCTGTCCTGCCTCTGTCCTCTCTTGGATTTTACTCTGCACTGGACATTGAAAGGCTCGGGTCAGGCTGTGCAGGGCTAGGAATGTGTCTTTGCCCTCTCTGCACTGTTTCAGCCACACCAAATACTCAGGCTGTGCTAATGTGAGCACCTTTGGGTTTTTCTTGGGAGATAGGCTTGGTGGATCTCATGCTGGCATTCAGCAGGAGCAGAGCACTGACTTCCCTCCCTGTCAGTGTCAGGGCCACCCTACACAGCAGAGGTGGGAAACACAAATCCCAGCTTCCTGGGGAAGCAGCAGTTAAATATGTGGTCTCTGACTGCCACATGAAATGGAAACCCACCCTGCTGTACTGCTGCTCTGCTTGTTTTGTGGTAATGTTTTCCCTAAAGCACCAAGATACCCTGTCCCATCCCTTGGCAGGTTAGGAATGTATCTTACAGACTTCCAAACCCTTCTTCCACCCTGTGTCCTGCTTCCATCCCTGTCTCTGGTGAGCTAGAGAACTGCTGTCTTACCCAGGCTGTCACTCACACCTCTTCACTGACACTGTTTCCAGATCTTAATTTCTCTGCTGTCCTCTGCTCCCCGAGTACACAGACTCACTGCCCTTCACTGTGTTTGCAGCATCCCATCTTGAGACAAGCCCAGCAGCTCGGTTCAGGTGCCAAGCTCCAGCCAGCACCACCCAGGAGAAGGAACTCTGGGCAAGTGAGAGGATTTACTGCTCCAGGTCCTAAATATGCCTTCAGTGTTGTCACTCTGATGGTGCACATCCCTCTTCCCTGGGTTTTTACAGCACATCTTTGTGCCACTTGGCTACAGTAATGAGACCCCAACATAATTGCTATTCAATAAACTCCAGTTAAATTAACAGCTCCATCCAATGATCACCAACATCTGCTGTTCATCAGGCAGCCTTCCCTCCCCTCCTGCTCCCTGCGTCTCCTTAAATCCCAGTGCCCCAAAATACAGTGTGTCTGTGCTGGGCATGAGCTAGGTGTAACAGAAACACGCTGTCTCTGCTCTCAGCTGTGCTGGGCTTGTGAGATGTGCTGCTCACTTGTGTGAGAGCACACACTTAGCTGCAATGATGGGACTAGGTGAGCCAGAGCAAGATGTGACCACAAAAATGCAGAAGCATCCCTGTGCCTTTGTCTCACAAACACCCAGTATCCCAGTCTCCGGATCCTTTGTTGCACTGGCGATTCATTTCCCCAAACTGTATGTGGAAGAACTGGTGAGGAAAGGAGGTGACTTGTGCAGCAGACACTGGCAGGGACACCGACTACACAGGAGCTTCACACTCCTTTGACTCATCATTTCTGTCTGAGGATTTAGTCCAATACCAGCACAGCTCTAGCTGAAAATCAGGCCCTGACTCTGACTTCTGTAGGTAGGTTCAGTCTGTTTGTCTACAGATTTGTGAAGCCCATGTGTACCTCACAATCTCCAACAGCTCCACAGTGCTTGGGGGAGAGGGAAGGTCACCTCTCTGATTCAGAGGTTAACAGGGTCATGCTTCACTTGCGGAAAAACCTCCTGCCTAAAATTAAGCCTCAGCCTTGCAGAAAGCCAGGCCAGGCAAGCCATTAAAAAAAGGTCAAAGATATTATCAGCTCCTAATCCAATTAGGTACTGATTATCTGTGAATTCAGCACAGCCTCACTGTTAGAGCAGTGCTTAGGAAAATGAGCATCTCCAAAAAAACAGCTGGAGATCAAGGGGGCTCTGAGAGCTGAGGCAGCCTTGTGAGAGATTATGCCTCTGCCTGGGGAGCACCGACTGTAGCAAGAGCCACGTTGGGTTTTCATTGCTATCTTTCTTCGTGCATGTCACTTGGTGGGTGACATTACATTGCTGGTGAAGGAGGCAGACAGATCTGCAACCATCCCTGCTCCTAAATATAAGTTTAAGAACAAAGGGAAACGAGAATTTCTGAATTCGATTAAAATCAGTGATGCAGCAGCCTGACTTGTTGGGAATTCTCCAGCAAAACATTTTTAATGGAAAATATCATTCTGGCTAACCCAACAGTTTCCGTGGGGAAATAACAGTTTTACCGTTTACTTGTTGGGAGGAATGTTATTTTTTTACTTTTTATTTTTGGTCAGTTCAGCAAAACCAGCATATTTTAAGGAGGATTCCTCTTAGTGATGTTCTGGAAAAAAACCTTTCAGTGGGGTAGAAATCTAACTGGTTTTAATCTGGGATTTGATTGCTTTATTAAGGGGATTATGTGATACAGTCCTGAGATACCAGGGGAATGGATTTGCTCCCCTGGCAGGTGGTCTGACTTTGAGAAAAGAGAGTTTGTGTGCTGAGTGGTGGCTGAAAGAGTTATGGAAATTACCCCCTGTGGTTCCATCCCCCTTGTCTCTGGACAAGAAGGACTTTGAGTTTTGTTTGTTTGGTTTTTCTTGCTGATAATAGGACTGAACCATGGCAGGTTTCTCTCCCTAAATGGAGCACCTTGTACGTCTTGCTGTGGCAAACTTCCTTGTAAATGTGTGAGTGGCTTGGGTTAGTTTCTTCAGTGAAAACAGGGAGAGGTGTTCTGGACAGGGCAAATCCTGCTGCGCCAAGTCCTGGATTTAAGTGTGATTCACAGGTGGATTTGGGGAATAACTCCCTCTGCCCTTTGTGGACCTCCTTCCTTGAAGGCAACACCAGTTTGGTTCCTTATTTGTAAAAGCCAACAATTCTAATATCTTCCCATGTGTTTTACAGTCTCCCATGCCTGGCTGGGCAGAGCCAGACAGGTTTGCGATACCTAGCTGAGCAGCTCTATGGATTTCCACTGTTGCTGTTTGGCTGCAATGACATTTTAGTTGTAGCTTCTGCCTTAGGAAAGTGATACTCCTTCACAAAGAAATCTGCCTGTCAGCAGAGCACCCCTGGGCAGGGGCTTGCAGATGCTGACAAGTGGGATCAGACTGGAAGGGTAGCACTCCTGATGGGGCTGGGACTCTGGTACCACTTCCTAACCTCCAGGAAAAAGCATGTTCTGATCACAGGCTGGATCTGCCAAGGGTGTTGGGCTGTGCAGGAGCTGAGCCAGTCTGGATCTGAGTGCCAACAATGGTTCTTGCTTCTGACACAGATTTGCTGCTCAGCCTTGGGAAGATGGAATTTCCCTTCCATATTTTAGCTGTGAGAGCAGCTTTTTGGCCAAAGAGTAGCAGTTGGGGTCTGTGCTTGGGGTTTACATCTGCTGAACATCTGGGCTTGAGGGTTTAGCCATGCAGCAATGGTCACCAGCATGCACTTGTAAAGAGCATCTATTACGCTGCATTAACCCCACGTGGACACATGCAGGCAGGATTAAGAGGCCATAATCACATTCAGCTTGGTGGGCTTTTGAAAGAGAAATCAAATGAAGGCTGTGAACAAGGACATCCCTGTGGGAGCTTAACACAATTTGGCTAATCCACTTGGCGTGTAAATGGTTTGTTCAACTTCATCTTTCCTGCCAGCATGTATAGACAAGGTGGGAGTGAGAACACGTGGGCTTGAGACACTCAGGTAAGCTGAGTCAGGTCTTCTGTGGTGGTCTGACTCTGGGGTTCCCATTAGAGAGGGGCCCTTCCTTGTGAGTCTGAAGCAAACTGGGGGGAAAGCGCAACGGGCATGGCTGAGGGCAGGGCAGCTTCTCAGGCTAAGTGAAAGACAGAGGAGGAGATGTTGGTAAATAGTCCATTAACATCCTGTGTCACTCCATTAATTTCACTGAATAAATCTGTCCTCTGTTCTTCCTCCCATCTCCTATGGCCCGAGCTGGAGGCTGTTTGCTGGACTGGAAGCAGTACACAACACAACCAGCATTGTTCTTGGTCAGACCCTTACTAAAACCTTGGTGAGCTCCAGGACCAGCACTGTTTCTTTGATTTGACAAAGGTGGACAACAATGGCAAGTGTTGCTCCCATTAAGAAAGTTGGAATTGAGTGGTATTTTCTCTCTTCTTCCCTCCTCTGGAAAGGCAAGCAGATGCACAGCTATGCCCATCCTGCCAAGAGGGCACCTTTCCCTCCACATCTACATCTCCCTAGCAAAGACAAAGCCCACAGAGGATGGGAGGAGCAGCTCACGCTGTCTCTGAGACAAAGCTCTGCTGATGGAGAGCTAAGGCTTGAGGCAGGCAGGTGCAACAGCTCTCTGGGCTGAGCTGGGATGTCATGGCCAGGGAAAGAGTTGCAGCCAGTCCCCAGCTGGAGCAGCTTGCCTTATATGCAGGGCCTGCAACACGGAAGCCCAAGGTGCTGCCATCTGGTTAAAGAAGCAGCTCTGCTAGGACATCAAATAAATTAGGGGATTTTGTTCTGTGCCACTTTTGGAGCAACAGCACACATTACACTGCAAGACTGTTATCTGTGTGGGAGACTGGTGAGGCCCCCACAGCCCATGGCTCCTCCATTCCCTCCTGCCACTGCAGTGGCTCATGCTATCAGTAGCTTCAAAGACCATCAGAATCAGGGCGTTTTGTGATGGGTGCTTCTCTGGCAGTCAGTGCAATCAAAGCAAAGAGAGAGAGAGCACGAGGTGGAGGAGGGAGGAGGCGTAAGAGGTGAAGCTGGTGCAGCTGCCCTGTAGGAAAGTTCAGGTGTAAGGATATTGAGCATCTCCCCTCTGCAAGAGTGGCAGTGGATGTGTCCCTGTCTCTACCTTACTCACCAGTCTGGGTTGTGGCCGTAATGAATTCATACCTATAAAACACTACTTAAAATTCCTCACAAGCTAGCATCAGAGACATGGAACAGAGCGTGACTGACCTACATCCCTTCACAGCAATCCCAGACCCTGTCTCAGACCTTCCCAGACCACATACAATCACATCCAGCCCTTATCTCCATGGATCAGTGGAGATTTTGGTTGCCAGGTAGAGATCTCATTGATTGTTTTTTTAATTGATGTTGCTATGGCAGGAAGGAGTTTTGCCCTATTGGAGACTGCATGGCTGCAGGTAAAGACTGCTACAGTTTGTGTAAGGTTTAATTACAAAAGATGACTTGAGTGACCTATCTCTAAAAAAGGCGCTAAAAAAGCCTGTTAGGACCAGGAAAGACGGGCCAGTTTGGCAAGTACTGGCAGGAGGGAGCTCCCCATCTCTAACCAACCTTGCTAACCAGAGTCCCCAGCAACTTCTCCTCCAGTATAAGACAGCTCATGACTTGCTTTCTAAACAGCTGCTGAAATAAATGCCTTTCCTCATCACTTTGCCAATGCAGCCAGCATACTCCTGCATGACTGGGACACTGCTGCCTTTGCATGCCACAAACTACCCCACAGGTCCTACTGAGGGGGAAATAGGTTGTATGAGGTGACTGAGTTGGAGGGCAAAGACAACAAGAGATGCTCTGGTTTCAGTTATGCCTTGTCCCGTGGGAAGGCAGGGAAAAGGTGAGAAGGAACCCTTGCTCTGGCATGCATCCTTCACATTCCCCTTCCCACTGACTCTTGGGCAGCTGCAAAATTCACCACTTTCCCAGCACTCGCCCAGGAGGGAATAACGATAATAAAAATGAAATCAGAATGATTCCCTTCCCCAGACTGGGGGGGACGGGAAGGGAACAAGCTCTTGGGAACGTCTTGGATTTCACAGCCTCCCCTGGCAAACGTGACTTTTCAGAGAGAAAGTCGCCGCCACTGGCTTGTCCTTTGTGTCTGCAGAAAGGGAGTCCTCTCTCAGCTTTTCCCTTGTTATTGGATCTGGTCGGAGGGGCTGTGGTCCTGCCACTTCCCCCATGCAAAAGAAACAGATTTGTCATCTGATGGGCTCTGCTTTCCCAGCCTCTCTTGCCTCATTTAAAGAAAACCCCCAATCCCTCAACAATGTAGAGCTTGAAATCTTTTCTTCCTACTTGATACTTCGTTACTGTGATTGCTTTTTATTGATTGACAGAGCTGCCTTTGCAAACACACGGGACCCTCAGAGAATTGCAAGCAGCCGATGCAGTCCTGCTCTGCAACACGTGCACGCAACTTCTCCCACTGAGCATGACAGAGCTGCACCTTCCCCTGCTGCTGAAACACAGCTTCCTTGGAGGGGCAGTGGGAAGACTGGGAGATGGTTTCTCTGCCAGGCTGGGAAACTCAGAGCAGGTCCATCAAGGAAGGAACAGCTGGGCAAGAGGCTGCCACCAAGGTCTTTATTAATAATAGCCAAAACTATCTTTTTCTGCTCTCCAAGGACAGGCTGTGACTCTATGGGAAATCACTGCATCAGTGATACACAGGTCCTGGCAGGAATTTTGGTTTACTTCTCATGTAAATCTCCCTGCTTCTTCCAAACCCATGCTGTGGCTCACCACTGGCTTCATGTGAATGGTGACAGTTTTTCCATCCATGTTCCACCTATGAGGGGTGTTGCCCAGTCACCCCAGATACAAGAGACCAAACTCATTATGTACAATGCAATGGTCAGGACCTGCTGATCTCAGGTCTTGGCTGGTTTCATTCCTGGCTGAGAGCAGGCAGGAACACAAGTGGAGAAACAGGTGAAGCAGTGAGACCACACAGCAAAGCAAAGCGCTGGCAGCTCTCTTGCTCTCACTTGATAGAATTTAGGAAGACAACAACTCCCAACAACCAGATCTCCCGAGGTGGTCTGGAGGATGAGTCTGCCTGCCCTGGGTCTTCAATCAAACCTGAGGATACTTTTGTTTCCTGACTTTCTGAGGAAACATTGCTCAGAAAGTAGGAGACAAAATGCAACTGTCAGAATACAGATCTTGGCCATGATGTATGGGGCAGTGAGATGGGCTGCTGCTTGTTATCCCCTGCCCTGTTGCAGCAACAGACAAGGGGATGATGCAAAAAGTCATTGCCAGCCAGCAGGCAGATCACAAGGAGCCCAGCCATAAGAAAAAATGACCTGAAAGGATCACTTGTAAAGGTGAGGAGAGCACTAGCTATTAACCTGCTGCAGACACTGATTAAAGACACACTATCTTATAGCTTGCATTCAAGGTTTTCTAGCCACACTAGGAATAGCAATAATTCTTAACCAAGAAGTGCTTCCAGTGCTGTTTCCAAGTGTTTTAAATTTTAAAACAGGTCTTTTCTCTCCTTCCTGCAGGCAGGAAGCTATTGGGCTGCCCCAGCAGTGCTAACCCAGCCTCACTTCCATTAGAACAGCATTTCAGCACCACTCACTGAGATGGTTTCACAGAAGCACAGGCTGGGGTTATCTTGTTCTGCCTGAGCAAAGCACTTAACCAAACCAGCAGTGTAAAAGCAGGGGATGTGAGCTCAGCCAGCCCACAAGGCAGTCTGCCCTCACCTACCCCAGCTGTCAAGGATGTTTCTCCCTCCTGCCTGCTCTGTGGCACCAAGCAGTGGGTGGGATCCCTTCCCAATGGCAGATACCAAGAGCAAGGGAGCTGTCTGTGTTGGGAGCAGCATTTACCACTGTACACACTGGCACTGCTCTGGCCACCAGCTGCCTCTGTTCCCACCTGATCCTCTCTGCAGCAGTTTCTACCCTGCAGCAGGTTATCTTTTTTGGCATAAATTTTGGACACAACCAAGAAATCTTTCCACAGCTGCAGTGTGGGCTGTTTGGTACTAGTATGCAGCCTTCTATCCCCAAATTTTCTTTGACATGACACCTTTCTGAGCCTCCCTGGTATCTCCCAGCAGAAGGAAACAGTGGCACAAGGACATGACTAGCTTACAGCAATAGTTTGTGTAATGCTACTGATGGACATTAGCACCCTACTTCCCTCCTGGGAGCCAGGGCACTCTGGCCACATCTGGGAGCATGGAGGAGCCCCAGGGCAAGCGGGCATGTATCAGCTGCCAGGCTTCTGTGTTGGGGACTCTGGCAGCTTTGCCTCCAGGAAAATCTTCCCCGTGATGAGGGCAGCTTTAAGAAGTACCCCAAAGCCCTGACATCTTGGAAGGGTTTTCCCCTTTGTCTCGTTTTCCTTTTTTTCCAGATCTGACTTAAAAGAGAGATCAGGATGACTCTCAGCAAGCAAAGATCCCATGACTTTTCCCCAAGAGCCAGGATATTAGTCCTTGTATGCTGGCCATATTCCAGCTCGGGAAATTACCTTCTGCCTCCCTAAATCCCCCCTGCGGTTTCAATTGGATACGGGCTTCTTCGCTCTCTTGCCGAAACTGCTGTGCCGGGTTGCTGTGCGCGGTTAAGCAGCTGCTGTCGGAGGTGGGTGACAGGATTGATCCGGGGGTGCTGGGTCAGCGCTGCGCGGGGGCAGGAGCGCTGACTGCCGAAGCACAGCCACTCCTGGGGGTCACGCGTGCCCCTAGGGGCTCTGTTCCCAGGCTTAGCCCCCTCTTCTACCCCCTTGGCCCTGCAGAACCACAACTTGCACACACTGAGGTGGATTCTGCTTCATTTTCCAGCATGTCAGCTGCCTGGCCGAGCACCAGCTGCTGGAGCATCGATGTGCTCACGCACCTGGAGAACACGTGCTCTTCTCAAAGACATGTTGGGGCACAGGATCCCTCTCCCCCTGACTAGTCCTCATGTCTTTGCAGAATGGCTATGGACTTTTGGCCATTCCAGGACTTGTGCCTCTGGGAACAGCTCTGGGGCAGCATGTGGGGTATGCCTGCAGTGTGAGGTTCTGAGCAGAAAAGCATCATGGGCCCTGCCCAGAGGAAAGGTCCTGCTCTGTCCTCAGCCCAGGGCACAGCCAACAGTAGGACCCCTTTCACCAGCCCTTGTGCCACCAGCAGCGTGGTCCCATCTACAGAGTCACTCAACACTGGAGCAAATCCCAGGAGTCAGCAACCCTGGAAGAGGAATCCCAGAGGTCTTCAGACTGAAGCTGTTCAACCTCGAGTTAAAAATGCAACACTGTCAACAGCCAGGCTTTGTGTTGTTCTTGTTGCCAGAATCTATATAAGCAAATTACTTTGCTGTCAGGAATACAACAGGAGACAGAGAGAGAAATCCCCTGCTTGGGCACTCTGGAGACAGGACTGCAATATTCTGAGTAATGCAGCCATATCACTGACATCCCCTGACATCTGGGGAATACAAAAAAAAAAAAAAAAACCTAGCAGAAAACCTTTAGTCATTTAATAGATGTGATTTGTGGATGAACTATAATATACAGTGAAAGGTGGGGACAACGATGGCCTTTAATGAAGTATCTTGGAGGAAATCTCACATGCTTGCATATGCATGTCAAGGGGAGATGTTTATATAAATATACACACATTTTCACACACATCTGTTAAACAGTCTTCCTGTATGTCCTATGTGTGCACATAGAAATGTATGTATATGTGCATGTGCCTGTCCTGTGGGCAAGAAAGCAGCAGTAAAATTTCAATCCAGCATGCAGAAAGCGGTGGGGCCCGCGGACAAGAGCTCAGCCCTCTCTTCTCCCCATGAATCACAGCCCATGGATGAGGATCAGTGCGGACGTCAACTCTGGTGCCAGCTCTTCTTCCCTGGCTCCTCCAGGCTGGATTCCCTCCCCTCCTTCCCCCCCCAACCCCCCTACTCCCTACCCCCCTTTCCCTTCCCAGCAGGATGACATTCATCCATCATCCAGCATTTTAAGTGCTGGCATGTCATTGAGGCTGTCAGCCGCCCTCTTTGCTCAGTGCAAGGAGCTCCGCTTGGCGGCTTGGTGCAACCGTTTCCATTTGGAGCCTGTAATCCTCCTATTCGGCTTAGTTCCACTCGGTTTCCCAGAGTGCAGAGTGAGGGAAACCCGGTGGGATAGCAGTAGATTATATCAAATAATAAAGAGAAGGCTTGCTCTAATAACTTCAACCACGGGATACTCAGGCACTGCCAGGGGTCGAGCACTGCAACCTGCCAGGGCAAATCCTCTACAGACTTTACCCCTTTTGCTCCCAAAGCCAGAGACACTCTGGGTCCCAACTCAGGGCCACCGGGTGTAAATCTGGAATTAACTCCCCTGACTTCAGTGGAACTACTCCAGATTTATGACTGAAATTGAGCTTGGGATCTGGCCCCAGCTCAAATCCTGTGGGTGTAAACTGAGCTGTAGCAACTTGGCCCCACAGCTGAAAAATGGATTGACATAAGGAGAAGAAGGATGGAGACAGGGTTACTTAGGAAAGTCAGCACAAGGTGCCAGGGAAAAGTCATTTCACTATCCCTTGCCCAGAGGGCTGGCATTCCTCAGAGGTCTGCCTGTATTTCATCTCAACAAATGAACACGTCCTGATGTCAAACGTGGTCTTCAGAGAAGATGGACTGTTCAGCAGCAGGCACTACTGTGGGGACGCTCTCTGTCATACCCCATAATCCCACTACACTCCCAGCAGCTCCCCTTTGAAGCCCACACCGCCCTAACCCCCACGTGTGCTTGCCCCAGGTGTTCCAGGTGCCATTGCACTAAAAGGTAGCCTGAGAGATAGCACAGCTGCCAGCCCAACCCTGCTATGTCATGCTCGGCTACTCAGGTTTAAACTGGGAGTTAGAGGAGATGCTTATTTTAGAAGCAAGTTGTTTTTGCAGCATGCTTAGTCAAAGCAAAAGCGGGAGGGGAGGCAGGGGGATTATTTAAAGGGAAAACCCCTGACCATGGACCCAGGCACTGGGGTAATTTTAGAAGTCAGACTATCCTGGAGTCATGACAAGGGGACTTTGAGAAGTGGGCAGTGCACCAGAAGAAAGTGGGGTCCAGGACCGCTCATGTATGGACTAGTGCTGAGTCTGTGTGGATACACTGAATCAGCTACTTTGGTTGTAGCAAGCAGCTTATGATTGGTGCCTCAGTTTCCCCATCCCTGGGGGTGGGATACAGCTTTCATGTGAGATCACTAAAAGAAAGAGTCAAGACTTTGGGTGTGCAGATGTCAACTAGAAAGAGCAACATTTTCAATCTCTGAGAAAACATAAAAGGAAATCTCTGAGGCCTGGTTTGTCTTTGTGGTGTTTTTATGCACTTCTTGCAAAAATGCTGGGATAAAGGCCCCCCAGCATCTTCCTGCCAGAGGTGTGGGCATTTGCAGGAAGGATGCAAGCCAAGGGGCCAGGACTGTATGGAGCCAGCTGATGAGTTTTCGTTCCACATCTGCAGATTTAAAACTGGGTTATAACATCACCTCTGCTGCTTCTGAAGCCCTGCCCCACTGTCCCACCAACTGCAAATTCCAGGAGAAAGCATTCACCTGCCTACAATGCCAGAGTATGGCAGCACTTTGTCAGGCAGCAGTGCCAGGCCTGCAGAGCCCTGACTCACCCTCTTCTCCTGGCTGGGCACCAGTGGAGCACGCTGGGGGATGTGATGTGTGCATGTCTGCCTGCGCTCTTTCCCTGCACCTGCCAGCCTGCTGATCTATAAGCTAATCCTACCCCAAGCTGATCTATAACTAATTCACTTACTACACAATTGCAATATCGATTCCCAAACTCCTTTGCAGACAGTGCTAAAATGTGTGTGTGTGTGCAGCAGGGACAAGGGAGCCGGCTGACAAAAAGCCAGTGCACAGGGAGGGCTCCACTCTTCGTGGGGGAGATCAGAACATGCTGCAGAGGCAGCTCCATGTGCGCCTTTCAAGTCCTTCCCTTTGTCTCCGCTGCCACCAAGGGCTATGACGGCTGTGGAGAAGTCTGAACGTACCTTTCTGCCCAGACATCCTATGGATCCAATGCATCCACCATCCTTGCACCTGTGTGTCACCAAGCATGGGGTGCTTTTTGTCTTTCCCCACCATTTCAGCAGAGCAGTCCTAGTCCCACACACTCCCCCACTATGGGAGTCAGAGCTGCACAAGCAGGTGTGGGTGCTGGACATCCATGTCTGGAGGAGGAGAACGTGAGCAAAGTCCAGCTTCTCCAGGGTCACATCTAATGCAGAAGGTGAGAAAGAAGGTGTTTCCAGCCTGCTCCAGACCTCTCTGGAGGTGGGTTGAAGCAGGAATTGTGCCTGTCTGGGGAAGTAATGCCTCCCACAGTTCCTGGTCCATCCCCAGATGACAGGGAAACTCACCAGAGCAGAGACAGCTACCTGCCCTCCAGTGTATGGATCAACAGCATCTGAGGGCAAGCTTGAGTTCAGTGCCTGCGCATGTGACCTTGCTCACACCAAACTGGTTTGGGATCAGTCTAAGTGGTAAAAAAACCAGCACAGCCTGAGACCAAATGGTCTTGGTATCTTCCCAATCCCTGAGGCAAGCAGATGTTATTGCAGTGTGTTCCTTCTGCACCGAGCAACTGGCAGAGCATGCAGGGGCAGAATGAAGCTTAAAACTCCACCAACTCCTTCAAGGGGCACCTAATTTCTGTGCTTCTTCACAAAGTTTGTGCCATTTACACCAGCAGCAAATGATAACTCTGAAGCCACCTAGAAAAGCTCCTGTTTTGGTCAGTGGTCTCTGAGATCAACTCTTTACTCCAGGAGCCACGTTTGAAAGGTTGATTTATGCAGCACAAAGTAAAGAAGACATATTTAATGATGAATGGAAATGTCATATTGATCCTATGGGCAGGCTGTGAAATATGGTTGTACACGGGCTGTCGCCGAATCCACTGAGCAAGTGGAGGCATTTGACAGCAGGGCAGTCAATATGGGGATCAAGCTGCCCCCGTGCATCTGCCTCCCCGATAAGCAACACTAAACTGGAATGGAAATCAGGAAAAAGCTCCTAGGCTTGAGTGGAGAGAATATATTGAAGGATTCTCCCATCCATCCAACCAATACTAATACTATCAGTACTTTGGGGATGTTTGCAGGCATGAACGTGCAGGGTGACAGGGCTGCCATCACATCGCACACAGCGCGGCGGGGCACTGACCAAGGCCATGGCAGCTCCAACATTAAATAATACTGACAAGAGGCAAGACTGTGCATGGTGGAAGGACAAAGATATGCCTCTCACCAAATACAGCTCAGTGATGGATGTCCCACACCATCTGTAACAGGAGCAGCACTACCCAATGCCCGTGATTCTCTCCACAAGGGAAAGGCGACACCCCCAGGGTTGCCAGAACTCAGGTTGGAATATTGAGAGACAGTGCTACTGTTCACTCTAAGACCCCTTTGGAAAAGGCACCCCACAACCACATTGCCATGTGGGGTGGGCCCAAAGGGACTTTGGTGGCCACCTTCATTGCCCTGCCCTGCTCTCATCGGAGCCATGAGGATTTTTGAGTTGCTGTAGGAGGAAAGTTCCACTTGGACAGAGCACAGCAGAGGGGTAAAGTGATCGTAAACTGGCAAAAAAAGAGCATCAGCTTCATATAATTTCTCTGAAAACAAGATTTATTGAAGTTCTGTCTGTGGAAATCACTGTAGTGTGGAACACTCACCATATAGATTCGATCACTGACTCGTACCCTACTACATTTTTCATTAGGAAAAATATTGGCTGGGAAAGTTTGACCTCATAATCTCTGCATTTTAAACAATAACCAAGGAAAATAAAAGTGACGGGCTAAGGAAATCTCTTCCACTTCAGCACTCCCCTAGGTAGGAGCTAGGAGCTGTAAATCACTCCTCTGGACCAGAGCTTTCTATGACCCTTAGTGTCCAGACCCCACCAGAGCTGATGCTCTTTGGCCACATCTACCCAAGGGGTCTCTGGTGTGGGCACAGTGTACCTGCTGGAGGATTGAGCCACAGCACTGTGTGCTCAGAGGGCAATATTTCAGAAAACAGGACTCAACTCTCACCATGATTTGGGATCCTGATATGCCCAAGGAGGGATAGTCTCCACTGTAGGGCAAATCAAAGATAACACTCATCTGAGACTCAGCTTCTCATCTTTCTGTAATAAGATCTCCTTGGTCTACACAGGACTAACACACAGGACAGGCAGAGCTCTACAGAGTCAGTAGAACTGTGGTCTCCACCTTCATATTTGGCCAATATGTCCCTGTCACCCCACCAGCATCACCAAAGGGATGGCTGGAGACTCAGCTGCTGCTCCACCACAGCTCCTTTCAAATTAATTCCTGGTTTATGGTCTAAATAAATTAACCTTCATTGATTAGAGGTTTGCAGTGCTTTTAATGTCAGTGTCATAATCAGATATCATAATGGATTTGCCTTTCTAAATCATAGCTCCAAAAGGCCTTCAATCTGAAACTCTATTTTATGTGTGGCCCAATTAGAGACCACAAGGCTTTGGGCCCCAGTCACTTCTGATAACCTGATTTACACATGCTGCTTGTTGGTGGCCTTCAAGATTGGAAGGACACCTCACCCTGGACCCTATCCCTTTCTGCTTCCCACCACCTGCACTCCTTGATGGTCACCTTCTGACAGCCAGAAAGGCACCTCACTTTGCAGCAAAAACCAAACTCACAAAATCCAGAAGCAGGCAGTGCTGCTCTGTCTTTAATGCATGCACTGGGTCTATGTAGGAAGAGGTCTCCAAATCATTTATGACAATAAACTCACCTTGGTGAGTCAGTGACAGAACATTCTTGTTGGGAATCTGTGCGAACCCAAAGCCAAAACTCATAGGATCAGGTTATTCATGGGTGTCAGTCTCTTCTACCATATAACAAAGGACAAGACAAGAAGAAACAGACTCAGACTGTGTGAGAGGAGGTTTAGATTGGGAAAAATTTCTTCACAGAAAAGGTTGTCAAGCGCTGGAAGAGGCTACCCATGGCAGAGGTTGAATCATCATCACCAGAGGCATTTAAAATATGTAGGTGAGGCACTTAAAGACATGGTTTAATGGTGGACTTGGCAGTGCCAGTTTAGTGGTTGGGCTCAATGATCTCAAGGGTCTTTTCCAACCTATATAATTCTATGATTCTATGACCTTAAATAATGCATCAGACAGAGCTGAAGATTTTGGAGGAATTTGTCTCCAAGTGCAACTGTAAAAAACCTTTTGTCCATGTGGAGAGGAAAAGGTTCATCACAGCCAGCCTGATCAACTTGAATCTGTGAGAACGGCCACCAGCTTTCTAGAGAGAGTTCCTGTCTTTCCCTTTATCGCTGTTATCTCAGGGCCCTGTCTAAGCATCCATCTGATACCGGAGAGGGAATTCCTCTCCACCTCTTTTCCTGTGCTCAGCATCTCCCTTGCAACTTCTCCAAGACTCTTTGGTTTGGTTTTCAAGTTCTGACATAGCCATTAGTTACAATGAGCGATTAGTTTGGTTGTTGATGTTAAGTCATTTTTTAAATGGCTCCAGGCAGCATCAGAGAACAAAGAAACAAAATACCCATGAAAAAAGTTAATCACAAATTACTAATTATTTCCCCCCCTCCCTCTGCACTCTTTCCTCCCCAAATCATGAAATATTATCCCCATGAAGAAAGGAAAAGGTCTGTCCGTTTGTGAGCCCTTCACGGATTTTATACACCTAATTCATCAAATGAGAAACACTTCCTGATCATCCAGGATTATTTTGAGAGGTGAGCTCGTGACCCCCGACCTCACTGCCGAGAGCCACGGCGAAGGGCAAAGGCTCTGATTTACGTGTCCCGAGATGCAGCCCCAGGCTGTGAGGTGGGGAACGGTGGAGCCTCACTGGCTCAAGGAACGAGCCCTGATACCCTAGTGAGGGGCAGCCACTGAGCTGGGCCCTTCATGTGCAGAGATCCCATGACTCCAAGCATTTCTGAACCCATTCGGATTTTATGGGGCTGATTTCAAACAGGCCGAGCTCTTTGAACAAGGCACTGTGCATGCCATTTGGAGGTTTGTATTTATTTACGGTGAGGTCTTTTATTCCCCTTTCCAGACAAAATGTACATGCCAGAAAACAGGTCTTTATCTCAAAAGAGTGCAACCAGAGGCACAATCTAGAGTGGGAGCAGTGGGAGTCTGGGCACCTACAAATGTTATTCA
Source organism: Onychostruthus taczanowskii (assembly GCF_017590055.1). Lineage (NCBI taxonomy): Eukaryota > Metazoa > Chordata > Aves > Passeriformes > Passeridae > Onychostruthus > Onychostruthus taczanowskii. The sequence goes on from NW_024502568.1 coordinate 6,608,518, forward strand.
AAAGGAAAAGTTGTAGGGTGATAAAAGCTAATGAGTCCAAGCCATGGAGACACCCACTGCTTCCAGGTCTAGATACACTGGGATATGCTTGTTAAAGGTCCCCAGTTTGCTTAGAGTCAAGGCAGCAAATCTGAAGAAAGTACTGTTGAAAATGACGACTCTTGCAAACACCAAATTCCCTGCTTTCTCCATTCTTCCTCTCCCACAGTACCAAGTATCTACGGTTCCACTGGAGATAGGCCTTTGACTGGGTAGGGCAAAAACTACTGTTTTTGAAGAATTTAATGCATAAAACTGCTGTTTCAGATGCCCATGCTCCTCTGTCACCCTTTGTCTTTAACCATCAGCAAAACAAGTGTGTTCATATCCCCAAATCCACACCAGAGTTTCTCTCTGGGCCTTGAAGATGTTCAGCATTCAGCTACAGATACATCTAAATACCAAAGGTGTCCTTACAAACAGACAATGGTAAAACTGAGCATCTCCAAGAGATGTGATTTCCAAATCTGTACCAGCAGCCAACACAAAGCAGAAGGCAGCAGTAACACTGGGACCTCTCTGCAGTAGAAGGCTTGAATATATCTGCTGGCTGGCAGGTATGTAAATCTCCACCTCCCAATAAATTCACTTGCAGCCTTTAGGGCTGGCTCCATTCACAGAGACATTCTGGACTGCACCAACATCACTTCAACAGGCTCAGATTTTGCCCTTTGCATGGTTAAAGCCCTTTGACCTTTTCTCTATGCATTCAGAAGTACATCCTATTTTGCGTGAAAATTAAGCCATTTGTCTAACTAAGATAAATAAATAAACCCCAGTCTCCCAGAACAAGGAGGGGAGCTTGGGAGAAGCATGCTCCCAAAGAAACATTATTTTTGCTAAGACAGAAAAAGCTCATCCTGTTTGCCTAAAAGCTCAAAGTGATGCAAAAGGGGACCATAAGGGAGTATGAAAATGCATTTGAATCAATAGGATAAAGTTAACAGGATCAGGAATAAATAGAATGAATGAAATAGGATAAAAATGCCAGATGATATAAAAATGCCAGACTCCACACCACCTCAGAAATCACTACTGAAGGAGCAGCAGGGCCAAGTTCATCCCGGGTGTAATTCACTTGGCTGTTTCCTCCTGCCATTTTAAGGCTTGGTGGATTTAGGAGCTTTGGGTTGTTGGGGTTTTTTTGCTCCCTGTCAATGATGACTCAATTCAAATAATGTGTGACATTCTTGGGTTTGCTCCACGCCTGCCTGGCACAGCTTAGGGTCTGGCTTCTATAAATGGCAGCTTCCCATGACCCAGCAGCTCTGCTGTGGCTACCAGAGCATACAGAAAGGTGCCTCCATGTGAATTTGGGTGATGAATTCAAAGCAGCCACATTTGCAAAACAGTTTTTATGCTTATATAACAGACCCCATTCTGATTCAACAAGCATGCTGGCAGCCAGGCTTCTCTCCAAATGTGTTTTAATCTCTCTGGCTTTCAAGGAATTTATGCTTATGCTTTAAGTAAAGCAGGTGTTTTGTGGATTGAGTCCTGAATCCTTTTCACAGAAGCACCATCTTCCCATGGTCCCTTGAAGACATCAGTGAGAGGCTTTAGGAGAGATACTCGGGTATTTGCTGGTTGTTTTTCCCAACATCTCACTGCTATGCCACAGAGCAGGGCACTCCAGCAGCTCCCCTGGTGTGCCTCAGTCCCACACAACCCTTGCTGCACCACCAAAAATATAAAAAGAAAGGAAATTTAAATATGATATAAAGCATCTTTTCTCCATTCTTGTTCCCAAGGCACCTTGTGAGCAGATGTAAATTCTGCATCTCAGCAGAAAACCATGGACCTGACTCATTTTCTGTTTTATAGAAGGAGAGAGGTGCCCCTTCAGAAAGCAGCAGCCCCACATAAGCCTCATTCATAGGTGAGTGAGCGGAGGGACCCCAGCTCCTGCAGCATCCCCTGCAGGTGCCTGCTGGGATCCCCTCACTGGGACACCATTCCCATCACTGCAAAAACAGACAGAGAAGTCCCCAGCAACAAAGCTGCATCAAAGCTGCACAGTGTTGGAAATGCGATGCCCTTGGAGGTGGCAGTGCCCTATAGTCCCGTGTCTCATAGCACCTGGCTCATTGATGGTGCTGGTCTGGGACCAGCCCTTCATCCTACCACCTTGGCTTTCTGACCCAACTCCCAATCCTGGGCTTAATTTTGCTTAGTTTAGGAGACTTGAGTGCATCACCCCAGGCGGGGTGGCTTCAGGCCATCAACTAAAATAGCTGCTTGTCATCATCTCCTTTGTCTGGGCTTTGGATTGACAGGACCTGTCTCTGCTCCCTTCGAGATCCTTTTACACCCAGCCTCTGAAGGTCTGACTGACTCCTTTTCCTTTGCTATCTGGGTTGGTTATTTTCAGCCTGTGCCTTTTTGGGGTCTTTTTCTCTGTTCCTTATTGTCCCCTTTCTCACTCCATGTATACTCTTCCTACCTTCCTGGGCAGAGTAGACTCCAGAAGAAGCCCTGCTGTGATTTAGGGTGTCATCCAATTCACTGCTGTGTTTACCTGCTCTGGCATGGTGGATGTGCTGGTGACCCTGGGTCTCAGTCTGTGGGACAAAGCTGGGACCATGTTGTACCATGGCAGGAGACAGCTCGGGGGTGCTCTACTTCAGCATCCTCCCCCAGTAGTGCTCACTTCCTCACACCATGGGGCAGGTGAATCATATGAACCTCACCAGGACCATGCGGCTGCACCAGAGAGAGATGACCAGAGGGATGATCAAAGGAGACACGCCAAACTGCCCCAGGCTGTGCTGCGGATTCCCTTGACAACAGGCTGCCCCCAGAGTCGGGTGGCCAGTGCAGCCCAGAGCACTCTGACAGCACAAACAATTCCTCCCGGGTCAAGGACCTGGCACAGTGCAGGGTATCACTTAACTCCCAGACGTGGATGGCACAAGCTGGGGGGGTTTTACTCATGTCAGTGGGCTGGACCCCTTCCCAAGGAGCACAGAGCTCCTGAGCTCAGCCTCTGATGGGAACAGCATTGGAAAACACAGCAAGGCAATGACTGGTCCTGGGACTCACTGTGCCTTGATTGTCATATGCCCCAGACTGTGGTACAGGCTAAGTCAGGGTGCTAGGGGTGTCCTCCACCATAGCCCTTGGAGCTTCCCACCAGGAAGGTTGTTAAGGTTGCAAGAGGGAGATGCTTTTCCTGAAAGTTATTTTGATGCTGTCTGCATCTGTAAAATGAAGACTCTATCACTCCAGGGGTTAAATTAAGTAGTGCTGGCATGAAGGGGTGGCTCATGCTGGAGCATCATGCACAGCAGTTGCCTTCTGCAGAAGGGTGACTCATGCTTCACAGCAAGGGCAGCACCCCAGCCTTGCCCTGCATCCTCTAAGCAGGGCTGATGCACACCCTGCTGCCTTGCTGAGCTGCACCTTGCAGTGGGAAAGCCCTCTAGCCCTAGGGAGTTCTTCTCCCATAAGAAGCTGAGTCCAGGCATGCATAAACTCACAGGTGAGAGACTGGGGCTGGAGGCCAGGCTGGCATCCAGCCCCCCACCATGTAGAGTCCTGCCCCAGCACTCTCCTGCTGAAGTGGCTCTGACCTGGATCAGGACAGAGGATCCAAGCCCAGTCGATATGGGTGGGTTGAAAGAGATGACATCTAGAGCTCTTAAAAGGGGTGAATGTCGAATGCAGGCTCATCAGCAACACCACACTGCTGCCCCCTCAAAACTCAATGTGCAGGAGCACTTCCTTTGCACGTCTGGGAGTGCTGGATTCTGCCCACCAGGAGGTCTGGAAGGGAATCAGGCACAGAGGTCTGTGATCACACATCAAGCAAAGCTCAAGACTTGTGCTGCTGTCTTCTTCCACAGCAGGGAGATGGACGTCAGCAGGCTCTATCAGTGTCATCAGGTCACTCTCTTTTCAGTTAGAAATGAGTTGTTACACTGAAAATAATTGACCCTTAATGCCAGCTGCAGGGACCAGAGCATGCATTGCCATGAGGTTATGCTCCTTCCAATCCATCTGCTGTCCCTGTGTTGAGCTCAGATGTCTCTTCTTCTCCCCCAGCCCCCAGCTCTCCTCTCAGCTTTCAGAACCACCCTGGCTTCTGGGATGTGCATTTAGCCTTTCCCTTCTCCCACCACCTTCACTGCCCCACAAAGATGAGAAAAGTCGGGGATGGCTGATGCATCACCACCAGTCCCTCTGGTATAATCCAGGAGGGACCTGTAATCCCTGTAATTCAGGGACCTGGAAGAAGACTTGGCTACTCAATATCCATTGGCTCCTTGGGACATCACCCATGTGCAATCACCAATGTTTCGAAGGTGGCATTCTTCTCACTTCATCTGAACTATGGCTCTGGTGAAAGCATCAAGAGACTGGCATTTCCAAAGACAGTTACTGGCACCGGTGGGGGATACTGCTGCATTTTGAGTACCCTTGTCACTGACTACTCCCCACTTGTGAGCCTCAGAAAGCTGGGAGATTTGCTTTCTCCCTGTCATGAGTCTTTCCAAAAGGAGCTGCCCCACCCCAGCAATTCAGCCATGTGTTTTTGTGAAAATAAAGGGTCAAGCAAATGCTGCAGTGATACAGTGTTATAAATGGGCTGGAGCAAACTAATTCCTTTCCCCGACTCTGATGTTCTCTCTGGCCTTGGCAGGACCATTTCCTACCCCAGTGCCTCTATTTGTCCTCTGCTTCTCTGCCTTATTAATGCAGTCACAGCTTCCTGGGAGAGAAGCAGGAGCAGGGGATGATTTGGGCTGGGATATCTGGTACTTCAGCAATAGTACTGTGGCTGTTGCTGCACACATTTAGGCTTTCCTCCACCCTACAGGCACTAAAGCTCTCCCTGCCCATCCACATCCAGCATAGGTTGGATACTGAGCCCAGGCCGCAGCAGGAGTCTGTTAGATGCTTTTGTGTATCTCTGAGCATGGACTTGCTGGTGGGCATGGAAAGCCAGAGCAAGGGCTTAGAGACAGGGTGGGCAGATGTAAAGTGGCTGCTGCTGGAGTACAGCATGGCAAACAACTATATGCCCCATCAGTATTTCTCTGTAGCTTTCAGGGAAGGGAAGTCTCAAAGATATGGAAGGGTGGGAACTGGGAAGCAACACTGGAGAAGCCAGAATTCTTCTGCCCATGAAAATCTCCTTATAGACATAGCAGTGTCTTCTGCCCAGCATTTTCAGGAAGAAGGCAGTGGCCCAGCAGTGTTCCCAGCCCACTCTCTGCCTTCCCCTTCTGACAAAGCTGCACGGGCCCATGTAGACAGGGAATGGGCAGCTCGAGGCCAGGCTGGCAGCTCAGGGAAGGGAGCAGGCAGGTAGGCTGTCCAGGCCTTTGCAGGTGCAGCTATACAGACAATTCATCTGCCATGCTCGCCTCCCACTCTCTGGGCTGTCTCATATACCAGTCCCATCTTCCCACGTGTCTGCTGCCTGTTTATCTTCAGTGCCTTTCCTCGATGGGAACAACCGGCTGAGGCTCATCCATGCAGTGCCCTTTCCACCTGCATTGGTAATGCAGCAGGCACAAGGCAGCCTGGCTGCCAGCCTGGGCAGGGCTTCCCAGTGCAGAGCAGGTAGCAGGACCAGCCACAGCCAGGCGTAAACCTGGGGCACAACCCACTGCAAAATTGACCGTGGCCTGCTACAGCAGAAGAAGGAAAGGCTGATTTACGCCCCCACCATCTCCAGGCTGCGTGGCTCCAGCAGAGCTAAAGTGCTGGTTTTGCCTGTACTGGGCCCATTGCGGTGCAAGATCCTGCCAAAGTGTGAGAGGGATGTGTGGTGGAAAGCGTATCAGGGGTGGAATTGTCTACACGCAAATGCTCAACTTTATGTACTTTTAACTAGAGGTGTAACAGATGGTTGCATTTCGGTCCAAGCAGCGGAGAGCCATGCCCATTCCGGCTGGAGCCAATCAATCCCACCACTCTGGGGAAAACGGCAAGCTGGGTTTGGAAGCACGGCTGCCAGCAATCCAGAGGAAGGCTTTGCACAAGCAAACATGGGCCGCTGCCATGCGAAACCAGGGAAACAGGATTAAAGAGACATCGAGACAGACAGCAGAGCACGGTGCCGGTGCCGTGGGCTGTTCCCAGAGCAAATGGCAGCAGAGACAGCAAGCAGCCAGGGCTCAGAAAATGCACATCGGCCCAACCCTCCAACAGGGAGGGAAAAGGAAAGACCCTTCCTGGGGAGGGGACAGAAGTTTTATGGGATGGGGAGGGATATGCATGGGAATGCAGTGATGCCATGGTGAGGGGCTGCCTGCAATGCTCTGCCTGCCCTTGACACTCTGCCCAATGCCCGCATCAGTCTCCACACCTCAGAGTTGTTTCTGCATGGGATGGAGAGTGTCCCCCACTGCCACAACTCCTGCTCTTCAAGGCCACACAGACAGGGTAACATCCCTCCTCTTAACTCAGCTACCAGTGAGGAAAGCCTCCAAATCCCACCTGGCACTGCTCCCAGGGCAACACATCTTGGGATCCAGGGGAAGGATGAGCCCTGCAGTGGGAAGGTGGCCAACCCATACCAGGAGACCAGCATGGATAGCACTGAGACAGTTCCCACCTCAGGCCCCACAAGGGATATTTTTCACTCATTTCTGGGCAGGTTTTGAACTGATGGAAAGGAATACAGTAGTATAGAGCTGTTTCAGTTTGATTATTTCAGCAGTGCAGTTTCAAGTCTGGGGTATAAGCAGTTAGGTGGTGGAGAAAAATTATCCAGTACTGGTTATGGGAAACTCAACTGGGAGATTACAGTGAGGAGAAGTTTTTGGCATAACAGCCTTCAAGATAACCAAGAGCTGGGAAAGAGCACAAAAGGTAAACCAGTATCATCACCTCTCTGTGTCTCAGGGTCCTCACCTAAAGCAATGGAGATCACTTGCTGGGAAAAGTGCTGTATTTTGCACAAATCCCAATATGACTAATTGCCATTATAGGATGAAGGGCTGGATAAGTACATGGGTTCTTCTAGGTCTTCCAGACCTACATTTTGGGGTAAAATATCTACACCACATTTTTGCCTCTGGAGCATGCAGATTTGCTCCCTTCATACTTCACTTTTCGTCAACAAAGAGCACATCAAATACAGCTGAACCCGCAGTTTATTTGCAAGGTGCTCAGCAGACAGATGGGATTTGGAAGGTGCCCCTTGGGATGCAGCCTTGGGAGCTGTGTGTTACAACACTACAGATCAGGAACTGTAATGGGAGGTCGCAGGAAATGAAGTTGTTTTGTTTAATGGCTTCTGGAGACTGAGGGATTTGGGAAAATAGCTAGAACTCTGGATCCTGGCAGGAAACCCATGCTCTGTTTCTGTGCTATCAACACCAAGCAGCCAAAAAATTGGGAATCAGGTTCAAAATCATAACAGAATGCTTAAACCAATAAATAAATGGTGGCTTATCCATGTCTCTTGCCCTGAGTTGCTTGTTCTTAACATTCACCCACCTTCAAGGGCATCTCTCTCACCACAAATCTCAGATGAGAAAACCAACATGTGCAAGGTGAACTGTGAGCAAGTGGCATTTTGAGTGAAATGTTAAAAACTGGCAAAAAACCAGTGAAGCAGTGAGACTGGGTGACCAGAAGAGTCTGCCCAGCAGGACAATGGTCAGGGTTTAAGCCCTAGAGGTCTGTCTAAACAGGGGGAGATACCTACAGCAAGGACATTTTGGTCCTTGCCCATCGGTGGCACCATTCACCAGTCCAAAAGTCGCATGTGTATGACTGAGACAGAAACACATTCCAGCAAGGCAGCAGGGAGACGGCAGGCAGCCTTCTGCAATTAAAATGAAGTATTTCTAGCAAATCTGGCTCTTTCCTTACTCCTACCACACTGCAAAAGCCTCAGGAAGTCTCCCCAGGGGCTTCCTCCTCAGCCTGGCAGGGTTTGTGTCCCCCACAGTGCCATTGAGACTTTCACATCACCTCCACAGGGCTGGTGACTTTCACCTGTTTTGAAGACCTGTTTTCCTTCCCCACTTCCCCTCCTCATTCTGTCTCACAGTCACGTTTCCAGGTACCTCTCAGCAGATGTTTATGGTGCTTTTGTAAAACACTTCCACTTTCTCAAGCTTACCAAACTCATTCTGTCTCACAGGTGCTCTTGTCTGGAGAGTGCAATGTCATGAAATGACTGCTCTGACAGCAAGCATGTTCTCCCGCAGCTCCTCTCCCTCCCCAACAGTGCCATGTCTAGAGAAAAACCTTGTGAAGGCTGAGCACACTTGTCTTTATGCTTCTGCTGTAATGTCCCAAAGCATGACAATTTCATAGCAGGGCCAAAAGGTCCCTTGGATTTAATTTTACAGCTGCAAAGCCCTCCCAGCCCTGAGAATGTGAGGTACACAAAGGCACTAAAACCTGGGTGGGCAAAGGAACAAACCCAGAGCACTGCAGGCTATGGTGGGGTCACGCTGAGGGACAGTCTTTTATCCAAACAGTGCTGTCTTGGGTGCTGCCAGTGGATGCTCTCTGTTCAATGCGGTCATGCCCAGCTTAGGTTCATTCCAAGAGGGCATGTATGAGCCCCAAACTCCTGGCTGTTTTTCCTGACTACTCAGGAAGCTCTGGAAATTTTGGTTGACTGGGATGACCTCCCTCCCCACTGTTTTTGTTCCACCACTGCGGCCCCAGTAGCCAGCCCTTCACACTGACAGCTATCAACCCCATGTATCGGCCAAGAAACTTCCTCCAACTCATCGTGGTGTTCCAACACCTTCCACAAGTGTTTTCTCAACCAGGGACACCAGAGGCTGCCCTATTGCCCACCACACCATTAATGTCATCCTCCCTCTGAGGAGCATCTTGACTTTTCTTGGTCTTCTCCATTGAGAACTCAGTCCTGAATGACAGGAGATTCACCTCTCCCACGCCAGCTCCATGCAGGCTGACAGGCTCTACCAAAGAACTTCCGTGTTGTCAGGCTGAGGAGTGGGTGAGCAGGGATTAAGCATGTGCCATCTCTTCCTGAACAAGTGCGAGTGGACGTGGAGTTATCAGGTGGCAGATTCATAACAAACAAAAGGAAGATCTCATCTGCATAGCTGGTAGATCAGCCATTAAGTACATTGCCCTGGGATATCATGGATGCCAAATTATTATATGGTTAGAACAAGTGGTTAGATGCATTCATGCAAGAACAATCTGCGTGGTGCCATTAGACATGAAGGTATCACTTCTGGCTCAGGAGTGATACCTTCAATCAGCTGAGAGCTGGGAAAGTATCCCTGGGAAACATGACATTTAGTTACTAAAGTTTGCATGATAATAATATACAGAATTATATGTAATACAGTTGAGTCTTTTGCTCTCTCAGGATGACCAGCAGCAGCAGCAATTGAGTCAGGATATGCTGCTAGGCAGAATTTCATTAAACCCTGTATGGCCTTCCTCAGCCTCTCACATCCAGTATGGATCAGTGTTGGACCGACCGCCATTAGCACTCCTGCAAACACGTAGCACTCACATCACTGAACTGCCTCCTTGCTCTTCCAAGGGATAAAGCATCTGATTCTGAGAGGATTCACAGACCCACATCTCCATGTCAGACCCCTGCCTGTGCTGGGGATAAGTGTGGTACTGAGCCGTGTGCTTGACTGAGCTCTGGGTCTAAAACCAGACTGTCTGAGTCAGTCTTGTCTTGGGTGTGGTTTCCAGTCTTTCCCGGAAAGTCATCAATTAGGGAAACACTTTTCTGAAAGATCTTTCTACTGTTTCTCAGGAATAGATTATTTTCCATTGCTAATCTCTTTTCACCTGATGCAGTAACATTGACTTTTCACTGCTATTTAGCATGATTCCCCGAGTACCCCCAGAAACAGCACCATCTCCTGTGTTCCTGGTCCACTGAGAGCCACCCCCACTCCTGGCACAGCCAAGAGCCGTGACATGGAGGTCTTGAAAACTGCCCATCTCTATGAGCAAGCATAGACCCTCTGCCCCTGACCACCAACTTGAAAATCAGAATAGGCCTGGCCTACCTCATGCAGACATTTTTGGGTGTGAATCAGCAGCTTTGGGACAGGAAAGAACCTTGAGCAGGACACAAGCAGGTCCAGCTTCAGAGAGTAACCATGACTGTCTTCCTATCAGTGTCCTTCCCCACTTGCCTTTGCCCAAACTCTGCCAAAACTCCTGCTTGGGAAAAAGACTTGGGGATGGGGACCAGACTTGACCCCTCCAATCCCAGGGAAAGTTTTGTGGAGAAAAGATAAAACTTATTTTCCATTCAAATACAACTAATAATAAAACTATGGAAGAACAATGCTGGAAATATGCTAAATAAGCAGAAATCTGGCTAAACAGAAGTTTTCCACAAGGCACCAGGAAATCTCTGAATTGCTATGAGTGCCTTATTTAGTGGAGTGTGTGCTTTTTGTCCACACAAGTTCCAGTCACTGCAGCCATCAAACATTTTTTAATAGGAGCATTAACTTAAAAACAGCTAACAGTAATATTCCTAGCTGTGTGGAAACAGCATTTTATTAAATGCTTCACACAGATTTTGTATAATAAAGATGAATATATTATATCCTCTGCCTCCCCCAGAGTGAAACAATAATAGGAAAATAAAAAAAAAAAGCCAATAAAGTGAAACATAAATAGAGCATAATGGGACTAGTAGCAAACCGAACTGACTATATAACATCTGCTATTGTTTGCCTGGCAAATGCAAACAAGGGGGAAAACCAAGAAAGATTTGAACAGCCCTAGCCTCTTTCCCCTCTGCTGCAAGGAAGCAGCACTGATATCCCAAGCAGATTAGAGCTGACAGAACAGTACAAGGGTGACTTGCAAATTTGTCCTTAAACAAATGTGTGAGATTCCCTTCGCTTCTGTGCATGAAGCAATTTTCACGAGTCTTTTGCTGCCAGGCAGTTTATGTGTGAAAATATTCCTGGGTCTGGTGAGTTCTCGATGCAAACATTCATTCATTTCAAAGCTCATATTTTGCCATGTGTTTGCCCCTCACTATCCTCTGATTTCTGAAGTTAGCCCATCAGCTGAGCCAAACCAAAGCCATGGGAGCTGGGCAACAAATCGTGCCAACTGAGGGGATACAGAAAGAGCTGATGTCTATGGGCAAGGCCTCAGTTGTCTTCTGTATATCATAGCCAGGGAGCCTCTATCCATCACCTTTGGAGAAATCAGGATAACTAAAGGATCGCACTGTGACCAGAAGGGAAAAAATGAGGGATTTTTGCCAGACAGTTCCTTTGCAGATAGTGATCTGGCCAGCTCACAGGTGTAGTAAACCCAGAGTTCTGCATCTGCAAAAATCCAGTCTGTGTTTGTGACCAAACTTAAATCATAGCCATCCTGACTGAAAACAGAACTGGTTGGAAGCTGGGGGAAGGAAAGAAGAGCTAAATGCCTATAAAAGTCATTTTCTGTTTTATTTGTTATCTTGCTTGTAATGATCACACCATGTTTCCTATCTATTTTTACAGTAAGTTGTACTCTGGTCTCAAGAGGCCCCTGGATGACTTATTATTAACGATGTCTTCTTATTATGGATGGTGATTTATTATCAGAATGATTCTATTTGTACTGGGTATGCTGTTCTGCTGCCAGCAAGAGGCTGTTGCCATCTTCAGAGCAAAAGGTCATATTCTTGCAGCACAGCATGCCCAGCTCCACTCGGCTGAGCTGGTGAGATTGCAGACTGCACTCATGTACAGGGCAAAAGGACAAAGACCAAAGAGAAGAGAGGCCCTGGTGCACCCACATTGCAACTGCCCCACAACCATGAGGGGCACAGGTGATCCACTGCTGGACTTCACACCTCCTTACCCACTGCCTACACTCCTTGTACCTAATGAGGTCACCATTTAGGAATCTGTACACCTCTCAGTAAAAAAATCATATCTTCTACAATTTTTACATTGCATTACCAGCCAACAAGTGTTTATTTAGCATTGGGAAATTAAAACAGTTTTTGTCTCCTGTCCTTGGAATCCATGCACTCCAAGATTCAAACTCTCCTTTCTCTGTAAATAAAGGTCCATCTGGAGTTTGGCAATAAGTTCACAGGGCACAGGAGACCTTCAACACCCATTTCTTCACTGTGAAAGGCAGCAAGAGCAGGTACACAGCTTTCCAAGCAGAAAATCCCAACATTTAAAGTGAGGGAGAGGGGCTGCTTCTGGGAAGTTTACCTGTGCTCTCGGACAGCCCGAGCTAGCCCCTCCATGGCTGCTCTCGGTGCCCTATTTCTAGTGGCAGCCCCCAGCCAGGGACCCCTCAGGCCCCACCACTTCCAGTCTCCCCTGAGGGTGAGGTATGCCCACAATAACCAGCCAGCTCTTTGCACACCCCAGACCAGGTTATTTCTGCTGTGTGCAGCCTTAGTATCTCCTTTGCTCACTCTCTTAGCTCTTACTGAGGAGCACTGGCAGGTCCTTGTTAAGTTGTAACACCAGCGCAGGCAAGTGCACAGAACCTGACTGGTTTTTCCATGTGCAAGCAGAATCCAGACCCACTGTTGCTGCATATTTGGCATTAGTGAAGACCTGCTTTGCACACCTGTAAAAAACAACTGAGCTAAGTGGACCCCAAGGAGATTTCAAGCAGAAAATCTGAATGAATCTTGAGGCTGTTCACTACACAGGCTTTACTCTGTGCCCAGGAGAAAAAGTCCAGGCTGTAAAGTTCCACAAGTCACAAGCGATTGCACATCAGCTGAAAAAGAGTCCTGGGTGCCAGGCCAGAGGACATGGGAACTGGGTGCCAAGAGATGTCACAAACTGAACAAAACAGGGAAGGAAAGTGGACAGGGCTTCAGGATGCTCAGAGGTGGAATCATAAGAGAGATTTTTGTAGTGATATTAAACCTCAGAGTTCAGAGTCTGAATCTGAAGAGTGGGAATCAGGAAAGTGCCCAACAAGAGAGATTTTTTTCACTCCAGCCTCCTCCAGGAAGCTCTTTTCTCTCTTTCCCCATTGTACCTCCATGCAACACTGGAGACAGGGAGACAGCCTGATCTGACAGCGATCAGTACAGAAACACTGTAAGCTGACAGCAGCTATTATGCAGGATGAGAATGCCAGTCACCATTACAGGATGCTAAAAGTACGCATAGAAAGAGCCCTTCCTGAAACATGACCAGCTGAGGAATGTGTTTTAGGCTTCTGAAACAGAAAGCAAAATAAAACAAACATATGTGTAAAGCCTCCCATCAGAGATGTCTGCTGGTCATGGACAAACCCTTGGGGAAAGGTTCCTTTATGAAGCAGGTCTGAGGATTCACAGAGCAGCTTGGCACTGGACAGCAGTGCAGTGGATCTCTGTGTCCAGCAGCAGAGGCTGGGAGAGGTTTGAGAATGATCTTTTGAACCCCAGCTGGAGATGAACACCACAAGAAGGCAAGGGTATAGCCCAGCCTTTTGTGAGAGGAGCAGGAGGATAGAGAAGAGGAAAGCTGCAATACCCTGGCTGGGTCTGGGGGATGTGTCTGCTGCTAAATGCTGCTGCAGTTTGGAATAAAAAGAAGGAGAGTCATCTGAGGCCTTGCAAACTCACCTCATGTGTGAGTTGAAAGAAAAGTGAACTGTTGTTTGATCCTACCTCTAGCTGCTACCCCTTCATGACAGCACCTGAGAGGGACAAGAGGAACAAACATGATATGTCTAACATGAAGAGATGTATTTTAGGGAAAGTTTTCTTTCCAGCAGCAGTTCTCTGAGTTTGGATGGTTCCTGTGAGGCCAGATGGAGTAGGATGAAAAAAAAGGAGGGATGAAATAATAGAGAGACTGAAAGAAAGAAGTGAGAAGGAGGAGCAGCATCGCAGCACTGAAAGTTGGAAGAGATCACAGTCAGACTGTGGCTTTGCATCTTGGTGCTGCTCTTGCAATGGATGGAAATATTAGTTTTTAATTAATTGTCTTACTGCAGTAGTTGAAAGGGGAATCACCTTCAAAAAAGAAATACAAATAACTGCTTTAACAGGAAACTTTTGCTGCTGTAATTTATTGGAAGGCAAAATGAGCTCCGATTACATTATCCACCCGCACAGTGCCGGCAACGTGTACTTCGGATATTGCGCTATAATCCAATGACTGCTCCTGAATTATTAACACCAAGTTGTTATTAGAAGAAGTTGCCTGCCTTATTTCCACCATTGTCCCCCCCCACTCCCTTTATTAAGTTTCAATTGATTCCCAACACCTCCTCCTGCCCCCCAAAAATGAGCCTTCACCTCCCCAGCTCTTTCATAGCTGGCACGAACGTTACTTGCATTTGGCAGCCTGGTGAATTATTCACGCGTGCCGGGAGCGGCAGAGATATTACAGGTCTCGGAGGAGCCAGCGCGGCTCGGCTGTCACAGTCCTGGGTGGCTGTGTCGTTTGTCCCCCCCGCCGACCAACCAACCAAAGTTTTGCGGGGCCTCGAGTCCGGAGCGCAGTTGCGGGGCAGGGAGAAGTCTTGCGACAGACCCTCCGCGGCTTCTCTCCCGGGGGAAGCGAGGCATACCCGGGGCCGGGGTGAGATGGGCATCACCTGGGGTCTCGACACCCCCAGACCAGCTCCGGGGGGCCAGAGGTGACAGGGGAACCCAGCGCTGTGCGCTATTTCCAGCCGCCTCCGGGCGCAGCTGCACGAGCCGGGCGCCGTCTGCCCCCGCCTCCGCAGCGCCCAGCGCCGCCGTCCCAGGGTCAGCTCCGTGGCCACCCCTTCCCTTCTTCCATCCTCTTCCCTGGAACCGAGGGGGGCTGGAGAGAAGGCGGTGGCTGCGCCCCGTCCCAAAACGAAAGTGGCCGAGGGGACAGACAGGCTCTGAGCAGGCCAGGTTGAGCTGATCCCCTCTGAAGGGTCTCCCCGCCTTGCCCTCCGGCCCGGCCTTACCTCTCCCAGAACAGGGACGGGGCAGGGAGCGTCCGAGAGCTGCTAAACCTCTGTCACCCACAGACCCTGACACGGCCAGGAGGCCTGAAATGCCCCTGACAGTCTCGGTCCCACCTCCCCGCCCTCCAGAGGCGTTGTGCGGATGGCATTTATCGGAGTATTTAGGGGGTTTTAAAACTGTGAATTGATAAAAATCAAGCTCTCGCCTTGCCTGGAGCTGGGACAGGCACGTCCCGACTGTTTTTCCCAGGAAGCTTGAGTCCTACTGGATTTCTTGGACTAGAACATAAAATACTGGAACGTAAAAAGTTAAATATGTTCAGACGCTCCTGTCGGCCCTAGTCTCACGGGAACTCCAGGAACGGCTACTGGAGCCTTTGTTCCCTGGGGAAACCCGGGGGTCTGGCAGGGGAGCCATCAGCGCAGACTGGTTCTCCCCGACAAACCCTAGGGAATCCCTAAAATCCACTAGGAGTGGTGGGACGAGAGGGTCCCCGGCTGTGCTAAGAGGAGCGACAACGTACTGGCTCCGGACATTAGGGATGGGAGCACCCCCGCGTTTCTCCCCCGCTATGGAAAATGCTCCCTGGAAGCCCACGCAGGTTGATGAGGTGGCTGGAGGTGTTGATCCACCCCGGTCGTTCCTTTCCATTTGTGCTCTAAAACTGCATGTGGGGGAGACGGGCTCCCCTATTTCCTTTACACCAGCCCGAGAGCGTGCCTGCTTACAGCAAGCCAGGGACTTGCCCAAACTGGAGCTGCCCCCCTCCTCTCCCGGCCCCACAGCGGGACGGCGAGAGCGGTGCGAGCACTGCCGTGTCAGGCCCACTATGCGGGGACTTTGCGGGAGGGAAACAAATCGGTCCCAGGGGTGGGCAGAAAGTACCCGGACCCTGCAGCTCCGCTGATCTCGGCGCCGCTGAGTCGCCCCGAGAGTTGGTTTGCAAACGAAAATCCCCAGATGAAGTCGAGGAGCTGGGCACCGCACCGCCCGTCCGCCCTAGCGGGGTTGCTCCTTGCATCCCGCTTCTGGTTGCGTTTCTGGACCCGAGGGTTTCATCCCTCGTCGGCCCCTTTCTGGTCCTGGCCCCGCGGCCGGAGACCTCCGAGGGAACGGCGACACCTCCATCTTTCTCTGCCGGGGAAATTTCGGGGCTTCGAGGGGCCTGTGTGTCCCAGCCGGGCCGGACCGGGCCGGGCCGGGCGCGGTGCCCCTGACCCCGGCTCCCAGGCTGGATGCGAGCACTCGGGTCACATTTATTTTTGGGGCAGATAAGTTTCTTCCCCTGTAAGGAGGTGGTTGCTAGGGAAGGAAGGATCGGCCGATAGCTGTACAACGAGCTCCAGAAATGGGCTCTGCTGGGGAGCTTCTCCCCAACCCCACAACCTTCCCCGGTACCCCGGTGCCCCCTTCCCATCACAGCTGGGTGCCGACGGGCGCCCATCTCGGGACGGTTGTTTTCCGAAGAGAGCAACGCCGTGCAGTGCCCGGCGGCGGCGGCATCGGGGGATACCTGTGGGTACTTTTTACCAGTCGTTTTTCAGGAGTGGACTGGGACAGGGACCACAGACCCCGCCGTGGCTCTCCGTCCTTCACCGCGGGTCCCACCGGGGGCACTCCGCCCCTCGGCACTCTCAGACCCAAACTTGGAGGGGTGCTTGAAGAATAAAACAGTTATTTATGTCTTAGATTCCCGGTTCGCCCTCCTGGCCTTTGAGAGATGCTGTGCCAAGACTAGCTACCAGCTCGAAGGCACGGAGTTTTGCTCCTCTCTCCGCTGCTAACAGGGAGTGGTAACGTGTTTAGACCACTTCAACTAGGCAGACATAGCTGGGAGCCATGCACGGCTCAGCTATGCCGGGAAAGGAGGTGTCATTTGTACGCAGTTACTTTGGTGATCAACACTTGAATGATATATGCCGCCTGCTTTAATTATATTCCTGTGACATTTTCCTGGACAGGAGCGGACCGCACACAGCCAGAGCCGGGCAGCCCGGGAGCGTCCTGCTGCTGCCCGCCGGGCCCGGGACTGTTCCGGGGAGGGCAGCTATGCCCACACCCCGAAATACGGTTCTGGAGACGGCAAGAGGAGAGGCTTCCAAAGATGCTGCTCGGAACTTGAGATTTTTTTTTTTGTGTGGGTGTGTGTCCCCACTCATGAGGAGTTTTGGTTTCAGCGGCAGTTTTCTCCTCTGTGAGGAGGAAACGCCGCAGTTTTACCCGCTTTTCTTCCACGATGGAAGGCAGGGACCCAGACCAACACTTCTCCAAAGGTTTCAGGGACGCCCTCATCCATCCCCCAGGACATCCAAGGGCCGCCGTGCCCCCCAGCCCTGTTTCTCCCTGTCTCTCGATTGGGGACCCGACTCAAACTTCTGACTGCCCCAGGAGTAAGTCAGTTCTAGGTCCCACTCAGAGGGGCTGTTGCAGGTAGAAGCGGGAGGAGGGAGGGTGCTGGAGCGCATTGGGTGAGGGTGTTCTTCCCCAAACGACCTCAAATCTGGGATACACGACTAGCAGCTGCGTCCCGGCGGCACGGGCAGAAGAGCCCGGCGGGATGCGAAGTTCCGTGGCGGTGGCTGGAGCAGGCCCCCGGCTGTCCCCGGGGCTCCCTTACTCTCAGGAGCCCTCTGAGGACACTGAGATGCAATGGGACACGCCGGGGGGCACTGAAGGCCCCTAATTCGGGGTTGGGTGCCAAACTGGCTGCCAAAAAAGAAAATTAAAATAATTAAAATCTGAAGGATGAGGAGGGGAGATGAAGAGCTCTACCCCTAAGCCGGACTGGGGGCAGCCCAGCCCATCCCCGGTGCACAGAGAGGGAGTCGTTTGCGAGAAGGGAGATGCAGCGGTTGCAAAGGAAATAAAAGTCAGCACAGGACAAACGAACCCAAATCCGCCAAAGGCAGCACCGGGCAGCCGAGAGCACAGCGGAGAGGGCTCGGTCGGAGCCGCCGGGACAACCACCGAGAGCCGGGGTACTCGGGGAAGGGGGCCGCGATCTGCCCCCTTCCTTCTCAACCACTCTTTTTTCAGTGAGGTGCTATCTGGGGAGGGACGCTGGGCACAAGGGCAGGCGACAGGCCTAGAGCCACCGGGCTGAGCTATTCCTGCAAAGCATGAACCCGGCTACCCCCTACCAGGCAGCGGCAGAGGCAAACAAGGAAGGGTCCCTCTGTGCCGGGAAGTCTGTACTGAGGCTGCTGTTCGTTCTCCCCTGGGCTCTGCCCCTACTAGGGAGCCAAAAAAAAAAAAAAAAAAAAAAAAAAAAAAAAAGAAAAAGAGGGGAGACGCAGGCTGGGGGGGACCGGGCGACGCAGGCTGGGGGGGACCGGGGGATCCAAAATGGTTTGCAGGATTTCGCTGTCTGAAGCACTTTTGCCCGTTCCCTGAACGAAACGTGTGCTCGGGGGTGGGGGGGGGGGCGGGTAAGTTGCTCCCGTGTCCGCACTCCGCTCTGCGGGAAAGGCTGCGGCCGGTAACCGGCTGCCTGTGCCTCAGAGCATCCCGTACGCCCGCCAGCCCGCCCAAACTCGCACTCAGGAGCGAGGCTATTTTTCTTTCGTTTTTCCCCCTCCTTTTTACTTTTTTTAAATCTTATTTCTGTAATTATAATACCAGCACCCCGGCTGAGTTCTCAATAAAACCTGGATCCTGACATAAAACGACACGCTGGAAAACAATGCGAGGGGACACAAGGGAGAGGAGGAAAGTCTCTAATTGGTTAAAATATGTTTAAATCACTTCATAAAACCCAAGCAAAGCGAAGCAAATAATCCACCTAGCAAAGCAAAGAAGCCGGGCGATTTAGAATCACTGTAATTCGCTCCCCCCCGACCGGCTCCCCCCCCCCATCTCCTCGCAGTATTTGATATGATGAATAACCCAATATAGGCCTTTAAAAATAGGTCACTGCATAAAGAGACTCCCAGAGAGCTATAAAAAATGGGAAGAGGGCGCTTTAAGGAGAGGAGCCATTTGCTTCTTTTGTGCTTGTTTGGTACCTAGCGGCCTGGGAGCTGCCAGCCGTCCTCCTCTTGGCCCTCAAGGTGAGGAGGGAAAGTTGGAGCCCAATCCAAGCCCCCGTTTCTCTTCCTGCCCCACTGCCTCTGCAGCCACCGCCCGTCCCGTCCAGCCCCAGCCCGGGCCGCGGCTCGTGTCCCGGCCGAGGTTCCCCGGAGACCGTGGGGGAGCGTTCACGCCCGCAGTGGGGGCCAAGCTGTTCACCCCGGCTCTGGGCTTTGTCTCCGTCCCTGCGGAGCGGCGAGACAGAAGCGGGATGGTGATCCGCGTTGAAATACTAAGGAGCGGGTCTGGCCCCGTGGAGAGCCGGGCCGGGCCGGGTTCCCCGAGAGTGGGGGACACAGCAACCCCCGCCACCCCTGCCCCTCTCCAGAGCCACCCGCGGGCTCGTAGCAAAAGGACTCGGGCTAGAAACCGGCCCTCCCCGACTCTTTCCCCCCGCGCTGCTCCCGGCCAGGACCACCCGGCGCCACCGGAGCCCAAGAAGCCGCCGACATCTCCGGAGCGCTCCCGGCCCGCAGCCCGCCACGCAATCCCTCCGTGGGCTCTGCCGACACCGGGGGGCCCTGCTCCCGCCCCGGGCCCCGCAGCACGCTCCGACACAGGGCGCTGGGAAAGAGGAGCACGACAAATTCGGCGGAAACCTTCGGGTTTTATTGGAAAGGAAAGGTCTGCCTTACCTGGAACCAGGCTCTCCCCTTCTTCCCCTCATTAAAAAAAATAAAAATAAAAATAAAAAAAATCAAAGGCCTCGTAGAGCTGGAGAGAGATGTTTTGAATAACCTGGTAGCAGAAATTAGCAGGAGGGAGAAATAGAAAGAAAACAAAAAATAATCTCAGGGGGGAAGAAAAAAAAAAAGACACAGCCAGATATTTTTCGGTTTGTTTTGTTTTCGCTTATTATTATTTTTCACTATACTGTATTATCCTGATGCAATAAAGGCTGGTTTGTAATGTAATTTAAAAATATATATGTCCAAACAAATAGCAGGGCCAGAATATGACAAGTGCATTCAGCATTATAATTCAACTGGGCTCCACCTCCATACCGCCTCCTAATTAATGGGTCTCCGAACTTGCAAAAGCCTGCATTGGACAGAGAGAGAGAGAGAGAGAAAGAGAGAGAGAGAGAGAGAGGGCGAAAAGTGTCATTGAAGATAATTGATTACCTCCCAATCAACAATAACTTGTTAGCAATAGTCAATTACCCCATCTCTTCTCGCTTCTTTCCCCCTGGTCCGAAGTCTCGGTGCGAGGGCTGTTCCTCCCCTCTACGAAGTCTGCTTTTTCTTTTTCTCTTTCTTTTTTTAAAATTATTTTTAAAAAATTTTTTGGGGTGGGTATTAGCTGGAGGTGGGGGGGGCAGGGAAAGTGCTGTGATTTGGGGTGTTTCTTAAAATAGCAGCTAGAAAGAGAAAGAAAGAGGAGAGACAGGAAGAGAGAGAGAGAGAGAGAGAGAGAGAGAGAGAGAGGAGACAGACAGGAGGGGGGGAAATCTCCGACCCAAAACCCTGGGACAAGAGGTACGGCAGGACCACCTCTCGGCGAGGGACCGACGGCAGCTCCGCTCCGCTCCGCGCCCGCCCGCCGCCCTGCCCGCCCGGCCCGCCGCCCGACGTGGCTCTCCCCGGGAGGACCCGGGGCTCCTCCGCCGGAGTTGGAGGTGGGCTTCAACTTTTGCTCGCTGTCTTCGCTGCCGTCACCCCGCGGTCCCGCCGGGGGCTTCTCCCCGCGGCAGCGCATCCCCGTCGCGGGTGGGGAAGGCAGCCCCGTGCAGCCCGGCCCCACCATGACTTCCAAAGAAGAACCCAAGCCCTCCTCGGGGGAAGAACGGCGGCGGAGCCCCTTGGATCACCTCCCACCGCCGGCCAACTCCAACAAGCCCCTCACCCCCTTCAGCATCGAGGACATCCTCAACAAGCCCTCGGTGCGGAGGAGTTACACCCTCTGCGGAACGGCCCACCTCCTCTCCGCCGCCGAGAAGCACCCCCCGGCCGGGCTGCCCCTCTCCGGCCGGGCGCTGCTCTCCCAGACCTCGCCCCTCTGCGCCCTGGAAGAGCTGGCCAGCAAGACCTTCAAGGGGCTGGAAGTCAGCGTGCTGCAGGCTGCCGAAGGTAAGCCTCTCTCAGAGTAGGGGGGTCCTCCAACGGGTGGGTACCCCGCTCCTCCCCACGGCCTGGTTTTCCTTCTCTCCTCGTCCCCCGCCATCTCCCAGGGTGTCGCATGGGGTGGGATGGGGGTCCCTGGACGGCCCGTACCCGGCAGCATCCTCCCCCATAGCCCTCGGGGTTGCGGGAGAGGGGGCTCTGCCCCGCTCCCTCCAGATATCGACGGGGCAGGGGTGTGGGGTCCTGGGGCTCGGGTCGGGGTGGACAAGGGAAAGCGGGGACAATCTGGCGGCTCGTCGGCAGGCCGGGACGGGATGACCATCTTCGGGCAGCGGCAAACGCCGAAGAAGCGTCGGAAGTCGCGGACGGCCTTCACCAACCACCAGATCTACGAGCTGGAGAAGCGGTTCCTCTACCAAAAATACCTGTCGCCGGCGGACCGGGACCAGATCGCCCAGCAGCTGGGTCTCACCAACGCCCAGGTCATCACCTGGTTCCAGAACCGCCGCGCCAAGCTCAAGAGAGACCTGGAGGAGATGAAGGCCGACGTGGAATCGGCCAAAAAGCTGGGCCCCAACCCCGCCGTGGACATCGTGGCCTTGGCCGAGCTGGAGCCCAGCGCCGAGGGAAGGGGCAAGGCGCGGCCCGGGTCCCCGCCGCCGCCCCCCGCCGCCGCCCGGGAGCCCGGCGCTCCTCCGCCGCCCCGCCCCGCCTCGCCCCCCACGGAGCGGCCCCGCAGCCGCCGGGACAGCGAGGAGGAGGAGGAAGAGGAGGAGGAGGACGTGGAGATCGACGTGGATGACTGAGGGGCGGCCGGCGTCCCCCCCATGTCCCTCCCCCCCCATCCCGACAGCTCCAAACCGGCACCCTCGGCCCCCCATGCCGGCCCCGGCAGCGCGGCGGGGCGGCTGCTCCCCTCGCTCGGAGCAATAAGCAATAGAACCCCACCACAGACACACACCCCCGATTAATTTAGGGTAGAGTCGATATCCCTCCGCCTGCCACATCTTCGGAACGGTGCAATTATGGACGGCTTCTGTATAAATATTTAAACTTATATATTGGAATTTTTTTCCTTCCCCCTTCTTTTTGAGGTTTTGATTATTATTTTTTCTAATAGCTATCAGTGATGATTATTTTACCTATAAGGGAGACGCGTAACCTTGGAATAAACCTGGCTTCCAACAGATGTTTGGGAAAGCAGTTGTTTTCAAAGACTTCCGAAACAAACCGCTTTAGAGAAGATTTAAGTTAGGCTTAAAACGGCAACAGCAAAAAATTAGCCGCTTTCCTTTCCTTGCATGTTTCAGATGTGCACGAACTAATTTTTTTCCTTTTAAAAATATTTTTTTCTTTCGCAATCTTGGGAACTTGGGGCTGGGTGATAATGCAAGTTGAAAAATATATACTTTCTTTTTTTTCCTAGAGCATAGAGATTTGTCTCCAATGCAATTTCTGCCTCATTTTACCAATTAAAAGCTATTTTTACCATTTTCTGCTATTGTTGTGCTTTTATTAAAAAGCTGCCTTTCGTATTTTTGATATGAAGGTGGTAACAAAAAAAAAAAAAAAAAAAAAAGGAAAAATAACAAAATCCTAGAATTATTTTTTACTCTTTTTAGAATTTTTTTGCATGCTATGGAAATAAAAAAGGACAAATCCCAAAATCAATACATTTAAATATTACACTATAAATTTTAAAAAAATGTACAGATTTAAGACCTGGTTTTGTTTGAATTGTACAAATTTTAAAAGGCCTGCTATTTAAGTTCCGATAGGGACAATGTCGCTTTATTTACTGTCTCTTAGAATTGTACAGATAGCTCCTTTTTTCCGATACAATAAAATCTTTACCATTTTAATATACTTTTTAACGTCCTTCATTTGTGACCGAAAAACAACCCCGCCGGTCCGAGGCTACACCGGACTTTTCCCCCACAGGAATTTCCCATCCCGTTTGCATTTAAAGTTACTCTGAGAGCAGTGCCTGCGAGAAAAATGACGGGAAAGGAGCACACGAGCTAGACCAATACTATTATTTAGGGTTTTTTTCTAAGTCTAATGCCCGGCAGAGTTTAGCAGAGGAAGAACGCGGAGCATCGATAAGGCCGGAGGTGCGGGCAGCGCTTCCCGGGCGCGGGGGATGCGCGGCGGCGGCGGGAGCGCGGAGGGGCGAGCGGAACCACCGGGACCCCGGGGCCCTCCCGCTGTCAGCGGGGCATTTCCAGCCTGAAATTGGGGGGGTGGGGGGAAGGGGGGGAAAGAAGGGCAGAGAAAAAAAATGACAAGAAAAAACAAATGCGAGCGACAGCAAGGAGTTATCAGCGATTTGGACAAAAGGAGCGGGTGTGCTGCGGGGGGAGCTGCCCTCCGCCCGGCGGGCAGGCCTCCCGTGTCTGGCCAAAAGCTGCCACGGGGACGCGGGGATGGAAAATGTTTCGTTTCCTCCCTTTAATTCTTTTTATTTTCATTTCTTCCCTCCTTTTTCTTTCTTTCTTTTTTTTTTCTTTTTTATTTTTTTTCCCCAGCCAAAATTAAAGCTCTGGTGAATGTGTTTTCTCTTGGCAGCGTGACTTGCCTTTGGAGTCGAGCAACGTGTGTTTCTCCCTATTCTTTGTAAAATTTATGTGAGAATGGCAAATCTGGTGTACAGTGGTGGAGTCGGCAGAGAAGTGTCCAGATAAGACGGGGTTGGTTTGTGGGTTGGATTTTTTTTTTTTTTTTTTTGGTCCAGTTTCTCCGAGGCTAAATAAATCTTTCTCCTCTTTGAGAATGGATGGGGTTGTAATTTTTAGCGTAAAGCATGAAAACTGGGGACAAATGAGCCCTCTTCTCTGAAGTGACAAGCGACAATGGAGCATATACAGCCTCCTGCGGTTCGCCATGCTGAAACAAGCGTGCCCCTCCGCAGCAGAGAGAAGGCGAGCGCTTGGAGACCATATGGTTTTTGAATTTTCTTCACAATTTCCAGACAATTTGATGGATTAGGTTAACCCTCCCTTCCACTGTTTAACTCCACAACAATGGGAGCAGAGCTGTTCTCCCTTCGTCGGGGCATCTGTGCGCTTCTATTCTTTTTCCTTTCTCTCTTGGTATTTGGAACAAGCCTATGAATTACAATGAAATTCACTTTTCTTTAGTATTATTTGGAAGAGCACTTGTTTTCCGCCACCTCCCGCCCCCACTCCGCCATCCCCTCTTTTTTTTATATTTTTTTTTTTTTTAACCTCCGAATGATAGCTTTGACTTTTGTCCAGATCTCTCGGAAAGCCTTCAATCTTGTCCTTAAGTGTTTTTATGCTAAACAGGGAAATCGTAAATGCTGAGAAACTGTGACATTTATGTGAAGATCTAGTTAAAGGGCTTTATTTGTTTTCTTTATCTGTTTTTTTTCGCCATTCCCTCTCCTGTTCCCCCTCCTCTCGTGTCCCCTCCCTCCCCCCAGTCTTTTATTCTTTTGTCTTGGAATGGATTTAATGAGGCTGCAAACAGTACAATTCACTATAACCAAGAAAAAAAAAAAAAAGAAAATAAAAAAAGAAAGAAAAAAAGTGGCTGAGTGTATGGAAAATAGGCTGGGAGTTAATTTGGGTTTCTGATCTATTGACTTCTGAGTGCAAAGAGAAGAGATGGTGGGCCGCCTTGCACCCGCAGAAGTTTACCACACGTGGCTGGGGCGGGTTAGTAAATAAAGCCTCCTCCTGAAGATTTGTAGCCTGTTAATTTGGCTAGCCCCCTATTCCCAGATAACTGGGATTTTGACTGTTTAATCTGCGTTTTGACAAACAAAAGATTTTTTTTTTTTTAGCTTAAAAATGAAGCTCTGGATCGTGCCCTCCGTTTGCCATCCTGTTTGAAATGCGCCGTTCCCTGGGATCACCTGCATGAGTAGATCTATTGCTCGGGGTTTGCTCTCCCTGGATTTTTAGATACAATACGGTTTGGGGTTTTTTTGGTTGTTGTTGGTTTTTGGTTTTGTTTTTTTTTTTTTCTTTTCTTTTAATGGTATGTTTGTTTGTTTGTTTGTTTTCTGGTTTCTGTTCTTTTTTCGGGGGACGGGGGTGGGTGGGTGTAGGAGTGGGACTACTGCTTGTTTGTCGGATTGTTTGGGTTTTTTTTCCCCGCAGCAGCAATAGGGACGCGGCGACAGCGCTGAATAGTGCCCTCTGGAATGACCCAGCCGCAGCCCTTCCCGGCCCACTCGGAGGGCTGCTGCCCTGGACGCGGCATGGAACCCCTCCTGCCCGCCCCAGATTCCCAGATTTACCCCAAGTTAGGGATCTCCGGATCTGCCTCGCCCACCCAGGGGCCGCCGCTCCCGTCCGTGTCCAGCGCTATCCCGGAGAAGGAGGGAGCTGGGCCGAAACCCCCAGCTGGAACTTCCTGGCCAGGGACACCTGGGGCAGCGGTCCCCTTGTCCGGCCTTCAACCTGCCCCCAGTACTTCCTGCACGGATTCACAGCGGGGGGCACAGTCCGTCCCCTGTCCCACTCCCGGCAAACCCTCAGCGTTTCAGAGCTTCTCGCCCCCAGCCCGGTGCTCCGTGTCCTGGGCACCGGCTCACCGCGGTTCGCCCTGGGAAAAGGTGGGCATGGGGAAGGGGGAGACACAGGCCTTTCCCAAGTGATTCTTGACAAGAAAATTAAAGGCGTTAATCCGCTTAAGCACCCCAGGTCCTGGCCCGGAGAGGTGAAAACTAGCAATTGGCAAAAGAGTGTGTGGGAACATGGAAGTGCCTTGCGGGAGCCAGCTGGGGGCCCGGAGGTCTCTCATCACCCGGCCCGTCGGGGGCTGTGCTGCCCCGTGTCCCCCGCGGGCACCTGGTGCGGGCAGGTGCGGGCAGGGGCAGCGCGGGCGTGGCGACCCCCGAGGGTTGGGTCCGGCCCGCACCTCGACCACCGCTGTTCCCTCCCCGGCAGAAACCCCATTTCTCTAACTCAGGAGCCGGACATGCCCTCCTGCGTGTCCCCCCGCTCCCGCCCATCCTCCCGCCCCTGCCATACCCATCCTTCATCCCCAAACTTGACACTGCCTTAGATTTCGTTTGGAGGTGTGAAGGGAGCGGGAGGGGAGGAGGCGGTGGGGGGTGTTGTCTGCTTGGAAAAGCCACTGTTTAGTGTTTGCAGGGGGGAGTTAAGATTTTTTTTTTCCCTGAGGGGGGTGGAGAAGATCCATATTTGATCTTGTTCACTTCACACAGGGCTCCCAGACGGAGAATAAAGCCCCCTTCTGAATTATCCAACAGGGTTGAAGCAGGTTGAGTCAGTGAAATTCAGTTCCTTATTTTATGAGGTGTCAGAGCTGATGTCGAATATGGCAACGATAACTAATACTACAGTCTGAGGGACCAGAACGTGGTAATTAATCCCAAAGACTTAAGTGTATTTTAGTTCAGGAGAAAAAAAATCACTAATTCAATCGTCCGGAAAATTGAAGTTTGATGCATGAGTCTCTGCTGAAAGGAAAGGCTTTTTCTTCCCGATTCTGGGGTTGGGGCAGGAATCGCAGCCTGTCTTCTCCGCTCCCCGGAAAGGCCCCTGTACAGGGCCGCTGCCCGCCCGCCCCCAGCCCGGGGCACACCGGGGACCGGCAGGCTGAGGTGACACAGGGCTCTCTTCATTCCCTCTGCGTGTCACACCGTCTTGCCCGCCCGCCTCCCGCAGTAAACACTGAACATTCACGGCCATATCGCGACCGCTCCCTTGTATCGCGACACGCGGAAAGGCTGTCGGGCAGCTCCTGGCCTCCCACTGTCCCGTACCTTCGGCATCGGGTGCGGTGGGGTAGCAGCACATTGCCTGCCATGCCCATACCCAGTCCTCATACCCTCCCCGGGGCAAGGCCCGTATTTGCTCCCTCGGCTCTGCGGCACTCTGGGGGGCGCTGGGGACACCGGACCCCTTCCTGTGCCCGAGCGAGGAGACGGGCACCGTGGGGCAGCCCGGGCAGGGCCGGTGCCGCTTGGAAAGGGAAAACTCTCGGCGCCGTGATATCTGTGGGGCCACGCTCGCTGCATTCAGCCCCACGGCCGTGAGCATCCTCCTCCGAGCCGCTCGGCCGCGAACACCTTTCAGCTTTCTCAAA
This sequence comes from Onychostruthus taczanowskii, assembly GCF_017590055.1. Lineage (NCBI taxonomy): Eukaryota > Metazoa > Chordata > Aves > Passeriformes > Passeridae > Onychostruthus > Onychostruthus taczanowskii. The sequence continues at coordinate 6,635,626 of NW_024502568.1, forward strand.
CTCCGGTCTCTCCTCCGGGCCAAAGCGGGGAAGTCCCGCGGGATCACTCCTGTCCCCACCCCCTGCCAGGATCCCTGCTGTCCCGAGGGACCTTGAGGGTCCATCCGCCCCCAAGGGCTGGACTGGCACCCCTGGCCTGTCCATGGGGTCTGGGTGTCTCTTCTGCAACGAGGGACGGTACTATCGACGTGCGCACCGAGGGGTCTGGCCCTTCCTCCTCCCCGTCCAGGTGAGCTCAGGGCGAGTGGAGAACAGAGCGTGAAATCTTCCCTCAGGTTTTCCGGCGGGGTGAGCTAGTCCCAGGGGGGGATTTCCTCCACGTGTCCCCATCCCAGGCCTGGTTTCCATAGGGGAATATCTCCAGTGCTGGAGGAAGGGACTGAGGCCCTCAGGGGAATTGCGCGCGGTCCTGTTGTGCAGGTCATACGTGGAGGCGGCAGCAGAAGGTATGACGTCATCGACGCTCACAGTGACTTCATCATCCGTCCCACTGAAGGCAAGTGGCCGTCGGAGCAGAGGCCTCGAGGGGGCTGCCGTCAGCGCCGAGCCAAGAGGGCTCTCCCAGAACAGACCGCTAGGTATCATAAGAGAAAGGGGCCACAGATGCGGGGGAGAGAGGGATGCCCGGGGGCTGTCCGCTGCCGGGAATCCTCTGCCGGCAGCGGTCGGGTCCTCAGCCCCTACCCCGGCCTCTGCTCGCCCCCTCGCCCATCTCACCGCGCCCCCTCCACAGCTCTGCTCGCTGAACGCATCGCTACGCGGAGCCTGAGCCGGGCCAGGGGGTGCGAGGGGGTGTAAACACGTACACGAGGGGGTGTAGAGCCCGTACTGGTTACACGCGTGAGGCCTTGTCCACACCCCCACCCCATGGCTGCGAGCTGCACATCTTCGCCGCGCTTCGAGTTTTTATTCCCCACGTCGGTCTCGCGGAGGAAGAGTCCGAGCGCTGCCCGCTGGGCGCGGGAAGAGCCGAGGCATCCGGAGCGGGGGCTTAGCTCCGAGGCGGAGCGGCATCCCCACCCGGCTCGGAGCGTGCCCGGCCGGTGTTCAATCAGCCCACTTGGGCTGAGGGAGGGAGAAGCAAACGGGGAGAGGAGAGAAAATAACCGCATATTTAATGAGCTGCTCGGCAAAGGGTGTTTTTGCCGGGATGGCACCGGCGGCAGGCTGGGTGGCGGGGCCGCCGTGGGGCCGCACACCCACCCGCGTCCACCGGCTCACACGCAGGAACCATCGCGTGCTGAAGTCGTTATCATTTTTGTTAACTTTTTATCGACTGTTTGCTAGATGGCATGCCACTAAAGTGTATGATTTGAGATGAAAAATTAGACAGATTAACCCGAGGGGAGAGCCTGATTGATTACTAAATAGGATCAATTTGAAAGTTTTAGTCATAACGTTTCTGTAGAGCCCCTTAATACTTCAAACTTCAATTTTACGGGCTATTGAACTAAGCATGTTCCTGACAAAATTGATATATGTATTAATTTGCTTTAACTGTTGATTAATTACTCTCCACTGAAAGAATTATATGGAGCTGTTTGCCTCAGATTTGCATATTAATCAAATTCTAGTTGATAATTCAGTTGGTGCGATGGATTTGGAGAAGGGAGGGGGCCGAGCCAGGGCAGGGCTTGCAGGAAAGAAGAGAAAAAAAAATATCGCTAACCTCTGCTTCCTCCCCAGGTTTTCCATCTCGAGTCCCCTCTCTCCCCACCTCTGTGCTCCCCTCACTGCTTAGCTGCCAGTTAGTGCATTAAAATCAAAGATGCAGAACGCGCTACCCTGGCTATTTGGTGAAAACAGAAATTGCCTGTCCGGTTTTTATGATGTTCTCAGCCTGAGAAGGCTGCACTTTAATGTGTCCTGTCAACATGTCTGGGATTTAAAGGGAAAACGGCACAATTTAGCGCCGGGTAATTAATGACAAAGCGCCCCGGCAGTTACGATGGCACCGACGCCCTCAGCCCCTCCGGGTGATGTCCAGTCCTGGAGCAGCATCCACGGCTGCCGTCGCCCAGCCTCGACGGGGTGAGAAATGCTGTATTTCTTGCTCCGTGTAAGGGAGCGGGCCACAGAGCTGCTCTTCCTAAATGGCGAGCAAATTAACAGGAAAATAAAATTAATTGGAGAGGCTCCGGCTCGCTATGCGCCGAGGAAAGATAACGATGTGGGAACTGGGGAGGCGTCCGGAGGGTCACATCTCACGGAGGGGGACGCGCTCTGAGTCTGCCCGACGCAGCTCTCCGGTTTCCCCACGGCGCATCCCAGCCGCTACCGGCCCAGCTCGGAAGACGGCCGACAGCCGAGAGGCGGCGGCAGACGGACACGGGGAAATAAATATCTTCTGGTGTGCGCGCAGCTCTACACGCGCGGAGACCCCTCTTCCTCCCTCCTTCGCTTCCTCCCCACCCCAGCGTCCATCCGTCCGTCCCTCCTGCAGGAGCATCCCTGCAACTCCCGCACTCCCCGTCCGAGTTTCTGCTACTTCTTCAGCCTTAAACCTCGACACGCCCTCGCTGCGGATTGTGAGGGTCTGGTTATAGCAACTTTTCCACCCCCCACAAATATATGGATTCAAAGGGTAACTGTGTAATTAAAACCAGATAATTAATGAGACAATATTCCTACAGCCTACATCTTTAATGAACAAAACCCTTCAGGGCCAACGTGCTTTTCCAGGCTCATTAAAGAGAATAAAGTTGTGGGGCTTATGTACTTCCCAGTGTGTTAATAATAAACCAGCAGTGTACGCTTTTTAAAAGCATAAGAGCCGATACTTTCCACACCTTGAAAGAGCCTCACAGAGCCTTCTGGGACGCTTTAAATATTTTAAATGCAAAGTAAGGTTCAAAGGATGCTACGAATCTCCCCTCCCGTTGTATTTGAGGGGCTGTGCAGCAAAGCACTCTGCTGATTCCGCGCCTTTTAAACAGACCCAAAATGCAGAGAAGGAAGGAAAAAACGAATAACCGTTCCCTGCAACTGCATCTTGCAAACTTTCTCTAACTCTTCGTTTTCTCTCTCTTTCCCTCCCTCTCTCTCACCTATCCTCGGTGCTGTTTGGCTTCCGGAACACACAGCCACCCAGGCACGTACCAAATCCCTTTGTTTATTTCCAAATATATTTAAGAAAATAACAGCCCTGGGTTTAATGCTGAGAATATACAGCCTGTATCTGCTGCGTGCTTCTATACATTTAAGCTTCTTGTTTCCTCCCAGATCCAGCTTCCTGTGGAAGCTCCCGAGGTAATATTTCCATTTTAGTACTCTGCAAGATTCTAACTCAAATTGTTATTGCTTCACATTTTTAAAGTTTACTTAGCAAAAGGCCCGGCTAACGTGAGCTGCTTGCAAGCTCGGAGAGAGACGAAAGGGCCTTGCCTTCAGCTACATTCTGCAAATGTGAAGGGATAGGGGCTTTTAGGGATGAGTTATACCGCAATCAGCTTAGTAAATCTGCATGCAGAAAGGATGCTAATTAGTCTTAATAGTCTACCAATATGCCCCAAGACTGGAGACACAACAACGTAAATCTGCTACCGATAAATATTTTTAATTGTTAAATTTACTGGAAAGAAAAGTGTATTTTTCCGTAGTGAACGCGGAGGATGCGGCGGGGCCGGGCTGCGACACGACACGCTCCGCTCCTCGGCGGGGCCGGGGCGGGGGCAGAATCAGCCTGGCAGGGGCCCCGGGCCGCCCCGACCCCCGACGTCCCCCTCACCATCCCCCCCAGCCTTGCCCCCGAGAAGGAGGGGGAGCGCCTGCTTAGATTGTGCTTGGTGAAATTAGTGATGTATCACGTTAATTACCACTGTGATCTTAAAATGGTTGCAGGCTCAAGGAAAATTAATGGAAATCCAAATTCTAATTATGTGGCTGGTGTTAAAGAGTTGAACTAAATACCCGGGAAGGGAAATTGGATGATAATGTGAAAAAATGCTACATTTTCTGGCTGCTTGTGGTTATTGCATCATGAAGCCTAATAAATGCGTTATCGGAGATACCGCTGGAGGATGATCTTTGGGGATGCAAATGGGGAAGGAGGTATGGTGATTCCTGGGATAACTGCGGCAAACAATGAAGAAATTCCGAGAACCGCTGATTTTGCTCCATCCTTGCCCGACGTGTGCGGGCCCAGCCCTGTGTGCTGGGGTTTGCAAGGAGGAGAGAACCGGGAGTCCCAGGGAGAGGGCACTCGGAGGCGTCCTCAGAGCGGGGCTGCAAGCCGCATAGGCCGGGCCGGCTGTCCCCGTCACGCCCCTCTTGCAGGTGGGGAAACTGAGGAAAGGGCACGCATCCCTCCGGGCTGCACCTCTCCAATCCCTCCGCATCCGCCCCGGAGTCACCCAGCAACCGCACATGGAGGACTAATTAATTAACACAATTAAGCTTTCGGAACCCGGGGCTGAAACCCGGGGGGTTGCAAAGGAAAGCCGCGGGGACAAGACACCGACTGAGGCAATGTGTGTCACGTCCGACCCACACGTGTCCGCGGGGAAGGAGGGCAAAACCACTTTCCCACAGGCTTAACTCTTCCCTTGCTGGCCGTCTCGGGATCCCGGGTTTCAGTGTTAAGATCTCAGCCTCATCCATCACGGAGTTAAAAAAAAAAAAATCGAGAGGGAAACCAATACAGACAAACACATCAAGACTCAGGAGTGGCGACCCTTGGAAAAGGCAGGGTCCAACCAGATATGAATCATTTTTCTTTGCATAGTTTAAAGGAATTACTAGTGATATGCACGGCTGTCACTGCAAACTACATTTATGGATTTGCAAGTCATTTCCATAAATCAGCTGCATTGGATCCATCAGAAGAGCAGAGCCCGGCGTCGGTGCGAAGATGATGGAGCTCTCTTTGAACGTATAATGAAGTGTTCCAAGGGCTGCAGTTATTTTTCTGCTTGTTAAGGATTTTTTTTGAAGGGGGAGGGGGGCCTTTTCGAATCTGATTTTAAATTAAAACGTCGCCAAGAGATGTTTTATTGGTGATCACCCTTATGATAAATTTATGCTTCAATAATTACTTTTCACTGGATATCGATTTCCTCTGGCAAAAGCCTTTCTCCCTCCTTCCCAGCCCCTGTCTCCCATTTCCCGAACAAGACAGTGCTCCCCTACTGCCTCCGTCTCCCCCGCGGGGATGGCTCTGCAGGCAGAAACACGAATGGGGCAGAGGGCAACCGAGTGGTCATGTCAAGGAAGGGAGCAGGGACTCCACAGTGAGCAGTCTGACTTCTGGGGTAGCCCCTGAAGCCCCCCCAGGCCCTCCCCCCCAGGTTCAGCGGGCCCATGGATGGTGGAGGGGACTTTCCCCGAATTGGTGGGGGTCCCTCAGAAGGATGCAGGGACCTCCGAGGCCGCAGCAAAGCCCCCCATGTCATCCTGACTGCTGGGCAGATTGGCTATTGCTCCACAGCACCCCCGCCTCCCCCTCCCCTGAATCCAGAGCAAACCTCGTGGTGAGAGCGTGCAGCCGGTCACAGCAGCCTGCAAAGCAGGGGGGTCCCTGTGCCCCCCTCCTCTAGCACAGGAGAGGGTGGCTGCCCCCTCCCGCGGTGCCCCCATTCGCCCCGGCTGCCCGGCAGTCCCCACGTGGCCTCCGGTGCCTGGCATGGGAAGGGAGCACACAGAGTGGCCCATGGCAGAGGGGAGGGCTCGCTTCACCAGGGCCATAACCGGCAGGATTAGAAGTGCTGCGAATGGTGCCCCAACCTGCACACACATCCCCTGCCAAGGAGCCAGCTGCCCCCTCCATGCCACCCCCAGCGGGCGCGGCCTCACCAACACCAGTCCCGCTTCTCTGTCCTCGCAGACCCACCAACCCACTGCTGGAAAAACGCCCAGGGCAGTCAAGCATGGACATTCAGGGAGTTCAGGGCACTCAGTGCAGAGGGTCCATAATGGTTTCACAGCCCAAAGCAATGCCAAGGCCACACGGAACTACCACAAGTTTACGGCACAAATGTTCCTTATCTTCAAAAACATTAATATTACAGCCAAACTGGAGTCTTCCAGGATGCTGAAATTATTACAGTATATCACTTCTGATCTGTCCTTTCCTGACAAAAGCAATATTTCTCTCAGCTGCTCCCAGCCCGTTTATTATGGAGATAACCTTTCCCTTGGAAGGGACTCACACCTTGCTCAGAGACTAGAGCAGTGAGAACAGGAGACCACAGCACATGTCACCACAGAAATCTGGAGCCTGTGCCAACTCCCTCAGAGGACCCTTTCACAGTTTTCTGCTCTTTACACTGCTAGCTGGCTGCTATTCTCTTTTAGCTAAAAAAACAAAACAAACAAACAAACAAACAAAAAAAGTTCCTTTCTTTGGGAACAGGAACACGGTATTTGGTGGAAAAGTGATGTGACTGTGTGTTCAAGCCTTGCTGGCTGTGGAGAGGCCAGTTATCTGTAAATGCTGGCTCACACAGAGGAGTTTATGGGTGTTGGCAGCTCATATCCTAGTCCCCACAGCAAAAAATTTCAGGTACTGCCATATGAATGGATTGTCTCATCCCTTACTACTACTACTACTACTTATTATTATTATTGTTATTATTATTATTGTTATTATTATTATTACTACTACTATTATGATTTTAAAGCAGTGGATTAGATTAATGAGCAGCACTGTCCCCATTCCCAATCCACAGCACCAAACCCAAGTGCTGCAGTGCCCAGTCAGGGCAGGGTTAACCATGGCCCATGCACTGAGGGTGAGGGGAGGTCTGTGACCATAACCAGAAAAGCTGTGGTGGGGACCCAGGGCACCCTGCAGACCCCTCCCTTGCCTGGTCTGACTTTGCAGCAAGGCCAGGGGATGCAGCATTTACCCTTGGACCGGTGTGGGGTCCCTTCCAGCTAGTTGCAGTACCCCTGCTTGTAGCTGCCACTGTTGTTTCCTTTGGTGTGTTTGCAGTAATTATTACCTTTTCATGCAGCTGGGGCCACTCATTGCTTCCCAAAATCCCATGTGCTGGCAAAGATGGAGCCACCACAGTGCTGACATGGGGACAAACTGGAGAGTTCCAAATCCATCACAGAGACTGGAGCAACAACTGGATCCAGAAGCAGCTGGAGAGGAGGGAAGGATGGACTGCCCTGTCCCATTTCCTCTCCACTCAGTGTCAAGCCTGTAGGCCTCTGCTGTGGGCAAGGCTCAAAGTGTCTCTGTCCTGGAGCAGGTGCCTCCTCGGCAGGGCAGTGTGAATTGAAGGACTTCCAATTCCGGCTGCCCTCAATTATGGTCACCAGGCTGTTAATTGTCCTGCCTTCCCGGGGTCCCACTTCGAGGCCACTGCTTACTCCAAGCTCACCTCACCACATCCTTATGACACACCTGTGGGCATCCCAACGCCACTTTGCCCGGGATGGTGGAGGAGGGAGCCAGAATAAGGGCTGTGAGGTGGTGTGGTGGGTGTGAAGGGTGTGAGGGCTCTGAGGGCTGTGAGGGGTGTAAAGGATGTGAGGGCTGTGAAGGCTATGAGGGCTGTGAGGGCTGTGAGGGGTGTAAAGGATGTGAGGGCTGTGAGGGTTGAGGGCTGAGGGCTGTGAGGGATGTGAGGGCTGTGAGGGCTGTGAGGGCTGTAAGGGCTATGAGGGCTGTGAGGGGTGTAAAGGATGTGAGGGCTGTGAAGGCTATGAGGGCTGTGAGGGCTGTGAGGGCTGTGAGGGGTGTGAGGGCTGAGGGATGTGAGGGCTGAGGACTGTGAGGGCTGTGAGGGCTGAGGACTATGACGGCTGTGAGGGCTGTGAGGGGTATAAAGGATGTGAGGACTGTGAGGGCTGAGGGCTGTGAGGGCTGTGAGGAGGAGCCGTTCCCCGCCGGAGCCGCTTTCTCGCCCGGCGCCCAAAGCTTAGGCGAGGGGGACCTCTGCAGGCGGCACCGCCACCCGATCCCCAAACCACGACCGGCACCCCGCGGGTGGGACTGAACAGGGCGTGCTGCCTCCTGCCAAGCGGTTTTAATAAGGGGGAACGCCCTTCTAAAAGTTGAAAGGTGAAAAGAGGAAGGGTTGCATGAGCAAAACCCTTGGCATTCCTTTTTCTGTGAGGTGAGCAAGGAGCCGTTCCCCGCCGGAGCCGCTTTCTCGCCCGGCGCCCAAAGCTTAGGCGAGGGGGACCTCTGCAGGCGGCACCGCCACCCGATCCCCAAACCACGACCGGCACCCCGCGGGTGGGACTGAACAGGGCGTGCTGCCTCCTGCCAAGCGGTTTTAATAAGGGGGAACGCCCTTCTAAAAGTTGAAAGGTGAAAAGAGGAAGGGTTGCATGAGCAAAATCCCCCGTGGCATTCCTTTTTCTGTGAGGTGAGCAGCCACTTCACATCCCACAGAGAAATCAAGTCAATGCTTTCCAGGGCTTGTGACATTACTAACGTCACTATGTCAAGAAGCATATTGTCCCCCCGTATCAGGACCTGAGGAAGCAGGATGCTGCCACAGTAATGCAGTCTGAAGGGTGAAACACGTTCCCTGGTTCACAGTCATTTTGGAGAGGATTGCCACTTAAAACAAAGTGGCACCAGTGCCACAGATGTCGGGCAGATCCCGTCTAACCAGGGCCAGGGTTAGACGGGATCTGATGTGTCTCAGAAACAGTGGGGTGTCACAAAAGCAAGCAGGTCTTCCTAGCCCCTGAGTCCCTGTCCTCCCAAATTTAAATGTCTCGTTGAATTTCAGCCAAAATGGGACTAGGGACATGACAAGTAAATTCAGTCCTTGGGTGTTTCAAATCCTGCTGCCGTTGTGAACCGATCTTTGGAGCTCTTCCTGCTGTGTGCATACAGCTCCTTTATAGCCAGGCTCGTCTCTGGCAGAAACTCTCCTGCCTCCTGCTTCAGCCTCAGAACCGACAGGGTTACAGAGTCTGTAGGACACTGCCTGTCAACCGATGGGACATCACACTTGGAACGAGCCCTCCCTTGTATATGTTGTGTCCCAGCTTGCCAGCTGCTTGAGACAGTGTCCCCCGTTCGCTGCTCATGGGATGTTCTGTGCCCAGCTCTGAGGCTGGCAGAGCTGGCAGCATGAAGTACTACATATGTACTGGTGGTTATTTTCTCCCCAGGTTATTTTCTGCTCACTTTCATGGGCAGCAATCACTCTCCAGGTATTAGCCCTGCCTCTAGAGCACACAAATGAGTATTACAACCCTTCTACTTCCCATGAGTATTTTCAAGAAAATTAACAATAATTCAAAGGAAAATATAACGCTTCACAGCAGGTTGTTTGTTTGTTTTGTTGTTGTTTGTTTATTTACACCTGGAGATTAGGGAGTATCACAAGTCACATTCCTTTATGCTCATGCTGACAGCTCCCCCCGGTGTCCTGTGCTTGCACATCTTTTCCACAGACTCCCTTGTCCACACCAGGAATGCTTGGTGGAGTGTTAGAGAAGATGGAGCCAGACTCTTCTTGGGGTATTGGGAAAGACAAAAGGCCAACAGACTCAAGGAGTGACAGACAAGCTGCATCAAAGAAAACTGTGATTACTTATCAGAGAAAGGAAGGATCCCATGAAGGATCCCATGATACTGGACCAGAGATCCAACTTTGAAGTCACTAACCATGTCAACATTCAAAGGTTTACTGAGCTGAGAAACCTGCCCTAGCAGCAGTGAGCCCTGCTCTTCAGAGAGAGAACTCAATCAGAGACTTCCTGAGGTCACTTCCAACATGAATTATGTTATGATTCAATGATGAAGCAAAAAAATCCCTGACTGCTACTTCTGCATCACCCTCATCCCTTAGTGCTTTCCTGCACACCAAAATGAACTGGAGTAGTCAAGCAACTTTCAAGTCCATCAGCAAAAGTACCAACATAAAGCCAATGTCACACAGCCTATAATTAGCTTCTATTTCCCATTTCTTAAAAAGCTACTATTTTATGATCTGCTAATGTTTTTCCCAATTAGTCCCATTTACTTTTCACCTAATTCAACCAGAACCCTTAACTGTTTGATGCTAATAACTTTAATTTCTATCTCTTGTCTCTTCCTTTGCCCTGTAGGAGGAATCAGCCACAATACCCATGAGCACGGTTGTAAAACAACTTCCGCCCTCATTCTTTGTGCCCTGTCCAGCCCAGGGTACAGAAACCATGGCCAAGAGCAGAGGCAATCTGTCCCATTTGATCTATAAACACTCCCAGGGAAAGCAAAAGAATAACTAGCACTGCAAGTGCACAGGAAAGATCACCCCAAAGTGAGAAGAAATAACAATGAACTGATATCTCCATTCTGCCATCAGGACCTCCTACTTCATTTAAGTGTTGTCTGGGTGAGACATTTAGGGCTGGGCTCTGAGGCACCTCACTTTAGAGTGGTGACAGGTTTTCCACTCAAAACCCTCTTGCAATGGGTTTGGTGGTACTGAAGGAGTGGTAATGTCTCTGGGGGGAACTTCCCAGCCTTTCTACCCTCTTTCTACTCTGTTGGAGCCTTGATTTTGGTACCTTCTCTAGGCTCCCTTTACAGCAGGGAGGATGAGATTAATGTTCTAGAGACATGGCTGGAAAGAAAGGGTTTGGACAGGAGATTTTTGAGGGGGAAACTAGATATTCCACTACCTGCAAGCATGGCTGGAGCCTGCGCACACAGCACAGGCTGAGGCTTGCTCCTCTCTTAGCTGGTGTCCTCAAAGCAAGGCACAAGAGCTCAGCAATTCTTCCTGAAAGGTCCTGGCAGAGGCTGCTTGTGAGGCCCACTCGGTGTCTTTAGCTGCCCTGAGAGCTCCCAGGACTGGGCAGAAGGAGCCCTGCTCAGGCACAGCATGCAGTGTGAGCTCTGTGCCTGAGCAGCCCCCCAGGTGCTCACCCTGCCAGGACAGGACCAGGGGCTTTCCACGCAGTTTGCTGCTGGGTGTGGGTCTGGCACACACTGGGCACAGGAGTCCATTCACAAGCTCTGGCAGATGCCTACCTAGATCTTCTTTTTTTTCCAGGTCTTGGCTCTCAACCAAGGCAGGAATCTCCCTTCAAAGGAATCTGAAAAAAATCCATTTCTTAGCCAGTGATAAAGAAGGCAAATAGCTCATACCAGTCCCAGAGATGGTGGAGTTCATCTCATGTTCTTCTTCATCTGCAATGCTCAAAAAAACCAAAACCCTGATGATCAGATTTTGATGGAGTACTCCACCATGACTGCTAATTGTTTTCCCATTAGTCCTTGCTTTTGAAAGGAAAGCTGGACTTTGTTGAAATAGCTCTGAAAATCTATCAGGGTTAAGAGATGTGGCTTGCTAGCAGAAGGAAGGTGCAGAGAAATAGCTGATGGGTATGTGCTAACTTTTCTGATTATTGCAAAATATCCCAGTGAAGTTATCTTGTCCCTACTGCTGACACAGGCTCTGAATATTGCTTGTCTTTGCCTGGCAGCAAGAGAGAGCAGCAGCAGCATCTGTTGGCAGCAGAGGGAATGCAGCCATGAGGGATGGGTGTTCACTGTCCCAGGGACCTTCTCATTCTGTTTTCTTCACATAAGCCTAAAATTATCCAGTTCTAATTGATAGAAAGAACAGAGAGTTTGAAAAGCTCTGTCTTGTTAAGAAAGTTTATTCTCCTTTTTCTTAGTGTTAATAAGCTGCTGCCCTAACCAAGGCAGGTGGAGAAAGGTTTCTGTGAGTAGGAGAGACAAAAAGGTGTGTCAGAAGAGGATTAGTTGGAGCAGAGCCTGCCTCCAAGCAAGACAGAGGGCGAGGCGACCTTGCAAAGCCTGTCTGGGCCATTTTCTCGAGCTCCGGGAAGAAGACTGTAAAGGCAGTAGTGACACAGGAGAGCTGCATTCAGAGTGGAAATTAATTTGGCTGTAATGCCTGCTGTTGCTGCTGCTTACACAGCAACAAACTGTTTTAGGATTTCAAGGCTGTCTAGCCTTGAAATCCTAAAATCCCCCAGCTGTCCGCAGCCCTAGGGAGCATGAGCAAGTCAAATGGAGGCTTTTTCATGCCGGGAGGGCCCTTTCTCTGTGGCCTACTGGGAAGTGTAGTTCAGAGCCTGCATAGCCACTCCAGAGCAGCTTTTGCTCCCTCTGGTTAGCAGAGCCTGAGGTTTGAGAGCAAGGAATTTTGTGGGGCAAGGTTGGGATGACCCCTTGGGTTCATTTGCTTCTTGCTTCAGTTGACCATCCCTCTCTGGAGTGTGGGATCATGAGATACTCTTTGCTAGGATGTCTGAGGGGAAGAGCTGCAGGATGTCCTCTCTAGGATGCTGTTCTGCAACCCCAACAGAGAAAGACAATCTTGGTGGTGAGGGGCTTGCCAAATCCTGCCCACAGTAGAAACAAGGGTGGGCACAAGCAAACAGGAGACATGGCTGGAAATAATGCGTGTGGACAAAGGTTGTCCTGAACAGGGGGTGTCCAGGGCTGCTACCCTGAGCTTATGCTTGCCTGCCTCACTGAGTCAGGGCCAGAGTCATGGGGTTAGCTCACCCTTCCCCAGGGAAAGGCTCAAGCTGACACATCATGGAAACAAAAGTGAAAACAGTGCTTTAAACACTGCAGACTAGGCTAGTATGGAGCAGGGCAAGCAGGGGCCATTTGGGGTTCAAATATTGCAGAAAAGCTCAAAAGCTGCAAGAGAAGAGGAGGGAAGGAAGGACCTGGCCAGCCACTCATAGACGTTGCATACAACCAGGTATGTAACCCTGGCAAAGCCAGCAAACCTCTAGCATCTGGCAAAAAATTAAAAATAAAAATCATAAAAAAACCAGTGGGTTTGCACACTCTTGAGTCTGGGTCATATCTTGAAGAACATGAGACTGGATGGGTTTGGGGGCGTTTCATCCAAAATGGAGAATTTGAACTTTCTGCATTTATTCCAATGGCTTTTTTCACTTCCACCAAAGATTTCTTTCTTTCAGTAAGGATGTGTGAATTCTATCCAGACTGCACCTCCCCATTTTCGTCCTCAAAATAATAACAGCCTCATTTGCTAAAGGCACTATAAGGATATTAAGTGAAAATGAATTAAGTTTAATTCAATTGTTATTTTAGGAGCTTTGCCTCGTCAGGGTTTTGCAAAGCTTCATTCTTCCTCTTGCTGAAGACCAGCTTTAACACGCCCCTGCTGAGATGTTGCTGCAAGCCACAAACCCATCACGCTGGGAGTTTTATTTAATGCTTAGGGTTGGATTTTATTTTGCTTAAATGTCAGAGTCTGTCTGCCATGCTGCTGGGGGAGAGGGAAGAACCAGAGACTGGTTAGCTCCAGTCCATCATATGCAGCTTAGAAATAAAATTAATTGTCTGGCTGGTGATTTCTCAGGCAAAACCCAGCACTTCTTTGTCCAGAAAGCACCACATCACTGCTGCCCTGCTTCAGAGAGGCTTCACCTGCTCATTGCATTGAGTCTCATCTGGATCTTCTCCACCTGCTGCTTCTCCAATCTTTTGATCACCAGCACATGAGGGTGGAAGCTGCCAGGGTGAGAAGAGTTAGGGAAGGATTAGTCTGCATCTGCAGAGCATTAATTTCACCTTCTCTTTGGATTTGCTTTAAAAGCAATGGAAAAGCCCACACTGCATAGGGGCCTGCTCTGGCCAGGAACTACTCCCTCATCCCCAGTGAGGCATCAGCTCCACCCAAGAGAGGGAGAAGTTTTGAAAAAGGGGAAAGAAGAGAGAAGGCAGGGACAGAGGGACCTCAACTATGCTAGGGCTGATGACCATGGCTTGGCTATGTGGGCAGGCAGGCTGCTGCATGCCTGTAACCACCTGGGTATTTAGAGAAAATTCACAGTCCTGCACAGGACTGGGGCATGAAGGAGAATGTGACCCCGAGGAATGAGAAGAAGAGGGTCTCAGACTCCCCCAAAGCCCAGCAAAAGGACATTTCAGAGGAGCTGTTAGCTCCTGTAGCTTGTACAGTGGAGCTGTAAGATCCAGCACACCCCTCCTCCCTCTCATCTCTGGTTTCTATAGCAGAGGAGCAGAAGGGAGGACAAGACCCCCAAGATAAAAACCCACACAGCGTGCTGGGACAGCTCAGTGTCAACACCAGCAAGCAGAAGGAGGGAGCACTCAGAGCAGGGTTCTCCAGCCCCTAACCTTGCTGAGAGCCAGCACCCAGGATTTATGGAAGAAAAGCTTGGAAGTGACCTCTGATCCACTCCAGCACCAAGCGCGGACTCAGATGGCATTACAGCTTGATGTACAGCCAGTGGGTCTGCCGGGCAGTCTCCTGTGAGCGATGGCTTGCGATATTTCTGGAGTTTATACCTAGCTCTCCAGCTCGATGGGCTTTCTGGGTATGATTTGTGCCCTGTGTAGCTCTATAAATATTGAGCTCAGAGAATTATATATGGCGACAGCCCTACAGCACTCCCGGTGATATATCCCTGCGTTTGTGGTTGTAGGCGAATAATTTTAGTTTGAGTGGTGTGGCAATGAGAACAAGGAGGAAGTAAAATAAAAGGGTAATTCAAGTCCAATTGAATGGCAGGGAGCATGCGTGAGGCTTCAAAGCCTCTCCCACCAATCACTCAGGGAATTGACAGCCAGGATAATTTCCCAAATTAGTTACCTTATCCCTGAGTGCTGCTGTCTGCAGAATTAAGATAACTCACCACTTTGCTGAAAGGATGCTTATAAGAGGGCAAGGGAGGAGTAGGGCTAGCACTCCAAGGACAGGGTCAGACCCTCCCTGCTAGGGCATTCCTCAGGTGTAACTCACCACTTTGCTGAAAGGGTGTTTATAAGAGGGCAAGGGAGGAGCAGGGGACAAGGCTAGCACTCCAAGGACAGGGTCAGACCCTTCCTGCTGGGGCATTCCTCAGGTTGGAGCACTGGGAGAACCTTGGCTGTTACCACCAGACTCTCATCACTCAATTCCCTGGAAAGCTGCAGCAGAACTGTCCTGGGAAATCTTCATGACAAGCAGCTTGCAGGTCACCATGTAATGTTGGGACAGAGGCTTTTTTCTGCTGCAAATTTGGGTATTGCTTAACTGATTTGGGATTGCTGCAGTCCAAGTGTTGCTTCCCCATCTGTGTATCCCGCAGCATTCCAGCATTCCCTCCCTCTGGCCAAGATTTGGGCAAAGGGGCCTCAGATCTGTGCAGTCATTTATCCCATTCAGGCAGATACCATCAGGGCCTCAGAACAAACTTCTTAATGGGATGTGGAAATGGCCAAATGCTATTTCTCCAGAAAAAAACAACTCCAGAAAAAAAAAAATTGAGGCCAGGTTTCATGCCATTTCCCATTTACTGTAATGCTTCAAGATGATCAGGTGCTTGTGTCCATGCTAGGCTGGCCATGCAGGTGGGTTCTCTAAACCAGGCTGATAGGTTCGGAAAAACCAGCTTAAACCAGCAAAATTAATAATCTGCACCTTGGTGTCAGATGGGACCATCCCTCAGCCCTGCACTCCCCCACTGCAGGTGACAGGGAGTGCCTGGGTACTGAGCTCTGTGTCCCTAGATGAGAAAACTGAGGAATTAGTCTTCAATTATGAAATAGGTAAGTGAACAACCACCTAAGGAATCAGATTACAAGGGAGGGAAAAAGACTGGATGGGCCCAGTCTGCTAACACACTTTCCTACAGTAACCAGTCTGCAGTGATGTATCTCAGGGTGCCCATTCCAGTCCAAATGCCTTAATGGGCCCATTATGCTTACATTTCATCATTGTTGCAGACCTGAACTTTTTAATGGGATGTGGAAATGGCCAAATGCCATTTCTCCAGAAAAAAACAACTACAGAAAAAAAATTGAGGCCAGGTTTCATGCCATTTCCCATTTACTGTAATGCTTCAAGATGATCAGGTGCTTGTGTCCATGCTAGGCTGGCCATGCAGGTGGGTTCTCTAAACCAGGCTGATAGGTTCGGAAAAACCAGCTTAAACCAGCAAAATTAATAATCTGCACCTTGGTGTCAGATGGGACCATCCCTCAGCCCTGCACTCCCCCACTGCAGGTGACAGGGAGTGCCTGGGTACTGAGCTCTGTGTCCCTAGATGAGAAAACTGAGGAATTAGTCTTCAATTATGAAATAGGTAAGTGAACAACCACCTAAGGAATCAGATTACAAGGGAGGGAAAAAGACTGGATGGGCCCAGTCTGCTAACACACTTTCCTACAGTAACCAGTCTGCAGTGATGTATCTCAGGGTGCCCATTCCAGTCCAAATGCCTTAATGGGCCCATTATGCTTACATTTCATCATTGTTGCAGACCTGCACTACCCACGGTTCCCAAACAATCAGTTTGCTAGTCCAGCGTCAATTAATAACCCCAGCAATAGATTAATGCAAAGGAGCTGAGTCTCGTCCTCCCCTGGGAAACCCACGTGTTGAGCTCCCTCATAACCGCCTAAGGGCAAAGACACGGTCCTGTCAGAGTTTTGGATGAGCAAGCAACAGGCCAGGAGCAGGAGAGACCTTTTACAAGGAGCTGGACTTGTTTCCTCTGATTTTGTAAAGAGATTAAAGATCAACAGAAGGCAATAACCCTTCTTGGTGGCTTTATATCAGGACATACTGCAGATGTTTGCAATCACAGCTACTGTAAACACAAAGGATGTGAGAATTGATCCGATTTCTTCCTCCAGAAAAGATACAAGATACATGGTAAGAAATCCTACTTCCACTGAAATCTGTTGCTTTAACCTTGAAAAGACACAAAAAGCTGAAGGAGTTCTGGATTTGACACAAGACAATTTGGAGTTGAAGCTGCAACTTCTAACATGCTAAAAGCCTTGTAGGGCTGGGATTTATGGGTAGGTTGTCCACCACAGGGCCCCTTTAGCCAAATATCAGTATCCCTGTAGGACATTTGCAATGAGTCAAGAAGGAGGAGTCTGAAGCACAAAATAAGGGTCAAACATGTTGTGCCTGGGAGATCCAGCAGGTCAGATAAATAGTTAGGATGATCTGCTGTGGCCACAAAACATATGAATCTCTCACCCACATGAGTCACTGGAACATTTCATATTCCTTCCTCCTTTTCTGGATGACTTCCCCACCTGGGCAGACCTAGCAAAGCCTGGCTCCAAGCCATGTGGTTCTGGAAGATGAGACCTGACACCAAAGTCATGCCTTAACATAAATAAAGAACACAGACTTTCTTTATTATAGCTCTGACCATTTCCTTGCAATGTTGCTTCCTGCTTTGGTGGAGAGACTTGATCCTACTGCAGGTGTAATGTTCCCTGAGCTTCTTTTGCTGGCACATGAGGAGTCTCCCATGAGCTGCAGCAGCCAGCGCAGCACCAGAGAGCCACTGGCCTTTGCACCACTCTCCTGTGGAGGAGGTTGTCCTGCTGCTGCTGTTGGAGCCAGCTCAGCTCCACGATCCCATGCTCTGGTGCAGGATGTGCCTTAGACAAAGGCACCCTGCAGGCAGCACCATCTCACCCATCCTCCTGCTCCCCACTTGGTAGTGTCCATCTCTTCCCTTGCATCAGCCAGAGGGGCTGATATCCCCTGATAAAGACCACCTCTTTAGCCTGTTTTGTGCCATGAACAGCCTGATCCTTTAACTGCTGAGCCCTCTCATGTACTTCTTGCCATCTGTACTGGTGGTATTTTTCTCCAAGAAATGAGGCTGGCTGCTGCTGAGCTACCACTGTCCCTCTTCATCCTCTAACTGCAGTGGTAATTCATGTGAGACTACATTTTACCCTTACCTGAAGCAGCCAAATACACTTGTGAGGAGAAATTAGCTGCTTCAGTGGCACAGCTCAGTTGCTTAGGAGATTCCCAGTGCCTCCAGGACAAGAACTAAATGAGGCAGCTCACTCAGCAAGTGCCCTCCCCAAGGAGAATGGCTCAGTGCTCTGCTCCCCTGCTACCCCACCAGAACCAATGATTGTGCCAAGCAGGGTTCACCAGGGCTTTGTCCCACAGTGTTGATGCTTTGTCCTCACTGCAGGGAGCAAGGCACTACAGCATGTTGGTTTGCATCCACCTTCCCTCTTTCCTTCCAAACTCAAGCTGTTTCTGACTCTTCACAGCTTTTCTATTTTGTACATTAGAGAGCAGCCTCAGCATCACCCCAGATGTCTGGCCCAGTCATGACTGGGGTAGGGGGTGGAAATGGAGTCTGGCTCCCTGCATGCTCACCTAGCCCCCAAAACAACCCTTTTCTCCCCAGCACTGGCAGGTCTTGGTTGGACAGAGAGAGAAAGGTCATCTGTGAGTACCCATCTAGGACATCCATCACTCAAGTGTTGGCCAGTGTGAAACCCACCTCCAGATCCTCATCCCAGGCTGGCTGGGCTGCTGTCAGCTCTCCTCTGACCCAGGGAAATTCCATTTTGGGCCGTGAGGAGAACACAGACAGGAAGGACAGAGGTCAGCTTGACCTTGAGGAGGGCCAAGAGAGTGGCCAAGACTGGACCAAAGAGGACAAAACCTATTTGAGAAAAGAAGAGAAATTTCACAGCTGGTAGACCATCCAGAGAATGTTTATCCCAAATTTCAACATATCTTTTTAGATTGTTTTGGCCTCTGCCTTCTGGGCACAATTTCACTAGTAAATGCTCTGAGAAATAAATGCCAAGTGATGGTGAAACACAAATAATCCCTTCTCATAAAGAATTACTTTTCTGGTGAATACTGGGCTATAAATGCAGCTTTAAAAAGCAATAACTTGTTAAACTGACATACACAGACACACACAAGCAGACCCCATTAAAGTCATTTGATGCAAGCTAGGAAAAAGTGCTTCTAAATCACATAATTATTTTAAGAGACAAAGATATTTGCTCAAACTGGTTCAAATCACCTTTGGGGAGGGAGGAGAGAAGGTTTGTGTCTGCACCATTAAGTGCTCTGAGTTCCTGCAGCTCACCCCAGACTCTTGTTTTAATAGTATTGAACATATGAATATGTGATAATAAAATACAGGTGGTTTCCTTGAGCTTTATTGACTTTGTTTATCACAAAGACAAAAATCATTGCTTCATTATTTATCTGCTTGAGTGATTAACAGGTTTTTTATTTTTTCTTTTGATGAATGCAAGCAGCCTCTTGGCTGTCCTAGGGAGCTGTTGCAGACACCTGTTTTGATCAAAGCTCATCCCTCTGTTTAAAAACCCCAGCTGCTTGCCCTCAGTATTTACTGTGACCCATGAGCCAGGGACGTGTAACCAGGAGAGGGATGGAGTCAGACCCCTTTCTCCATGCCTTGTTGGAGCTTCTCCATGCCTTGCTGGAGCTCAGAGAGTCGAGGGCCTCTTGGTGCGGCTGCAACCCCCACAGTGGCCCTGCCCACATCACACTCCTCATCCTGGCACTGCCCAGTGCACCCACACACCCTGCAACTTACCCAGCACATGAAACATCAGCACATGGGATATCCTGTGGAAAGTCTCACTTCCTAATCCCAGTGGGGAATACTAAACAGAGGGGAGTCCAACCCTTGAATTTCTCAGGGCTGGATTTTTTCAAGAAAAAAAAAAAAGCATGTTGCTCTGGTGCTTAGGGTCACGGTTTAAGGGTGGACCTGGCACTGTTAGGTTAACGATTGGACTCCATGAGCTGTGAAGTCTTTTCCAACCTAAATTTTTCTCACTCTGTGTCCGCTTCAGAGGCAGACTGTGTCTCCAATGACGCGCTCGGGGCTGGCCTTGGCTACCCTTCATCCTGAGCAGGCGGCGCTCCCAGTCTGAGCCATCCGCTGGTTTGCCTGGGCTCGGCTGCCCGCGGCCACCCCACGCCGTGCCCTGGGCAGGGCGCGGGCGCGTTCCCGGTGCCGGCGGGATGGAGCCGAGCGCTCGCCAGGCGCTCCCTGACCCCTAGATGGAGCTCGGTGCCCGCCGATCGCTCCCGGGCGGCCCCGGGGCGGGCAGGGATGTCCCGGCAGCTTCCCCCGCACGGCACAGGGCCCAGGAGAGGGGCAGGGTGTGCAACCCACTCCTGCTTGTCCAATTCCCCGTGGGTGCTGACCGCTGGCCTGAGAGGTTGTCACCAGGACAGTGCTTCACGTCGTGCTGTTCTGGTCAGCTCTGTGGGTCACTGTCCACCAGAGTCACCTGTGAAGGGGCAGTGCCATGAATTTTGGAAGAAACGCCCATAGCTTTGACCCCGATGTGCATCAGAGCTCTTGTGATTAGGGTTATCTTGCTCTAGACCCCATCCTATGGGGGAAACCAGACAGCCAAGAGTCCTTCTCTGTCTGCTGCAGGGAGGTTTGAGGTTCTTTGGCTCCCATCCAGGAAACACACATAGGGCTTTAAAACAATGGCAAATTAAGGAAGGCTCCTGAGACTGAAGGGAGGGACAGGACACAAGGAAGGAAAAAAGGACTGTGGGGTGAGTTCCACAAAAGGCAGCATCTCTTGAAGTGCCAAGCAATACCTCGTCCTCCCACCCTATCTCTTGTGTGAGGGGATCTCCATTCCTCTTATCCCACCAGAGCCAGTTTGGGCCAAGCCATCAGCAACAGCTGGGGTTTCGTCCAGGAAGGGGAGTGAGGCTGGAGTAACCTCCTGCAATCCCAGATGTTGGCAGGGAAGGGAGAGAAACTGGCTCCTGAGACACAGATGTTCAGCAACAGGACATAGTTCCTCACTCCTCACTTCTTTTGGCAGTGTCTGTGGCCACAAGGTCCCTTAGGAAATCCTTTCCTCTGGATGACATTACAGGTGTGTCTCTGCTTGTCTGTGCTCTTTCCCTGCCAGGGCTGTGGTGTGTTTCCCCGGGGACTGGCACACACATGTGCTCCCTGGGGTCCCAGCAGGGGATCTGCATTCCCTCACCTGACTGCTACAGGTCTGGCTTCTGCCTGTGGTGTGTGAGATGGCTCTGCTCAGATCCTCGGATCTTCAAAGGACCAAGTTTGGAGGGAGAGTGCATCATGCTGGGTACACCAACAGATGTCTGCTGCCCTGCTTCACAGAAAGCATACCCTGCTCTACATCCCACCTCCTGCCTCTGGATGTGGTGGTATGAGCCACAGCAAAGGCAGGTTTCAGACCTGTCATAACAACTGATAAGGTTACAACATTTGTTTTCACTCCAACCCAAAGTGAAAGCCAGACTTTTCAAGCATTTCTGTGTGAATGGGGGTGAGTGGGAAATGCCCCTACCACAGCTCCCTCACTTGCTCCTGTGAGCGGCTAAGTCAGGGGACAGGGAGCCTGGGACACATCCTTCTGCAGTTGCAGGTGTCCCTCCAAAGGCAGTGGAGCACAGCTCAACAGTGCTGTAAATGCATATAAAACTTCCTGGAGCCTAATCCTGGAAGGAAGGAAGTGCTCTGGATACAGCCCAGCAGTTACCCCCATGCTCCACAACAGTGTCACCATGGGATGTCAGAGGACTGCCGTTTCAGCAGCAGTCCCATGCTGTGACATCTCCAGGCCCTGCAAGACCCTCCAGTGCATGCCACTGGTGCAGGGCCAGGCAAGTCTGGTATAGCCACTGCTTGAGAACAGCCTCCTCTGCCCAAGCCAGGCTCCCACTGGACCAGGATCCCAGGGTGCCCCTCACTGCTCACCCTCAAACCCCACTGCCCTGCAGACTTGGTGCCTTTTCTCTGCAGTTCCCAACAGAGCATCCTTGTGATACACCATGGCTTCCTGCTGGCCTTTACCTTCTCCTCCCACAGCCTGACCTCAGAGGACACCCCCACCTCCTCCCCAGGCTCTCCTGTGGAAACTGCCAGATCAGCTGGGAGAGGCAGAGCACACAGAGGCCTGGCCACAACTCAGTGCACTTGTGATCACCTCCTCACCATGAGCCTGAGCAAGACCCTGTACCTCTTTCTTCCCCTTTGTCACCTTACATGGGGAGATCTGGGGTCAAGCCCAGCCTTTCAGCACATTTATGTCCCTCAAACCTGATAGCCCAGGCTCAGTCTAACCCCCACTGAGCACTAGCATCGCAAACTAGACACGTTCTAGATGGATGCCTAGAGAGGAAGAGTCTGGTGAGCCCTGACATGAGCCTAAAATCTCACAACAGCAGGTAAAAATTGCTAAGCATAATGACTTTCCAAAAATTTCCTCTGGTTGAGACAGAGAAGACCCTGGGAAACAAAGCGTTTCTCCTTGTTTTCATCTATCCCCGTCTTAGTACCACTTCCTAACTGTAGTTTAAAAAAGTATATATTGATTGATACTTTTTAATCACTGCTTTGTTATTTTGAGACAGTTGCAGTCTAGGAAAGACAGACAGTTAACCGCAGCGTCAGACCAGCGGGTTCACATTCTTTACAGGCAGAGAGAGAACGAGTTTTCTCAAGCTTTGCTCCCTCCTGCTCGAAAACCAGAGCATGGGCTCGTCATTTCTGCTCATTTTATTTTTGTCTCGAAAGCAGAAAGGCAAAGAACAGCTGAGCTGAGGGTAAGTACTGAACTTCCAGCCCGGAGGAAATGCAGGGCAGGGGATTCCAGCTCTCTGCAACAGGGGATGGCACACCTTCAGCACACAGAGGTTTGGTGTGTGACCTGGACTTCCAGAGCTGAAAGCTGCTGAGGCCAGCCCCGTGCTTTACTGCAGCTAGCTGCAATGGGGGGGAAAAAAAACCAAAAAACCAAACAAAAAAAAAAAAAAAAAAAAAACAAAACCCCAACCAAACAAACCTGAGGCCAGCCCCGTGCTTACTGCAGCTAGCTGCAGTGGGGGGGGGGGAAAAAAACCAAAAAACCAAACAAACAAACAAACAAAAAAAAACCAAAACCCCAACCAAACAAACAAACAAACAAAACCAAACAGAAACAGAAAGAAGCAAAAAATTATTTTCAACTTTTGGAAAAATCAAGATTATTCTGGTGCTGTCAGAAATAAAAAAAAAAAAAAAAAATCCAAAAAAAACCCCCAACAAAACAAACAAAAAAACCACAAACTACCATAATTATTTGAATACAGTTTTAGGTGTGACTTGAAAAAATGTACAGAATTAATTCAAAACTACCAGTAACAAAGAGTTTCTGATTAATGGAAAGGAATAGGGGGGAAATCTTCTGTTCTAATCTTAAATAAGTGCTGACCCAGAGTACTGTAACAGAGACAATAACAATAATTTAAGGAATATCAAATCACGGTTAGCTGCACAAACAAAAGGTCTTAAAAAAACCAATCTGGTGTGACTCCAACAGAAGTTTGTTCCAACAATCTATAGCTTTGTGTGTTTTTTCTTCCCTTAATATTTGTTTAAAAAAACTACCTTTCCCCCCAAATTTTAGACCTCCTCATTTAGAAATTTTTCACCCAGGATAATCTGATAATTCCAAACATTATTTCACAAATGTTTTTTAAACAAGTGGCCATCAAAGCTGACCGCTGCTCAAAGAAATCAGTGTCACTCAGCCAGTCTACTTCTGGCAAGGGAAAAAAAAGGTTAATTCAAAAAGTTCCAGCTGTCCCAGAACCCCAGAGAGGAATGGCTTTTTACTGTAACCCAAACAGTTTTCAGCAAAGCCATTTTGAGTTTTGTCAGTAAATTGGTTGGGGTATTTTACCCCCTCTAGCCCCGAGTGCCTGTGAGCTGGCCTCGGAGCGGAGGGGCTGCCTCCGCAGGGACGGGCTCCTGCCGCCGCCGTGCTGAGGCTGCAGCCCCGGTTTTAAGCTTTTCTCTGTGTGTGTTGGTTAATCAGGAGCACATTCAAAAACACCAATCAACAGACTCAGTGAGATAACGAAAATGACCCCACATATGGGTGTTTGTGGGTCAATGCCTCCTTTCATTATCAATTACACAAAACATATTAGAGGACATGTACATTCGCCTCAGTCTTTCTCCAGCAAATACGCGTGGCTCTCACTGATGCTGCTGCTGCAGCAGAAATAACTTAAAAGATATAACAAATGCCCCGTAGATGGGGTAATGCAGCCCAAGAAAAGCTGCATGTGGTACTCAGATAGAAACTGGGTGTGCATGCAGTGCAGGGATCAAATGGGCTGGCCCATGCCGAACAAAATTGCAGGCTCTGCTCGGGTGGAAGGCTCCAGCAAAGACCCTTCAGCCTTTTTCTGGGCCATCCCTCAGCAGAGACAAACCAACTGATCCTTATTTGGATGACTCATGTGTTCAACTAATTGGCTAAATGGGGGCCAGACCTCTGGTTCCCTCCTGCCCTCATAGTTTGCTGAGCTGGGACCAAACCCAGACAACCACAGCCCATCCCATAGGGCTTCGTCTCCTCCAGCTCTACACAGATGTTTAATACTCCAGTTGCTCATGCAAAGACAGTGTTTCCCCTCCTCCAGATTTCACCTCCAAAAGCTCAGCACATCCAGCCCAAATGAATGATAGCTCTGGATCCCTGGCAGCGTTGTGGGTGAGAGATGAGCACAACCACAGCGCGGTCCCCTGTGACGCCCTGTGCCTTCAGCTTCAGGCAGGACACAGACCAAAGTCACTCTGCCTTGGTCTGCATTTCCTAGATACAGGCAAACAGTGGGAAAACATTTCTCCCTGACTCCCATTTCATGTTTGAGATTTGCTTTATTTTGAGAGCGAGGAAGGGGGAAATGACTTTCAAGGCATCTTAATGCAATTTTATTCCTGCTCCCAAATAAGTATAATACAAAAAATTAAATCAGCTTCAATGTGATACGGATGGCCCCAGGATACAGCTGAGGTGATGTCAGTCTACAAAACATAACATTACGTGTCATTATTTCATGTCATTACTTATTGATTTAATTCCATCATATTTCAGACAACTTTTATTGTCTAGGTACAAGTCGTCATATTAATAACTGGAAGCACATATGCAGATATCAAAAACACCTTCTGCCACTAAACCAATTTTAAAAATGAATCCAAGAGAAATATTTTAAGAGAAAACTCCTCCAGAATCAGTTTTCCATGGACAAGAAAGGCCAGGCAACTGTTTTTCTGGTTCCAATATAACATATATTCTCATTTCATATTGCGATTCCTTTTTTACTTTTGGTTTGTTGGGTTTTTTTCTGTTTTTTTTTTTGTTTTGTTTTGTTTTGTTGTTTTTTGGTTTTTTTTGTTTTTTTTTTACAGGAAAGATTGTTCAGAAAAGGGGGAAGTTGCCAGTTTTGAAAACCAGGTATAGCTAAACATTCTGTTAAAACATATTCCCTCAAATGTGCATTATCATCTCTTCAACTTCACTGGGGAACATTTTGGATTATGAACTGAATAAAGTGGATATTATAAAAATGTCTTAGAATTAAATTTTATAATATTGGTGTGTCATAATAAAATAGAAAACAGTTTTAATATCAACAGGGATTATTATTATTATATTACCATTATTATTATTATTATTATTAGTGTGGTTGATGGTTTTTCCTATGCAGAAACCCTGAAAACAAAAATACACCCTGCAATAAACTGTGAACCATTAAAGGTTTGTAGATAGCAATGCCTCCTGTAGGAGTATAACTTTGTAGATAAAGTTGGGTGCATGTTAAATAATAAGCTTAATCAGAATTAAAAAATCTGACTGTAGTATGAAAGAGAATTCAAACAAAAAGCTTCCCTGAAATTGACGTTGGAAAAAATATGTATTATTTTATTTTAGCATTCTTCTGGCAGTAATCAACAACTTTTAAAGATATTTCCAAAACTGCATGTTCTCCAAGTTCCATATTTTCCTGTGTTTTACCCTATTTTGCTTTTTCTGGCTTCTTTTCTCTCCATTGCTGCAGGTGTTTCTCTGTGTTCTCATACACATTGGACTGCAGAACGGGAAAATCCTGCAGCACCATAAATTCTCAGCCCAGTCCCACAGCAGCAGATTTTGGATGAAGCAGGCTATTCCTATGCTCCCTTAGCAAACTCCCCAGCAGCGCTGCGCCCAGAGGACCCAGCCTCGAGGAGCACTCTCCCCCACGAGGCATCAGAGGCTTGGGGTGCTTGGTTGCAGATGTCCCACAGGCAGCCTGGAGCCCAGGGCCCGTCAGGGGGTCCCTGCCACCGCCCCTTCCAGCCGTATCCTCCAACCTCCTTTACTCAGTAAGTCCCAGCGCTGGAAGGAAACACCAGGCTGAAGCCAGCCACGGGGCTGGGAGTCTCCCCCAAGGAAGCTGATGAGAGTTTTCCCACCCGTTTGATTTTCCTCTGAGAAGGGCTTGCCAACCTGGGGACAATGTCCTGCAGCAAGGCCGAGTACAAAGGGAAAACAGTGTCCCCAGAATAATGCCCTGCAAGACTGTCTCCAAAATGTACTCTTTCACATTTCTTTATACTCAAATTCCCCTTTCCATATTCAGTTTCAGACACAAATATCTGTAGATCTGCCTCAGCCCAGGTGAGACCTCATTCCAAGGTCTTATTCAATAAATTATTCCAGATAAGTTTAAGGCTAAGCCCCTGCAGAGCCCCTGCCACCCCCAGCAAGCCCCCACAGAAAGGCTTCGATTAAAGCAAGCACTAAATGCACTGCTGGGTTGAAGCCTGAAAATGTTTATAGGACCAGGGATTAAAACACAGCATATTACATCTGGAGCTTCCAAAGCCAAGTGGACCTGAGCAAAGTCAAATGGAAATGATAACTGTAGTTTTATTTTAAAAATAATAGCACAGGCTTCAGCAGTAGTTGTGATATGCTGTCTCCTCTTGGGGAACTAATAGACAGGGAACAGCAAGGCTTTAAATGATTTATTCAGTACCCTGGAGATTTTTTATTTTCTTTTTCATTTCCACATAAATTACACAAGCACTTTATAAAATGAATACACATAAAACACCTTGTAAGTGCATAACTTAAAAAAACCAAAACAACAAAAAAAAAAAGCAAACAAACGAATGCCTTTAAAAATCTCACTGAAAATAGGTCTTCTGGTTGCTTGTTTGTACTAACTGCTTAAATTGGCAGTGCTGTTTTAGATTATAAGTAACTGAAAAATATATACTGTTTATATATATATATAGCTATATATTCCCGGCATTTGCTAGAAGTGCTTTGTTCAATTTTGTCTCATTCTCTTGGTACAATTAAATGAACAACTAAGTTGAACATCTGAGAGTGAAATCGATTTTTTGTTGTCAGGAACTGCCTTCTAATGGGAAACTGATAAAATAAAACATTGGACAACATTTTGCAAATTATATGGAAATATTCCATGGAAAGAAACTGCATTACCCCCACAAACTGCCACCCAGATCTTCTCGTTATTAAAATACTCGCTGATGGGCACAGAGTCCGTGGCAGCCAGGGACTGTTTGGGCTCTTCATACAATTGAGATATCATATTTACCGTCCTCAGGAGTCTGTCAGATCCTTCTCTTGTTTCCCCCTCGCAAGAAAAAATTAATGAAAAAGGGGAGGAGAGACAGCGAGGTGAGATCTGAAGGGTTCCCATCTGGCACAAGCAGAAATTGCTGCTGTTTCCTCCATTTGTTGCATCCCCGAATGTCTCCGGTGCGGACAACCCAAGAAGTCTCACAGCAGAGACGTGCTTCCCAGGGAGCCTTCTCCTTTTCTTTCAAGCCAACAGTTCAAAACATATACCTATATATATCTATATAGAGATATATATAGATATACATATATATATGGGTGTATATAGACTTTGCACTGCCGCCAGTAGAATCCTAAGGAAGTTTTCCTCTCCCCAGCTGGATGATCACCAGCGGCTGTGTCTGTCAGGGCTGGGCTTTTTTCTGGCAGCACGTCAGCAAGTTCAGGGTCGACACTGGAGACTTTCAAGAGAACAAAGGGGTTGGGGGGAGGTGAAACAGCATTGCTGCTCCAGCAACTCCATGGCTAGGGAGAGTTTTTGGGATGACTTTCCTTCTTTTTGTTCCTTGTGGAGGGCTTTCCCAGCTGGATACATAGGATGCACGTGGCCAGAGGATAGGGAAGTTCCAGCCCTCTTCGGGGAGAAACAGAGTTGCTACATGTCCTACCAAGGATGCCTCGTGTCCCCCTGGGGACAGCCCCCCAGTAGAAGGTGTAGGTGCCACCAGTGGGTGCCAGATTATTCACAAGCAGAGGCGACAGTGGTGACACTGGTGATCTTGGTGGAGTCATCAGACCAAGGCTGGAGGTTCTGAAGGGCGAAGAGAGAGGAGTTGTGGACACAGATGGGATCTGCTTGGATGGGCTGGTTGATGGTTTTTTGGAAGGCTTCCTGCTGCAGCTGCATGAGGATGCGGTTTGCTTGCTGCCGCTCAGCCTCCCGCTCCTCCGCTGTCTGCCTCCTAGGAGAGAGGGAGCCATTAGGGGGGCCTGGGGAAGCAAGGGAAGGGTGTCTCCAGAGATTAATTTGTGCTGGGTGCTCATGATGTGGGAGGGCAGGGGTAGGAAAAGAGGGTGCCTTGCCATGGCATGGTCCCACATTCCCTACACAAATCCCATAAACTGGTATTTAAATCTCAGTAAATGCCATAGACTGGCTCTGTCTCTCTTAGTGGTCTCAGTAAAAGCACTGCTCTGATCAAAGAGAGCTGGGAGCAGCCCACAGCTTTGGATTACTCTCTGCTCACAGGAAAAAAAACAAGCAGGGACAAAACACCCAAAGTGCCACAGAACAGCATTGCAAAAGTTGCAATCCCCTGAAAACGTGCTCTGGTATCTGACAGCAAGAGCCAAGCATGCAAAACCCCAGGAAGAAGCATGGCACAGGGTGAGATGAGACAGTGACTGGCAGTGCCACACAGCTGGGAGATGGGCAATGTCACCCTGGACGTCCCCTTCCAGCATCCAGGTTTGCCACCTTGTCTGCCACGCTGCGGTGACCAGCTGTTGAGAGCTTGGAAGAAGACAAAAACTTTCCAATGCAGGCAGCAAAATTTCAGCTAAACACTAGAAACACATTTTTTAGCAGTAACAAAAATCAAAGCACAGAGTATACTATCTGAAAAGGGTGAATGACAGCATTTTTCAGAACAGTTTGGACATGTGTCTGCCTGGTATGACATCAGCAGAGGTGATCCTCAAGGAGAGGGTGTTAGGGGGTCAGAAGGGGCTCTTTCCAGTGTTGGTTGGGCCCTGGCTCTAGGCTGCCTAGGAACAGAGAATGGGATGGGTAGAAATAGCCAGAATCCTCTTATATCCACAGTGGAAACCCCACTCCTGCTTGCTTGGATGGCAGGTCAGTCTAAAGTCTGCAGCTTGCACTCACCCCTACTTCACCTGGCACCTCTATTGATGCTGCTGAGAAAATGTGGGAGCAACTCACATGCCAGTCCCAGGATGATTCCCAAAGCATTCTTTCCCTCCCTTATACTCCCAGGCTCAGCTGACATCCTCTCAGAAGCTTCAGTGGACCAGCGACACAGGAAATGGCAGCTTTTTAATTTAGCGGCTCAGGAGCGATGTGAGATGTCTCATCCCCTCTGGCCGTGGGAATTGGAAGTGGCAGCTCTGATCTCCACAGTGGCATCTCAGAGCACAGGGCGGGGGTCCCTGGCTCCCAAGGGGGAAGCAGGCTGGGACTTGGATGCCAGCAATGGGCCTCTGGGCACCCAAGCCTCCAGATACGTGGCCAGTGTTCCCTGCTGGGAGCAGGTAGTTCAGAGCTCAGTCCCTGTTCTAATCAGTGTGTCAACATCTCACATCAAACATCCAGGGAAGAGCGGGCTCAGAGCTGCACCTACCCAGGGAGCAGCTTGTTCTCTGCCTCAATGAATATTTAATGACTCCCTGCACAACGAGGAGATGCTCCAGGGGGAGGGAGGGAGGGAGCCCCAAGTCCAGGGTGATCAGAAGTACCATGGCTGTGATCACCTTGCCCCCAAGTATCTCCCTGCTGCAAGCAGCTGGTCTAGCCATGGATTCACATCAGAATGGGATTTCCAGGTTCATACCTGCCTGGAAAGAGCTGTGTCTAAAGCAAGAGCCCAAATCTGAGGAGGGGATCACACAGCCACCTCCCTGCAGCGGAGACAGCTAGGCAAAGGGCAGGGGCAAGACTCTTCCCCCTAATCTGTGTTCAAGCAGTTAAACTGCTCAGAGGGCTTATAGCAACTCTATTTTCTCAGATACTTCCCACTGCCTCAATCAGGCTGAGCCTACAGCACTTCCTTCCAGCTCTCAGTGCCCCAGGAACCACTCAGAGCCCACTGCCCAGTGGAGGGCCCTGAGGCAGGAAGTTGGATGTGCTAT
The DNA here is from genome assembly GCF_017590055.1 of Onychostruthus taczanowskii. Taxonomy (NCBI): domain Eukaryota; kingdom Metazoa; phylum Chordata; class Aves; order Passeriformes; family Passeridae; genus Onychostruthus; species Onychostruthus taczanowskii. Next base: position 6,665,618 of record NW_024502568.1, read on the forward strand.
CAGCCAGGGGCACCCATATCTCCATCACAACGCCAGCAGGCACAGACGCATACAAGCAGAACTTACACGCCTGTGTCCCTCTGGCTCAGGCCAGAGATTCTCCCATGTCTAATATTACAGCTGAGGTCTGGCTGCAGCCTCTCCCTTAGGCAGAAGCAGGATTTAGTTTCTCTTTACCCAGCTATTTTTTGTAAAACACGTGAATAGGTTTGTATCCTCTGCACTTCTGCCAAAAGAGGCTGAATTTAGCCAACAGACGCAAAGAGTATTGACAGATGGATTTGCCTCACTTCCTTAGGAAACCTGGTTAGAAGACACAGCTGACCCCATTTTGCAGGCCACAGCAGGACTGTTCCTCCTCCAGGATTCTTTTTCTGGCCAACAGAGATCACTCTAGCTAGAGACTTCCAAACAGTTGGGGAATTGCACTACCATGGATTCTCTAGGGAAGAACTCACTGGGGTTGAGGATTCACACCCCCTCTTGGTTTCAAGTTCCTTGACCCCCATTTCTTACCCAACCCCAGCATACTCAGGCAATCACTGTCCTGTTAATCCTTGGGAAGACTCTGAGGAAGTCCTTTTCCCCCATTTTGAAGAAGCTGCCTGCCTGCCTGCCCTCCAGCACCCAGTGCGCAGCACCCAGCAGGTCAGCACCCAGCCCAGGGCAGGAGGTGTTCTCAGGGCTGGGGTGTCTCCCAAGGGAACATGCCGGGAACGTGCAGCTTGGGAGGGGCAGGGTCACTGCGACGGGGCCCTGGAGGCTCCGTGTGAGCCCAGCCTTTTCTTCCTCTCCCGCTTTAGCGGCACGCCCGGCAGCAGAACAAAAAGAAAGCGTTTGGGCAAGGAGGCGCAGCGAACCCCGCGGGGACGAAAATCTCCGCGCTGTGCAAAGCCCGGTACTCCGACAGCCCCAGGCCGGGAGCTCCACACGCCGCTGCCGCGGAGGAGCCTCCGCACCCTCTGGTGACACTGACTGCACCCACTGCACTCGTGTGTGCTCACACACGTTCATCCCCGTGGCGTACCCGCACGCGTTTTTGCACGCAGGTCCGGTGTGCTCACACCAGGTAATGCCGGGCCAGCACACACCGCGCCGCGGGGCTGTGCTTTGCACTCACACCCCCGTGCACGCTCACACACACACACACACACACACACTGCGTGCGGGCACACACGGGCACGCGTGGCCTTCACACTGACCGTGCAGTTACACACGCGTGTCCTGCTTGCACACACGCCCGCAGGTGTGCACACACCGCAGGCACACACACACACGTGTACACACACCGTCACATTCACGCACACACGGGGCTTGCACGCCTCGGAGCTGCCATCAATGCTCCCGACAGAGCTGCTGGCAGCAAGGTCTGTCCCCGCCGGACTGCCCCGCCCCGGTCCTCGCAGACCCCCGGTCCCTCACCTCCACTTGGTGCGCCGGTTCTGGAACCAGGTCTTCACCTGGGCGTCCGTCATCTTGAGGGCCTTGGCCAGGGCAGCGCGCTCGGCCGAGGCCAGGTATTTCTGCCGGTGGAAGCGCTTCTCCAGCTCGCAGATCTGCAGGCGGGTGAAGGAGGTGCGCGGCTTCTTCTTCTTGGGGGGCGTGCGGTTCTGGTAGGGGTGACCTATACGGCGTGTTACAGTGAAGGGTGAGAGGGCCACTGGGGGGGACACGGGAGGAGGGGGGATGAGAGGCAAAGAAGCAAGCAGCGACACATCAGCAGAGGGGCTCCGTCTCCCGGCCGCTGGGCTGGGGACCACCCCCCACCGCTCCGAAGCCGCGGCGGCCCCGCCGACACCCACGCACGAGCTGCGAAAACTCGGCGGCGGCGGCCCCGCGTACCGGGAAGGCCCGGCCGCCTTCCCTGGGCGCTGCGGGAACCCGCCGGGCACCGCTCGGCGCCGGCGGAGGGGAAGGTGGACGCTTGCCCGGCCAAGTGCCCGCCGGGGAACGGAGGGTCAGCAGCAGCAGCCGGTCCTGGCGCCGGGCCGGGCTCCGCGCCCCGTGCCAAGCGGGCTCGGGATAATTTCGTTTAGGCGCGGCGGTAACCCCATGGCCCCGACCCCAGCGCCTCGTACATGGAAAGTACAGTCCCGGACTGGAAACTGGAGTTAAGATTTGTTGTTCTGTTTGTTTGCTATTTTTTTGTTTTGCTTTAAATTTTGTTTGGGTTGGTTGGTTTGGGGTTTTTTTCCCAACTCAAAAAAAAAAATCACATTATGTCTAAGCCAAGAACAAATTGAGTGAAATTCAGTCAGGTGCTTGCCTGGGGAACAGCCCGTTCGTCCACCCGCGGCCGTGCCCAAACCCAGAGCCATCGGATCGAAATTAAACGGGAACTTTCAAAAATCGGGCCTCGGTTTCCGCCGTCGGGAAGCGGCGCTGATTTTTCCCCATTGTGATTTCGTTTCTTTTGTTCGTTTGTTTGCGTCTTTTTTATTTATTTCTTTTCGTTGTTCGAATTTATGCTTTGTTAGTGCCGAAGACGAGCCCAGCTACACCTACAAACAGTGGCGAGGCCGGGAAGCGGCTCTAGCCCGAGCCCCGCTCTGCTCGGGTGTGCAAAAAGTGACTTTTGGGGGCAAAAAAGCCTGAGCCGAAACCCGCAACCGGGGAAAGCCAGCCCAGTTAAGAAAGACAACGGGACGGCCTTCCCGGACAGGCCGGGGCCGGGGCCGCCTGTCTGCCCTCCCGCCGGCCGGGCCGAGCTTCCCAAACCACTGTCGGTTTTGAAGGAAAGTTTCCCCTGGTGCTGGCTCGGGCGGCAGGGATTGGGCAGCCGTGCCCGGGGCTCGCGGGAGGCCGTGTACGGAGTTTACCATCCCTTTTCTTCCTTGCCCGCCTTTGCCGACCCGTATCGCGGGGGAAAAAAAATATAAAAAAACTTACACCAAACAAACAAATAAATAAATTAAAAGGAACTAAAACAACAACATAAAACCTCACATATACAAACAATCAAACCAACCAAAATATCAAAGCAAACAAACAAAAGGAAACACAACTCATTTAGGGGGGACTGGATACGCCTCATTTCCCACCCTGTCTTGCTTGTGGCCTCTTCCCTGACCAACTTCTCAGGACCATCCCGGCTGCTTTCTCCACCCGGGCGGAGAGATCCCCGGCTGGATCCTGCGTGCCCCTGTGGGCACCGGTTGTAGCGCCGAGGCCGGGCGGCGGGGGAGGAAGCGGGGCGGCGGGAGCAGAGAGAGAAGCGGGGTCCCGGTGGCGCAACTCACCTGTGAACCTGTCTTTTGTGTACCGCCTGTTGCTCTCCATCCAGGGGAAGGTGAGCCCCGTGAGGCTGTTCATGCCGTTCACCGCCGGCACGGCGGCGGAGAGAGGCTGGTGGACGCCGCCGGCCACGGGGCGATGGGCCGGGACGCGGATCACCCCGCCGGCCGAGCTCAAGGTGTTGCCGTTCATGCTCACCGCCATGTTCACGTTGTAGGAGCCGGGCAGGCCGCCCATGCTGCAGGAGGTGCCGGTGTAGGCGCCGGCCGCGCCGCCGCTCGCCCCGTAGCCACCCGTGACCGTGTTATAGGCGCTGCCCACGATGCAGCCCAGCCCGTAGTCCGCCGAGTCCTGCAGCCGCGGGTGCGACACCATGCAGCTGCCCGGCTCCGACGTGTTGAGGATCTGGTCGATGCCGAAGCTGATGGGCTCGGCTTGCCCTTGGTGCAGGTGGTGAGCCCCGAGGTGCTCCATGCCGCCGTTCGGGCACCGGGGCCGGACCTCCGCCCCGGGCAGGGCAGCAGAGCCCGCACCGCCCCGAAACCGGCAACGGGGCCGCGCAGAGCGGGGAACGCCGGCTACGCGCTCAGTCCCATAGCACGACGGCACAGCACCCCAAGAAACGCCAGCAGAGCCACGCAAGGCCGGGACAAGGCAGCCACACGCTCAGCACGAAGACACAGCAGCACAGCCATGCGCAGCCCAGGTACAAGACTGAAACACCCCCGCAGCCCGGGACGCGACAGCAGTGCCCAGCGCGGCGCAGGACACAGACACCGGGGACACAACCGCGCCAAACACACCCGACAGCGTCCAGGAGCGGAGACGCGACACCCCAGCCGCGCACACTGGTCCCGCTCCGATGAGACTCAGCACCACCATGTACCAAGACACGTCAGGAGCCTCTCACCCAGGACACACAGACGTACGCACGGACACACACACACACAAGGGTGCCCCGGGGACCCCTCGCCGCGGCGGGCGGTGGGGAGCCGGGAGCCCCGCGGAGCGGAGCGCGGCGGATTGTGAGTGCGATCGCCCGCCGCCCCGCTTGCCCATCAATCACCCTACCCAGGGCCTACTGCTGCAGGCCCTCACTCTCCATTGGTTGGATGCTGAGAGCAGCCCAGTGAATGACAGCAGAGAAGAGCACACAAGAGGAGTTTCTTCTTCCCCAGCCCCCTCTCGCACCCCCACCCCACCAAAAAAAAAAAAAAAATCACCGCCCTTCCCGGCCTTATAAAGTGAGCGCTGGGTAAGCGCAGGGCACTGGGGGTGAAATAGTGGCTGATACCGGACGGCAGAACGGGATTGTTTGGTCCCGAAGTTTGTGGCTGCAGACTGCTGGGAAGGGGGATCTTGGCTGCCAGGCCCCCAGGAGACTCAAGCCTAGGCTGATCCCGAGCGAGGGCTGAAGCCGGAGGATCCCCTTCTGGTGGGGTCCCAGACCCGCCGTGCCCCTTTGTTCCGGAAGAGTGTTCTCAATTTCAAAAGTCAGCGCCTTCCAAAAAGCCGCGGAGGAGGCTGCTCTCCCAGCACCAGACCCCAGAGCAGGGACATGGGGACGTTGAGAAGGGCACCCCGCAAGTGCCCGGACCCGTGGAAGGGAGGGATGGGAGGAGGCGAGGGGCTCCTGAAGCACACTTTCCCCCGGAGAGCCGGGGAGGGGCTCATTTCCCCGGGACGATGGCAGGCCCCAGCTGCGCCCCACGGGACAGCGGACACTGCTGACAGGGCACCCGCCACTGCTGGCCCCACCGTCTGCTGCCGCCGTCCCCTCCCGCTCCTGCCCGCGGGGAGATGAGTGTTTCCATTAAAAAAAAAAAACAAAACAAAACAAAACAAAAAAACAACAATGCGGGGAGATGAGTGTTTCCATTTAAAAAAAAAAAAAAAAAAAAAAAAAAAAAAAAAAAAAAAAAAAACCAGAATTATTTTAAAAGTTTAAAACAACATGAAAATGAAAGCCGCTCTTGCAATTTCTGTAAAACTTGCTGCGGCCCTGGGCCGTCGGTGCCTGCTCTGCCCAGCCGGGCCGGGGGCAGAGCCGCCGGTGGGACCGGGCACTGCCGTCTCCTCGCCTCCGGCCTCCCGCTGCTGCCGACCGGCGCTGCCCAGTGCGACCCAGCGCTCCCGGCGCGGTGTCAGGGTTGTACCCGGCAGTCTGTGCTCTGCCCGCCTTGTCCTTCCCGCTACGGGCCGCGACCGGCCCTCCAGGCCCCCTCCTCCCTCCTGGGGCAAAGGCTGCCCTTCAGGTCTTCAGAGTGCCCGTGGTTTAGTGCCCACAAGGGACCGTGGGGACCCAACAGGACAGCCTGCTCTGGGGTATCCCCCACACAAAACAAACGGCACTGGCATGGAAAGTAGACGCGTCTGTGCTCTCAGGTACACCTCACTCATCACCAGCTATATCATCCCATCCCCATCCTCACATTCCCAGTGTTGCACACAAGCTCACAAACACCCTCATGAGCTCACAAACACCCATGCTCACAGTCCCACACATTCTCTTGCACACACACCTACGTTTGTGCTCTTATTCAAATGCCCACACACTCGCAGTTACAACCCCCCTCACACACAAGTTCTGACACACGTCCTCGTGCACACCTTCACAGCTGTGTGTACGCACACCCACAGTCACTCCCACAACAGGCAGCAACAGACCCCCGTTCCTGTGTGCTCAGACACCCCCAGACACACACACTGACACACCAGTGCTTGTGGGTTCCTGCCACCCTCAGCCAAGCCACAGCCTTGCTGTGGTAGCCCAGCTATCACCACACCCACCACCACAGCCCCACATGGAAGGCTGTGGAGACAGCGGGCGGCAGCAGCAACCCACAGCCACCCCTCGGCCCCGTGCCCGGCCGGTGCCCAGCCAGCCTGCCCCCACCACCACCCAGCCCTGCCTGCCTGCTGGGGTCAGATTTCCCCCCCCTCCCAGTACCTGCCTCAGTTCTTGACTTCTGAACTCTTCAGGGAACTCGCTGGCGCCAGCTCCATCAACCAAAGTCCTTGTGGTTAGGAGGAGCTGGGAGAGGAGGGAGGGAGTGAGGGCTGGGGCCAGCCGGGGCTGGGAGGCTGCCCTCGGGCAGGGGCCTTCTTGTCCCACAGGACTGCAGCTGCCTTTCCCCTTCCTCAGGATATGCCTGAGCTTCTTCTCCTGCCCCTTGTCACACAGGAGATGTGGGGCAGAGTCTGCTCACCTGCCCTGAGCATGTCAGGTTGTCTCCACAGGGAAGCAATAAAAATGCCATGCCACTCCTGCACAGTGCCACAAAGTCCCCTGACAGTGAGCTCTGACACCCAGAGGGATGCAGATCTGCTGCCAAGTCCTGATACCCAGGAGATGCCCCCCTCCAGTAAATAACACAGCTGCCTGATGCCACTAGCACATCCCAAATGCCCCAGTTGATGCCAGAAAAATTCTTGGCCTCCCCTGTGCCAGGGATCCCCCAGACTGAGCAGATGCTGGAGGCCCCAGAGGGACTGGCCTCGAGAAATCACAAGGTCATCACCAGTGATCCAGTCTGGTTAGTGAGGGTCACAGCCCCAGCTGCTGAGCACAAGGTAGAGGCTTTGGGGCAATAAAACTTGCCAGGAAAGAGATAACAGGTAAGTCAGAATTCCTTCATCCAGCACCCAGTGAGGACAAAGGAGAAGAGCAGGCAGGGCTAGGTCCTGACAAAGATTCAAAATTTCTGGAAATCAATGGGAATTATTGGTGAGTTTGGGGATGATGCATTGCCCTAGGATTTATTCTTTGTACAAGCCACACTTCACTCATATCCTTAAAAGAGCTACACAGCTCCTGGCTCTGGAAGTTTGGCCACTGCACATCTAAGCTCCAGGACAACACCCAGCTGAGATTTCCAGTATAAATTGCTCCTGGCCTCAGTTTCTCCTTAGGCTCTCTAGGGCTGTGGCTTGAGCACTACTGTAGAGCACAAGGCTCTGGAAACGTCCTGTCAATTAATATACTGTTTTTCCCTCCCTAATTCTGAGGCCAAAGAGGCCATGCTGCAAGCTCACACACAGATACATGTCAGGGTCAGTTTTGGTGCTTTCAGGCTCACATCCCAACAGGAGAGTCTGCAAAGACCAGCACCCACTTTGAGATGCATCCAGTGAGCCTACAAATGGATCCCTGGGGTGGGGGCCAGAGGCACCCCAGCCCAGCTGCCTCTGCCTGCATCTGCAGCCAGTATGTTTCCATTTGCTGAGGGCTGGGTTTGTCACTCTTTGCTAGGACTCTAAATGCCAGGCCCTGCAAAAATAATTCAGATATCACTGTCTAGGTAGAGCCAGGAGATAGTCATTCCCAGATGCTTCCCCAAACTGCTGCTTTAGTTCTTAGTTCTTCTGTACAGAGAAATCCTGTTTCGTGGGAAACACCAATAAGGTGGGTCAGACCTCCCTGGAGGCAGAAGAAAGCCTCCAGTGCAGGAGCTGACACATTCACTAAGTTGCTGCAAAATTCATAATTTAAGGAAGCCCAGGAAGTCCTTGGCCTCCACTTCTCCAGAGCATCTCACCTCTTTCAGGTATTCACAACCACTATACATATTCCTGCAAGCCTTGAAACTTTTGTCCCCCTTCATCTACCCCAAACAGCTGCTGGGACAAGTTCATTTCCAAAATGGTGTTTTAATCCTGCCCCAGATGAGGGTTGAGGGCCCAGTTTATATCCATGCTAGGAAATAACAATTAAGATGAGGGTTTTTTTCTTGATGCACAAGGCTCTCCCTCCCCACGAAGTGCCCAGGGATCCTTTCTCAGGTTCTCTCATTGATCGTGTGCATCTGCCTCCTGCTAGCAGAGAGGAGCAGCCCAGCCAGGGCCTGACCTCCACCCTCCACTCCCCTTTTCTTCCGCCTTGCTGGCTTGCCGGGGCTCCTCTTGGCCCCTGAGCTCCTTTGCAGCTCGGGGCTCCCGGGAGTTTGGCATCGCAAGCTGCCTCCCGGCCTCGCAGCTGCTGGCCGGGACACCGCTGCGAAATACAAGCTCTCCTGAGGGGACCGGGGACAAAAGTGATGTGTCTGGGACCTTGGCAAGATCCCAGCAAAGCCCATTGGGCTCGGTCCGAAAACTGCACTTCGAGCGGTGTTTTCCAGCACCTATAAAATCCTCTCTATTGCTGAAAGGAGAGTGAGGGGCTCTGCTGCGAGCAGGTGCGCGGCGACAAACCCCCCTCAGCAGAAGGGTGCGCCCCGACTCCATCCCTGCCTCGCTTCCTTGCGCCGGGGCCTCCCCACCTCGAGTGTTATCCAGCTTTCTGCGCGTCCATCACCTCCCGCAGCTCTTTTCTCTCCCGTCGCGGCCCCTGTGAAATCCATTACGGCGAAGGCGCCGGTGCGAGCTCGGGCTGCTAGCGGGGGCTGCAGGCAGAGCCCCGGGACCAAGACGGCCCCGTCGGGCGTCCCTCGCCTCTCCCAGGACCGGACGGCGCGGTCTCCGCTGCCGTCGGGGCTCTATCCCTCAGCGCTGCGCCCGCACTAAATTATACCACAAGGGTCGTGACAGACGCCGATAGAGAAGCAGGACGACCCCCGCACCAACCAGCCGGGTTCCCGCGGGGCCATGGGCTTCCCAACGGGAAATCTCGTTTTCCGCATCTCCCACCGAGCCCGAGCCCGCACGGACGGCGGCGCCTTTTCCCGGGCTCACGGTCCGCGGGAAGGGCGGCCTGCGCTTCTTGAGCGTTAAAAGCAATTAACACCATTTGGGGAATTTTTAATTGCTCTATAAAGCACGCTGTAAATAATTACTCCCAGCTCTGTTGATCCCCCGAATACGCACTGACAGTTGTAATTTATGGCTTTGGAAACGTGGTCCCGTGCATTCAGCATAACTCCTTATTACAGTAATGACTTAGCGCCGCTGCACTTAATGAGTATAAAGTGCCCGGCGCAGCGGGAGCCGCAGCATCGCACGAACTTCACCCGCAACGATATTTCTCCCCTTTATGGTTACAAACGACCGAGGGGCTACGAGTTAATACGGCGGGGAAGGAACGGCGGGGCCGGCTCCCCACTCTGTCAACATCTCCCGGGGCAGTAGTTATCTACCAAAAATAAGTATTTGGAGCAGTCCGCAAACTGCCCCTTCACCCTCCTGTAGCCCCTGGCTTCTTGGAGAAAAAGGGTTCAGCAGCGGGATGTGCAGGGTCACGACTCATGGCACCTGTGGGCGCAAGCAGAAGGACCCGCACCTTCCTCTGCCTCCCGCCTCTCGCGGCCCTGGGGCTGCCCAGCTCCACGCAACAGGCCGGGGGTCTCTCGTCCTTGCGGATCCTCCCCAGACGGGGGTACCCGCGGAGGGGAGGAAATGGGGTGGTGGCCGATGGGACCCGCCGTGCCCGGCGGCGCCCCATGAATATTCAGTGTCGCCGGTTGCCGGAGGAGCATCTGCCAATAAATTATTGGTCCTGCGGCACCAGCCCCTCTCTCCACCGTGCAGAAATGCGTGTAATCCCATTAGCCCCGTCCCCTTGGCCACCCGCCCCGCACCAGCCCCTCTGTAATGAACGGCGTCTGGCCGCCACCCCCGAGGGCACCGACGGCAGTGGGGGACACCGGGGCTCTGCCCCGTTATTAACTCACGGTTTAATTACACTCGCCGTGGCGGCGAGGGAGCAGACTGGGCTGGTCACCCGCAGCCTCCCGCTGGGTCTCCCCAGCTCCGAGAAATTCTGACCACGGCGACAGCCAGGCCCTTCGCGACACAGAGGATGGCAATCGGGATATGGCCCGATCCTGGGGCTGCCCCTCACCCACGGGGGCTGCTCGCCGCCGCCGGCCCCGGCTGCCGGCAGCTGCCCTGTTTGCTCGCCCGCCGGGGAAGCGGCGGCCTCTTTGTCTGCCCCCCGCCCCGAGCCTCAGGCCTTTTCCCCACCAGACAAAGTCCTGTTTTGCCAACAGATTTGTGTCTCTCCCCTTCCCGGCCCCCCCATCTTAAAAGCCGCCCTCGGGGGCAGGGGCGCAGGCAGCTCCCAACGCCGGGCAGGCGGGAAGCGGCCCGCCCTGCCGGCTCCGCTAACAGAGTAGCTTTCACTAATGAATGAGAAGATCCGATAATAATGGTCTTAATTATTGCAAACATTGTTACGGGCTTAGCTCTAAAAACCTCAAAACCCTCCTCGGTAAATCCTCGCGTTTGTTTGTTTATTTCCTCCCTCTTTTCCCCTCCCCGAGGTCAATTAGTACGCAAAAAGCAAATACAAATTATGATAGAACCAATGGGTAAACTTAAATCTAATTTGCTGCTGTTTGCATTAGCCTTTGGAGGGGAGGGCCGGGCAGGGGGGCTGCCCGTTCCCCCCAGGCAGCCGCCGTGCAGGTGGGTGGCTGCGGGGACGAGTCCTTGCCCTGCCCGCGAGTCCCTTCCGTCCCCGAAGTCAAGAGACTCCGATGGGCTCGGGCGCTTTTCCTTATTCACACTTGTCTTCTTACAGGTGATTCGTATATGGGCTGAAATATGTGGTCTGTAAATAAACAGAAAATATTTTTGTACCTAAGGAAAGTACCGACAAACTCCAACACCACCGATTATGACTTATAGTAATTTTTGACCTAAGGATTTTTTTCTTGACATGTACATACTGTATGTAATCGAAGTTAACATTTGTGAAGTTTTTATACCTTTTATTTTATGACATTTTGAAACGTGATTTTTGGAATTAACAGTTGGCAAAGTCCCCTAGCAAAGGAGTCTACCCTGCTCACCATTTAACTAATTTTTGCACCTGTACTCATTGCTGACGTTTAAGAACACATTCAAATTCTGTCAGGGCACTTAAAAACTTGCCGCAGCGCTTGTCATTTGCAGGACAGGTATTACCCATGGCATAAAATCGGTGAAGCGACCTAGAAACAGGAAATCATGGGGTTTTCCAAACCCCAAGCCTCCCCTCGAGGCACCACCTGCTCCCCGCGGGAAAAACGCCCAGCGAGTTCCGCCCCGAGACCGATGCCCGGGGATGGGGAGCGCCGAGGATTATCTGTATTTAAACACGATCGGCCGCTGACGCAAGGAGTCATCTGCACACTTGTGAATTTAATCAATTAGTTCCAGTTTTCACTTTCGTATTACGTTTATTTTCCACCTGTAATTCGTTGTAATAGCCAGTGCTACAGCCTCTCGTTTCACCAAGTGGCCACGGGGAGAAGTCAGAGCCGACTCCACCCCAAAGGTTCTGCGGATGTTTCTGACTGCGCAAGTGGAATGCCGAAAATCAGCTTAGAGAGAGCACGACAGAAAACAAACATTAAACACGGTGTGTAAACATAAATCGGGAAGGAGAGTCGGTGACACCAGTTTCCCTGTTCCGTGCAGATCACCAATGGCTTTGAATTGCCAGTGCCGACAGGACCGGGGTTTGCAAAATCTCGCTGCGTTGTGTTATTGCTCCCGCCACGACTTTCCGGAGCGGGAGCTCCCGGGACCCCGGGAGAGCTCACCGTGCCTCGCTGGCCGGTCAAGGTCACCCACGGACACCGCGGGTACGAAGGGACGTGGGTTTTTGTAGGTGGGGAAATGAGCTGTGAATTCTGGGGACAAATACTTCGGCGCTCCGATGGAATGGATCTATCTGAGGCATTCTATAATCTTCCAAGACAGCTTTTCCTTTCCCTAAAGCATGCCCTGCGAAACAGAGACAACTTCCAGCAGCTCATCCTCTGCTGCAAATTTTCCCCAAATCTGCAAGTGGCAGGAGCTGAGGCTTCAGAGATGGAGGGAGAAGTGCCCACACAGATCTGAGCTCCCAGAGTCGAGATTCTGTACCCTGGGCAAAACTCCTCTCCTCAGCTCCTGCTCTTGGACTGTGGGTCTGACACAGAAATGCGGGGCTGGTTGTGGGGATTTCTGTCGGAGGAGAAATCCTGCTCCATCTTCCCGTTCAGCAAGGAGCATCCTCGGAGCCGAACTTCGAGTGCAGTCACTGAAAAGCCTCGCAGGTCCAACCAGAAATAAGAGCTAACGAAGGCAGCGAGTGAACTCGCAGCAGAGAGATGCTGGGGGAGCTCTGGGGTCCGACACAGCCTAGTGCAAAACCCTCATCATTCCCCAGCCCCGCTCAGTTCCAGGAGCAGCTCAGCAGCAAAGCAAAAGTTTTGACAGGACACTGAACCTGCTGCAGAGGAAACAGCAGTTTTGACTTCCCCTTCATCCTCCCAGCAGATCTTTCCCCCTTTTTCCCAGGACTTTTACTGCTCATAGGAGATGAGTCAAGACATTTCCTTCTCCCCTTTCATAAATATTGCATCTCCCAAATGCAATTACCAAGGGCGAAGCAACACAAGTGTTTGCTAAATAAGATTATGTGATAATGTATTTTATGCCTGTGCTGTGACACCAGACAATCCCCTATTAATAACAGCTCAATGAGATGTGGAAGTTCTTAACAGGGTGCTTTGGGGGATTTTTTTTTTTAATTTTTTTTTTCCACCATGGAAAAGGCAAGCACAGTACCATAGCATCAGTTGTGAGGGAGGAAGAGCAATTCTGGGCACCAATTAAAATAGGAAGCGGAGCTGAAAGCAGCCCAGTTGTTCTGTAGATAACACACAGACTGTTTATGGGTCCTGCTAACAGGGTGTAAATCTCTCGCAGACTTTCGTAATGCAACAGGCCTAGAGAGGTTTGTGCACATTGCCACGGTTCTGTGAATGAATTAATGCTTGACTTGGAGTATTTGGGGATCCTGTAGGTTTATCAGAAGCGCTCTGTGCCAGCCCACGCATCTCAAACTATTAATAACAGGCCTCACCTCTCCCTGAGACAAGACAAGAGCAAGAAAAGCAATAACAAATCCACCCCTTGGTTCAACTTCCCTCAGCTGGAATAACTCAGTCAAAATATCCCAATCAAAACTCTCCTCTGGTGATCTCCAGCTCTCACCTTTATCTGCTCCTTTTTCCTTTTCTCCAATGGCCGTGTCCATCTGCCAGCTCCTATTGACCCGTCCATCCCTTGTGGTCTCCTACCTCTCTCGTATGACTCTCTGTGTGGCCCTTTGCATATGGTCAAAAGTAACTGGGGATGCTGGCTGCCCACCCTGAGACGCTTAGATGTGACCCCTATTTAGGAAGTCCTTTGAAAACTCTGTACTGCAAAGCCCAAGCTTTCTCAGTGCTCCCAGCACACAGAGGTTACCACAAAACCCCCAGCTGCCAGGTGCATCCACCTGCGCAGCACCCAGCAGCCCCACGGAGCTTTGCAGGACACGGGGACACACAGCACATCACCTGTGCTGAGCGGCCCACGGGGCATCACGCTGGAAGTGTGAGCAGCCCCAGGCATCCAAGGCAGGGATTTCCCCGCAGACCTTTTCTGCTTCAGCCCTTGAACTGACACAGAGTCCCCCCCAGAGTCGCTGGCCAGAGCTTGCTCCTCTGGGTGGCAGGGCCATCACCCCCATGTTGATGCAGACAGGGTGATACATGAGTCCTTTGCTTTCTTTGATGCTTCCAGGGTAAATTCCTCCAGAGTCTGCAAAGTTTGGGCTCTCTATTTCACATTAGCACTAGTTTGTAGCTGCCCTCTGGCCCCTGGGGTGGAAGGTCAATCCTTTATTTACTTAGTCCCGCACTTAGTTCATCTGCAGCCCTCTCAGTGCCTTGGATAATAGGCACAAAATGGGCTGCTAAGCTGCTCTCTGGCCATGAGCCTGCACTCCTCTACTCCTATGCCCTAGAGAAGTGTGTTGCCTTCTCTGGGTGATACCAGTGCCACACAGCAAAGCAGCTCTTTCCTACACAGGGGTGAGATCTAATTCAGCACAGGATGAAATGAGGGGCACACATGCTTCCAAGCTCTGACATCTCTTCCAGGCTGAAGGTCATGGATGGCACAGGAAAATTATATCCCTGACATCACACCTGTCCTGGCAGTTCCTGTGTGGTGATGTCTCTAGAGCTGGTCTTTGCTGCCTGTAGAACAGCACTGTCCCTGGACACTGCAGTATCCTGGTGCCATCCCCTCTTGGAGTGACTCAGGTCCTGTCCTGAGCCCATCAGATGCTGCTGCCCCTGCAAGACCTTCATCAGGCAGAGCCAGGGTCCTGTGCTGAGCTGGGGAACGTGCCAGCTCCAGGCTCCATGCCCAGCACAAGCAGCCAGCTCCCTGCTGCCAGTGCCCTCTCCGCTGTTACAGCATCCCAGGACAAGAGAGCCTGGTGGATCCCAGCCATGTCCTGGACCCCCCAGGATGGCTAATGAACTCCGAGACAGAAAATTCCCCAGAAGCAGAGGTACAGATCAGTAGGCCAGCTACAGTTCCCCAGCTGCAGCAGGCCACAAGTCCAGCAGCTTTCAAACCTTGCATGAGCACAGAGAGTGGCATTTTCCCAGTCCTGTCCCACCTGGGGACATGCCACTGAGCATCTCTCCCCTTGTTTGGGATGCTGCAGCTCACTGTGGTGCAGCTGAGCCTGACCTCAGCTCCCTGCTGTCTGCAAGTAACATCAAACCAAAGTAATCAATAGTAGCAAACAAGCTGCACGAGTAACTAAATGGCTATCAAATAATTACTACTGAATATCAGTCATATTAAAAGGGTGAATCAAAGTATTTCTAAAGCCCACCCACACGTGTGCTGGGGTTAGGCTCTGAGGAAGCAGATGAGAGAGCTTGACTGTCTCAGAGGAGCCCAGATGTCTGCACAGGAGCTGGAATCCAGCCTTGGGTCCCACCCTCTCCAGCAGCAAGGGACCCGTGGTGCTGGTGCAGGCACTGCTGCCTGCAAGGAGTGGAGGTGTTTTCCAAAGTTCAGCCAAAATCAGAGAAAAAAAAGGGTTTCCTTGAAGACTCCAGGCACTGGGAGGGAAGCGTGCCCTTTGCCTGGGTGCGCCAGGCTGGGTGTTTATTCAGGTCCTGCAGAACAATGCTGCAGCCGGAAAAACAACCTCCCCCCTGCCCTAGGCCCGGCTGGAGGGGCTGTGTGTGTCCCCCCGAGCTCTCCCCTGGGTGGGTGAGCGGTGCCTTGGCTCACAGCCATGCTGATCATGTTTGTCACCACAGAGGCCTTTTTCTTTTTTTAAATCTTTGTGTTTCCGTGCTCTCCCAGTGCTTTGGATGACAGGAAGTAGAGCTTCTTGCAGAGAAGGTTGGGGATTTGGGGAGTTCCAGGCTGGGAGGGAACACAAGCTCATCTGTCCTGACCTCCCACTGCAGCCCTGTCCCACAGCATCCTCTGGCTGCAAGAGTGCTGGCTATAACCTGTCACAGGCTGCACCAGAGTACCTCTGGAGCAGGGAAATTGCCCCTGTCCAACAACTGAGACCCTGCTCTTGGGATCCCAGCAAGCCCCAAAGCTGGATGTGGTGACAGGAGGGGAAGGAAGAGTGACCAAGCCAGTGCTGTGGTCTGTGCTTCAGCAACCCAAACTTCCAGAGGGCAGAGGCTTCCCAGGACACCTGCAACCCAGGGATGGTGGGGTTTCAAGGCAGCACTAAGCTAAGCTCTAACATCCCCTGCACAGCCACCTTTGCTGGGCAGCCAGGAGAAATCAGCCAGGTGGGAGCAGTACCCCTGCTGAGGGTTACCAAACCAAGGCTGGGTCATGCCCAGCATTTAGCAGGGCTAAATTCTCACAGCATTTTGTATCAGCTGGAGGATGCTGCAAGGCAGTGATCTGCCTCTGGACTGAGTGCTCCTGGTGTTCCCTGAGTGAGATGTGTTCCCACTTTGATTGCATTACAGGATGTGACAAGCTGATCCCTGCCAGGAAATTAATGAGCCCCAAACACCTTGCTCATCCATCACCACCCCAATCAGCTGCTTAACACACCGCCCACCCCGGCCACACACCCAGCACTGCTGGTCACTGACTCCCTGGAAGCTTCCCTTCCCAGGGACCTAAGGTTGCTGCCAGGCTGGCAAAGGGCCCAGGCCATCACCAGGCCAGCACACCCCAGCTCTTCTCACACCCCAGCAATGGCTGTGGTGCTGATACCTCCCCAGGCTGTTCTGTCTGACCAATGCCTGTTTTCCCTGCCCATTGCCCATAGGAACCCCTGAGGCCACCGTGGTCATCAATACCAAGGCCATGGGGAAATGCACTGACTACCAGCAAACACAAACCTCATATTTAGCAATGATTAGGGCAGGTTAACACAGAGCTGAAAATAAGAACAGAAAACTTGGTGGGCTGGAGAAGTGTCTCTTCACTGAATCAGATCAGCAGATTGGTGAAAAATTCAAAGGAAGGTGAATGGAAGCGGTTTATCATATAACAGTGGGGAGAGCGTTGTCCCAGGGCTTCATTTCACAGAGAAAAGGCACAAAAGGGCACTTGCAAAACACTAGCAGGTGGCATGTTTTCAAAATCCATGATAAAAGGAGCTGGAAAGTCAAATGGATGAAGGCACTTCCAGCTCCTGGAGGCTGTGTTCCCCAGGGCCTGGTCCCTGCACAATGCTGCACCAAAATTGCTATTTAACATGTTCACAGCCTTGCAGGAGTTTTTATGAGATGCTGGTGCACCATGATGCATTTGCTCACACTTGCAGCTTGCCAGGTGGATGCTCTGAGGCTGCTGCTGGGTTTTGGGGCAGTGGTGTTGGATGCCTGATGCTTAGCAGCATGGCAGTGGCGAGACGACAGCTCCCTGGGTGTGTGCCAGGGGACAGGAATCCCGCCTGGCACCGCAGCATCCTGCTCACATGCCCTGCTACCTGCACAGCTGCTGCTGCAGGTGGGGGAGATGAGGGAGTCTGGGTCCCCAGAGAAGATGGCCTGGAGGAGAGGTCCCTGCTGAGGAGCATCAGTGCCTGGGGATGGCCCTGGGGAAGAGGATCAGGCTGGGAGCCACTTCTCTCCTGCAGACTGGGGGTGCAGGGCAGCTCTGAGAGCCCAAAACCTGCCCAGCAGATGCCAGGAATGAAGCAGTTTGCACAGCAGGTGAGACCAAGCAAAGGCCCTGTGGGTCTTCACAGGATGAGGGCATCCAAAATGTCCTTTGTACCGCCCCAGCACGTGCAGAGTCACAGCAGGAGGCAGAAGATCAGGTCCTAAGGATGAGGATGTGTGCAAATGCTTTCTGATAAGCTGCTTCTGTCCCTGAAAAATGATATTTCATTAAATTAGCTTTGAAATATCATGTGAAATTCCCATGTTGTGTTTGTGCTTCACTTTGTCTCCATTGGATAATTATGAAAAATACAGCTTTCCAAGTGTGTCACTTGCTCTTCTTCAGCTTAAAAATTTCTTTTCCGCCTCATTCTCCAGGCAGTATTTTTCAGTTTATCTTAATTGTGGGAAAAAGAATTGGATTTCCTGGTAATAAAACAAAACAGAGACAGAAACTTTCCAACACAAACCTTTTTCACTAACAAAGTTGGACCAAGTGAAACACTTTATTCCTGACCATCTTTGTTCCCCTTGAAAAATTTCAGGAAGCAAAAGACAAAAATTCAGTAGTTTCCTCCCTAAGCTGATGGAGATCTCTCTAGAGGAAATGTGTCCGATAAGCTAAAGTGAACCCACCTCCCCTGCTTTATCTCAAGCAGTGTCAGATGGGTATTTCTAGCAGGATCTCTCCTGGACACTCAGAGCATCAAATTACTCTCCCATCCGTACTCCTCCTCTGGCCTGTGTCAGAGCTCCCAGGCTGGTCACCGCAGACTCCGGGATGTGCTCCCTGCTGAAGGGAAGGGCTCTCACCACTGGCACACTCCATTCTCCAAAGTGGCTGCTACACTGGAGAGGATGTCCCAGGAGTTGTCCCAGTGCCACACAAGTGGCTACAAGTTTTCTGCTCTATCAGGAGTTTTCTGTCTTATGAAAGCTGCTTAGATGCCTCAGTTTCTCCACTAAGTGTTTCAAGCAGACACCTCACTGCAGTCCTTCCTAAAGCAAGTGTGAACCAGAAATATTTGCACTTCCTGGCATTAGAGGCATCTCAATTCACCCCTAAATACAAATCAGCAGCCCTTGCTTCTGACCCCACACAGGGCCACCCAGGGAACTGAACACCTCAAAGCATCCAGGTCCTGAAACACCCCATGGCTCAGACTGGACACGTGCTGCCAGCTGGGCTGGGGCACAGACAGCAGTGGTGAGTGCAAGGCCAGTCATGTCCTCATCCCAGCTGTGTTAGTTTTCCCTGTGTTGGGATTTGTTATTAATATTCCCACCCAACCAAGAAAACCCCCTTGGCTGCCACCGCTGGTGGATCAACACACAGCTCCCTTCACTTTGTCCCCCAGGGCTTTGCACCCAGGTGCTACAATGCAGATGCTCATTTTTGTAGTGGAGAGAGTGCCAAAAGGAGTCCAGCCTGGAAACCCTGACCCAAAATCAGGCCAATTACCCATTAATTGATGCTGCTCTCTCCCCAGTGATTAATTGACAAGAAAAACCATGTCACATTTTGCAAGCCCAGACTCCAGCACAGCGACACCACGGGTCCTTTATCAGCCCCGGGGCCAGCCGTGGCACCAGCCTGTCTGAGCCAGCCAGGTACCTCCACATCCCAGGGCTTGTTTGTTTTGGTGTAAGCCTGAGTGTAATTGGGGCTAAAGGGAAATACCCACAGCAAAACAAATGTGGCGCCAATGATGGACACAGCCCTGCAGCCAGCACAAAGACAGATGGGAGGAGAGCCTGTCCTGAGAAGCCCAGGTGGAGATGCCCAGAGAGCTCAACACATGGCTGTCAACTGTTCAATTAATTTCCAGCAGCCCCTGTGAGAGTGAAGACCCCAGCCAAGCACCTCCTGCAGACTGGATGTGTCCAGGGCCAGAGGCAGAACCCCACTGCATCCCACCCTGCCTTCCCAGCTGGGGGACCGAGACCAGCCACGGGACTCTCTCATGGCTTTCCTTGCCTCAGTTTCCCACAGCATCATCCTGAATAATTCATGTACAAGACAGAGAAAAGGATTAATCACAAGCAACGATTAACATGAGTTATTTCACATGCTGGGAAGATCTATTGGCCTGGCTCTATTAGGCTGAGGTGATTAATGCAGCGTGCAGCCCTGGACAGAAGACCTCACATTCAATTACAGATGCTGGAGGGCTCCTGGGCAGCAAGAAATCAGAGACAAGACTGAATGGAGACCCCAAGCCACTGCAAGACATTCTGGGTGGATCCACCTCATATTAGCCTAAATCAGGTTTAATGGGATTCAGACATGTTAAGAAACTAAACACACACAGATCAGGCACACTGACATCCCAGAGATTTACTGCAAAGCCATCAAAGCTGGCTCTTAGGTCACATCCAACACACAAGTCTGCAGGTTTGTCATACCAGCCCTCTGATGCCATGGGAGTGGACTAGCTTGGTGGCAGAAGTTATTTTAGAAATAAATTTTTTTAAAGTTCAAGATCTGACTTGGTTAACAATTATTAGATAACTAACATTTCATTAACATTAATTAATTACAAGCTGAATGTTATTTTACTTATTTGATAACTGCTGACTCCAAATGCTCTTTTTCACCCTGCCCAGGACTGCACTGGTTTCCAGGCAAGCTCCCCCTGTGCTCCATGAACACCACCTGTTTTATTTCCAACAACAGCAGCCTGACAGAGATGCTTCTGCATCTGCTGGAGGGTGCAAAGAGGGAGAGCACTGGGGGTTTGTAGCCAAGATCACAGGTGTCCTGTATGATGGGGTTTGAATCCAAGTCCTGAGCTGGCTCTGCACACTATTTTTTGGTGTTTGATCTCTCTGCTGTTGCTATGCCAGACTCCTTCCTCTTGTATCATGTCCTTCAACAACAAAATGCCTCTTTATTCAGATCTAGGTTTAATAATCAATGTAACACAAAATTCAGGAAAGACACCACTGAGTTGTATCCATGTGGTGAGGCTTTAACTATGTGTTTTAGAGCCTTGACAGCATCAGGCCTGTGGCACCCATTGAAAAGAAGGGGAGAGTCCATGGTCACAGACTGCCTAGCAGGAAAAGCTTTTCCCTGCTCACTGGCATGGCCAGCCCCAGCTCCCCCTCCAGCCTGGCTGGGCCCTTGTTTCACAGCCCAGTGATCTTCCAGGGAGGGCTTATATTAGCCCAAGCCATGAACACAGAAAGTTATTTGTAGGCTCTTGGGCAGAGTCTGTTTTCATATTAATTTGGGTAATTAAAAGTAAATCACTTCTCTGGATTACCACAAAGGGTCCCAAGCCCCATTAGTCAGTCAGTCTGTATTCACAGTGGGGAAAGGGTGTCACCCCTGTGCAGAGGTGATTCATGGTCACAAGGGACGTGCTGGGCTTGCTGTATCAATGAGTGGCTCTGTCACCCATGGGTGACACAGGGGAGTACTTCAAGTTATTTAGGTCCAAGGAACAGGTACCACTTCTTTCTACCCACGGGATATTTAAACCAGGGACATCTGGCCATGGCTCTCCACGATGGCAGGGCTTGAAAGATGTTCTATGAACATGCTAGCCATGATCAATATTTGGAGCCTTCTGGCCCTGGCTGCCCTCCCCAGGGCTTGGCAGAGCATATGGGTGTTTCCACCCGGCTAGTGTTGCAGCAGCTTTTAAGATGTCACTGATCTCCTCACAGGGACTGTCTGCCAGTCACGGAGGCTGAAGTGGCAGGGGAGTCCAAGGAGCTCTGCAGGGTCACATCACCAGCCTGGTCCCCATTCCCATGTTGGTACCCAACACATCACTTGGCAATGCTACAAAACCACAAAAAAATGGGATTTTCTGCTCCAGACAGGGCACTGAAGGGCTGCAGGTGGGGGTAGGATGGACAGAGATGGATGCCCTGAGAAATGGTGTGGAGGTGCCCTCCAGTGAGCACTGGCATCCCACCTCTCTTTACCATGTCCTGTGTCTGCATCAGGGCCCTGCCACAAACAGCAGCACAGCTGGGTCTGCTTTCACTGCTTTTCTCAGAGCAAACAAACACAGACAGCATCACCTGCTGTGTCAGCCTGGGGGGCACCAGGGCAGGCAGGTGTCATCCTCCCATGGACACAGCATGCAGCCAGCCCTGAGCTGGCTTGGGTGCTCCAGGCTGGTCCTGCCATGTCCCCCACACTCAGCTGGGCACCGGCTCCATCTTGCATCCCAGTGGTGGGAGAAGCCAGCCCATCTACCCCTGCAGCCGGGGGTCTCAGGGCTTCCACATTGCTCACATGAGGGTGAAGCCACCCTTTATGTGATACAGGCAGGACAGAAATAAATGCCATGTGTGGGTTTGGCTGTCCAGAGACCCATGGGCACAGCTCTGCACCCACAGAGTGCTCAAGGCATGGGCAGAGAGGGACAGAGCCAAGCTGCAAAGCCAAGGTCGGGGGAGATGTGTGAGAGTCCGGGCTGAGGGAGAGTGCTGGGGAGAGCTGGTGTGCAGTGGTGGGGGGAGCCAGTCCAGCCCCGCTGCCTGGTGTCTGCTTTTCAGTGCCTGCAGCAAAATCCACCTGCCACTCAAAGCAGCCCCACATCCGCCTGCCCCGCAGCCCCGCTCCGGCTGCATGTCCCAGCTGGTTGCAGATGGATAGGCTGGGAGCAGGCCAAGAATAAACTGTGTTGCTGGGAGCCAGGGATACTTTGTCCCATTTTGGGGCAGCTCACAGGCAAAGCAAACCTGGGATACCTGGCTGTCTGGTGTAGCCTGAGCTGCAGCATCACACTCACCCTCTGAATTCCTTGTTTATTTGGTATATGCTGCCCAGCTCCCTGGAATCCTGCCCAGTGCTGGTAGCTGGCAGCATCAACCAAGCCAAGCACACAACGAGCTCCACAGGGTGGGGAAAGCAGGGAACAGTGTCTCCCAGTGTTCAGGAACTGTGCCACACTGCCTGCAGTCCCACGAGTAGGGAAGGTGCAGGGGACTTTCTCTCCATTGCCCCCAGATACCCTGTGGCCCCTTGTCCCACGGCCAGGCTGATCCTGCCTCTGCCAACTCACAGCCCAACCCGTCCCTGTTGCCTCCTGTTACCAGCCACTGAAATCCCACCTGTCCTCCCTGCCATTTGTAGGAGCAGCCCTGTCTGTGTTTACCCCTGACCCCACTGAGATTCTTTTGGCAATTGCATTCACCAGGGGCTTGGAGGTTGAGGTTTTTCTCCATGCCAGAGTTCAGCCATCCTGTCTCCAGCCCAGGATGCCCCAAGGTTCTTCCCAACGTGGAGAGTCTGCAGTGTCTGCAGCTTGGCACAGGAATGCTGCTCCTGCCAAGCCAGCTCTGATCCAGAGCACTCCCAGCCTCCCTGAAAATCCTGGTAAGAAGTGATGCTCACCTTCTGCTGGGAGATCTTTGGAAGAAGTCCAGCACCCTCTCCAGTAGTGGTCTCTGCTAAATTTCCATGGGACCCTTGCCTTTCTGGGTACCAACAGGGAAGGTCTCACCCTCACACCTCCCAAGGCTTGTGTGATTTGTGCTTTCAGCTGCCCCAGTTCCAGATGGAGAACTTAGACCTGCCTGAGACCGTGGGATCAGGGACAGAAGAGGGCTCAGGGGTGGAGGCCAAGTGTGAGGTGGAAGAGCTGGAAATCCTCACCAAGCGAGCCTATCCCAGCCTTGGTGGATTTCTCTTCAACCTCCTCCCCTTACTCACCCTTCCTTAATTATTCTTAATGGGCAAGCTCATAAGAGCTTCTATTAACTTTATTACCAGATCAATTAGTGCTTACTTCCCCCTCGCCCCCCTTGTGTTAATAATACCATCAAATATGAAGACAACATCCGCACTGCTACCCAGCAACCTGGGGAAGGTGCTGGGGAACACAGTCTAGTCTGAGCTCCAGATGCTTTCTTGGGCACTTCCGAGATTGATGGATCCTCCCCAAGATGTGGTCCAGTGAGGAGGGGAGTCAGGGAGGAGGAAGATTAATTGGAGAAGACATTGGCACCAAGCAGCTCCAAAATCTGCTGGCATGAGCTGAGCAGGAGAGGTTTGGCACCAGAAGAAAGCCCTCTTGCCTGCAGCCCTGTGAGCTGGTGGGGTTGGCTCAGGCAGCAGAGGATACAGGTGTTTGTTGGTGGATCTGGTGGAAGGAGCCATGGCATCAATCAGAGCACCAGAGGATGGCAGGAATGGGGCCACTGGGACAGGAGATGGGGAATGGCTGCAACTGCTTTCCCTGAACAGGGGGAAGAGCACACCTTCCCAGCACAGAGAGAGGAGCAGCACCAGCACCCCTGCTCTGCCTTATGTGGGACACCCCTGGGGCACACAGCATCCATCCCCACATCCCCTTTAGAGAGGGAGGGGAACAGAGGATGGGTGCTGAGTGCATCATCCAGCAATCATTCCCCAACTCTGTCCCTTTTGGGGACCTACTCCAAGCACCCCAGAGGCGAGTGCCGCCCCTCAGCCCTTGGCACAGCCCTTGCACAAGCACGAGTGCTGGATGCAGAGATGCAGGAGCTGGCTGCAAGCTGCAGCCATGCTGGATGCCCTGGCCCTCAGCAGGGCCATTGCACCCTGACTGACAGGCCCTGAAGGGAATGCACAGGAAAACTGTGGGAGCAAAAGGATTTTGAAATATTTAACCGGGACACTTTGCATGGAAAGAAACTCCTCTTGCAAAGACACCAGCTCCCACCACAGAGCATTTCTCATACCCCTCAGCTGCCCACGCAGTTTGTTCCAGCCTGAAAGGACCCACTTGAACATCCCAGAAAGGACACAGCATTCCCAGCACCCCGAGTCACGTGTCCTGCTTGTGTCATGCTGACAGCTTGCAGCTTTGGCACTTAGAAAGTACTGTAGGACCACTGCAAAATTCCAGCCTGCATGGGACAGCATGGCTCTGAGCCAAAGGACTGCCAGCCCAGGGGCTCAGTGAGGCTCTGGTCTCTTTGCCAGCTGGGTTAACCAGCACAGCTGCAGTACAGGAACAACCTGAACCTGAGCCTTTTCAGTAAACAAGTAAACACAGGGTCTGCAGGGCCACCAGGTGTAGGCCCCTGCAGAGCCAGCTCCCAGTCCCATTCATTTGGGCCATGCTCAGCATTCAGCATCAACACAAACTTGTTCACCTGCCCAGGTCCCCTCCCAGATCCTGAAGGATGCCAGATGGGGCACTGTGTGTTTGACCAGGTGAAAAATACCCACCAACAGCTCTTGGTGGCTGTCAGCAGTTGAGATCTGCATGGAGACATTGCTGCCTGACTGTATCACAAAAGAAGATGTCCCCAGCCAGAGAGGACCCAATGCTGAGCTGCCCCATCCACCCCTGAGGCTGGACCAGATAAGGTCTCTGCCCAGCACGTGGCCAGCACAGGGGTCTCCAGCCCATATGGACAGAATTCCCCTCTGCTGACAGCAGATTGTCACTCCCAAGCCTCAGACCAAGCAGGGAGCTGCCCAGCTCCCACCACAGCTCATCTGCTTACACCCGTTCCTAAGGAAGACCTTCAAAGACAGGTCCTGGCCTTCATCCACTACGGGCTCTGTTGACTCAGCCCCAAAGTGCTCCAGTTTGCAGCTGGCCCAGAGTGGAACAGTGGTTCTGTGAGCCTCCAGAGTCACATGGGACTCTGAGTGACTGGGGGGTGTCCTGGGCAGAGCACCACAAGCCTGGGATCAGTCACAGCCAGAGGGCTGGTGGCGAAGAGTAGCACCACCACCACAGTCTGGAAAGAGAAGGAAACCCAGCCTGAGTCTTCTCAGTATCCAGCAGAAAATGCAATTGGAAAACTGATGGTAAAGTCTTCTAAATTCACGTCCAAGGACTTCCCCTTTGCACATAGAGGTGGTGGGTGCATGAGGGAGAGAAGGATGCTCTGCTTGAATGGGGCTATTTCTGCCAGGGAGGGAGGAGAGAGCAAAGCACCACTACCCTCCACCCCCCAGCCCTTCCAAATAAACAGGTCTGGGAAATAATAGTCAATGTGAAAGGAATTAAAAAGGCTTCAGCGTGTGTGCGTGTGTGCGAGTCCTGCCAGGTTAATACTGCTGCCTATTCGCCTGACAGCTCCAAGATTGATTACCTGCCTCAGCGCTCTTTATAACTTGATCAGTCGAATTAATCTCTGGCTGCGGGCCCATCTGATGCCAGGCATCACAAATTTAATTTGGAGGTGTACGGGATCTTTTATTCCTCCCTCCCTCCCTCCTTCCCCCGCCCCAATCCCTGTCCATGTCCCTTTCTTCTCAGCTCATCAGCACACATGATGTTCCTGCTGATGTAAGGATGACCTAGGCTGTCAAAGCTTCCTCAGGGCTGCAGGGAATAACATCAGCAAGCAAACCCATGCTACCCACAGGAAAAAAAAATAAAAAAAAAAAAAAGGAAAAATAGACAAGAAAAAAAAAAAAACAAACCCAAAACAACTCCCATCAAAACAAAACAAAAACCCCAAACCCCAAAACAAACTAAAAAACCCAAAACCAACCACAAAACCAGAGGCCAAAGCAGACACTAAGTAAGACATATTAATGTACTAAAGACTTAATGAAGTTGGGGGGGGGTGCGTGGAGGGGAAAGTGCTTACTTTATTAGTTTATGGCCGATTAATGGGAACGGTCATTACAATGATGGAGATGGATTACTCCCATCAAACCACCACCAGCCCCTCTCGGAAGGTAGAAGGGTGCCTTGCTGCTCAGCCAGGGCTTGGGAAGTGGGGTGCTGCACAGAGAGGGGACATGGGCTCGGGGAGGGCAGGGGGCTGCAGAGACACCAGGGAGGTTTTGGAAGATGCCATGAGCTGGAGACTGAATGAATGAGGAGTTCAGGTGGTGGGACTGAGGGGTCAGTGCTTTGGAGGAGAAATCTCTCAGAAGAAAGGAAGGAAAATAAAAGGGCCAAGTGGAGAAGATAAAGAGTCCCCATGCCAATAAGCAGCCTGATTTCAGGTCCCCAAAGCTTGGTTCACCTTATAGGCTGAGAGAAGCACAGCATCTCAGATGCATTAATACCCAGCTGCCAGCCAAAGAGGGCACAGGATGGACAGACAGACTGGCCAGAGGCATGGGAGGTCAGCTCTGTGGGTGGTAAGCAGCTTTTGCCCCCTGCCCCACCAGCAGTCTGCACTGAGACCCTCAAGTTTGTCTGCAGGACCAGGATGTGGGAGCCAGTTTGGTTCACCCAGAACATGGCTAAATACCTGCTCACAGCCCACGTGCCCTATGGCGATGACCCAGAGGTCCCCAGATACTTAATGATAATCAGAATTACCAAATATCTCCCCAGCCACTAATTGGTAGTTACTCTTTAGTTCCCTGGGGCAAGGCAGTAATTCTCGTCCCTGTGAGCCATGGTTCAAGGACCATCTACTCTTACTGAGGATTAAAGGCTCCAGGAAATCACTCACACTTGCATTCACTCCCCAGTCTTTGATTCCTCCATGTCTTCAGCCCCTTTCATTCACACCAACATTTACACCAATCATGGAGGATAATTTACGGTTTTTGCCTTTAATGGTCAGAATATTCACACTGATAAGAGAAGTTGGGAATTGAAAGGGAACATCTTCGATATTTGTGCAAAGTTTGCTGTTTGTCTGGAAAGCAAAGGTATTGAGCTTCACATATGGGGGAAAGAAACAGCGGGAAATACATGTCTTATCTTCTTCTTCAGTGCCAGGGTCCCAGAGCACAGCCACGGCATGTTCTGGTAACCACCTGCTCTGTCCACCCAGGCACCACTGGCAGAGGTGGAAGTGCACCTGCCAGACCCTTGGAAGAAGCAAACGTGCACCCAAAGCCGATGCCTTCCCTGTGCAGCCTCACCAGTGGCTGTTCTGGGTGGTGCTGTGCCTGAGCTGTGACCAGCCTGCAGGGATGACCATTCCTTCACACATTCCCCACAGCTCTGCTCTCACAGACCGTGGCCTTTCTCCAGCTTGAGTTGGGACCATCTTGTTAAACCTTCTGTTTTGTGGGATCCCCGATCACGGGGAGATGGGTCTGCTGGAGCACAGCAGGGACACAAGTTTCCATCACTTCAGATCCTCTCTCAGCTCAGCAGCTCCTTGTCTTGTGCATTAACCTGTGCTTCAGCCAGTTTCCCAAATGACTGCTGGACAAGCCTGAGATTACTTGATCCTTAGAGCTTGGTGTAGCAAGCCTGTCTTGCAATTTGTTGTGAAGGGATTGAGATCCCCCAGCAGCTCTCTTGCCATCCCCACCCACAGTCAGGCTCAGCAGCAAGGAAGGAGCTCATGGTCACACCCGCATCGAGCAGCGCTGCCGCTCTCAGCATCCACATGGACTCGCAGCCTTTCATGATTCCCAAGTGATGAATAACCACCCTAATGAATGGAGGGAAATTGGATTAGTGCTGAACACCCATGTGCTTGAACTGTGCCTGATTAACCCCCCATCTGTGCAGGGAAAGGCCGAGACTTCCCGCTTCTCAGAAGCCAGGGAGCTGGCAGCGCTTGGGCACGGGCTCATCTGCAGCCTGTTGGGACATTTCAGGGGCTCAGAAGCATTTTCCCCCTCCACCACTGGCAAATTGGGCCCTGAAGGCTGAGCTGGAAACTTTGGGATTGGTTTTCTTCAGTGTGCTGACCTGTTCCCACTGGACACTTTTTCACCTGGAAGAGGGAGGACTTACAAGAATTCTGAGTTGTCTCTGGGCTTGCTACCAGGTCCTCCCCTCAGCTGGGAAAGTCAGCCTCCTCCTCCTTGCCTCAGTGTCCCCATTTCCAACTGATACAAACATCACCTTCCTACCTGCAAATACTGTGTTTTCTTTAGAGTTGAGTGTCTTCCACTAGGAATTTGGCCCAAATGGCAGAAGCCACCTCTGTCCTTTTGATGGCTTTGCATGGACCCCTTAGAAACAGTCTGGGGACACTGATGGGGCTGACAGTGTCTAAGACATCGGTGCCAGGACGCAGAGTAGGCAGGACCAAGGCTGCCAGGACCAAGGCTGCAGCTAGAAAATTGAAGGCTGCAAGAGATGCCAGGATCCTCTGTAGTTGTCTCAGAAATACTCAGGACAGATCATATCAACCTGTCTACAAACACTGACAGCTTAACTTGGGTTTGCATAAAGGATCCCTATGACAAAAACACAGGGCAAGGGATCCCAGTTTTCTCTGCAGATCCCGAGAGTTGGCTAAACCACCTCTAACCTTAGTGGAAAGGCTTATTTCCATCCCTCTCACTGCTAAAACAAGTGAAAAACAAAATGCATCTTATTTTTAAGTGGTTTTCTCTTCATTTGGATTCCATTGACCCTCCAGTCCAGCAGGCTCAAGCCCTTGGATGGCTGCACCTTTCTGCAGACCCTGGGAACAGCACTGGGACCTGATAGCAGGCTCCCACTGCTCCCAGCCCTGGCACAGCTTGGGAGTGTTTCTGGGGAGAAACAGCAGCTGCAACCCATCTCATGGGCAAACAGGACACGCCAGTGTTAGCCCAAAGACACATCCCAGGGAGTCCTTTCAGGTCTCCTCCCCACACACAGGACCTTCCATGTCCAGGACATGGCAAAACACTGTACAGCAGCACATCCCACACCAGGATCTGGACCTATACCCAGCTCCCAGCTCTGGTCAGTGCTGTCCCATCCTTCCCCAGCCTCTGCACATCCACATGAAGCACCAGGAGTTTAATACACCACCAGCCTGACCACGAGCCACTTTGGATCAGCACAACTCGAGGTCTGCCTGCCAAGTGCTTTTGGCACTAATTTTTTCCTGGTATAAGGTGAGAGTGCAACATCTGCTGAACAGGTATCAGCATGTTATGAAACACAGTCACTGCTCCAACTGACAGCACAGCAATCCTGCAGAAGAACCAAGCCAAACACCAACCCTTGGATGCCTTTCCTGATATCCATGAGGGGTAGGCTGTTTTTGTCCATGGGCTCCATTGGGTTTACAAGAACAACTGTTGTCTTTGAATCTCATGGAGCTTGGGCACTGATTCTGCTTTAATTGCAGGGCTCTTTGCTACCAGTCGCTAATCAGGCAGGTGAGTGGCTGACATTTGTCAGCTATGCAGTGTCACTGCTGTCCCAGCATTGCTGGGAGGTGGCTGTGAGGCCACTTGACCCCGAGAGTGCCAGGACAGGCACAAGCACCCATGGCAGGAGGCTGCAGGGACCAGGGGGATGTTCAGCATTGTCCCTTGCCAAGATGGCATTATGGTCCAGCACAGCTCCACAAGGGAGTCCAAAAATACCCAGCCCCTCTCCCCACTTCCTGCCCCCACCAAGGAAACTTTCAGGTGTGGGCCAAGGTTGACACCAGTGATCTGTCACAGTCTCTGTAACACCTGGAGTCCTGCCCTCGATGTCTGGCACATCCTGGCAGCTCACCCCGGGGCTGGAGTGACACACCAGCTCTGCTTCTGCACACTCGTATTGCACCCACACGAGAAACAGCTTCAGCTCCCAAATCCAGCACACACCTTGTGCCCATCCCAAGGGCTGAGCCATGAAACCCCTGCTCAGCCTGCAAACACCCCAAATGAGTTTTGCCCTCCAGCTTTGCCAGCAAGTGTGGTGGGGAGCCCTCACTAACGCACCCATAAAGAAAGGCTGCGGGTGCCAGCAGCTCTTCAACCATAATGAAAGCCTCAGGTATCCCAGCCCGGCCAAATCACCTCCTACAGACGCAGAACGGCGCTGGAGCAGCAATAAAAGTGTCAGGGATGTCTCCTCGTGCATCACCAGACTGCAGCATTTTGGGAACGGCCTGCACAGAGGTTAATTATTGCTTCCCTCTCTTCCCCTCTCGCTCCCAGTTTAAGATGGATCTGACTGTCAGGAGGGGTGACAGATGAAGACAAAGCACAGGTACGGCTCCCGTGAACTCTGCGCCTGCCTGTATCCTCCTAGAGCAGCTGGGAGCACGAGGGGTGGAGCTGCGGGGAGGGAGAGGAGGGGGCGAGGAGGAGGGAGAGTCGAGAAAGAAGCAGCCATACCAGTCCTGGAATGGATTTGCAGTGGGGGACGTGGGATTGCTGGTCTGGGAGAAGAGAAATTACAGCTCCTTCTACCCCACTCTTGTGGAAGGAATTTATTTTCCTCCTCTCCTCTTCGCACAGCTTCAAAATTTCACTCCAGATTGGAAGAGACCTTTTCCCAAATATCAAGGAAAGCATGGGAAGGAGCACATGGTCAGCTGCCTTCTACTCCACAGAGCTCCCATCACTGCAAGCACAAACATGTATTTCAGCATCTCCCCTTTGAGAGTTAATTTAAGAAAATCTGGGATCAGGGTCCCAGTTCTGCCACAATCATGAGTCTCTGAAGTCCTGTTCCCTAAAGCAGCCCCTGGATGGAACAACACTCAAGTTTTTTGGGTGGAAGAAACATTGCAGATGCTGTAACGAGCAGTCCCCAGCAGACAGATGTCTCTGAGCATCCCTTCTCCATGTGCAACAAAAGCTGACTTGTCCTTCACTCTCCTTCCTGGTCAGTGGCTGTAGTGCTAGCACAGTCATTGCCATTAAAACCTTGTTTTGGCCACTGGAGGTTAAAGAGATGACCATGACCTTTCTGTTTCCCAGGACATGTCCCTCTTCCTCTCTACAGAGCAGCTGGCCTGTTTTGATCACCTCTGTCCTCCCAGTGACCAGCCCTGCTGCCCAGCGGGTACCCAGCCCTGCTGCCCCAGCAGGGACAGGGCACAGCTGCTTTCAAAGTAGCTTCTTTCCAGCCAGCTGGGGAAAATCAGTGCCTATGCAGCAGACAGAACATTGGTCTTTCCCAGGAAAAGCCAGCTGCTTTGCCTCCCAGTCAGTTTTTTTGGTTTTTTGTTTTTGTTTTTGTTTTGGTTTTTTTTGTTGTTGTTGTTGTTGTTGTTGGTTTGTTTTGTTTTGTTTTGTTTTTGTAGTTAAAGGATGTTGTGACACTGTAGCACATGCCCCACTGTTGCTGTTTTCCCCCTCTGCCCCCACACAGAAATTCCCCAGGCACTGGAAGCAGAGGCCTTCTTCTTCCACTCCAAGAGGGTTTGAAGGTATTCATCAGGAAGATGGATTCATGCCCCTTCCCCTGCTACCCCCTGCAACCTGGTTTAGCTCTCACCTGTGTTCAGGGGCTGCCAAAGCATCTTCAGGGAGGCTGCAGGCTGGGAACAACAAGCCTGGGAGATGCACTGGCTCAGGGCAGAGCAGCACCCACGTCTCCATCTCCTGCCTCCCCCTTGCTCAAGGGCACAGACACTGCAGCCACTTGAGAGGGATGGAGCCACCCCAGGCACCCAGGATGAGACATTTTCCTGTTCCCAAAAGGGTTTGGATTTTATCCCATGCTAGGAGCTGGGGGATGAGAAATGCCAGCATTGGCAGTTTTCATCCCTATGGAAAGGCCTTCAAGGCTGACCCTAATGGGAAGGTCTGCCTTGAGCCATTCCCAAACACTGCCTTTCCTTTCCAGGCTTTCCAGCCATTTCAGCCTGGCTTGATACCATTTAGCTGCAGATGCTGAAGGAAACATCACTTCAAATTAAACCAAAGGGGAGCACTTTGGCTGGACAGCTTTGAAGTAGGAGGCTTTGATAAAAGAATGTATTTCCTCCTCCTCTTGATCATTCTTTCTTCCCCCTCTCCTCTCCAAATGGTGAGTTTTGGCATGGCTGCTCCTGCACAGCCACGGGAAAGGCTGTGACTCCCCCTCCAGGGACATCTTCCATCACCCAGCCAAAGAGCCTCTCCTCCAGGATGATGGACTCAGTACCAGCAGCTGAACCCAAGTTCAGCCTCTCCATATCACCCAGCAGATTTAAAGCAAAACCACTCACAGGTCCATTCTCCCTCCACGTGCACCCTGAACAGGCCAGTTGCCTGCTGCTGGGATAGTGCAGAGCCCAGAAGATATTTCCAAGGACTTCAGTTCCTAGAGGAAAGGTGCAGCACAACTATCCTAACTCTTTGCCAGCCTGTCCCATGGCTTATACACTGAGATTGTCACATTGAAACCAGGGTAGAATGTCCGCTTGAGAGTCAGAAGTGTTCTGCCATGGGAATAAGCAAGGAGATACTTTAAAGCTGTCATTTCATTACCCTGTGTCTTCCAGGCAGCTCCCACATCCCCAGGAGGCTCCCATCTCTCCAGGCCCTTTCCCGAGCCCTTTTGAACCACAGTGCTCAGCCCTGAGTGAGCTGGGCCATCAGAGCACCAAGCAAGCTCCCGGTGCTGACCTTGGATGAAGGCTCATGTCCCGTGTACTCCTGACCAGCCCTCCTGGAGGGCAGCAGGAGCACCCAGGATTCAGGCAGCACATGTGCCTGCCGGGGAGGTTGTACAGTGAAGGCTGGAGGGCTCAGAGCACATCCCTCCCTGTGCGACAGCTAAACGAGCCGAGACAATTAAATGTGCCGTTTGATGGCTGCCTGGCAGAGCCAGAGCCTCTCTCTCTTTTAATAAAAGGGCTCTTCCCCAGAATCGCTCAGGCTGCAGTGAGGGCTGCAGCTTGTGAAGTGTGAGAGCTCTTCACATTTAATTAAACAGCCCGTCCAAGCCTGCCTCGCCTCGGCAGAGCTCAGACGCTGCCAGAGATGCCCTGGCACCTTGCTCCCGCTGCAGCCCCACTGGTGAAACACCCCTGCCCCCTTCCATCCTCACCCCCAGCACGGACAGAGCTGTGTCCCAGCTTGCCTGGACTGCCTGAGCCACCCCAAACTGCTGTGCCCTCAGACAGCAGTGCCCAGAGGGTACTTAACCCTTGCAGAGCTGATAAGCCCCTTGATGTGAGCCAGGCTCTCCAGGGGGCTGAGACCCAGGGCTCACTGAGTGCGTGCTGCAGAAGTGAGGCGCTGCTGGAGTACCCAGGGTGTGAGACAGCCAGGGATAGGGAATCTGTCAGTGGATCCAGCCCCATGGTGGACCATACCACCCCTCCACATGTCTGCCCTGCAGCCACAGAGGCCGCCCCACAGCTGGGACACCACGGCCACGGCCTCCCCCGAGCCCTGAGCTCTTAGCCCGCTTCCGCCTGTCGCCAGCTCTGCTCCTCATCAGCGGAGGAGGGGAAATGCCCTGCTCTTGCCCAGGGCAGATAAGAGAGATGGATAAGGGTGGGGGCAGAGGGGAGGCCAGCATTTGGGTAGCTTGGCTGACTTTTCAGAGAGCACTTGTTTTGCTGAGCCCTGCGGCTTAACCCTTCCTTCCCCAAGGCCAGGGCAAGCTGGCAGTGGGAGAGAGCTGGAGCTTTGGACAACTCCTGAGAATACCATCCTCACAGGCTCGGTGCTTTTGGACCTTCTCCATGTTTAAAGGTGCCTGTTGAGCTCATTTCTGGCTCCTCCAACCTTGAGCAGGGAAGGTGCTCCCATCCTGCAACACAGCAGCCTGGTGGCTGATGGTTTGTTATCTGCAGGATGGAGGCCTTCAATCCACTGTCTGCAGCTGTACTTGCAGGACATGCCAGACCAGGCATCCCGGGACCTTCTTGTTCACCCTAACACCAGCTAAGATGCAAATCCAGAATTTTTCTGTTTTATCGAGCAGGGAAGGCATCATCCTCCCTCCCAAAATGCTTGCAGGGGGACTGCCACTCCGATCCTGCAACACAGCAGCCTGGTGGCTGATGGTTTGTTATCTGCAGGATGGAGGCCTTCAATCCACTGTCTGCAGCTGTACTTGCAGGACATGCCAGACCAGGCATCCCGGGACCTTCTTGTTCACCCTAACACCAGCTAAGATGCAAATCCAGAATTTTTCTGTTTTATTCTTCCCACCTGAACCCTCCTGTGAGGGAAGGACTGGCTCCAGCAGGTGTCCTGGAGAGATGCTGAACAGCCACCCCAGCCCTCCACCACATGTGGCTGCAAAGTGGGAAAGGTGGATGGGGGGAATGGGATATGCGAGTTGCAGCTTCTGCCTCTCCTCACAGCCATGGCTGGGAGAGCAGCGTTGTTAAAGGGGAGGGCTCAGGCTGTGCTTTGAATGTGGACATCCAGCCAGGTGAATATTTGGGGTTTTTACAAGTAGCCCAAAGTTGCTGTCCCCTGCTCCCCTCCCACATTCTCGAAGCGGCAGGCACAGCTGGGGAAAGCTGCTGATGGGTATGAGCCCTTCCCAGGGCTCAGGGGCTGCTCTGCAGAGACCCCATCACTCACACTTTCAGGCCTGCCAAGCCAAAGGCACAGTAATTGCAAGCCAGATACCCCCCACTTCCGAAGCAGTGCGCTCTGGCAGGGACCAGGCACGGGGGCTCCCATTTCCGCCTGCCTCCAGCTGTTACGGAGCGGAGCAGTGACAGAGAGCAGCCCCGGGGCACAAAGGGCTGCGAGGAGAGACAGCAACCAGCGCTGCGATAAGGCAGGTCCCTGCTGAGCACCTCCTTGCCTTTGAGATAACGCGCCCCAGGCGCTCCCTGAAGGATACCTGTGCTCCCTGCAGGTTGTGCCCTCACATGGATTATTGCCTGCTCCAGCTCA
Organism: Onychostruthus taczanowskii; assembly: GCF_017590055.1. Classification (NCBI taxonomy): domain Eukaryota; kingdom Metazoa; phylum Chordata; class Aves; order Passeriformes; family Passeridae; genus Onychostruthus; species Onychostruthus taczanowskii. The sequence goes on from NW_024502568.1 coordinate 6,700,121, forward strand.
TCCCCCTCTCTCCGTGGAGTCAGACCCCAGTACCAAATTCCATGCCCATGAAGAGGGGAAAGCCCAGAGCATAGGGAGCAACTCAGGACATCAGATGAGCACGCAAGAGGAGAGGCATCCACGACCATCCCCACACACTGCTAAGGATGGGTCTTTCCCCCATCTGATCACAGATGAAGGTCAAAAAGTCACCTGTGATGCCAGGAGAGTGTGGGGACCCTCCAGCCTGTCCTGGGCTGGTGCTCTCCTGATGAATCTGCACAGGGATCATCACCTCAAAGGGACAGGCAAGATACCATGTCCCTTCACTGGATCCAGATTCAACATTCCACTCACAGCCTCAGTAATGGCCATGGATAGAGTCACATCAGCAGCTCTTGGGCTTTTCAAGCCGGAGGAAGTGGAGCTTTCAACAGAAACAGCCGAGAAAAAAAAAAAAAAAAAAAAAAAAAAAAAAAAAAAAAAAGCAGTCTCAAGTTAAAACCTTTTACAGGCTCCAGCAGGCACCGGTGCTGGCAGAAGCAGAGGGTGTTACCCTGCATCAATCCCAGCATAAAACCTCTGCTGTCAACACCAGCTAAAGAGTCCACAAAAGCTGCCCCACGCACAGCCCTGCCAGCACTTCAGCCAGGCTGGAGGACAGAGGCTGCTTCCATGGCTTTATCTGGCTGGAAAGCTCTCCTTAAGATAGGAGGCTGCTTGCTCTGCTGGAAGGAGCTGCAGGTGCCTGGAGCTGGTTCAGCCCCAGACTGAAGCCCCAGTCATTTGGCTGGACTGAGACAAAGCTCCCCATCTCCCACAGCCTTGGTAGAGAAGGGTCTATCTGTTATCTAATCTAAGACAAGCAAAGCTTGTGTCAGCAGAGCTGCATCTCCTTGAGTACACTCCTCAAACTAGAGCACAGGGTAGTCATACAAACCCCCTTTTCAGGGGGAAACAGTATGGGCAGTCCCTGCACCACTTCTCACATCTCTTCCACCTGCTGTGCTGCTCTCTGCAGGAGTGGGTGCTGGGGTTGGCAGGATTCTTCCCAAACAGAAAGGGCACAGCTAGGATGCAAGACCAAGGAGAGGAGGCAAAAAAAAACACAGGGGGAAGTGCCAGCATTCATGTGTCCAGGTAGGCCTACAGCAAGGACAGGGAGAAAGCAGCATCTGGATCCTGCTAAGTGATGAATATGGGATGGTGCAACATCCTTCAGCCCTCACCTGTACACAGAGGTGCCTACAGACATAGCTGGACCTGTCGAGACACCTCAGCTGAGCCACCTCCCTGACAAGCTCTTGCTTTTCACTAGCCCTTGAACAAATCCATGTCTGGAGGGGCCACCCATGCAGCCCAGTGGGCAGCACACATACTTGCTGCAGCACCAGGCACCAGCAGTTCCCCGTGCCTCACATCATCTCACCTTGCACAGCCTCTCTGCCTCCTCTTAAAGGCAGCCCAGGGGTGGTAAGGGTGGAGCAGAAAAGGGCTGCCCAGGTGGAGCTGACTTAGGAAGGGATGTGGGTGAGAAAGTTTTGCAGAGAGGGATTGAACCCGAGGCTTTAATCCGACCTTGCAAGTGAGCTGTGATGCCAGGGCAGAGCTCTTCCCTGGATGGCTGGGCAGCCGTGCAGGGTGCAGCATTTCACACCTTACCCCTGTCCTTGCAATAATCCCCATTTCCCCTGGTCTGGCTCATAGCTCCATGCACTTCCCAGGATTCCTGCAGTGCCAGATTGAGAGGCATACAGCAAAGCAAAGCAAACCCAGCTCTGCGTGTCCCTGCAGCCAGCTAACCCAGCCTCCCCCCACAGCCACTTGCTGTAACTGATACAGGGAACCTGGTGCTTTTATTAAACTCTTTGCTTCCTGTTTTAAGCTTAATAATAAATTGCATGTCACATTACGGCTGTGTTTATTAAAACCCATTGGCGTGGGCTCTGCTCTGCAACAGCATTTGAATTATTGAAAGCAACCCCCCATGGAGACCTATTTGCTGCAAACGCAGGAGGATTTATTTCCATTTTGTTTATCAGGCAGTGTAAGTGCCGGGTGGAGGCAGGGAAGCCGTCTTGCTGTTTTATTTTCTCTCTGAGGTGCCATGCAGAATACAGGGGGGAAAATGCCACCCCCAACAGGGGTGGGGACAGGTTGGGGACAGAAGCCCTGGGGGTAGCTGGTCATTCTGCTGTGAAGGTCTCTCTGGCTCTGGTTGAGTTCTCCGTGCATAGTTGCTTTGTGCCTCAGTTTACCTGTTTGGAGATCGAGGTTGCAGTGCTGCTTCCATCCAGGCATGACCAGTGATCAGCTCAGGGTCCATGAGCCTCTGCCAGAAGCCACTGATCTCCCAGGGGAGATGCCCATGGCGTGGGGGGACTGTCAGGGTGGCCATGAGAGGTGTTTACACTTTTGCAGCCCTAGCTTAGCGCAGACACCCAAGGATTGCAGCTGAACATCTCCAGGCTCTGCCTCAACCCAGCTCTGCCTGCAGCAGCCATCCAAAGCCACGGACAAAAGGATGCTCTGGCTCTGGGATCATCCCGAGGGACAGTTCATACTCATGTCCTTTGCATCACCCCTCCCAGCAAGGCAGAGGTTCTGCAGAGGCAGGGAAAGGGCACGGAGCAGGAGCAGGGGCAGGGAAAGGGGCAGGGAAAGGGCACGGAGCAGGCACGGATGGATCTGAGGGTCGGGGTGCTCCAGGGGTGCCCAAGGCCCCGCGTGCCTCACAGGCTGCCCGGGGCAGTGGCAGGCCCGGCCCGGCAGGGCGGTGGCTTTGCCGGGCGGTGGCACCGTCCGGGAGGTGGCACTGTCCGGGCGGTGGCACTGTCCGGGCGGTGGCACCGTCCGGGCGGTGGCTTTGCCGGGCGGTGGCACTGTCCGGGAGGTGGCACCGTCCGGGAGGTGGCACTGTCCGGGAGGTGGCACTGTCCGGGCGGTGGCACTGTCCGGGAGGTGGCACTGTCCGGGAGGTGGCACTGTCCGGGCGGTGGCACTGTCCGGGAGGTGGCACTGTCCGGGAGGTGGCACTGTCCGGGAGGTGGCACTGTTCAACGGCGAATCGCGGCCCGGCCCGGCCTGGGCTCGGGGGAGGCGCGGAGGTGCCACAAGCACGGCCAGCAGGATGAGGGGGTGATTCTGTCCCTCTGCTCTGCTTTTGTGGGACCCTAGCTGAGTGCCGTGTCCAGCTCTGGGGCTCCCAGCATTAGAAGGATGTGGATCTGTTGGAGCGAGTCCTGTGAAGATGCTCAGAGGGCTGGAGACAGGCTGAGAGAGCTGGGCCTGAAGAAGAGCAGGCTGACAAAGAGAAGTCTCCAGGAACACCTTAAAGCACATTGCAGAAACTAAAGGGTCTATAGGAGAGCTGGAGAAGGACTCTTAACAAGGGCAGGTAGTGATAGAAAAAGGGTGAATGGCTTTAAACGGAAAGAGAGTAAGTTCAGGTCAGATATTAGAAGGAAATTCTTTTTTGTGAGGGTGATGAGGAACCAGCATAGGTTGCCCGGAGAAATTGTGGACACCCCAGCCCCAGAAGTGTTCAAGACCAGGCAGGGTGGGGCCCTGAGCAACGTGGCCTAGTGGAAGGCGTCCCTGCCCATGGCAGGGGTGTTGAAACTAAGTGACCTCTAAAGTCCCTTCCAATCCCAACTACTCTATGATTCCAGGTGCCTCCTGCCCAGGCCCAGACAGGGGCAGGTCCCAGCACCCCCAAGGCCAGGGAAGGACAGGGACAGCATGTTTTTGTTACAGGAATGTATTTACTTGCCAAACCTGGTGGGTTTTCCTTGCAGACCACAAAACCCTGTGGTTGGCAGCTGGACAGAGGGTGCATCCCCAGGGTCTTCCAGGTCCTGGCAGGACGAGCTGCCCTTTCTTTGTACCCAGGCTCGCAGTGACCTCTGGTGCCCTGGGAAGTACCCGCACCCTGCTCGTACCAGGTGGCCAGGAGGTGTGGGTGCTGTGCCTGGGCCACTGGCCATGTCAACACTTCCCAGTCCAGCTCTCCCCGTCCCTGACATCAGTCTGACCTCTGGGCTCACCTGATCAGGTGCTCTGAGTGCAGTCAGCTGGGCTGGCAGGAGATGCTCAGCCCTCTCTGCCCCCAGAAAGCAACTGTGCCAAAGATCAGCCAGCAAAGGAATTTGGTGCTGAATGCATTGTACACCCTCTGAACCCACAGGGACACCAGGTTTGGTCAGGTCCCCAGGATCCTCTGGGTGCCTGGAGCTGAGAACAGGATCTGCAGAGCCTGGGGTGCCCCCTCCTTGGGGCAGGGGCTGCAGGAAACATCTGAGCAGCCAGCAGCAGAGGTGACCAAATGTTTTGAGAGCCAACAAATAACCTCAATTAAGCTCTGTGGCAGTGACCGATTCCAGCCGTGCAGCAATATTGGCTTCTTTAATTTTTAAGTGACTGGAAATGGCAAGACTGGGAGCTGGGATGAGGAGACTCCAGCCCTCTCTGTGCCCCTGGAGCCACTCTGCTGCCCTTCACCTTGGGGGGAGCAGATCTCAACTGCTGGCTGAGCTCCAGCCTGCCAGTCAGACAGTGGGATCTGAGGAGTCTGGGGCACACAGCCCTGGTTTGGCTAATTTTGGCCAAGAGCTCTTGCTCAAATTCCCCCCTCTCTCAGTCACCACATCCCCACTGCTCTTCCTGCCAGGCAGGAACCACCAGCATTCCCTGCCAGCTCCCTACAGGGTATGAAGGCCCTGGGTGTGAAGCAGAGGGGGGCAAGGGCTGAGACCCAAATGCCCAGGCAGGGCATTGTCCTGCAGAGCACACGGGGAGCCAGGGATGGAGCGTGTGACGCATCCCACACTCTCCAGCCAGACCAAAGCTGCACCCACACCGGCACGACCTGGGTCTGTGCCAACACAGGCAGGGCAAGGCTGGCCCTGAGGAGGGTTGGCATGGCAGCCCTGGCTGGGGGCCAGCCCCGGGCACCGGCAGGGAGCCCAGCAAGCAGCTCTTGAGTGCTGAAGCTCCAGGACGCTCTCGGATTTCCCCGTGGCAGCCTCAGCCTGAGTGTGGCCCAGTTCCACCAGCTCATTTGTGTGCAAAACAGGAAGGGGATCAGGATGGATAAAAAAAGGCCCAGCTTCTCTGAAGGAATGTTTTACGCCCAAAAAAAGCAAAATAAAAGCCAATGGCACACTTCTGTCCCTGGTCCCTCCTGAACACCCTCCGACTCTGACGGAGCAGCCCAGGAGGATTCTGTTATGCTCTTAGATGGAAGGAGAAGCTGAGGCATCAATGGCTTTTGCATTTCTCTGGCTGAGAAAGGTTTTCTGCCAAAAAGGGTAGGCACCCCAGCAGGCAGGGCAGCAGTGCCCCGTCAAGCTGTGGTGCAGGGGGTCAGAACTGGCCCAGCCTCACCGTCTGCAGGAATTTTGCTCTGCTGCCAGTTCCAGACAAATCCCTTTTATTCGCTTGTTCAGGTTTCAGTGCCATAATTGTGTCATCTGAGCCAGCTCTCAAGAGAAAAAGGAAGAAAAGAAAAGAAAAAACATGTGAAGGAGAGTAGCACGGGACCCGAGCCACCAGCCTTATTGCATCCTGCCTGCTCCTGCCTGGGGTCTGGCCAATTCCTTTCTCACGGGGTCTGGCTCCCTGCTGCAGCTCTGGACCTCCCTGGAGCTGGGACTGAGTAACTGGGAGGGGTTTGGTCCATATGGAGCTTTTGAGCACCAGAAGTCCTGTAAATGCTGCTGCTTTGGGGGATAAGGCATGCCTTGGATGTGAGCTCAGCCCCAGAATGCCCAGAGGAAGGGTCCTGACAGCCCTCTCTGGGCAGTGAGCAGCACAGCGCAGTTCTGAGCTTCCTTCCTCTGCTCCCCCAAATGAGAGCTTGCTCTAAATTACCAGCTGTGGGAGGTTGGTGGGATTTTTTTTAATATAATGTTTCCAGTGGAAACTGGAGCATCCCTTTACTTCACCAACTAGGCACAAAGCTGCTCCACACTTGACAGAGCTGTGGTCACCTGGGTAGAGACCCCAGTGTCACAGAAGTTAGGACCCCAAGATGAAAATGGGCAGCACTGGGATGGGATCCAAATGCTTGGGAGTACAGTGATTGGAGTTGATGCATCACCACTGCACAGGAGATTGTCTGCTGGGCACCCCCATCCCCAGGTGGGGTGGGAAGGGCAGGACCCACACCAGGACCAGCTGTGAGCACTGGGATGGGCAGGAGGGCTCCTCAGCTCAAGCACCCCACAATGGACAAGGTAGCATCCACAGTGTTTGCACCCTTCCTCACCCCCATAATCATCCTTGTGGATGCAGGATGGTCAGCCAGCCTTGGCTTTGACCTACATGTATATTTTAAATAACATCAGCTGAAATGACAAAGGAAAGCATGAAGTTAAAGGCATGGAAGGGAAAAATGAAGTCAGTCAAAAAAAAGGCCAAAGTGTTTCTGACCACAAGGGTGGTTCAGCTGGAGAAAAGACAGCTCTGAAAGTGCCTGGTTTCCTCAAATCACTACTTTTCTGGTTAAAAACAAAACAGAAGAGAAGGGTGTTTTGGCAGCAGGTTCCTTGGGTTCTGGGGAGAACCTGGGATGTCTCTGTGCTTGGGGGATACGAGCTCACAGGGACACACTGGTTATCACGGTCAGATCCCAGCTCTCTGCTCCAGCTTCCCCAAAAATTATTCATACAGCACACAATGCCCCTGCCCTGGCCTCACTCTCGCAAAGGAGGCTGTCTCCATCCCCAGCACCAAGTCCTCATCACACACAGCACAGCTGTCCCCGCAGTGTCCTATTGTGTCTCCACTCAGTGCCAGAGGACAGATCCACCCTGCTCCAGGCAGAGCTGTCCCTGATCCCAGCCCTTGCCAACCAGCCAGTATCCCTCCCCCAGCACCTCAAAAGGTTGTGTCACCCTGTCCCCCACCCCAAAAAACAGGCTGTTGTGCCAGGATTGTTCAGAAAAGGAGTTCTGGGCCGGAGGATGCCTGCTCCAGAGATGTCCAATGTCCCCAAGCCCCAGGAAATGGTGCTGTGAGCAAGGTGATCTCTGCAGCCCAACATGCCATCTCTGGGCTAGTAGTAGTCCTCCTCACTCTCCCTGTAGTCCTCAGGTGTCGTGCGGGGCTTCAGCAGGGAGAAGTCTGTCAGGTTGAGTTGGTCTGAAATGGCAGCATGGGGACAGTGTGACATGGCCACCCTGCTGTGCCTGTCCCCTTTCCCACTAGGGCCAAAGCCAAACCATGCACAGCAGCTTTCTGGGACATCCCCTGCTCCAGCAGCTCCTGCCATACTGGTGCACTGTGCCCAAACATCTCTTCCCATGTCCCCATGAGAGCACGGGGACAAGGACGTGGTGCTCACCCGGCGTGAAGACGGTCAGGCTGGCCAGTGCCACCACCTCCCCGACCCTGTTCCTGGCGAAGCAGCGGTACGTGCCCTCATCCGTCACCCGCACACCCTGGATCTGGAGCCAGCCTGTCACTTCGTATTTCTGGGGGCCGCCTCTGAACTGCAGGAAGGGAGGATTTCTGTCAGCACTTGTGGCAGAAGCAAGAGGGAGTCCGTGCCACAGAGCCCCGGGTCCCCTTTCAGCAGGCAGTGAGGTCCCAGGATTGCTCTGGCAGCAACCATCTATTTTCTGTTTATCCCCAGGAATAAATAAACTTTTCCTGACCCAGCTGGGCTGCAGCTGTGTTTGCAGGCTGCTATTATGGTGTGGTGGCCAGGGGTGGAGGACAGTAGAGTTTCCTCCAACCAGGCAGGGTAGTCCTGCTTGGGGTGAAGATCCTCAGTCAGACCCTGTGACAAGCTGTGGGGAGGCTTGAAGCACAGAAAGATGGAAGGAGGCTATGGTGCAGGTTCCACCTGCTCCTCTGGCTCCCTCCATCCATTCCACCACATTTTCCACCCCATTGGTGGCTGGCTGAGGTGCATGGCCCCTTTGCCTCTGCCCACACCCTCTAATAGCGGGGTACACCCAGCTGGGTGCTATATTTGGGGCTGGCCGCAGGCAGGATGCTGACCCCTGGGCCTGCCAGCTCTGGAAAGGAAGCCCTGCTGATGGGAAAAAATGGAAGGAACTGCCTGGGCGTGCTGGTAGGAGCAGAGGACAACCCAGGCTGTAAGGCACTCAGAGGTCCTTTCCAGCCCTGCCTGCAGGACTGCAAGTGAAGCCAGCACGCACAGCACACTGAAGGCAGGCAAGTAGGAACTCTCCACTGCAGGACTCTGTGAATAAGTTCAAAAATTACTAGAGGAAATCACAGAAGAAAGCTATGCTGATGGCTCCTACCACTGAGACACCAGCCCTGGCTCAGTCAGTCCTCATGGTTTACAGCCTCATCCCCAGGCAGCCAGGCTTGGCCATTCCCAGAGTATGGCCACTCTCAGCTCTGGCTGTCCATGAGCTCTGAGAAGCACTGGGTCACCTGGCATTGTCTTCAATGCCTTGGGCACACTGCTCACCTGGACAGAGATGTGGGGGTCATCTCCAGGCAGCAGCATCTCTGTGCCATCCTTCCTCCACTCAATGGATGCCATGGGGTAGGCGAAGACCTCGCAGCCAAAGATGACGTCCTGCCCGGTGATGTTCCATGTGTCATAGGGAGGAGAGGTGATCTGAGGCTCTGGGGAGGGGGGTAGAGGAGAGCAGGGTGGGCTCAGAAGAGGTCCCACCCTTGGCAAGTCCCATGGGCTCTCTTGGGCTGGTCTCTGGAGCAGCAGCATTTGGTTCACACAGGGATGCTGGGACCCTTCCCATGTCTGTCTCCTCTCCCTCCTATGGCAGACCCTCACCTTTCCCAAGGACATGGTCCCTCCTCACAGCTGGGACTGGGAGCTCCCTCCCCAACCCCCCCCCAGTCCATGGAGGGTTGCCATCCCTGCTGGCCTCAGTTTCCCCGCCTGTGCAATGATGCTCAAGCAACACTCGCAGCAGGAAGAGTGCAATGACAGCCATGTTACAAAACAAAGGTCTCCTGAGCAATTGGAGCACGCTCCTCCTGTGGGAGAAAGGCCAAAGGGCGTTCATTCAGCCTGAGGCTGGTGAGGATGGATGAGGTAGTTGATCTTCCAGCCAAGTGAGGCCTCTGCTCTGACACAGGGCTCATGCAAGCAATGAAGGGAGTCAGCAGGTCCCCATCTCCACGATGGAGCCAACAGCTCCAGGTTCCACATCCCTTCCCTGGAGGGACAGAGTGAGGACCATCCTTCTCACACACACCTGCTCCATGATCTGGCCCATAGTGTGAGCCAGAGCTCAAGGGAAGCTTTCCACCTCCAAATATACCTGGGAAAACAGTCAAGAACATGATGATCTACAGAAAATAAGGTCAACCTTGACACCCCTCAGGCTGCAGTGACATCACTGGGTGACCTGTGCTGGACTGGGCAGGATGGGGCACGGCCTTCCTGCTAGGCTGTCCCCTCTCAGCCCCCACCTGAGTTTTAAAGGGGAAATGGAAATCACACAGCCAAGCCAAACCAACCCTAATTTCTATTTGCAGGAGGCAGGCACATTTCTCAGGAGCAACAGGCCAGTGTGAACCCAGCCCTGCCGCCAAGAATTCGCTAACAATTCCCTGGAACTTCCCCATCTGCTCCAGCAGGATTTGTTGCTTCCCATAAACTCCACTCCCTCTTGGCAAAGCTGCTCCCAGATTTCTCCAAGCACTGGATCTGCAAGGGGCTCCCCCAGAGCAGCAGGCTGGGGGCACTAGTGGGAACCTGGCACTGCAGGGAGCAGCCCCCAGCGCAGTCCTGTCTCTGGTTTTGCTGCCAGGTGAAACAGTTAAGCCAGACCCCCTTGCTTGCCTCTTCCCACAGCTCCAGGGCCACTCACCTGACTCGCAGGGACCTTCATGGGCCACAGTGAGGTTGGCATGGGGGTGAGCATGGGCAGCCTCCAGGAACCTGCAGATCTGGGCGTAGGTTTTGCCGTCGGAGCCGCAGAGGGCCAGGTGGGAGAGGCAGGCACACTGGGGCTCGGGCACCTCTCCGTGACGCAAGTCCCCGGCATCCAACCGGCACTCCAGGTGCTCCCCACACTTGCCGTAGAAGTGGTTGGTGTTGTCCAGGTCACAGATCTGTCCCTCCAGGTTGGCACATTCCCAGCAACAGTCACAGGCATCCCGCACTGTGCCTGCCAGGCACCCGCGTGGCACCGGGCACTCCTCGGGCTGGCACTCAGCGCAGCCCTCCCCTTCCTCCAGCAGCCGTTGCCAGCCCCGCTGGAGGTAGTCAGAGGTGCTGGGAAAAGCCTGGCCCAGCTGGAGCAAAGCCCAGTGCAAGGAGAGCAAGGAAAGCACGAGGCAAGAGATGCTGAGGGGCTTGGCTTCAGACATTCTCACGGCAGCACCTGTATCCAATCCCACTGTCACTTGGATGGGGATTTCTGGCACTGCTCTGGTCTCCCTGTCTAGATCTGAGGAGCCATCCTGGCCTGTTAGGAGGGAGAAAGTGTGTTACTGGTGCGGGAAGTGTCTCCCACTCCTTTGTCTCCTGGCTGGCTTGCTCTGAGCAGCAGCACTGCATGATGTGCAGGAGGGGGTTGGTCCCAGCCCCTCTCACCCCCACCCCTGCAGTCACGGCCTTTGCACCCTGGAGCTCCCCAGCCAGCTCCTGCCCTGAGACGGTGAATGTCTTCTGGAGAGATGGTGCTGATGACCCCAGCCCATCAGGCTTCATCCTTGTTCCCTTGGCAGCCCTGCATGCAAAGTCCAGCCTCCTCTGACCCCAGCACAGCCTGGGAAGCCACAGGGCTGGCAGGGCACTGGACAGGGTGTTCTACTACATTATGGTTCATCTCGTTCATACCCTGCTCCTGGTGTCCTGTCAGAAAGTTGTTCTCAAGCCCCTTTTCTTTCCCTGTTTGCAAGAGTCACAAACCCTTTTTTCCTCCCTCACCATCCATACAAGCACAACAGGGTGGCTGATCCTGCAGACAAGGTGCTCTTTCTTTTCTGGAGGCAGCCAAGCCAGGAGGATGCTCCCAGTCATGCCTGGCTTTTGTTCTCCTTCCCTCCCTGTGCTGCAACCCCTCTTTTTACCACCTGCGTGAGCAGGGGGAAAATGCCTACTCCCCAGAAGGTTTTGTGATCGCCTCAGTTATCACACAGGCAACTGAAGCTGAGCATGGAGGAGCCCAGTGCACAGCTGAGCTCCTGGGCTGGCACTGGACTGACAGCAAACCCAGTGTGGTCAGTGTGTACCAGCACAGCAGGGACCCTGCCCTCAAACCCCAAGCCTGCATTACCTACTCTGGTCTTCCCATCTCTCCCTGGGGGGGAAACGTGGCATCTCAGAGCCTGTCCCCAGAGAGGGTGACAATGAACCAAATCCCTTTGCGAACATCCCTCCCTGCCCCCTGTTATACCCTGGCTGCCTTCACTGAGATGGGTGAAGTTATGATCCTCCACCCCAGGGCAACTCAGCATAAGCGAGCGGGGCTGGGGAGGGGACCCAGGCAGACAGGCTGTCCCCTCTCCTCCCGCTGGGAACAGCACTGAAGGGCAAGCTGCAGCCCCCCCAGCTACACCCCGCACTCTCGGGGCTAACACTGCCCAGAGCTGGGGTGGGAATGGCCCGGATATTGGGTTGCACAGATGCATCCCCCGGATAAAAACCCTCGAAGATTTGACCCCTTTACCAGAGACCACCAGGCGCCCCAGGGGTGGAAAGGGGCAGAGGGTCCCAGTGCCGGAGCCCTCCCGCCGCCCACCCTAGCCCAGTCTGCACGGAGTAAGGCTCCATCCCCCATGGATGTGGGGGCCAGAGAAAGGGTACGGGGGAATTACAAAGTTGGTCTCTGGCTCCGCATGTCTGGGTGCAGGCGCTGGGGGTGCTGGAAGAGTGCTGGGAAGGGGCACGACGTCCCTTGGGGTCCCCCAGGAGCCGCCCCGCCATAAGCCGCCACTTACCGGAGGCGCCGGTGCCGGGGCCGCGGTGCGCAGCGGCGGGGCTGCTGGCCCCCGGGGCTGCTGGCCCCCGGCCGCTCCAGCACCGCCGTGATGTCAGCGAAACGTGAATCCCCCCGCCCCTCTCCGGGCCCGCGGCCCGTCCCTGGACCGGGACACGGACTGGCTGGCACCCCTTCCCTGCCGGGGTCCCGCCACGCACCCCACCCCGGCCCCGGGGCTCTGCCGCTCCCTGGCACCGGCACCTCCCCGCTGGAATCACCCCAGCCGTGTGCGGGACCCGGGCTGATGCTCCGCCCCAACCATGGGGCAGGAAGGGACTGGGGTCCCCTCCTTTGCAGTCCAAGTTGGCAGCAGTCCTTGGGGACAAGTGAATGGCAGGGGTGGGCATGGCTAAGGAAGCGGTCAAAGCATCTCTCAGCGTGTAATTTGGTTAGGAAACAGACTGAAAAGTTGAGAAGTTTCTGTAAGCAAATGGGGGGGATAACTCTCGGGAATGTCTGCACTCGCCTCGCACCAGGAGCCACGTGTGAAGGGTGCACTGGGGTGTAAACCACGGCACTCCCCTGGCTGGAGTGGAGCTATTGGGAGCGATGGTGGGGCTGCTCCATGCCACAGCAGTGCAAAACCCATGTGCACGGGGCTGGGGCTCCAGACCTTCCCAGCAAGCTGCCGCACTGCTCCCTGCCTCAGTTTCCCTCTGGAACTGGCACTGAGGAGCGGGGAGCCAGCATGCCTTTGCAGCACAAACACACACCGTGCATTTGCAGCTTGCTCCGGATGCCATGCCGGGGTGGGGGGATCACACAGCCCACTCCTCTCCAGGCAAGGAATTTGTGGGATTTAGTTCCTCCATGAAGCTCAAGCAAATCAGGACCTCTCTAAGGATCTGGTTTCCTTCACCATGCTGCAAAAATCTGCTTTTGCTTTCCAACACCCTCCTGCAAATTTGTTCTGGGTTCCAGGGCTTTTGCTTGGTCACATTGTGAGTCCAGCCATGTCTAACGAACGGAAAATGCAGCAGGCTTCAGCCCCCTTAAATCTGCCTCTGCCGGCCAAACTCCCCTCCCCAGCCCCCTGCTGCAGAGTGGGGTTTTCTGCCAGCTCTGCCTTCAGCCTCACGTCCCACTCCCCCTCTGTGGCCCCCAGCCCCTTGGCTCAGGGCTGCCTCCCCCCTCGGCTCCCCTTATCCAGCCTATTGAGTTCGGTCCCCACATGCCACAAGTTTTCAGGTCCAGCATCCACAAGTTGCTGAGCAGCTGGGGCTGCAGCTGTCTTGGGACCAGGGAAAAAGTCAGGAAGGGCTGAGGTTTTCCTACATGCTGGGTCAGAGCCTGAGCAGAGACTGCAGTGCTGAGCCTCCTGGGCTATCCCTGCCATACCACCCTTCCTGCTTTGGGATGAAGGACTGCCTGCATGTTCAGGCATTCCTGCACACCCTCACTTCCCCTGCTCCACACCGGGGGCAAAGCAGTGAAGCAAGCCTGGCCCCTATGCCACCTCCTGCTCACAAAGCTCCTGGCCAGCACAAAAACAGAGCCAGCACTTAAATCCCAGGCACTGCTGAAAACGGACCATCAGCGTTTCAGGTTATTTATGTCTCTTGCCCTCTGCAAAGGGGAACAGGCTCCATTGCTGCTGTCCTTTCCCACACATGGTTCCTTCTCCCATGTGCCACGGCCCAAACACTTGCTGTGTCTTATCTTCATGGAATTATCACCGCCTCTGGGTGGCTGAGTTCACCTGAGCATCACGGCAGCATCAGCCACTAACTGGGGAGAACCCCTGGCCAAAGGTGAAATCCAAACACAGGTCTGAGCAGGAACAACTCCAGTTGTGGAGGAATACAACCCAGCCTCAGAAAGCCAAGGGCACCTTAGCTCAGCTCAACAAGATGGAGCTCAAATGTGGCAGTTAATTAAACCTTCTGCTTAATGAGACTATTGAATGTGTTAATAGACAGTAGCAGCTATGAATGAGGGGTGGAAGATCTAACCTGTGCTTAACAAGGACTTCTGCTCAATCACACCTGAAGTCAATCAACACAGCCATGGCTGCAAATGGGGTTTGTGGCTTGTTTCTTGACAGCTTTGTGGGGAAAAGGGTGATCACAGCCCTGCATGGCCTGGCACTTGGGTATATTGCATTCCTGGCTCCCTACCAGTGCTGGCTAGTTATCTGTCATTTTTCCTCACTTTTCGTGAGCCCAGTGAAGCTCCTGGAACTGGGCTTTGAAGGCTGAGCCTAAAGCACCAAAGTCTCCTCCTCCCTTCCTGGTGGGTTGCTCCCTATCACTGTTTTCTCATCCTGTGATGGTCCTATAGAAGCCAGGAGTCCATGGGTGCTCCTGGCAGGCCCACATCCTTGGCATCCCTCCAGAGCTCTGCCATCAGAATGAAACACATCACATCCAGCCAGGGGTGCCACACTGCTCCTGGCCCCACTGACCCCTCGCAGCTTTGGGCTGAACCCCCAGACACCCCATAGCAATCTGGGGTTTATGGCAGACAGAGCCAAGGGAAAAATCTACTCTGGAAAAAACAGTCCTAGGCCAAGTGACTCAACGTACGTCATGTCAAGCAGAGCTGGCCAGCAGCATTGGGGCTGGGCTGGTGGGGTTGAGAATGTGGGTTATGTCACAGCAGAAGCACGTGTCACCAGAGATCCTGGGACAGAATGCTGCCGGCACACTGCCTGGGGCGTGAGGGGGTCTCCTTCTGGTTATAAACCAAGTTTCTCTCATTTCACATCAAATACACTCTCTGCTTCCTGCTATCTGACAGCCTGAACCAGCCCGGTTCTGGCCAGCCCACCCCGAGGCTCAGTGGCTCTCCAGGGGCCCCAGCCGCATTCCAGGGCTCCACTGCGGGCACAAGGCACGGGCAGCAGGCAGGTCACCCCGCCTGCGTGCCAGGACGGACCCGCTCTAGGAAGCAGCCAGGCTCAGGTTTCTCCAGGCTTTTCCAGACCAAATTCCTCTGAAGAACCAACCCGTCAGCAAATTCTTGGGGAAGCGGTTGCAGCTGTGTGCAGGGTCACCCGGCCCCGAGGCGCGATGGCCCAATGGCAAGGGACGCCCCGGAGCCCAGGCTGCCCCGGTCCCCGGCAAGAGTCGCTGCCCAGCTCCATCCCAGCAGGAATCCTGCTGTGTGCTGAGGTTTTCCCAGCCCCATCCAAGCGCAAGCCTAATAACGCGGGGGCAGGAACCGAAAAGACGGCGGGGGGCTCATTCCCGGGATGTCCCCGCACTGGCACGCCCGTGCCAACTTTGACACTGCGGTGCCGGGTGAGAGCGGGTTCCGTGGCCCCGCGACCCGCCCGGCTCCGGGCCCGCCCCGAGCCCGCAGCCAACGGGGGCCCCTCGTGTCCCCGCCCGCCGCAGGCTGCCCCGGCCCGGGGTCTCTGCTGCCACCTCCAGGGCACTGCTGGCCTCGTCCCTGGCCCCTTGCGGTGACACTGCCCCTGTACCCGGGGGCTGCGGAACCTGCAGTAATGCACGGACACCTCAGCGCCGCCACCCGTATCTTTAAAAGCCGCACTCTGAGCCGAGCCTGGGAGCCCTCACCACAGTGCAATGTCCTGAGGGGCTTGGGCGCATCCTCCTGTGACGGCGGGATCCTCTGTTCAGCCTGCCCTGGTGCTCAGAGCTGCATGGCCCCCCAGACGGGGTGGGTGCTCCAGAGGGTGCCGCCAGTCCCGTATCACCGTGCCCGCTGTCGCCTTTGCCGCCCTCCCTTTCCCCAGCCTCCAGGAGCGCCAGCAGGGCTGGGACGCAGCCAGGGAAGGTGACCCGCTGCCAGCGCCCCGGCACCCGCTGCCACTGGGGACGGGCACTGGGGAGGGGGAACCTGCCCGCTCCCCCCTGCAAGAGGCTGCCCATTTCCAGGCGTCATTAAAGAGCAATTAGCTGGAAATTAAGCTGAGAACAAGTATTGATTAGCTCATTAAGGCTGGGGGAGCCGGCTGAGGCGGTAGGAATTGCTGCTGCTCGCCCTCATTATGGGCAAGGTTAAAGCATGTGGTCGGGCAGCTCATTAAAAATGCCAGGGACCAATCGATGTCCCCAGCTCAGCGCCGCCCAACACCCCCAGCACCCCTGGGGACATCCAGCTGCTCTTTGTGGGACTGGCCCTTGACCTCTGTGATGAGCCACCTCGGGAAGGGACTGAGCATCCTGGCTCCCCTGCAGGGGCAGCAGTGTCCCTTTTGGGCTTGTTGACCCCCCAAAACTCACTGGCCAAGTAAGTTTTCTCTTCCACAATCAGGGGAATCCACAGGACAGGTTCCCCCTAGCGCAGTGAAGTGGCTGAATCTGCACCACTGCTGGCTCCAGGAGAGAACAGACACTGAGCACCCCAGACCTGCAATGCTCCAGTACTGAGTTTTTCATGTCTCTGCATAGCAGTGCCAGCTTGTGCAGGTGTGGGACAGACCAAAGGGGACCTCAGGGGTGGAATGAAAGCAGGTGACTGATGAAAGACACTCAGTGGCTCTGTGTGGCTGAGTACTGCCACACCACACTGCCCTGTATCCCAGCCTCATGGCTCTTAGGGGGCTCTTAGGGTTAGCCCAGACTGAGCCTGGCCAGACCCATGCAGCTGCACCCAGGCACCCAAAGCATTTGTGTCTCTGGTCTCATGTCCCTCCCATTTCCATCCCTGCCTCTCGTGGCCACCAGCAGCTCAGGGCCAGCTCCCAGCCAGCACACACAAGGAGGGTGTCCCTGCAAAGCCGGGTGGTGTGTGTGGGAGGAAGCAGGTGTCATCATTATTTTTGTTTTCTTTACACTGCTCTGGAAATATATTGTATTCTCAGATAATCCCGTTCAATTATACCACAATAAAACACATAATAAAAACGTAATTCATTTTTCCTGAGCGCTCCATCTCCCTGTGTCTTGGCAAGCTATTAAAAATTTGTCTTCATTTTTCTGGCAAGAGCCTTGTACCTTTTCATCTTTAATTTATGAGAGCAGAATAGCTACTGACAAGCCCTTATTGCACGGCAAGGGGCTGCATTATTTATAAGCTGCCAATGGCTGGCTCAGGGGAGATATTTGCAATATTCCAGGGCCAGGAGAAGGAGGGGGACAGATCCCTGATGTGCCTGTCCCAATCCACTCACTTCCCCACCCTGGGCAGGTGCTGGGTGCAGGTGTTCTCCTGGCTGCCCCTTGAGGGGAGCGGCTCGAGCCTGGCCTCTGCCAGCCCCTGCCAGCTGTGGAAGCTGTGGCACAGGGTGGCTTTGGGCTGCCTGGCTCTTATCTTGTCACTGCTGTATCTGCCCATCTTGGCCTTTGCAGTGGTCTCATTCCTCCTTGGTTGCCTCCATCCCTCCTCTCCCTGGCTGGACATCCATTGCTCCTTCTGACTGCCCTGTCAGACAAAGCTGAGGGGGAGGCAGCTGCTGCCCGCAGGCTTGCCAGGGTCCTGCCACAGCAGTGATGCTCTCCAACGTGCTCTCTGATAGCTGTACACAGAAAGTGGGATAAAAATAGTCCTGCAGGGAAGGCACAGGAGCAGGGCCAGGATTGTCCTGTGAGCAGGCTGCAAGAGGGGGCGTGAGTGTGGGCAGAGCCAGGGTGACGCTCTGGCCTCTCCAAACCAGCAGCATCCAGGGCAGCAGCTTAGCAAAGCTCTCTGCGCAGCAGCGAGGCCCAAAGCCGACTGTACTAAAAAAAACCCTCCTGACAGCTGGATAAGCTGAAACACATGCCAAGCCAGCTAGAACTGCTGCGAAGGCAGCGGGCTAGAAAGCAGAACCCAGCCCCAGGGTGTGCAGAGGCACCCCAAAAGCCAGCCTGCCCCTCTCTCCTGCTCCCATTCTCACCCCAACAGCAGTCCCTTTCCACCATATACAAATTAGCGAGCAACACACCTCTGCTGTTGGTTTTGTATAAACAATCTGCCTTTATTGTTTGGTATATATAGGTACATTATATGTATATCAAAAACATCTAGAGGAAACCACAGTTCACTTAAAGCTATTTGAGAAGGTCCACCTGAAAGCAAGCACTCCAGGAGGGGGCAGAGTAACCCCCCAGGGGAAGCCCAGCCCTGAACGCAGATGGCATTAAAATGAGAATAAAAACCAAGACTCTACTGGGATTAAAATGTGCCATTTGCACTGGGGATGGAAGCAGCAGAAAGCCAGATTAAATCCCCAGAGCAGCCCGGAGGAGAGCAGAAGGTGAGCTGGGAGCACACGGCTGGGCTGGGAGAGCCCCCCACTCAGAGTTCCAGCCACTACGTGCAATTGATCACTCACCCCCAGCTATTTTGGGTATGGGGAGTTTTCCTCTCCCAAAGCTGCTCTGCCATCCCCAGGCACCAGCTGCTGAACCACTGGGCACTGTAGGGTGCCTGCAGAGGTACTCTACCTTCAATTGCTGATTCTCTACTGCCTCCTAAAGCTGGGGAGCACCATTTTCTTCCTCATCTCACTTTTATTTTTCCCTCCAGCTCACAAGGTCCCTGGTGTTGCTGCCCGCACTTCCCTGTGCACTGCACAGAGCTGCAGGCACACGCAGAGAGGAGGGGTGCATCACGGTGCCAGCAGGAGGTCCCCAGAGCAGGGCTGAGCCGGGCATGGGGACAGGGTTTGGTGTGGTGCTGCATGGCTGCAGGCACCCCGGGAAGCTGGGCTGAGCACCTGGACCTACGGACACACAACGGCCAAGGGAAAGCGGCGGCAGCCCAAGGGGATCCGAAGGGCGAAGCTCAGCAATGCGCTGGCCCGGCAGCTCCGTGGGGCACATCTCAGCCCTCCAGGAGCTGCTCAGAGCCCTTTGTTGAAGTAGACAGTCTCCAGCCACGGATCTTTCTTCCGGATCTGATCTTGGACTTCAGGCTCCAGGCTGCTCACAGGCATTGAGCTGTAGAGGAAACGTGGAAACAGGGGATGGAGGGGCATAGCCACCAGTGGCCTCAGGCTGGAAACGACCTGCTGCACCCCATGGGGATGCTGTCCCATGGCCCAGCACAGACCCTTGGGTCTGCACTGCTGCCTGTGCACAGAAATGTGTGTGCACTGGTTTAAGCCCCTGACTACTCAAAGAGGCAAAAGAATCTCTTGGGAGTCAGAGAGCACCCCCATCCCACACAGGAGCCACACGTGCAGGCAAAGTGCTTGTCTGTACCTTTTCTGTGGGAAGAGTGCGCAGCACAGCGGGGTGGCAAACACCAAACTGCAAAGGAGAGACATGGAAAGGTGAAGCTGGGCTGCATAAATCACCCACACCCACCCATGGCCTGATCCCAGAGCAGCAATGAGGCAGCCCAGAGCTGTGCTGGGTATTCAGCCAGGAAAGGGCCACAGAGATGCCCTCTCCAAGCTCCAGGCTCTGCATTTGGCTCCTGAGGTGGGGCAAAGTCTGTCCCCCAATGATGTGGGGGAACAGCAATGCTGAGTAGGAGCCCATGGCAGGCTTGAGACACCAAGATGAAGCAAAACAACTCCTGGCCCCAGAACCTCATATCCCATCCCTTCTGCCTGGGGTGCAACTAGCCTGGCCAAGCTCTGGCATCCCCCAGGAAACTTTGGGGCAGTTCTCCCCCGCCCTGCCAAGCAGGATTCCCAGAAGCACTGTCCCATACACTATCCAGAGCAGCGATGCCCATCAGTGGAGGAGGACTTACCAGAGTCCCACCAGGCTGACCTGCAGGGGAGCATTCAGGTACGGGTACCGCTGCCAGGGACAGGGAGAGGAAGTGTGTCAGTGCAGTGGACCGGCAGGAAGGTGTCTATTCCCCAACAGGGTGCCAGCCCTGAGGGTTGCCAACAACATGTGGTGGGTATCCCTACGTCCACCTGCCCATCCCAGGTTCACTGGTACCTTCAGGAAAGCTCTCTTCTCCAGCATGTTCATGATCACCGGCGGAATGGCTGAGGAAGGGAGGAAGGAGATGAGCTCCCAGTGCTCACAGCCCCCTGCCAGCAGTGGGACCCCATCCCATGCTGCCAGGGATCAGCTGCAATCTCCCAACACAGGCGGAGGAAGGGCCACTCACCCATGGCTGGTGCTGCCATGCCAATGCGGGACACCACCACCTGGAAAATGGCCTTCTGGGCTGCTGCTGTGGATTCGCCCAGGCGGTTCCCATTCTCATCCGTGACAGGGATCCCCAGCTTGAGCTCTCTGCAGGGACACACAGAGTCAGGGGGCCACAGGGCACAATGGTGAGGGGATCAGGACACAGGACAGGGACATGTCTCCAAGGGAGGCTGGCATCCTCCTGTACCCCATCCACTGGTTACACAATAAATCAGAGGGGTCTCAGCTGGACCCACATCCACATTTGGCAGCAGTCCCCAACAGGGTTGTACAGAGACCAAGAAACCCCTGGGTTGCAACCAGGTGCTTGTACCCTCAAGCCAACCCCCCACGCTAAGGATCAGCAAGGAAGTCCCTGCATTCCCCACTTGAGGCAAGCCTGTCCCACCGCAGGGGCTCACCTCTGCCTCATCAGCGGGATGTTGATGCAGTTGGCAGCTGCCACGGCCGCAAAAGGCACGTACCGGCTGATGATGGCTGGCAGGTGCTGGGGGGAAAAGGAGGAGAACGTCATGTAGAGGGTCTGGGGGCAGAGCTGGCTGTCCCTGGGTCTACCTCTGTCTTCCTGTAAGACCTTGGGTTGTCCCAGCCCCACTGGGGGAAAAGTGTTCCCTCCTCCCTTGCAACTCTCAGCTGGCAAAAGCGGCACAGACCAAAGGGTCTGGGGGGATCCAGGTCCCCTGCCAGGTCTGGATAGATGCTGAGGGGTGAAAGAAGCCTGGAAATACATCCAGAGCAAGGCTGGAGGGACAGGCCATCTCCACAGCCATCACTGGGGAGAGCAGTTGCCTTGTGCGGACAACCTCAGCAAATCCCTTTTCTTCATTTTCTCCCCCACTCCAGGTGAATCCCCTGCTCAGCTAAGGGCAATCCCATGGGGAGGGTCCACATCCCCCAGTTGTGATGGTGAAGGATCAGCTTACCTTGGTGAGGGATTTGAGTCCCAGTGCTGTGACAACTGCCCCCGTGGTTGCACTCACATAGGCTGTCCCCAGCTGGCTGAAAGAGCAGGAAGTGACACCAGTAAGCCAGGCTCTCCCCATCCCAGGGAAGGAACAGCATGCCCTTCAAGAGCATCAGGACATCTGGGTTCCTCTCTCAGCTCTACCACTAACCCTGACATCCCCAATGGCATCCATCTCTGCCTTCATCAGGTCCCCATTGTCCCATCTCACCGTACCCTGCTATGCAAGGCACCCCCTGGTGTTTTGGGGTGCCTTGAGGACCTGGTCAGAGAGATGCTCACCTGGGGGTGATGGGTGCATCTCCGCTGCGGTTGGTGTAGTTGACAATGGCATTGAAGGACTGGTTGACCCACTGCCAGAACAGCACGGCTGGTGTGGTCCTGCCAGAGAGAGGAGACACTGGGGGATGTCACCCATGCTCCTACAGCATGGGTACGAGAGGGGTACGGGACACGTGTCCCCTCCTCACCCCAGAGCCAGGAGGATCCTCCAGGCATCCTCTTGGTCCTGAGGTGAGGAGAGGACAGGTACCTGTAGAAGGTCAACATGCAACCAGTGATGGTCATGTTCATGGGGACCTGAGCGGACATGCGCCCCACAAGGATCATCTTCTCGCCCGTGTCAGGGTGGAAAGCCGAGTCATAGATGTACTTCGCCCGCCAAAGCTGGTCCTCTGTCAGCCCAGGGTGTATGGTGCCTGCCCTGCCAGGGAAGGGCACCTGTTCAAAGACCCTCTGCCAGCACACATGGCTGGTCCCCCACACCGGTCGGGCCAGCTGGGAGATGCCTTAGGGACCAGCCGGGCAGCTTTGGGGCCTTTGGCCAGGGGGGCCAGCATCACTTCTATTCCCATTCCTGGGAATGGCTCCTGCCTGGGAGCAGTGCTGAGGGTACATCCACCCTCCCAGTGGGTACCTGTAGTCCTCCACCACCCGTCGGGCTTCCTCCAGGGTAGCCCCCGAGAGCAGCAGGTTTCGGGGGTCGGTCACCATGAAGAAGTGCTTGGCCCGGCCCTGAAAGGTGCTCTGGTCCCATCGGGGCTCCCGGATGTTGATGGTGGCAGGCAAGGAAGGTGGCATCTTCTGGCAGGGCAGGGGATGAAAGGGTTATATGGGACGTGGTGCCTGTGTGTCCCCCCCACATCCCTGCTGCAGCAGCTCTGGTGCTCCCCCAGCCTGAGCGGACAAGGGGTGAACAGGAAGCCCCTCTGCAAAGGAGCTCAGCAGCGACTCCTGAGCCCTCCCAGCACAAGGCAGCTCGTGGGTGGTGCGACCTGCAATGGGACTGCGCCTTGTGCCAAAGAGAAACCCGCGACCTTGCCCACACCAGCCACCAGAAGTCAGGGACCCCCCACCCCAGCAGAGCACGCCGGTCACAGAGGAGGGGACAGGGACCCACGACTTCGGGGCCACAGCTGCTGCCAGCACCGGGAGAGCGGAGCGAGGAAGGGCACTGGAAGGAGGAATGTCCCTCCCGGCAAGGCACCGACACACCCGGCGCGGCTCTATTTCCACACCCGCCCTGCCCCGAGGGAAGCGGGGCTCTGCTCCCTTCCTTCCCGCGCCGAGCATCCCTCCCGCCACGCGTGACCCCCCCGCACAGGGACCCGGGGCACCCCCGGCACTCACGGCTCCCGCGACAGCGACAGCGACAGCGCCCGCCGTGCCCCCGCCGCCGCCGCCCCACTCCCGCCCCTGCGCGCGCTGACGTGCGGCCTCGTCACGGGTGGGCGGCCCCGCGCCGGGCGGGCGGGGGGCCGGCGGCGGGGGGAGCGGTACGTGCCGAGCCACACGCGGTGCCCGTGGCCCTCCCGCGCTTGTGTGGGCGTGCCCGTGGGTGTGCACGCGCCTGCCCGTGACCGCGCGCGTGTGCTCGCACGTCGGCTCGGCTTCGTTTCGCTCGGGTGCTCGTGTGCGCGTGTGTTTGCACGTGGGTGTTCACGTGCGCGTTTCCGCGCGTCCCCGTGTCAGCCGCGCGCGTGTTCCCGGGGGATCTCGATGCCCGCGCCGCGCGCTCACGCGTGTCCGTAGCGCCGCGTCGGCGTCCACGCGTGTCGCGGTTGTTGCGCCGGAGCGCGCGGGGACCGCGCCTCCGCGGGAGCGGGCGCCGGCTCGTGCGTAGGGCGGCGCGTGCCGGGACACGCGTGTGTGAGCGGGGCCGCGTCCACGCGTGTGCGGCGCGCCGTGGGTGTCTGTGAGCGCGCGCAAGGGCACGGACACGCATGCCGTGGACGTGTGGGTGCATGGGGTGCGTGTGCATGTGGGTGCGTGTCCCCACGCCGGCCGTGCCCCCCCAGCCCCTCACCCCGGCGCTGTCGGGGCGGCCCCCCCGCGCCGGCCCCC